>NW_013581196.1:136501-860410 GCF_000721765.1 Aureobasidium namibiae CBS 147.97 | reverse complement strand
CACACATCACACATCACACATCACACATCACACATCACACATCACACATCACACATCACACATCACACATCACACATCACACATCACACATCACAATGTCTGCTCCCAACAACAACAGCACCGCACGCGCCGCCAACTCCAGCATCTCTTCGTCGGTGCCCAAATGGGGCGAGCCTGGATTTGTCACCGTCGAAGGCGCCACATTCGGTGAAGATGGTTTCGTGCCTTGCGGCAGATCCGGAAACAGGACTCCGCGTGCAAACCTCCATCACACGGCCGACGAGTGTCGCTTCGGAGATCCTCTCCGCTCTGCTACTGACCGTGTGCCCAGAAGAGAAGCCGCCCGTGGAGCATCAACCTCAGATCGCGGCCGCAGCCGCCAAAACGTCTTCTCTGGCTCCAACTACCAGAACAACTCCCCTGGCCTCGGCCCATCCACCACGTTCCCTGGCTTCGGCCAACAGAACAACTACCCCGGCTACGGCCAACAGAATTTCCACCCTGGCTACGGCCAGCAGATCCAACAACTGCAGCAGGAGCAACAGCATCGGCAAATCCAGCTCCAACACTTTCAGCAGCAGCTGCAGCAGCAGCACCAACACCAACAGCAACAAATGCAGTATCTTCTGCAGCTCGCACAGCATATCGAGCAGCAGCCCTCTGCCGGTCCCCCTCGCCATGGAGGTCACCAAGAACCTGGCGCCACGAAGAACAAGAAGAGAAGCGCCGACGACCATTGGCAATCCGGACCCCGTAAGAGGCACAAACGCAGCCCTGGTGATGCTGGTGGTGCCGGTGCAGGCGGCCAAGCCACGATTTGACCCTCTTCTTTTTTCCTATTCTGTTCTATTTGCCCCATCCTGGGCCTCTTCTGTCACCTTTTTTTTTCTTTTGTCTGCTCTCACCTTCCATGTTTTTTAAATTGAGTTTTGGCTTCCCCTCTGCTGCTCGATCTTTGAGCCTGCTTCCTTTCTGCTGCTCGATCTTTGAGCCTGCTTCCTTTCTGCTGCTCGATCTTTGAGCCTGCTTCCTCTCTGCTGCTCGATCTCTGAGCTTATTCCTTTCCTGCTGACTCCTCACAGACTTGCTCCCACCTGCTGCTCTTCCATGGGCTTGCTTCCCTGAGCTGCCTCATGGGCTCATTCCTCGGCTACCTTCTTATAGGTATGCTTATCTACTGCCTCCTCATGGGCCTGTCTCTAGACCGCCTTCTCATGGGTATGCATGTCTTTCGGCTACGCTCTCATGGGTATGCTTGTCTGCTGCCTCCTAGTAGGCTTGCTCATGAACTAAAAAGCACAAAAAACCAGAAAAACCAAAAAACTCCCAAAAAAAAAATCTTTTCGTTGGCCACTGCGGTCTCTCAACCGGGTGCTAAAGAAGAGCTTGATCACAGGAGCGGTTTATTGAGGTAAAAGGGCGTAACCCTGTGACATGGAACAATAGAAATCGTCGAGGATGATAACTCGCAGTCAAAAAGATTATCAGGACGCTCCTAGATGTCACAACCAGATGTCACAACCACATACAGGGCGAAGATACAGGACCCGGACTTCAAGCCAAGAGCTATGATAAACAGACCCCTTAATCGCAGAGGGTAAAAAGATCGAGGCTCTTAAACGAAAGAGGAAGCTCAAATTCGCTAAGCTTCACAAGAGTAAGGAGGACCATGCAGCCTGCCATAAGGTAAACACGATATCCACCACGGAATCTGAGACTTAACGGGAGATCCGCTCGAAGGTATGTGATATCTTCTACGACTGTGACCATCACTGATAACTGCTGAAGTGTTGCCATCTGCTTTTCAATGTAACATCAGTCTATCATGGGCGATGTTCGGACAACAGGTTCAACCTCCCCATGTGCAAGGGTGCGTCACGCAGATAGCCAGACATATGTACAGTTTCTTTAGTATACAGAGCGCGTCCACCGAGAGGCGTAATGCCATCAGCTCTCGTTAGACCTTGCTACCACTTGGGAAGACCTGTGCGTTGAGATGATAATTTTCATAGGGAGCTATGACTTCTCAGTTGCTCTGCGTTCCCTTCGCATCTTAAGTGTGTGCTCGACAGATCAATATCCCAGGTCTGGTAGAAGTATCAAGGCCTACAGAATGAAGACGAGATCCACGCCTCGCAAGCTGCGTAAGGATAGAATCGCTGGCTTGCCTTGCGCTGTAAGGTAAGCATGACTGTCATATCTAGCACCGAGCGAATGCGTTCCGGAGACTGCACATGTGCTCTGGTAACGATATTTTCTCCTTTCTTCTATTGCTTGCCCATCATTTACCTCGAAAAATAGTGTTTATGATGGGAACACCCGAGTGATTAGACTTTGAGATTATGCGATAAATCACCGAATGATCTCCAGAGTCGACCGCACATTGCGAGCACACTTTTGCATCCACGACGGTCACTTCCATTGCAAAAACAACAGACAACCAAAAACGCTTGGTCGTTGATTCTTTCTCTATTGTGACGACACAGACAGCGCTATCCCCCAGAGAGGTGGGCCTTTTCGCACACCGAGTCTGGGGTCGTACACACCATACCTTGTTGCCTAGAACCAGAATATGCATCTGATGCTGACGGAGAAAACCAGCCGATTTATTGAGTAGCATCGACATGACCTATCTATGGGTTTCTGATGCTGCAGACTTTCGCGATTCCTGAGCTTCTCTAGTCTTTAACAGCGGTTGTGTATCGCTAATTTCACCTCTCTACTACTCTTCCATATTGTCGATTTTTAAGTGGAAGACTCGTCCTACTTTCTGAAATTAGTGACACAATTCTTCTTGTTCTCTTCGTGAACGCTGTTAATTTAGTATTTGTGTCTTGTCGTTGAGATATGAAGAGGCAGTCTGACTGGCATTCGACCGTGCTACCTTTGTGTGTGGTCTAAAGATGACCAAAGCTGGTGTCATCCACGGTGAAGAGTCTAGTCGGAGTACACATGATGGAGAAGTCACAGTTATTTCGCTCGGGAATGCTAGAGACGATACGGACAGGAGGCAAGATAGAATGTGAGAAGACTGAAGTATTGTTCTGCGTCTGGGAGAAAGACGAGCCTGGATCGAGTAGCTTGTATTAAGCCAATAAAAGTGCTACATGGTTATCGATATTTTCTGGCGAATACATGCATCTGATTCAGTATTCTAGAAGAGTGCTCGGTGAAGAAGCTAACCCTATTTCTTTGCTTTTTCCCATGTTCACAGGGGAAGCAGATATGTGTTGAATGTGGCAAGGAGCGAGGCAAAAACAGTTATTGTCGGAGCTAGAGTTGGCAAATCAACGGCGAGGCGGCGCACGGACAGGCACGCACGCCCGGCGAGCGAGAGGATGAGAGACGCCAGGTGGTCAGAGGAGCCAAGACTTGTTGAGCCGGCAGAAATTTTCCCCAGCGTCGACTATTTGAGACTCCCCTGCTCGCCTCGTCGACTTTCTTTTACTCATCCACCAAAATGGCAAGCAAACAAGCCAAATCTGAGAACCAGCAGTCGCTGAAGGTGCTCGAAGAGCTCCTGGCCAAGCTGAACGTCTCCAAGGCCCAGGATGAGATCAACGGTGTCTCCCAGGAGATCGCCATCTTCATCAACGGCGACATTGAGGAGGAGGACGCCCCTACCAAGTGAGTCGCCGTGTCGTGTATACCGCAGTGAACTGCTGCTGACCCTCTCCAGGGCTGTCGCCACCTTGAAGAAGGCCCTCTCCAACAAGAAGGACGCCCTCGCCCGTGAGCGTGCCTGCGATGCCATCAAGGCCATCGCCTCGCACTCCGAGGTCAGCTCCGCTGTTGAGCCTTACCTCGTCGACCTTCTTCCCGCCGTCCTCGCCGCCGTCGGTGACAAGATCGTCCCCGTCAAGAACGCTGCCCAGGCCGCCGCCCTCGCCATTACCCGCATGGCCAACGCCAACGCTGTCAAGGCCCTTATCCCCCACTTCGTCGAGTCCATCCACAACGCCCAGAAGTGGCAAGAGAAGATGACCGACCTCGAGTGCATCGTCGCTCTGTCCGAGTCTTCGCCCATTCAGACCGCTCTCCGTGTTCCTGAGCTTATCCCCATCGTCTCCGAGGCCATGTGGGACACCAAGAACGAGGTCAAGAAGGCCGCCTACTCCACCATGGAGAAGATCTGCTCTCTTATCGTCAACAAGGATATCGACCGCTTCATTCCTGAGCTCATCAAGTGTATCGCTAAGCCCGAGAACGTCCCCGAGACCATCCACTTGCTCGGTGCCACCACCTTCGTCACTGACGTCCACGAGCCCACCCTCGCCATCATGGTTCCCCTTCTCGAGCGTGGTCTTAACGAGCGTGAGACCGCCATCAAGAGAAAGTCTGCCGTCATTGTCGACAACATGTGCAAGCTTGTCGAGGACCCCCAGATTGTCGCCTCCTTCTTGCCCAAGCTGATGCCCGCCCTTAACCGCAACAACGACAACCTCGCTGACCCCGAGGCCCGTGAGAAGACCAAGCAGGCCCTTGACACTCTGACCCGTGTTGGTCACGTTGTTGACGGCAAGGCCCCCGAGATCTCCAAGGATGGTGACTTGGCCACCGTTGCCGCCCACCTCAAGACCATCGTTGGTGCCAAGGCCGACAAGTTCGAGACCATTGTCAACTACGTTGGTGCTATCGGCGGTCAGCTCGTCGACGAGAAGGTTGTTGAACCCATGGTTTGGGCCCAGAACACCGTTCCCTTCCTTACCGTCATCGTTGGTGAGGCTGAGGCTGGTAACGTCGCTGAGCAGCTCCGCAAGAACGCCTCTCCCCTTGCCAAGGCTGGCCGTGATGTCGAGCCCGATGAGGAGGAGGGTGAGGATCTCTGTAACTGCACCTTCAACTTGGCCTACGGTGCCAAGATCTTGCTCAACCAGACTCACCTTCGTCTGAAGCGTGGTCAGCGTTACGGTCTTCTCGGCCCCAACGGTTCCGGAAAGACTACCCTCATGCGTGCTATCAACAACGAGCAGGTTGAGGGTTTCCCCAAGCAGAGTGAAGTCAAGACCGTCTACGTCGAGCACGATCTCGACTCTGACGACACTGAGCAGACTGTCATTGGCTGGACCATGAAGAAGCTTGCTGCTGTCGGTGTCGAGACTCCTGACTCTGAGGTCCGTACCACCCTTATCGAGTTCGGTTTCCTTGAGGAGCAGCTCGATGGCCCTATCGGTGGTCTTTCTGGTGGTTGGAAGATGAAGTTGGCTCTTGCCCGTGCCGTCTTCGAGAAGCCCGATATTCTCCTTCTCGACGAGCCTACCAACCACTTGGATGTCAAGAACGTTGCATGGCTCGAGAACTACCTCGTTACCTCCCCCTGCACATCCATCATCATCTCTCACGACTCCAAGTTCCTTGACAACGTCATCCAGCACGTTATCCACTACGAGCGCTTCAAGCTGAAGAGATACCGCGGCAAGCTCTCCGAGTTCGTCAAGCGTGTTCCTTCCGCTAAGTCATACTACGAGCTTGGTGCTTCCGAGATGGAGTTCAAGTTCCCCGAGCCCGGTTTCCTCGAGGGTGTCAAGACCAAGGCCAAGGCCATCGTCCGTGTTAGCAACGTCTCCTTCCAGTACCCTGGTACTGCTAAGCCCCAGATTGAGGAGTGCTCCTTCCAGTGCTCTCTCGGCTCCCGTATTGCCGTTATTGGTCCCAACGGTGCCGGAAAGTCTACCCTCATCAACGTCCTTACCGGTGAGCTGATCCCCACCAAGGGTGAGATCTACCACCACGAGAACATCCGTATTGCCTACATCAAGCAGCACGCTTTCGCTCACATCGATCACCACCTCGACTCTACTCCTTCCGAGTACATCCAGTGGCGTTTCCAGACTGGTGAGGACCGTGAGACTATGGACCGTGCCAACAAGATCGTCACCGATGAGGACGAGAAGGCTATGGACAAGATCTACAGAATTGAGGGTACCATGCGTCGCGTCATTGGTATCCACTCGCGTAGAAAGTTCAAGAACTCCTACGAGTACGAGTGTTCGTTCGCTCTCGGTGACAACATCGGCATGAAGAACGAGAAGTGGACTCCCATGATGACCGCCGACAACGCCTGGATCCCCCGTACCGAGATCATGCAGTCGCATCAGAAGATGGTTGCCGAGGTTGACCAGAAGGAGGCTCTTGCCTCTGGTCAGTTCCGCCCTCTTGTCCGTAAGGAGATCGAGCAGCACTGCGCCAACTTCGGTCTTGACGCTGAGCTTGTTTCTCACTCTCGCATGCGTGGTCTTTCTGGTGGTCAGCGTGTCAAGGTCGTCCTTGCCGCCTGCTCATGGCAACGTCCCCACTTGATCGTCCTCGACGAGCCCACCAACTACCTCGACCGTGACTCCCTTGGTGCTCTGTCCAAGGCCATCAAGTCCTTCGAGGGTGGTGTCATCATCATCACTCACTCTGCCGAGTTCACCAAGGACTTGACCGAGGAAGTCTGGGCTGTCCAAAATGGTCGCATGACTCCCTCCGGTCACAACTGGGTTCAGGGACAAGGTGCCGGACCTAGACTTGACGCCAAGGCTGATGACGATGAGCCCAAGTTCGATGCTATGGGCAACAAGATCGAGGTCGCCGAAAAGAAGAAGAAGCTGACAAGTGCTGAGCTTCGCAAGAAGAAGAAGGACCGCATGGCCCGCCGCAAGCGTGGTAAGTAATCAAGATTTCCTAATAACAACGATGACCTTTACTAATCATTCTGCTACAGGCGAGGAGGTCTTCTCTGACGAAGACGACTTCTAGAGTGGTTATGTTGTTGCACTCAAGGCATTTGGCCAGGCGTCCCGGATTAAAAAGGGCTATGTTTATGACGTTTCTTTAACTATTCCCCGTTGTGAATCGCTCGTATTAGAGATAGATTCCATCTAAAATAAAGATCTTTCTCGCTTTCAGTTGTCTCTGCTCTCTATCTGTTGAATATTCCATATGGATCGGAGGAGGTGATGTTTTGGGAAAATAAGCTTCGCAGCACGTGACATCTCCCGCCCGCCCCCAGCTTTCCAGACTTGGCAATGCAGCTGCCGCCGCATCGCCAACACAACCGATTGACATGTAAATATTTCGATCTTTCACAAGACGCAAAATGCTGGTGCTTGCTAATGGTGAGCGCTGCTACGGATACTCGCTTGCTCCCTGACCCGAACTATTTCCCGACTTAGAAGATCCAGCATCAGCACCAGCCGGCTGTCTGCAAATTCCTGCGTTTGATCTGCTTGGCTTCCATGTCGCGACTTCGTCGCGACTCGCAACCAGCCATTCCAACGCACTTCCAGCAAATCGGCGTGTAATCACATTGACTCGTTTTGATAAAGCACGATCATCATCAACAACTTCATGTTCAGGCTGAATCGACAGCCAGTATTCTCACGTCACTATCAGTCTGACAGAATCAGTCGACGAGGCGCGGGTTCTTCTTGGAGCCAGCGGTGACAACAAGTCGTTCGAATGCTGCTTCAAGAGAGAAGTATCTGAATGCGGTGCACTCATTACTGAACTTGTGGACGATGCGCGTGTTCTTGTTGGGGTGCCTGGACACAGTAGGTCTGGCTGCATTCGCGCAGGTTGTCCGGATGGTGAGACGTTCAAGCTTCCTGAGCTTATGCTTCTGACTTTCTGGAGTGCTTTGGACCATCTGGCTCTGGCTCTCCACTTGGAGACGATCTTTGCGACAGTCTCTGCGTTGCTGGCAACAATTTTTGGGTCCTCGAAGAAGAACACACCTGAGTCCCTCTCTGCGATATCGGTAGATCTTTCTGGAGTTCTGATGTCGATGTCATCCATTCGTCGTTGGTCTTCAAACTGCCGGATACGTGTTCGTGCTTCTTTCTTGGCCAACTTGAGTCTTGCTTGTTCTGCTTCTGCTCGACGTCGCTGTTTTGCGCGCTCGAAGATATCTCTTTCTCGAGCTGCAGCATCAGGTTCTGCACGTCTGTTAGACACTCTCGTGTTTTGCTCAAAGATGAAATAATGCTTACTGTGGCCTACAGGCATTGATAAGCTGGCAGGATTACATCCGCTATATGTGTAATCGCGCAGTTTGAAAGCACTTGCGATATGCGAGAAGTCGACCTTGTCCAGGATCATGATGAAATCGTCGGTTCAGTATCAGCTGTGGTCTTTTGTTTTTCGTTCGGAATATTTTCGTTCAAGAGGATTTTGCTTTTGTATACTTCATCAAAGTGCAAGCGCATCTACTGAGAGGATACGGAACATGTGAGTCCTTAAGAATGATGGAACCGGAAATTGAAAATAGTCTCACGTTTGCGCCTTGTTTGTGTGGCTGCAGGAATGACAATGCTGCGCCTGCACACGCACATACGGCTGACCAATCAACACAAAGGGTGGCACAGCCTTGTCTAACAATCCTCGCCTGTCTTACGGCGGCTATGTTTTGTTGCATGACCAAAACGGAAAGTACAGGCTGCGCCGCAGCGCCACAATATACTCCAAACTGGCCTGCATAGCGCGGTTCCCTCTTTTGGCTTATTAACCACCGACTTGAAATGATACCCCGTGTGTTCACTTCCGTCACTTCCACTCCGCTCTCACGGCCACATGTGGGAGGCGCTAAGGCTATCAAAATGCACAGTACTTTACAGACGACAGTAAAGTCCACCGAGAGCCGATGAGACCACGCCTCTCGATGGATACCTCCTAGTTACTAAAGGGACTGTGCATTTCTATAGGTCCGCGTGACATAACGTTGCACATGGGGAGGTAGGTAGGATCGATAGACCTGGCGAGGGTTAATATCAAGACCGCACCCAGCAATCTTTCGAACTTGCTTCCGATGTTCGACAGTGCACTCGTTCGGGACTTCCGCATCCAAGTCTACAAGCTCAACACATCGAGTTTGTTATAGTCACAAGCGCATAAGCATGTGCCCGAATATTCGTCACTTGCAACGCACTCGGAAAATCCCATTGGCTCTAAATCGCTTTGTCATCGAGTCGCATGTGTGACACGGATCACCGGTGTGCGGCGGCAGGCTCTGCGAGTCTGCATGATCATGCAGTCGCGCCTCGAGTTATATATGCATGCCGAACGAACATTGAGCACAGCCTTGAGTATGCACGAGAATATCGAACGCCATACGCTCGTATATCATGGCTTCCTGGTCATATCAATGGACCGAGGTGCATGAGGATGCCTCATCTCCGCGCCTGAAATATGGTTCTCCCCTTCGAGAAACTCTTACTGGCGACAGACAATACCTGAGACAAATCCTCCTCTGCCAGCCATCATACTTCCAGCCCACTTATGCTCTTCTGTGGATCCACACGACATGACGTCCACAACAGAACTCCGTCCAATGTCTCCCAACTCCGCGATAAGTTCTCCGCCTACACCAGCCGCCATCTCTGGCACCCAGACGCCGGTCGGCCAAAGATTGGTGGCGGCGAAGATGGTCGACGGTTACAGATTGTTCTCAGACTTTATTTCCTCCGATCCATTACGGTCTACAACCATCTTTCGACGCTTCGACCGTCTCGCTATGCGCAACCTACTCTATCTGGAAAGCGAGCTATCAGCATTGGAGAGTGAGGTAGAAAGACTAGACATGGATCTGATTCCCGAGACCTTGGTCAACCATCTGGGTGACTGGACGATACTCAAGGCCGAGGCTGAGTATGCTGAAGAGTGTACGACCGAGAACATATCCGAGGAAGAAGCTAGGAAACAAGAATTGATGATAGCAAGGATGCGATTGGTGAAGAAGATCAGGGTCAAAGTGAAAGAATATCGTAAATAAGTTCTTCTGGCTCTTGGACTTATATCTGCTGACCTTAATGCCAGACGAAGCTTTGAAACTGATGAACGAGATTTTCGCTCTCGAGAGGCCCGAACATGATGACATTGAGACGAACGGCCGTATTTTTGTGCAACCCGATGAAGATGATTATGATCACGACCATTGGGAGGACAAGGCCGAATCACACGCTATCATACAAGGCGCTATGTCCTTCCATCTGTGCAAGGACAACCAAAAAGATCTTTGCACATTGGCGCCACAAGTGGAACGAGATCCCCTCACCCGTCTGGTTGAGAGCAAACACCAACTCCGCAACATGATAAAGGACAAAACGACCGGTATGACCAGCCTCTCCAAATGGAAACGTCTGAACAAGGTCATCACATGGATAAGCGTCTGTCTTGTGGTGGCCTGGCTCGTCGGCGCGATCATTGGTCTATATTTCTGGAAGTCAGACCACGGTCGTCTCATCTTACTCAGCGTCCTGACGCCCGGCTTTGCATTCTCGATCCTCTGGATCACCACCGCACGAAGGCACGATGTATTTGCATCAACAGCGGCGTATGCTGCTGTACTTGTCGTTTTCATTGGTAGCACGCTCCAGACTTCCAATTCTACACCTGGAGCCAGTTCTGCATCAAGCAAGACACGAAGAATCAAGAACGTTCAGCCTTCTCGAACATATCTCGCTGCAAGCTATGAGACTGGCTACACATTGGACAAGACTTATGCTGTCACACCAATGGGCGGGATGTTTGTTGTCGCTACCATGTTGCTCTGCGCGGTGGTACTATTACAATTGAGAAGAAGGGCACGTATAAGACTATAAAGCATAGAGACATATTATTTGAACAGCTGATTACCATCTTGTATCGCAGTATTGGTTGAGTCGAGATGATCTCGAGACTAACAATTACGGGCACACATATTGAAGATGCACAGTTTTGCAGGCGAGTGTTCACAAGGTTCAAGCTCTCCTTGGACACGACTTCAAATTGGAAATCACCATGCCTTTCTATAGCAATTGCTCTGTGGATCTCCTCAATAGGAGGACAGAAGATGTAGACTTTGCGCCCTCACTCCCTAAGCTCCTCTCTGCGGAAGAATAGAATGGTATGCAAAGGCACAATAATCTTCAGAGGGTAGACGACTCCATTGAGAGCTGACTGTGTCACAAACTCTCAGTGGAAGCTCCCGATTTACCAAAGCAACCATGCATCTTCACAGACTACACGCGTGACAAACCTTTGCACACGTGTAGGTTATAAGCATCGATAGGAGACCTTTTCTGCAGGATGTGGAATATCAGAGAGTATATCTTCATATTTATCAAGGCCAATAAGTTGAGACATATATTTTAACAAGTTGATGCCAATGCAAGATGACCCGTACTAACAGACGCTATACCCTACACTCAGCTAAGAATCAAACAATGACTCCAACGTTAGAAACAGTCCTCGTTCAAGAGCGCCTGAGCTTAAAGATTCTATCCAAGGCTCTCTCCTTGACATTTCTCAATTCGCTACGCACACGGTCAGCAGCTGTGACAGGTCTGGCGATATACTCTGCACTGCTCATATAAAGCACTTGCATACCGTGATCAGAGGGTCTCGAAACTCTTCTACTATGAGAATTGCTCGATGGAGCAGGGTTCTGGGATTGAGAAGTGTTGGCTGGACGAGCAGGAGAAGGAGAAGGAGGAAGATGCTTGTGAACGTCGAGTCCTGGCTTTCTTTTAGTGGTCTGGTTCCTGGAGGGTGAGCGGACGCGAGCAGTGTTTGTGGGTGCACGATGAGGACGCTGAGGAACAGCAGTTTCGATGTTGACAGTGTTGCGGTGTGAGTCGTGACGAATTGGCGAACCAGGTGGCGTGTAAGAAACAGGAGGAAACGGCTTCGCGCCAGGCGGCAGCGGTTTACGAGGGATCTTGAAGGGCCTAAAGAGAGGTGTTCTAGGAGGTGAGCAAGAGATCTGACTTGTAGATGGAGAAGACGCAGCACCAGCACCAGCTTGATCAGGTGAAGTTGGCGAGTTTGTATCGGAGAAGTGCAAGAAGCTTGAGGTTGTGTCAGAGAAGGTAGGTGTGACTGGTCTCTCAAACCCGAAAGGTGCAGAACTCAGCGTCTGTCTGTTTTTGAACTTTTTGGCACCATAGGGTCCAGCTGGGTGAGGCTCATACTTCTCTTTGTAGGGATCAAATGGTGCTGTCGGGGGGATGAAAGGCAGGTAGTTGGTGGGTGGCCTAGAAGTCAACGGACTCGAAGGGAGTGTGTCAGCCTCAGTAGCAGGCTTGAGTTGATTGGGAACAGGGCTCGGTGGTGAAGAGAGTTGTTCGTCAAAGGGGTTGAAAGCAGACATGACGCTTATTCTAGGCAGAACAGGCAGTTCAAGCGATTGAGCAGGGCACTGGTCCACGGCAGAAATCTGGTTAGCTTCCAGTTCATAGATGTGGTTCCCAGAAAGTCTGTTCATGTCAGAGCTTGCATACGAGTGAGAGGCTCTGGAGGCGTCTTTCTTATTCTTGCTGACAATGATCAACAGTCGATCAGCAACGGCGTCAGACTCCGCTCTGAGAATAGAATAACGATGTCCGTTGATGGCTGGAGGGAAACGATTAGCTTCGATGAAGACGGAAAGTATGTCGCCTCTCATGTTGTGTAATTGACTGACTTAGTGATATGAAATAGTAGTAGGAACTTGAGGGGTGGAGTGCGTCCTTGGAAAGACTTTTGTAATCTGTGTCGTACCGGGTGTTGTGAGCTCCTGCTATCAGTAGACAAGCTAAGCGGTACTGACTCTAGTTATCAGTTTTCCGACGATCGTGATCGAACAAAGAGACAAAGAAACAAACAACAAACAAAGAACGCATGCATGATGAACCTTTTTCTATGACGAGAACAATGCGACTTTCTCAAACACCAGACACAAAGACAGGGCATGGATCTTGTCTGTCACAATGCTAGTGAAACTCAGGTTCAGCAGGAAAACTTCGACCGCACTTCACTGCATCAGTCTTACTCAAGAGCTGGTACACAAGACTAAGAAACGGAACGATGTCTTATATCACCGACTCCAATCAAGTTTAGGTATAGCAATATCATGATCGCTCGAGTAAGAGATATCGTGTGAATGGGAACATCAGAGTTATGAATCATCTCGCGCTGTGATCTGGAGTAGGACTGCTTGGGAACTTAGAAACATAAGGTCGGAAGAGTAAGGGTGACCACGAGTGCAAAGCCCGAGCAATCGACACTGTCCTATTAGACCATCACACTCCCAAGTTGTGGGTCGGTATAAGCTTGACATACCCAGAACCTGATATACAGCGGATCGAACGCCTTTTTTGCATGCGACAGCAACGTGGTGCTCTCAGGGTACCATCGAGGATAAGGTAACACTAGAGAATCAATGGCTGGTCTAGGTTCATCTCACTCCCAACGCAAAGTTGAGGGACCTGTCGATCGTTAGCAGGTGTTGCAAATATTCAAGTGAGATATGTTATTACTTGAGTGTACTCGGATGCTTTCAACAAGGCGCGGGTCAGGTGCAAGGCCTGAGTGATGTTAGTCAAGCCAAACGAATAATGTCGAAGATTACCTGCCTCCTTGTAAGTTGGAGCTCCATTGGACTTCATGGTTTCGAGGAATGCCCAGCTCATGGCGCCTAGCTTGTAGTGAGACAAGGTACCAGCCAATTGTTCAAGCAAGGATATAATACTGACCTTCACTGACACCATTGATCTGAGCATCGGCACTGGTTTCTTCATCCCTGCATCCAGAGAACATGGTGACCGTCTTCCTCTCATATTCCTACTCGTGGGCGAAGTCGTCAGCTACGACACCGGTCAACTGTCGGTTGTGTCTCAAGCTGCGCAAAAACGAAGTGGCTCCGGCGTAGAGGTCTCGAGCGCGAGCTTCTCTGTCGAGGCTAAAATCGCCTGTTATCATCTCTTTCGCTTCTTTCAAAAGTGCAACTCCAGCTTCGTACGTATTAAGTTTATGAATCTCGCCGTCTTCACTACTTCGGTAGACGAACGGCAATTCCAGGGTTGAGCCGGAGTGACAGCAATCGAGGATGAGGAAAAGAGTACTGCTTGGTGGCAGTTTAGACACGAGATGTTGATGGAGCATATCCGAGTCAATCTGGCCATTGTCCTCGAAATCGACGGGTACAATGGTATCAAGGAGGCCTGATGGACGTCTACCATTCGGATCGTTGATCTGACCGCCGTGACCGGAATAGTGGAAGAAACATGTTGTATGTTCTTCGCTGACCAGCCAGTCGATGGCCGCTAGGATGTTGTGTCCTGTTGGCGAATACTCGTTGGCCAAATCGTCTCGAAGAACGACTTGGTCTTGTGGGGTGTCTTGGTAGCCTCGATATTTGATAAACTCGGCCACGTTGTCGACATCTTGGTGACACCCGTCCAACGCATTCTCGCTTCCTGTATAGTCTATGCCGATCAACAGGGACTTCCGACGTGGCATACGGTTTCTTGGACTCGGCTGATGCTTTGGGGAAGGTTTGCTGAAATTGGCTGATGCTCTTGTGGAAAGTTTCTTGATACTGTGGTGTGTATTTTGATGCTTCGATGATTGATAGAATACTTGCGACCGTTCGTAGGTGAATGTGTGTTGTTCACATTGTTGGTGAGAAGTCTATGCTTGTTCTGGTGAGTTTGGCAACAACGCCGCCACCACTTCGCACCTTTCCGTCTGACCACTTCTGTCGCTCCTGCCAACGCGTAGCATCGATCAGTCCCTGCATAATCTCGTAGCACGTACATAGAGCCGATTAGACAGACGGCGTATATGCATTGTTCGTGTCTTTGACTCCAGCACGTTCTTTGTGTTTGATCTTTAACTCCATTGTAGTATCTCCTTGGAGAGCGACATGCTTTGTCGATTGTCTTGCAGCAACAAAGCGAGAGAATGAGACAAGACAATCCATCTGCCTTGTTTCGCGATCAGTCATAAGGAGCAGCATCTTTTCTATTTTCCAGGGCCCCTCAAACATACCAATCGTTCTAATCTTCCAGAATCCAGTAACTTGTCACCATCATGTACGCTACCGTTACAGCCAACACTCGCCGTATGAACTCGGGCATGGCCTATTGGATGCAGGAAGATATGACTATTCCGGCTGGACCGCAAAACGCTCCAAAGCAGACTCGTGCACCCAAAAAGGGTAGCAGACTCGCTCGACTTCGCAACTTCCTGCATCTGGATCGTAACACTAACCACCACGCTCGCTCTTGTAGCTGCATTCGATGCCTGCAGGTTCGTGGTAAGTTGAACATTCAAGTTATTCAAGAGCCTCAACCTTCTTTCAGCCCAGGCACACCTCGTCGTGCTCCAACCCCTCCAAAACGCAGAAACTCAAGTCCGCAGATTCAGGCAGCTCGTCACCCAATAGTGAGACCCATGCCCAAACGTTACCAGACCGAGTACAAACCTCTTCCGATTATACCATCCTTGACCCCTCCACTACCCGGTGCTCCAGGCTATATTCCACCCCAGCCTGTTCGCGGTCCAATTCGTAGAAAACCACTCCCTCCTGGTGTTTCTGTCGTTGTTCCTGCCCAGCCTCCTGTAGTTTCAGAGCCCTCTGAGCCTGTCTCACCCATCTCGCCTTCTGCTTTGAATACTCACTTTGACAGTGCACCAATCAGCCCAGTCTCTGCACCAAGCCCAGAAATTTCCTCGACTGCCTCTGAGCCCGACTATGATCAAGCTAGATACAATCGCATGAGCACTTACTCTTACCTCGACGGTCACACCAATCTCTCTGCATTCGCAACTACGCCCTACGCTGATACCTTCGCCATCGCCGACATCGCCACTCCAATCAGTCTGACCAGAGCCTCATCCACAGCCGTCAATGGTGCCGCTATGCAAGGATTTGTCTTGAGAACTGCCACGCCTGTCTCTTTCCAAAAAGCACAACCTGTCAATGTTCGCGGTCCTGTGAGAAATCCTTCTGTTTCGGTTGCTCACCCACGTAGTGAACGTCCTAAGCTGACATTGAAAATCAGATCTGTTCGCGTCAATCAACCCGAGATTATCCGTAGTCCTAGCATCAATTCTGTTGATTGTGTCGCTGGCTCTGAGAGCTCGTCCATCAACGCTTCGACTGCTGGCGTTTCTGACACATCGACCGATAATGGCTCGCTAGGTACACACGCTAGGATTCTCAGAAGAGTTTTGGTTGAGTCGTTGGAGGGTAGGTCCCTGATTAGAGATTCGTTCATTCCTGAGTAATATGTCCAGGTAAGTCTCCCACTAACTTTCCCCTTATGTCTACCATCTTCGTTTGCCGTCAGCTTTGGCGTTTCGCGCCGGAGTTTGGGATAGTAAGGTGAGGATTCAGTCAGTCCAACAATGAAAATGTTTCAACAAAAGAAATTTAGAAGTGCCAATCAGAATGTTACAGTGAAACGCGCAGGTCTGATGTGACGAGTGACAGAATGTGGAAGCTCCAAGATAAGGTGCATGAATGTTGACATGAAATCGAATGAATATAGTGTAGCGGGTCTGCAAGAATATCATCATCGTGCGTCGCTCCACTTTGGAGGTCTCTCAGGCCTCGTGAACTGATCTTGCATATGCTCCTCCCACCAGGTAACAGGAGCAAAAAGATAACTGCCAATGACGCAGAAGATGGTGGCCAAGAACTGCCAGATGGGCACGACGATGGCGATCCAGGGCAGAATGAACTTGATGAATTGGTCCGTCTGGTACAGGTCGTTCTGGCTAGAGATGTAATATTTGATTCTTCCTTGATCTTCTGGGTCTCTCTGAGGCGATAGATGTAGTACTGTGACGAGCGAGACTTCGGATCGGTGGGTGGGAACGGCCCAAATGGCAAAGACCTGGGTCAGGCCGACGTAGAGAACTTTGTTCTTGTCGTCGTAGGAGACGCTGTGGACTTTTGCGGTGATCCGTGGTGACATGATCTTGTACCACCGGTATATGCGCTCGATCAAGTATCGGGAATGGGCTGAGGTACCGGTGCGGCAGAAGGGGTGGGTGAAGGAGGCATTTTGTGTGAAGTATTTGTTGACGGTAGCCTGCTGTAGGGATGGAGGAGTTTCGGTCAGGAGGGCGATCACGTAGGGGATCTCGGCAACGGGGTCGTCCATGTGGAGAGATTGATGGAAGAGTCAAAAGTCATGATGGCAGTCTCGGACTTGGGGTTGCAGGTTGAGGACGACTTTCACATGCTCGAGTCGGTCGACATCAACGTCATGGTGAGAAGCTTCTTGGACCCTGGCCTTTGGGCACAGACTTTGTCGCCGAAAAGGGCAGGTTCGCCGAGCTGCACATGCCCCGCCGAAGCGACTTTCTGCAGGCCCGACGGAAATTTTATGTATTGCCGCCCAATTGTCTTGTGCACTCACCACCTTTAGCAAAGACACATTCACCATGGCGCCGGGAGAACATCACCACCGGAGTACGACCAAACAGGCTCACAAGCCTTACAAGTCAAAACACATGAGCAAGGGCGCGATCAAGGACAAGAACAAGGGTATGTGGAGAGACACTCTGTATCATTTTCCAGTCGCTAACACCGTGCAGGTAAGGTCGAGTCAGTAGGCTTTGAGCGTGGAACCAGAAAGACTCCTCACCAGCAAATCATGTCCAAGCTGGACCGCCGCAACCAGGCCAAGCAAAAGCGCCTGGTCAAGGACGCCGAACACGATCGCCAGACAAACGTCTTCCACGGAAAGAACGCTGCTCCTCGAATTTGCGCCGTCATTCCTCTCTGTGAAGACATCTCGAGCGCCACCGCTGTTCAGAACCTCGTCCGCAGCGTCGACATCCAGGACGATGCTCCCAACTCGAACCTCTGGAAAGTCGATGTCGCCCGCTTCAAGCAGAAGCTCCAATTCATTACCCTCGGACGTCGCGATGTCCTCGATGCCCTGGATGCCTGCCGTGTTGCCGACTTTGTCATTTTCCTTCTGAGCGCCGATCAAGAGGTGGATCCTGTGGGCGAGCAGATGCTGCGTACCATTGAAAGTCAGGGTGTGTCGAATGTCATTACTCTGGTCCAAGGCCTCGACCAGATCGAGCCCGCAAAGAGACGCCCGCAAGTCTTGGGCTCGCTCAAGTCTTTCATCACCCACTTTTTCGCTACTCAGGAGCGCGTACACTCTCTGGACGCCCGTCAGGATTGCGCCAACGTCGTCCGCTCGCTTTGCACTACTACACCTAAGGGCATTCACTGGAGAGAAGCACGAAGCTGGATGCTAGTCGATGATATGGCCTGGCCCCAAGATACCTCGAACACTGTCGTCTTCACCGGAACCGTACGCGGAAGAGGCCTCAAGGCCGACAGACTGCTTCAAGTTGGAGACTGGGGTGACTTCCAGATTGAGAAGATTATGGCCGCTGCACCTCTGGAAAGTAAGAAGAAACACTCGGCTGATGACATGGCTATGGATGACACTCCTCAAGAGGACAGTGTTCTTGAGCTTCCATCCGAGGACCAGGACGATATTGCCGATCTTGCACCTGAAGAGACGGCCATGACAGACTTCGCCCCTTCAGTAGCTGCCACGGAACGTAAGGGTGTTTTGCTGGACGACCACCACTACTTTGACGAGGACGAGGACGAGGAGGCATCAAAACCGAAGAAGCTGCCCAGAGGTACTTCGAAATACCAGTCTGCCTGGTACGTTGGAGATATCTCCGACTCTGGCTCCGATCTAGAGAGCGGTGACGAGGAGATGGACGATGCCATGGAGGACGCTGTTCCCGCCGATGGTACTGAGGGCTTTGCTCCTCGCGAACCTACGGAATACGCTCCTTCAGAATACCCACAATCAGAGATGTTCCTAGACCGATCACCCGAAGAAGAGGCCGAGCAACTGGCTGCTTACCGCGAGTCACGAAAGGCCGAGGCCGACGAGGATCTCGAGTTCCCAGACGAAATCGAACTGCACCCCAACGTGTCAGCTCGCGAAAGACTGGCTCGTTACAGAGGTCTCAAGAGTCTGCGCACCAGTGCGTGGGAGCAGGACGAGGACAAGCCGCATGAGCCTGCAGAGTGGTCGCGCCTGCTTGAAATTGCCAACTACAAGGCAGCAGAGCACCGCATGGTCAGCGAAGCCCTGGTTGGCGGCGTTGCTCCTGGTACCCGTGTTCACGTCTACGTTCGTCTGGGCGACTCTTCCCCTGAGACTCTCAAGACTCTCCCCACACCGACAGGCATCTTCTCGTTGCTCCGCCACGAGCACAAGCGTACTTCGGTCAACCACAGCATCACACTCAGCAGCGACTACCCTGCACCATTGAAGTCCAAGGACGAGCTGATCATGCAATGCGGCTCTCGTCGTTTGGTCATCAACCCCCTGTTCTCGCAAGCAGGCAACACTCCCAACAACGTGCACAAGTTCGACCGCTACCTGCACCCCGGTCAAACAGGCATGGCCTCTTTCATCGGTCCTCTCACATGGGGCCACGTGCCTTGCCTGTACCTCAAGCGCACCTCCACCATCCCTCCACCTCCCGCCGACTCAGACAACGAGGAGGACGACGCCATGGACGACGACTCTTCCGCCAACAAACCCCTCTACACACTTGTCGCCACTGGCACGTCAGTCGCCCCCAGTACCAACCGCATCATCGCCAAACGTGCCGTCCTCACCGGTCACCCCTACAAGATCCACAAGAAGCTGGTCACCATTCGCTACATGTTTTTCAACGAGGAAGACGTGGCGTGGTTCAAGGCCATTCAGCTCTGGACCAAGCGCGGACGCAGCGGTTACATCAAGGAATCGCTGGGTACGCATGGTTACTTCAAGGCTACGTTCGATGGCAAGATCAACCCTATGGATGCTGTGGGTATGAGTTTGTACAAGAGAATGTGGCCCAGATGGGCAAAGGAGTGGAGACCTGGCATGGAGACTGCCACTCTGGAGAATGAGAAGGGTGATATGATTGCTTAGAAGTATGTTGCTTGCATATTAGGGATATGATGGGATTTGTCGATATTCACAAGGTGTTTTTACAAGAGTATGGAAACGAAAAACAAAAAGCATTCTTCCTCTACTTTCCTCTCAATACTCTTTCGCGCTCATGACATTTAGAAGATTGAGCAAGTGTACTACAGTCCTACAACGTAATCTGGTAGTATGTAGATTGCCCTTTCCCCTCTCACTGACAGTCCTTCTTCCCCTTGGCACCTTCCTTCGATACCCACAATCACCTTGTGTCATTTCGAGATCGCGAGAGCAGGAGCGTACTGCGGATAATAAAGTAGTCATAGTTGTGCCCTCGACGTTTCTTCTCCTTCAGCCCAATATTCGAACTTGGCGTTTCGAGGAGTCGATCTTGTTGTCCTCTGGATGAGAGTGCTGACAAGACAAACGCCATCTTTGCAGATAGAGAATGGATCGAAGCATAGGTGGTGGCCTGGCTATGACCCGACATGCCTTGGATGATGACTTAGGCTGTGTGCGATCAAGGATCTTGCGCAGGAGGGTGACAGGACACAGGGCCAGGAGTGTCGTGCTCGTCTTTTCGCCGTCTCGTATCCAACGAATCCTCCGTGTAGCCGTTATTCTCAGAGCTGCTCTTTCTATTGCCGACTCTTGCAACCTTCTGGTTCAAGATATGTATCATCTCTTCCTCTTGCATGTGTTACTTTCTCTTCTCAAGTCAAACTCAAGCGACAGCAGGCAACTCCTCAACCTCATAGATGACCCGAATCATCAGCGAACAGCTTGGGCAGATAGCAATCTCCTCTCCATCTCTGAGGTCTTCGATATTGATTTCGAAACGATCGCCACAAGGACAGGGGTATGTGTAGAGTTGAGTGACGGGATCGTAGGTCATGTCTTCAATCTCGATCTCGTCGTAGATTCTTGCTTCGGAGGTGTCGACCATTTTTGCGGTGTTTATCAGTCCGGATCGAGATGGCTGTGACGGAGACAATAAAGAAACGGGTGTTCCGGAGGCGGATAGCGAGGGCGGGGTGTGTATGTCTGAGTCTTGATCGCGTGTCTGCTGAGAGTCGAGAAAAATTGTTGATGGTCAGCAGCCTCGGAAGGTGGCGTCGAAAGCGGCCCGAGAATCGGCCAAGTCGGTGGTGCCGAAATCGTCAATCACAAAAACTACAACCCTGGCTTGGTCAGACTTGTCTCCTCTCCAAGTCGTTGCATGAGATAACGAAACCTACAGCATGTGCAGATAGACTACGGTGTACAGACCCTCTATACGATCCCTATGAATCGTCCCGAGCATTTCCTTCGATCTGATTCCCACTCTGCACGCTTGGAGACACAACCAGTATTGACACTTGATCACATTAGGATTCTTGAATCCGCGACACGGCCTAAACTCCTCCTACTGATTCTACCTGGCACCATCAAGTTCTGCCGTCCTCGCCTCTCCAGACGCCCTGATCGGCTAGCAGCTTGCTGGGACTGTCTCTTGAGCTCTCGACCTGCATCGCAAGTCTAGAGTCGTTGTTCAACCCGGTGATCTCACGACGGGTATCTGAATCATCTCCTTCAGGATCATCCGTGTAGCGCTGGGATGGGTATTCGATGACCCTGTTCGCTGCATCGGACTCCTCTTCCAAGACACGATGAGGAAGGCGCATGCTCTCGTGCGCCCATGACGGGTGAATTGCTGGCGTTACGATGATTACGGCCTATCGCTGATGTCAGCATGGATACGAAACAGACGAGATGGACAGCAGCAGTCCACATACCAGCCAGAGGAAAACGCCCACGGCGATAGCAATCATAAGACCAGCGACGGTTCTCTCCTTGTCTCTCCAAGCACCCTCACAACCAATCTGACGATCATAGCGCTGCGAACACGTATCGACGGTATTCCCATGTCCAGGGATTGGGAAGGGCATGTCTCGCACACTTCTGAAGCCACAGCAATCAAATGCCTCCTGGATTCTCTTCATCTTTCCACCCTGCTCTTTCGAAAACATGGCTTGCCATTTTTCTCTCAACGCGCAGTTGAGACCGCCAGCGGGTGAGACGTGGGTGCCGCTGAGTGTCGCGACTACGGTGATGTAGATCAGTAGGCCGAGGATAGTCAGGGTAGAAGGCAGCAGAACGGTAGGGAAGTTGCGTGCATGTCGATGTCGAAGCTTCGGGTGTAGAGCCAGCGAAGTTGCAAGTGCAGTACTGGTTTCCATGCACACGCCTGCGAAGATCGGGAGTGCAAGTGCGAGAGTTGTAAGAGTCGAGGGAATCGGTAGCGACAGCGTGGAGGTCTGGTGGACAGCATATCTGTGAGTAGATTATCAGTTGCTGGAGTCGGCGATTATGTAAAGCCTTTGACCTACGCTGCCATTGCAGTCAAGGCTCCAAGGTACTATACCGCATCAGTAAACAAAAATACCTAGAAGACGCCTACTATGCTTGCTTACAAGGACACTCAATATGACCGCCGTCTGGCGTCTGCTAAGCGACACCATGTTGAATGTTGGACTTGCGAGTGTTGGTGAATTAAGGTTGGGTATGCTCGAAAGGTGATGAGAACGAACGATTCCACTTGCAACGTGCTTTGATCTAGATGGTCGCCAGCAACGTCGCAGCATGAGAACCAAGCATGTGAGGGAATGAAAGAGAGTCCGTCGAGGCGGAAAGAGCTTGGGGATATTCCTTCTCCGTTTGTCCAGGTTGTTGACATGGAGCAAGGAAGCAGCAGCAGCTCGTCGTCATCTTCTCCGCATTTGATAATCGATCTGCACGAAGGTCACCTCAATCACTCTCCAACCCCAAACGAGAGGCATTTTACAGGCAGCCAGATATCACGCTTCCAGAATAATGTACACGATGTAGAAGGGCTGTGATTCGCTGACGGACGAAGATGGTGTGTAGTATCTCGGCCGATACGTCGATCGCGGTTTATGTTATATAGGCAATTTGCATGTGAAAGGCTGTCACGCGCCGCCGCGCATACAGTCCGATGTGACTTCTGTCCCATCACACTATCTTCTCAATGATAAGATCGCAGCAGTCAGAACATGATCCTAACAAATTTTGCGAAAATCGTCCGCACGCGAGATGCCTGATAACAAGTCTTCTACCAAGTCCACCTCGGCGTTGGTCTCTGCGACTTTGCGAGAACACACCACGCCATTGACCGAACGAACCGAAGCCATCGTCTCGGCATCACAATCAATAGCTGCGCAGAAACGCATTCTGATTCAGGACACGCAAAAACTGTCGCAACAAGCGCAAGAGCTCGAGAAGACAATGAACCAGAGCGTGGATCAGCTCAAGGAGCTGGGTGATCTTCAGAACTGGGCCGAAGTTGTGTTTCGGGATATCTCAGTGATAGAGGAGACTCTGAGAATGGTCGATGAACAGGAGGCGAACAACCAAGGAGGTGACAATCCGGATAGCAGAACCACATAGGCCTGTAACTACCTAATCATGTGGTTCTTGCAGGATAATCGAGAGAACAGGACTCGCTCCGAGTGAGTGGGGATAGTTGAGCCTTGGGGGCATGACTCAACCCTCTTTCTGGGCTTCTCTGCCACGTTGGCTGTGCTTCAGACTCTTCATGCTCATTCTGGGTCTGCTCTTTCGTGTGTTGGCTGTCGGAGCCTTTTTACCACCGAGTAGCGAAGCAACCATAGGAGGTCTGACCGCGATGAATTTACCCTTGGGCGAAAACACCTCAACTCGAGGGAACATGTCTTGTGCGATATCCTGTTCTGGCGTGTACAATGGTTTCCAGGTCGTCGTCTCAGAGTCTGACAAGGTAGATGCGGACGGTGCTTCTTCAGAATGTGTAGGTTCGTCATGAGGCGGTGCGTAGGCAGGCTTGTGCTTGGCCGACTTTCGTACTTGAGCGACTAGCTCAACCCAGCCTACACCTTCAACCACAATGTCTGCTGAAAACACTTTGAAAGGCAGCTGCTCAGGCTTCAGCTTTGCAGCGGATTTGGAAGTCAACGGGCCGGCACGCTGCTTTGTAACATCCCATTCGAGCTTGAAAGTGCCTGCTGAGGCCATGCTCTCGCGAGCTTCCTTGGTCATGATCGTGTGCAGTCCAGTGGCTCTTTCGCCACTTGCTCTAGCCACAGCTTTGTCGGTAGAGGTCATATGAGGATGTAAAGGTAGGAATGTGTAGGACAAGAAGACCAGATCCGGGGTTGTGGGCGTGATGCGGATAAGACCACCTCCTAACACCAAAGACTGACCAGGTTTTATGGACATCTGCTCGGGAGTCACGCGCGAGCGCATGACAAGATCCTGATGATGCTCAGGAAGCACAAATTCATCGAGGTTTGACCGAGAGACGCCAGGGAGATCGATCAGCTCGCCTTTTCCGCTACCAAAAGGCACGCGGATAGGTGAAGCCGTGGTTCCAGGCAAAGACGAAATGACAGGCATGACAGGGTAGGGGACCTCAAGCTGAGCAGGTGGTAGTAGTGAACCTTCTTCCACATCAAAAACATCCGGCTCGTTCTGATCGACTGTTTCCTGGTGAGTCTCCACAGCAGGATTGCCGGAAGCACTGCTCGGAGAGTCGACAGCAGCAATGCCTGTATCCTGGATAGCAGGCAAATCGGATAAAGAGTCGTTCGAGTTGTCAGGAGCTGACGAAGTCTCGGGCTCTAGCTGCACATGCATAGGCTTGGGAGTAGCAAGCTTCTCTTGTCCCCTTCCTTTGGGAAAAGCAACCTCGAACAGGTTGCTCTTACCGACGTTGACTTTGCCAACCATCCAAGCAGCACCACCTCTGTCCCAGATATCTTCCTTGACCTCTTTTGTCCACCAACCGCGCTTTGCACTGACGCATCGCATGTTGCCCAGTCTGACGTTCCTGCCCGTACGACCAAGAGCGTCACGAAGCGTCTCGCGTAAATATGGCATCAGACTGTCGACCTGTTCCTTGTTTGGAGCGAGGAGATCGGAACGGGTGATGATGAAAGAAACATCGGCGACGCGATCGCGGACGTATTTCTTGTGTTTGGAGCGGCGGTTCTGAGTGCGGAGAGAAGGGAGATCGAGGCGGTTGAGAAGATTGGGAATGAGCGACATGGGAAAGTCTGCGGCATCGATGATATGGTAGATATGGTTGTTCTTGTGAGGGGAGTCTTCGATTATGCTACGGATGCTGTCGATGGAGGGATGGAAGATTGGGACACCGGTGTGGTGGTGCAAGAGGTTGTGGCATCGATCGCAGATGGGAGTCTGCTTTTGTGGTTGTTCCTGGGCAGCAGTAGCCGCTTTGTCCAAACCGAGCTCTTGCAAGACCTTGCTGTCAACCTTGTCCAGAGTGGCCTGGAAGACGAGATCCTCCTGTTTGGCATCATCGTGAACAAATTTCCTGACGGCAGACCTACTCAAATTGTAGAAGCCGGCCTCTTCAGAAGCGACTGTCTGACTGGGAGCACCACAGCCAGGACATGACAGAGGCAGCTTTAATATCTTCTGCGTGACCTCTTGCTGCTTGCGTTGGATCAAATCATGTTGATGGTGGGCAGGAGGAATCGTCTCGGTTGAAGAGAGGCGTTTCGTGCCAAGATTCAACAATCGTGCTGATGCATATACAGAAGGAAAGGCTGCGTGTACGGAAGACCGAACTAACGGGATCCTAGGTAGAGCATTGCGCGAGCGAATAGCCACTCTACTGTACATTTGGGTGTTTGACAGCTCGGAAAGTTTTTGGACATGTTCGATTCTAGAATGATTCCATTGGCATGACGAAGCGGCCAAAATGGTCGGCCCGAGCAGCTCCGCCATATCCATGACTTGCCGATGCGCCACCATTGACAGGGACTCAATTGCTCTGTTAGGTACTTTCCACTTTCAACTTCGTCCACTCTCATCCAGGCCGGCCACTTCACACTACAGCACATCCACTATGTCGTCGCTCAATCTCGCACGCCTCACCGTCCGCGCTTGCTACTCTCCCGCCGCTCGCCGCACCATCAGCACATCGCCAGCTTTGCGATCAGCGTGGTCGTCCGGCCCCGCACCACCACGCCTTCCCAAGGAGGAGCAGGAAATCTTCGACAAGCTCACCAAGCAATCTACCGGTGCCTTCAGCACTCCCCAGCAAGCCCCTGAGGAGACTGTCGCCCAAGCCTCGCCCTCGAAGCCTCAAGTCAACCAATCGCCTCAGATCAACCAGTCGCCCGCTCTCAAGGCCGATGGCAAGGGCGAAGAGCTGCACCCCAATGTCCGCCGCGGCGCTCCTCCAGAGTTTGAAGGCGATGTCAACCCTCAGACCGGCGAAGTTGGCGGTCCCAAAAACAACCCTTTGCGATGGGGACACCAGAGCGACTGGAGTTACAATGGCCGTGTTACCGACTTCTAGGCCCATTCTATCCTCTTTCCAGTCGTCCGACCTCTTCTCTTACCCTGCTTATCTCGCCCTTGATCCTCGACATCTCTTCGACTGCCTCTCGGAGACCTGCAACTCCCTCGAGTCGCTCCAGCCACTGCTCTCGGTCCCTGAGTCTTCTGCGTAGGCCTGCACTTCGAGCATCCACCTCTTCCTTCTTCCGAACCAGTTCCTCCTCCGCTCTGCCATCATAGACCTGCCCAGCCACCGTCTTCCTCGCCACCAACAGTCGCTTCTCCAGACCCTGTCCGACTGTCGCAAGATGTTCCGCTCGCGCCCGAGTGTGTCGTCCTACACTGCCGTGCATGACCTGTTCCAGGATCCGGATCGCTGTTTGCAGCAGTTGCGCATTCGTCTTGAGGAGTTGGGTCAGTGTACTCGCTAGCTCAATGCGCTTGACGTCTAGCTGCCATTTTGCCTCCTCGACCTCTGTCCGTAGAGCCTGGACCTGAGCTGGAAGCGTCGAAGGGTCTGGCTGCTGTTGTGTTGGATCTGTTTTTTGTACAAATCAGCATAGCCCCTATATATTCAATGATACCCTCTCGTTCTTTTTCTTACCCAGAATTTGACACAGCAACATGACATTCTGCTCCATGTGTGTTTCGACAGCCACTCTCACCGTCTCGATGTTTGACATGAATTCCTCGACTTCGACTTGAACGATATCCTCATCCTGGGCGTCCACTTTACCATCCAACTGTGCAGAAACAATCTGTGCCGTTTCCCTCAACTGTGCAACACTTGATATCAGCTCTTCCCATCGCTTCATCATACTTGTCAGACGTGAAGAAACAGATTAAAACTTACCTCGCCAACCAAGCCACCCTCTCCCTCTCCAAACGCAACAGCCCTCACCGCATCTTTGAGCACTTCCCTCTTTGCCTGTTCAAACCGCTTACTCTTGAGTATTTCTCTGACCTTCACTGTTTCCTTGTCCAGAGCGAGGGATTTCGAAACCCCTTCTCGGGTTATCCTGTTCGTCGTGAGGTCTTTCCAGAGTAATGCGAATTGTGGGTTTCGTGCTAGTGTTTCTGCGTCTGGTTGGGGGAACATGATCAGGGGGTTCTTAGTTTGCTTTCTGCTTTCTTTCTGAGAATGGAATCGAGAAGTCGTTGTTTATGCTGATGTTTGAGTCGTGTTGATTGCGGGTATGGATCTCTGTTTGGTTGTTGTTTAATGTTTGGTGGGGAGTGCAAGGGAAAGAGTCGGAGGTGCTTGACTTGCCCGCAATAACCATTTTGATTCGCATTTGTTGCCAACAGCCTGCAAGTCATCTAAAAGCTACCTCTTTATACAGAAATCGTCTGTCCGGCTACAACTCATCCTGACATCCAGGTCAAACTCTCTTTTCTCCAAGAACGCACACCATATACACTGCAAAAGACACTGACGGTCAAACACATCACCTCAAAGAATTGGCAAATGCGACAGTAAAAGTCTTCGTCTCAAAATCCGGTCGCCATCAATAAAGAAGACTACTGACTTATGGAGACAAGAGAAGGAAGAAGGGCTATGGTACAAGAATTTTAAAAAGGGTGGGAGGCCTCCGTCTTGCCAATTATCTTGTCACACCTCGTCACTCGTCAACCACTGGCAAGAATCCCCGCCTGACCTCCTGCAATCCTTCCTCGGGGTATCTCTTTTTGGGGTGGAATAGAAATGCATTCCTCGAGCAAGCATGTCTCCTTGGTGAATCGATGGGTTGAGTTGATATTAACGGGGTAGGTCGTGTCTTTTGTCATTCATCATCATGTTCGCCAGCTGCTTCGCTCGCGCTCCATGCTTTCTGGTCTCGTTATCGTCCTCCGCAAACAATGTGTGGTCTTGTATACTGCTTCAGCAGGCGAGCAAGTCAAAGCCCAGATTGACTGGAAAGAACGGTCATAGAGCTGAGTCTACTCCTCTTCACTGCTCTCACTGTCTTCATCGTCACTGGAATCGGCGCGTTGAGGAGCTGATGCTGCTGCTGCACTGCCGTCAGCGTTTTCACCCATGGCGGCCATCTGTTCCTTGAGCTGTCTGATACGGTCTTCTTGCTCATGCTTCTTCATGGGCTTGTGCTTCTTCTTTGCAGCACCGCCCGAACGTGCTGACGGCTTCTCGGGTTCGTAGTCGTCATCGATCGCGTTGGCATCCATCTCGACCGGTTCAGGCCTAGGGAAGATGCTGCGCACGTATCGGAGCAGCTTGTGCTGCACTTCATTGGGCAGATCATCGATCTCGAGCTCAACATCGTCGCCAGCCATATCCTTGTACTTGGCAACGTTTTCAGTAATGATGTTGGTCAATTTCTCGACCTGCTCGGCACTCATGTTCTCTGTGGCGTTGCTGATCTCCTGTTTCTCGTCATACGTGACCAGACGTTGCTTCTTAGGCTTGGAGGAACCTGTCTTGATAGTAGGGCGAGACACGCTGGAGCTGCCGCCTGACTTCTTGCTAGGTTTGCTTGCGACGGTGTTGCTGCTCTTGCTCTTCTTCTTATTGCTGGTAGCCTTGGGCGATGCGCGTTTGCCACCAGAGATCGAGGCAACCATGTTCTGCATAGCAGCAAGTTGCTCTCTAAGCAGAGAGATAGTGGCCTCGTTATTGTCATGTTCGTCGTCTTCTTCTGGGGCATCATCGGAGTCATCGCCATCAGATACATCGGACACGGGACTAGCGCGTTGAGATTGTGGCGTATGTCTCTTGATCCAGGTGTCCTTCTTAGACCATTCACCGTGGAACGCCTCCTGGAAGTCTCGACCCATGTCGTGCACAATGTTTCCGGCAGGGTTGAACTTGAAGCAGTTCGTGAACATCAACTCAAAATCATTTCTGAACTCTTCCGCAGATGCGTATTGTCCTCCCTTGAGCTTCTGAGTGATGGTAGAAATGTCCATGGGGTGCTTGATAACGCTGAAATACTGGGGGATGTTGAGCGCAACGGGATCGACAGGAATGCGGAATGGAGCGGCGAAGCGGTCGTACTTGGGCTTGCGGAATTCATCTAGAATGTGCTCGCAGAACTTCAGACCTGTTTGAGCTTCCTTTCTCTTGGGCTTTGATGTTGAATAGGGTAGATCGCGTGGAGCTGGGGGGACAACTGCCCGCTTGGGCCTGCCAGCGGTCGAGTCTCTACGGATCATCGGAGTTCCATCAGGCAAAAGAGCGAAGGTCTCGCCAGCAGGGGATTTGACTGGTGCAGCGGGTCTTGCGGGTTCTGGACGTGGCACAGCAGCAGGCTTGGGCGATGCCTTCTTAGCGACATGCGACTTTGGCTTTGAGAGTGCGTCTTGACCAGTAGGGCACATTTGCATTTGCTTCATGAAATAGGCTCGGAGATTTTGTGCCGAGACAGAAGCGGCATGGTTAATGCCGTTGAAAGTGAAGCAGTTGCTGACCATGAGCTCGAAATCAGACACGAGATCATCAACCGATGAGTATTGGTCGGTCTTGAGGTTGTGCTCGATTGTAGTGAGATCCATAGGCTGTTTGATCACTGTCGGGTAATGGGGAATGTTAAGTGCCACGTAATCGACAGGCTTGGTGAACCAGAAAGCAGACTTGACTTTCTTGGTGTTCTTCATCTTTTCGATCAGGAAGGCCTTCTGACTCTTAGTGATAGGGCCGGAACTGATTTGAGGTGTGTTTTGAGGGCGAACGACAGGGACGGCAATGCCGTTGGTTCCGCCATTGGTAGTAACAGGTGCAGACTGAGGAGTGTTTTCGAATTCAGCTTGCGCTTCACTGTCGACATCATCTCCGGTCTTTGTGCGCTTGGCGGAAGGCTCGCTGGTTGCGTCATCATCTTCTCGTGCGCGCACAATTCCTGCTGATGGCGCATCTGACATTTCTTGGTCCACTGATGTGTCTACTGGAAGCGCAGCAGGCGCCTGAGCAGCGGGAGAATCCATGGTAGGTGCAGTTGCGGCTGCCGCACTCGAGTCGGTGATGGAGCCGTTAGCAAGAGGAAGATCTGATGGAGCAGAGGTCTGCTCTGATGCAGACTTTGTGTCGTCCGGTTTTGACTGGTCAGCAACACCGTTGGAAAGATCTGTGGTGAGAAGTGGGTTTGGGTCAGAATTGGTGGCAGCAACACCGTCAACGATAGCAGGCTTTGAATCTCCAGTCACTTCAGACTCCACTGCAGTCGCAAGTGAAGGAGCGTCAGGAATTTCAGTGTCCTCGGTGATGCGCGCTTCACCGTCACCTAGTGGCTCTGACGGTGAGACAACAGGCTGGTTGAGGTTCGCGTCAGATGGAATGAATTTGGCAACGCCCTCGATACCAGAAGATGGTTCCGTCACAGGAGCAGCGTCGGATGGCGGAGCGTCAACAGTTTGGGAGTCGGCAGGAGTGGGCGGACCGTTGGCCGAGAGATCAGTCGCAGCCGGCACCGATTTTAACACGTCGGCATCGTCGACGACATCATCGAGAGGCTCCTTGACGAGACCATCGACGGACTCTCCATTGGGCTCTTCGCCAAAAAGATCATCACTTTGTTCAGCGGCGACAGGCAGGTCTTCATTGGGTCTGTACAAATTCTCAATATTTACATTCGATAATTGATGATGGAATGAAGGAAGTATGGAAGGTGATGATGGCGATGATGAGAATGATGATGACGATGATGGGGATGCAACGAGGTGTAACAACGGCGATGTAGGAACAGCAGAAGGGATAAGGGAAGAGACTCACCGGTCGACGTTTGCCATCTCCGGTTGTAGTCCTGTTTCTGCTGACATCTGAGATGAAGATGGATTGTGCAGTGTTGTGGTAGATAAAAGATGGCACGTGAACGGCCGGACAGAGAACGAGAAACGACAATCAAGCGACAATCTAGAGAAAGAGCGCGACGGGACTACTGTTGTATGGAGGGGCAGGACAAGAGCAAGTTATTATGCGCGTGGCACAAATGATAAAAATTCCTGGAGCCGAGATGGAAAAGTGGTGGTGGTGGTGGTGTCGGCAAAGATTGTTGGAGAACGTGTCGCGCGAATCGGAAAGCCGGACGTGGACGTGGAGCGTGTTTCGACGCGATTGGAACTCGCAAAAGGATGCAAGTTTGGAAAGTCTGGGAGATTTATGATGCTGCCCCTAGCGCCCGGCTCACGTGACGTCGAGAAAACGCCGTGCGGCTGTGTGTCGCCACAAGGCTGCCGAGTCGAGCAGAAGCAAACGCAGGGGGGTTTTGAATGAGCAAGATGCGATGGTGGCATGACACTGCTTTTTGCAGATGGCGCGAGAACGAGGGCAGAACAGCACTAGATCAAGACGGAAGACGCTCACGAGCATACAGATACCTTGAAGGGCGTAGAGGCAGGGCTTGGACAGCAGCGTATCGCTCTTGCCAGAATTCGTCGTACTTGCCAGAAGTCTTGGTTGAGAGCAGTCGCCTTGGACCGTCAAACGGATACGGATGCCTACATGGGATACGCAAGGCAGCAGCGCAGGAGAAAGACTGATTGCACAAGGAAGGAGTTTTGTCTGTCGAGGCCGCAGAACTGCCAGGCGACGCAGTCATGTCAGAGATGCATTCGTGCGTGGAGAAGAGCGAAGAAAAAGAGGCACAGGCACAGACAGGCACAAGCATCGGCGCAGGCGCTGTTCAACGAGCGGCGGATAGTCGGAGACACGCACGGACCTCAAACTTTTGGCATAGCGTTCCTAATTTTTTATCTCAGCTGCAAAGCATCAAAGTCCTGGTAGCAAACTACGGACCTCTCTATATAATATTCCACCATGAGTACGGCAAAACGATCACGGGCAAGACAGGCCGAGGCTGGAGCAGCTCCCTCGCTGCCGCCGTCGAAAAAGGCAAAGACTTCACAGCAGGCTAACTCTGGACTGGCCTTCCTGACCGATGAGAACCAACGAGCCGGCAAGAAGCTGCGCGCAAACTACACCAATGGCGTCAAAGACACACGAGCAGACCGCGTCGACGAGTCCAAGGCCCAAGTCGAGCAACACGAGGCCGAAGCACCAGACGTAGTCGAGATTTCAAGTGCAGACGAATCGAGCGCATACAGCGGCTCCGACGACGAGGTCGACGACACCAAGCCCGCCACCAACGGCAACCACGATGCCGACGCTGTCATGGCCGATGTCGACGAGGACATGGAGGACGGTGCAGAAGGCCAGTCGTTTGGCGACATGCTGCAGGCAGCGCATCCAGAGACGATCGATGTTCAATCCGCCTTCGCCGACCGTGAGGAAGGCACTCAAGCTCTGGTGCCCATGAACCAGGACCGCTCTCTCGCCCTCCCCACCGCCACCTCCCTCGGAACCGTTCTTACCCAAGCCCTTCGCACCAACGACCGCGACCTCCTCGAGACCTGTTTCCAGATGACCGATCTCCCCAGCATCCGTTCAACCATCCAGAGACTCCAATCACCGCTCGTCGCCTCCCTCCTTCAGCGTCTGGCCGAGAGACTACACAAACGCCCCGGCCGTGCTGGAAACCTCATGGTCTGGGTTCAGTGGTCGCTCGTCTCGCACGGTGGCTACCTCGCCAGCCAGCCTGATGTTCTCAAGAAGCTCAAGACTCTGTCGCGCGTCATCAAGGAGCGTGCCAATGGCCTGCAATCTCTCGTCACACTCAAGGGCAAGCTCGACATGCTCAACGCACAAATCGAGCTCCGCAAGAGCGTCCAGGAGACAAGAGACGGAAGGTTCGATGACGGTGACAACGTGGACGACCATGTCATCTACGTCGAGGGCCAAGACGATCTATTATCTGACGACGACAACGACCTCATCAGCAACGCCGTGGGCAGCGATCTCGGTGACCTGTCTATGGTCAACGGCGCCGACCAAGCGTCATCCGACGTCGAGGAGGAAGAGGCCGGAGAGGGCATGTTCGACGAGGAAGCCGAAGAGACCTCCGACGATGAGGGCGAAGAGCTGTCCGATGAGGACGAGGAGAGTGACGAAGTCGAAGAGGAGGAAGACGACGAGTCATCCGACGATGATGAAGCCTCAGCACCTGTCGTCAAGCCCTCAAGGACACAGCAACGCGCCGCCGGGCGGAGAAGATGAGAGACTATTGCAACGTCGATTGTCTTGTAGATATATATCTCTCTTTTCAAGCACGAATCTCAACAACAGCCACCACTGCCTGGCTCAAGACGGTTTCGGTTTCTGAGTTCTCGCTTTCCTCGAAACTATCTGGGCGGTTGCCATGCACCCAAGGAGATGAGTGTACATGCATCATTCAAGCTGCGACGGAGTCTTATGGGGTGGGTTTGTGAGTGTGGAGTCGGCGGCGTTCAAATAAGTTTCTTTCTTCTATCTCTTTCAGTTGTTGGATCTTCATGTCCTTTCTCTGCATGGCGCGTACGTTCGGTCCTCTAGACAAACATGGAGATGGCATCATTCTACAGTCGTTCGTTCTTGCCTTGTGTGTGCTCATGTTTTTGGGTAGATCGAAGTCCCTCATCTCGCATGACTATGGCCACATAAAGAAGGTCAACCTCGTGCGTCTGCATTCGTCATACGCATGCGTCCGTTGGTCTGGCTATGAACTTCGTGATGTTGTTTTCAAGTATCATCATAAACTACTGGGCGTATGTGGTCAGACATCACGCAGATAGGGTGGTCTCTCAAAACTCGATCATGAATTGGCTTCGAACGCGATTTTCAACCCTCACATGAGTTCAACCGAGACAATGTACTCTGTGTATATACAACATAGCATCGAGAAGTACAAAGTGTAATATGAAGATACCACTACCAAAGTACGCCGTCTTATGACGTTTTTGTTCCCCCGACAAGTTGTGGCAGGTATGACCCTGACACCTTTTTCTCTTTTCTTTTTTTCTTTTTTATTTCTTTTCTTATCTTCTCTTTTTTTCCTGTCGCTTTGTATACTAGAAGGACGACTATGAACATCCAACAGCATTTTCAGCCTGCTCGGCTAGCAACCCTTCTGACCACTCCCAAAGCATGAGCAAGACTTCTGAGTATGCGAGAGAATATTGCAAGTAGAGTTTCGATCGATATAAACACGTGACATATGTAATCAACTTCTTCACCACCATCGATCAACAGCAGCCGTGGCCTCTGCAATAAGATTCTCGACCTCTGCCTTCTGCGCCTCCAAGTTGTCACGAACCCAACTTGAGATGGGATCATGAACCTCTTTCGTGGCCTCGGTGTCAAGGATCGAGTTGAGCAACTGTACGCCATCCTTTGCCAACAAGCGCACCAAAAAGTCGCCGTTGACATGCATGTCACTTGGCCTGTGTCTCTTGGGCCTCCGAGTATTGTCAGACGAGGTCTCGAAGCCAGGCGGCGGTAGTACGACTGGTACCGCTTGGATCGAGCCATTCTGCGAGAACGTGGGTGGTCTGGTGTAGGTAAAGGGACTGATATCAGGATTGCGCTGGCATAGCCTCTGCACCCATCGTAGGCGGTTCGTGGTCTTTTCGTCGAGAATTGCGAATCCATAGACTGTGCCGTCTAGAGTGATGCCTACGAGATCGTCCTTGAGTACGCTAGGGGTTCTCCTTACAGGCTTCCATGGTGGGCGTACTTTGGCCTCCACGATGCGCATGACGGAGCGGAAGAGATTTGCTGTGAAAAGAGTGTCATGAGTAGCAACCCTAGGAGGCAGGCTGGGATCTGGGATCCTCAAGCCTACCAAGTCTCCACTTAGCGTGCTGGTCAAGTTAAAACTCATTGTTGCATGATCGCCGTGTGGGATGTCGATGGTTGTGTGGCTGATCGACTGTCTTGCCCCATCTCCCCTGGCGACATTGCGCAACATCCCCGAGCTAGGCTCGTTCGGACTGTATACCAGCTGGAGTGTGAGTGTCGAGTCGCGTTCGGTGGTGATATGTATGTGTGGCGGTGCGGTAGTCACGCGTATACCAGGACTATGCATGACAAAGTCGCAAACTTCGTTGAATCTAGAGATGCAGTCAGCTAACGTGTTTAAGACCTGAAAAAGACCATGCAGAAAACCAACTTTGATGTTTCAATGTCATACTCGGAGAAGTACACCTTTTTCCCAGAGCACCATACAAGACCCGTTTCGCCGTAAGTTGCCATTGCTGTCACTGGAGTCTCGAATTCTTTGACATGCAGAACACACTTATCAGCCTTTCCACCCACAGCTGGGGGACGAAGCAGGTACATTTTCCCGTTCGTGGACTTGGAAGAAGCAGCCTCGCCAAGTCGGGTAGCTCGGCCAACGGCAACTGCGACCAAGACGTGTCGTTGTGTAGCGTCAGGTGTCCGTCTGAAAGACCATTCGATCATCGAGTGAACCTTCCAACCGATGTCCGTCTCCCAGGAGCAATTCCAATCGCCCGAGCTGAACTGAACTATATCCTTTACAGCCCTGGTCGTCGACGAACGTTTCCATACATACGAAGATGCACTGACGAAGCGATTCAACGACTTGAGATCAACCAGTGTATGAGGAGATCCATGAACCTTGCTGTTGCCGGGAACGATTCCTTGCCTCTCCGATACAGCTGTGACGAAGCAGCAGTCTCCTGAGATAACAAGGAGGGCCTCGGATAGAGTCGATGTCTCAACATATGGCACCATTGTCATAGCCGCGACTGGATCTTGCTGGAAATGACGTGGACTGTCCGTAAGGTACACATCGGAGATCGTTATGGCGTCCAGTTTAGCGGCATCCATGTTGATGTTGAAAAATCCATCGCCGCAAGTTGCAAACGCAGACAAGGCACTCTTCCCGAAGTTGAGATTGACCGTTGTCAAACCAAGGCTAAAGTGTCGTTGCGACTGAGTCTGTAGTGAGACTATCATCTGTGAGCAAGGATCCCTAACAAGCCTGCCACACGCAACTTACAATCGAGGCCAACTTGAAGCTCGAGAGCATAGATGGATCCACCTCGCAAGCCACAGAGTACCACCAGATCGACAGGCTCTTCCAGATTTGTTTGATCCCCGAGGACAAGGATGTCCTCGCAGGCATTCAGAGCCTCCAGATCATCCAAGTGGTCGGGATTTTGAGGAATCTCATGCTCCAGATAAGGCTCAAGTCCATTTCTCGGAGAGACTCTAAAGACATACAGTGTTCCATTTGAGTTACCAGCGACAACGAAGGTAAACCTTTGAGTCGAGTGAATGGCCAAGGATATGACTTCGCCTTCTGTTTGTATCGGCTTACCGAGCTCTGTCATTGATACCGTCTCGTCACCGACGTCACCCACTATGAGTGTTCGTATTTCTGACCTTCCGTTGACCCGCAATGCAACGACTGCACAGGAGATGTTAGTTTCGACCGCTGCAGCGACAGCTTTATGCCCAGTAGGCCACTGTTCCATAAGCAGACTGGCTCCAGCATTGCGACTGAACGCGATCGCAGACTCTGTGATCTGAAGAACACAATTGTCTGTTATCATGGCCACAGCAAGCGTCGAATGCTGCAGATCGAGACCCACAGTACTCATGGCTTGCAAGTCATGAAAGTCGTCACCCTCCGGGGACTGCGGTATCGACAGAACATGGGTTTGTCCAGGACTAGATAGAACTATGAAGAACTGATTCTTCTCTGGAACGGGAAGCACCCACGCATGTGAAACGACACTGAACGAAGCATGTCCTTCGACACGAGCGCCGATACGAGCCTCAAGACCCATGCGTATTTCTGTGATATGACCGTAAGGTTGTCGACCGCTAGGCACAAACAGGGTATCCCTCGAATATAGTGGTAATCTCTTGCGGGAAGTAGGCTTTGCTACCAGGTCTAGGTTCTCTGACCAATTCGGCAAGGAAGCAGTGATGAAGCCATGCATTCCGCCATTAGGCTCTGAGTCGGAGGAAGGAGCTTGTCGACACTCTGTCTAGCATCTTGTCAGCATCGTCCAAGCATATGGTTCAATCACGTTTGATACTCACTATCCAGACGCAACCTGCACTTGATGCACCCTGAACAACCAGGACATCTCCTTGGTCCGATCTCCCGAACGGTGCACAAGCCATGTCTACGTGACATTCCAAGCTTCCAACATGGTTGATAACGACACCTTCGCCAGGCGCATCCTGATCAAAGACCAGATAATAGACATGGCCGTCCTCTGAAATCAGGTAGATATAGTCCTCTTCCTCGTATTCCCCCCATCTTCTTGGCCGTACCCAGCAAGACCAGAGCGAATTGAATGAAGATGGCGGATAATGTTCTGGTGGATTCTCCCTCTGGACAACTAAACCAGTTGTGCGGCATGATGTGATCAAGATGTTCTCAAAGATTCTGATGCCTTTTCCAGTGGTGAGTACAAAGGCTGCGTTTCCTTTCAGAGGTATCAAGAGGTTAGGTATTTCACCCGCTAAGCTGGTCAGCAATCTCGCGTTGAATCATGACTAGAACTGACTTACACAAGAAGATTCTGTGACCCTGGCTGATTTCCGCGCTCTTGACCTCGTCAGACGCTGACCACTCGACCCATACCGGCCTGATGATGCCATCATGCAAGACAATCATGAGAAGAATCAACCGATCTGGATCGTGTCTCGGTGGATATAGGAAGTCCATTAGCAGGATAGTGCCAGGCACATTTTTGATGGTTTGAGAGCTAGAGACTGGGACGAATCCATCATCCCAACTTTGTTGCCCGAAGCTCAGTGATTCTGGTTCGTTTACATAACACACAAAGACCTTGTGCTCGCCGATTGCCACAGCTAGAGCTCGAGAACTCGGATCCACCGCTATGGCGTTACCGTGTACTCGCGGAGGACTGACGAACGTAGGCATAGGTACGCACAACACCTTGAATATATCTTCACTGTCCTCAGCCTCTGAAGCTGTAAGAAAGAACAGCTGTGCGGTGCCAATTAAGGTGAAGGCCAACATCTGTGGACCCATGGGACTTCCAGAGGAATTGCTGCAGTCATCCGTGTCATCAGTGTATTCTCTGAGATCGCTCTCGTACGGGTCGAAACGACCGACAACATTGGCTGAACCGATCTCGCCATCGAAATCGCTCTTTGTCGCGATATGGATGATGTGGGCTCCCGCTTCGATCTCGAACAGTTGAATGAAATCTCTGCCTATGCAGATATAATCGTCTTTGGCTGGTGATCGGATCCGCGCTGGGATTATAGAACGAATGGTCGGAGTTGGTGCCAGCGTCCTCGTCAGCAGACCGATTTGCTCACGGGTCTTATCCCTTGGTGGATCCTGTACAGGCTGTTGTGGACTCATGGCGGGCGAGAAGCTTTGAGTATAATGAAGAAAAAGAAGAAAGAGAAGGTGTAAGACTTTTTGGTTTCTCAAAGCGATGTCGAGACAGAATTTATACCGACAAGACACGCAAGCTGCAGAAGCATAGGAGAAGCTTGTACTGTCTGCAAAGCAAGGACGTAACTAAGCGACCTGTCACCGGAGCAATCAAGTTTGGAGAGATTGTTGAAGCTGCAGAACGAGACGCTGAGTCGGGAGCTCACTACATGCAACTGGTTTGCGCGTCTAGCCTACATATTGAATTAAGTGAGCAAGTGATTGGACAGGCGACGAACTAGTTGGTCGACTAGTCGTAGCTGGGAAGAAACTGACAAGTGAAGTGGTCAAGGTTCAGGTAGTTAGGATGTCGGTCAGGCATGGCCGCCGCCGGCAGAAGTTGGACTTCGGCTCGGCGTTCGTCGCGGTTCCTTGCGCTCGGAGCCGCCGTTTGCGATTGGCTTGAAAGTCGATGACAACCAACCACACCACACAACATTCCTTTGGTGCTACGAAACGACTCACTCGATGGCCAACTCCCAACCAACACATACTTGTGGTCGTTAGACCAGTCTTCCGTCCTCATCGTCATCACGATTCAGAAGGGTTGTCCGTTGTACATCGCTCCTGACTTCCAATCGCGCAGACTGCGCTACTGCAACTGCATGCAGCATATGACCCACAAAGCTGGATTCTGTGGACTTTTCCGTCAACGACGACTCCTCCTAAACACAGTCCAGGAACGATGGACGACAAACCTCAGAATTTCGATGGAGAAATTGAACATGCTGCGTCAGACCGCAATGATACAAGCTCTGGCCGACCGTTCTCCAATTCATGGCGAGACGAGCCTCTGACACCCGCCGAGTTAACCAAAGTCACGAAGATTCTCCGAGCATGTGAGAACAAAGATAGACAGCAGCTAGTCGCACTTGCCACGACCTCGGGCGGTCTCATTGAGGATCGTGTTAGACGTATCGCCTGTACGTAATGACCGTGAACTTATGCGACTTACCTCACCAACATTGTTACCAGGGCCCATACTGTTGGGCGAGTCTCCTACAGATGCCGATCATACAGTCGGCTGGCAACAATTGCCTGTACAACGAGATGAGGAGCAAGTCAAACTCGATGTTCACCGCGCTTTCGTCTATTATCCTCTTAGTATGCACACGCGGGACACGCCCGATGGCTGACGCGGTCTGCTAACATGCAACAGACGAATCAGAGAAGCAAATCGAAGGTCGAAAACAGGAACTCTCGGACCTCATCACTGGGCTACTGCGTCGGCATTCGTGCCTACACTACTTTCAGGGCTTCCATGACATTGCTCAAGTACTGTTGCTTGTGTTAGGCGCCGACGAGGCTGCACCTCTATTGGCCCGTTTGTCTCTCTTGCGAATCCGAGACTACATGCTCCCTACGTTCTCTGCCAGTGAATCACACGTGCAGCTACTGCCGGCAATAGTCTACGCTACGGATCCAAAACTCTGCCAGCATCTGGCTGGATTGCGGCCGTACTTTGCCATTGCTGCAACACTAACTCTGTATGCACACGACATCGAAGAATATGGCGGTATCTCTCGCTTGTTCGACTTTCTCCTGGCGCATGAAGCTGTGATATCAGTGTACATGTATGCAACAGTAAGTCTTGAATCCCTTCATCCGGCCAACAACGGAGCGGCCCTCCCGGTCGATCGTCTTTGGCTAACCAGGTTCTAGATCATCATGACTCGAAAAGACGAGCTTTTGGAGTACGACTCCGATGATTCGGATATGATGTACGCAATCTTGTCTAAACTCCCAAAGCCACTGGATATCGAATCCCTCATCACAAGGACGGCTTCGCTCTTTGAACAGCACCCACCAGAGACACTACCATTCAGTGCATGGCGCAAAGTGTCACAGTACAGCGTACTAAAGACCACACGTGATTCGGATGAACTTGCAAGGCAGACTCTTGAGGAAGGCGAGCTTCTTCACGCGAAACATGCAGCACAGATCAAGCGTCAGGAAACACTCCAGAAAATGACTGCTCACTCGCGTTATTTGGCCCACAAATACCGAAGGCCTGCTGGAGCATTCACGCTCGCGATTGTCATCGGTGTTATGTCACTGTGGTTGGGCAGAAATGGAAATGGCAGCTCTATCTTGTCGCCGGCCGTGTTGACTGACGCTAAGGACAAGCTACTGTGGGTCATCAACTCGGCTTGGACAGGTCTCCGGCTGTGAGTGGTTGAATCCGTTCGAACGTCAATCTCGGAGAGAAAACTTGTTATGCCGTAAAGAAATGCACGATATTAATGATTAGTTGTGCACATGTTCATAAGCAAGAAAAAGGGGTCTCTACACCCCTTGCTCGAACAAGTTCTTAGGCAACAATGTACTTCGACCTTGCACGCAAGCACCTGTCCGGGTGAATGCAGTGATACCAAGCGGTCTCTGAAACATCGTAACCCTACCGGAGTCCGTGACACTCCAACGGAACAACCTCCTTGCTCTGACCATGTCAAGTTTGGACATCAACTTCGATTGCACGATTCAGGAGACTTTGCGCCATCCGGCCACCGAGCTCTCGGACTGCTCGTTTCTATAATTCGCTACACCCGTGAAAAGCTCTATGTTTCACCCCATGAGGGAGGTGACCTAGCCTCTTCTAGGCATTGAAGAATATCACATGTTAGTGATGGTAGAGATCCTGTCAAAAAGATTTCGATTTGCAAATACTAAGCGTTGCTATTCATATGAGCCCCTGCGAAAAACATTTGGAAAGGATGCATGACGACTTTATCCGTGGAGGATCGAGTCGGCGATTGCGTGTAGGTACGGAGTGCCCCGTCACGGAGATACGTAAGATCTTTACAGACTCTGCAAAGACCAGCTTCAGACCAGAGTTTTGTGGAGAAGAGCTGTGCTTCTTAGTATCCGTCTCAGGCCTACAGGTCGTGTCTCCTGGTATACCGAGTTCTACCGTTGCTCTCTACTACGGAGACTCATCCCGATGCACAAGCATGCATCGAGTGACTCTAGCGTTGTACCAAACTACTCTTCCGAAGCTTCCCCCTTGTCGACTCTTTGGCAGACTTGCTTCAGAACATTCCCGCCCCACTCCCAGTCGTCCATGGTGAGGTAGATCTGCGCGCTGAGGCGGGCCCACAAGGCACCTCCATAGAAGATGATGGCGATGAAGGTCTCGTATTCGTCCACCAGCGTCCTTGAGATCCACTGGGCGATCTTGACTGCCTTCTGTGTCTCGCCACCCGCAAGAGTGGTGAAATCAAGGGGCAGCCTGACATTGGCGAAGTTGCATCTGGTTAGGGTGCCTTCGGCATTCTGCATGACCTCGGTGGAGAGGATGTCAGCCACCAGTTTGCCTGCCTCGCGTGCTTGGTTCTGCGAAAAGCCGATGATTGCGTCTTCACCGCTCTTGCCTTGCCAGGTTACGGATTGCCTGAATTTGAGAGCAGCGGGCACGCATAGGTATGGCGCATTGTCAATGGTGCCTACAAATTCGAAGTTGGTGACAAATGCACTTTTCGCGCTGGGCGGCAGGGGGTTGTTTATCGGCCCACTGCTTTTCGGCAAAGGCGTGAAGCCGTGGCTGGTGGGAAGACTTGAACGGACAAGACCCTGGTTCCTCTCTGGGACATAGAGAAGGGCGCAACCTCTGGGTGTGAACAACCACTTATGGCAGTTAGAGACGAAGAAATCTGGATCGAGTTGTGCTAGGTCCAGGGGGATGTGGCCGATGCCATGAGCAGCATCCACAAGCGACAGGATACCGTGAGCGCGGCACGCAGTAACGAGACGCTCGAATGGAACGCGCACGCCAGGTAGCGACACGATAGTATCGAAGATCGCAACTTTGGGCTTTTTGCCGGCGGCTTTGATCTGCGCAACTGCCCTCTCAAACGACTCACATAGCGCGTCGTCCGACATAGGGTAAATGTGATCATCAATCCTCATCGACTCGGCGGCGGTGGTCTCTGTGATGTAGCCGACAGTCTTTTCACAAGCGCCATAGATCGTGGCGAAATACAGAATGACATCTCCCTCTGTAAACTTGAGGTTGCGCAACACTGTGTTGACACCAGTAGTAGCGTTAGGAACAAAAACGCAAGTGTTCACAGGGGCGTTAACCAGATTTGCGACGGCCTCCCTTGATACGTCTAACGCTTTCGGATAGGCGAAGCGAATGTAGCTATCAGGTCTTGCCTCACATTCGTCTTGGGATCGCCTCAGTTCATCTCTTACCACACGTGGAAAAGTACCGAAGCTACCTGTGAGTGAACATAATTAGCATACCACGGTCACATGCAAATCGCTCTTCGCCGATGGCTCCGCGTCTTGCGACAGATGTGAGTGGAACTGCCGAGTACGACAGGCAGAAGCCGTACGATGTCTGAGAATAAAGCATTGATGCTTCAGAAGGGGGGTACGGTTACCGTGGTTGAGGTTCCTATAGCCAGGGTCGAATAGGAATTGACGTTTCAACAGTTCGCTACCGCATTCAAGAGACGATTTCCCTTCAGAGTCTGTAGACATGGCGATTTTGGTTCCCTGGGCCGACTCGATGGGAGATGATGTGGAAAGACAATGGTATATGCTACGGCATGTGGTCTAGTGTAGACGCCATAGGCGCGCGGTTATAAACCGAGCATCTGTGCTGATGACTGATCGAGCTGGGGGCCATGACTCAGTTTTGGTGAGTGCCAGATCTATGTTGGCAACGTGACTCATCATCGATCGCCAGCCACATGCTTGGCAGGGGTCACCTCGACAAGGAATTGAAGTCCGATCGAAACGCACCGCAGCGATGCCTTCTTGATGTCAACACATAGGTCTTGGTCGCTTGTCTCCACGGCAGCGTAGGTTAAAGGTTGCCAGTATGGATTTCCAGCTCCAAGAATTCATGGAGTACCAGGGTCTGAGTGTTTGGCCGTCCGTACGTCGATGGCAGCTTCAAGGTCGTTCCGCATTGAAGGTGGGAGATTGTGAAGCGTCGAGATCAGAAGGCTGGTCGATGACTTGTGTGAGGTGTGGGATGTGCACCTCCTCCTCCTCCTTCTTCTTCACCCAATGGCACCGAGATCTTTTTGCAGACCCAGTCAAAAGATTTCCTGCTGAGTTTTCCCTTGTCTGCAACGGTCTTGGGTTGTTTCAATCGTCTGCACCGAAATGGACTCGTGCCAACGGCTGGCTAGTCGCTCGTCACTCCGTGGACACAACTTGTCTGATGGGTGTTGTCGTATGGTATTGATCCAGCTTGTTGCTGCAGCGAGAATGCAGAGTCTCTTACTCGATAAGACAACGCGAGCTCAGGTTGATATGATGGGAAGTCGGTCTTTGACCACCAGTTGATGTGTCGCTTGCTTCCTATGCAATATAAACTGGTTATTTCGCTTCCCACTAGAATTGCCGACCGATATTAAAAGTATGCTCGCTCATTCGTAACACCACGATGTATCTCATGTCTATTCTGAAACTGTCAGTTAGTTGCATATATCCCCGAAAGCCCTCTGTCTTACCCTACAGGCTTGCTCTTGGGGCGGATATCTATACAACATGGTTCGTCTCCAGCCTTCACTTCTGCTTTGAGTTTCAGCGTTCTATCGTGTACGGGCTCGACCCAGCTGTACAACAAACTGTGTCTTGTCTGTGACTACGGTTGTTAGACGGGAAGAGGGACACTTGATTGCTACTTAGATCAGGTATCAAATTTCCAACTCAATCTCATCCTGGAAGAAATCAAAATCGCGTCGATTAGACCGTTGTGTTGGTATGCAGCTCGATATGAGCGTCAGGAGCCGACACTCTACACATGGCATTCTTAGTAGCATAGTCAAGTTTCTGGCGATGCATACGAACTTCCAGCACTCTGTTCGTGTGCCATATATCGCTTGAAAGGATTGTTCAGAGTGCTGGGTATGACACGCGTTACAGGTAGAGCTCAGTGCCGCCTGCGTCATTCCGAATCTTATGCGAAGGTGCTCGCCGTTGACGCATGGCTGGTGAGCTTATTTTATTCCTCGTGAGCTTGCCCTCAACTTCGTCTCTTGGAAGAAGCTTGAGCAGTATCGTTATACATTGGTTGTAGCAGCTTGCTATATCGGTCACTGTTCGTCCGTGTATTCGCGTCTTGTCGTCTTGAACAGCACGACGACTGTCTAGGCAATCTAGGACTTTGCGAATGATCCATTGATGCTCTTGCCGTCATCGCAATCATCTCCAGCAAAGGCCCGATTTGACCGGGCTCGTGCAAAAGTGCGGGGAGGCACCAACTCCAACTTCGTCTCCAGATCGACAGCCTTAGCTCCAATCCTATGGACGGAGAGGGTTCTGCAAGCACTATGCGTGGGACAGAGGAACAGCCATACTCAAGGTCAAGTCTGCTTGTTTTCTCGATGGACCACGACACTGACCGCCCACTACTTAGCAGTGTACGGCATCCTTGATGTGCTCAATAGTTTCTGTAAGGTCATCCCAATGATTCGCACGATTCGCACGTTTCGACAACCTCTATATAGGTAGTTACGTGCGACTAAAACAGCCACACGCGACGTCATCTTCGGAAAGAGCGTCCCTGTCTGTGCCCCAGACTCCATGCACGCGACCTATTGTACGAAAGGATCGTAAATCATCTGGCCTGTAAGATCGGTCAAGATGCTGGGGGTCTTGTATATAAACATCTGACTTTTCCCCTCATTGACTTGTATCTCCGCTGTCTTCCTCTCCACCTTTTCTCTCCACACTCCGTTTACTTGACAGCAACATGTCTGAGAAGACAATGGCAAAACCGAAATACTTCGGTATGACCGGAACATGGTTGACAGTATGGGTTACTGTTGCCTGTGCCACAGACATGACTCTCTTTGGTTACGATCAGGTGTGTAGAAGAGCCACGCAGCCAGTGAGATATATCTGACTCGTCCAATAGGGTGTTTTCGGTGGAGTGGTGGTCACGCAAGACTACATCCAACAGCTGAACCTTGCCGACAACAACAGTCTTCTGTCAACCATTACCGCCATCTACGACATAGGATGTTTCTTTGGAGCCATTGCGGCAGTCATGATCGGTGATCCCCTTGGACGCAAGAACTCGGTCCTGCTGGGAACTACGATCATGTCCATAGGAGCACTTCTACAATGCACAGCTTTTGGTGTCCCTCAAATGATTGTCGGGCGCGTAGTTGCTGGCATCGGCAACGGTATCAACACGTCCACGGCACCGGTCTGGCAAGGAGAAACTTCAAAGGCGTCGTGGCGTGGTAAGCTGGTCATCATCGAGATGATCATGAACATCGCTGGATTCAGTCTCAGCAACTGGGTGACGTACGGGTTCTCCTACCTCGACGGAGGTGCTGCTTGGCGTATACCACTAGCCCTACAATTCCTGTTTATCTTCATCCTCTACGGAACCGTCCCATGGCTGCCTGAGTCTCCTCGCTGGCTCATCAGCAAGGGTCGCGTGGAAGAGGCCAATCACATCCTTGCAGCGCTCGAGTCGACCACTCATGACGATCCACAAATCATTGCTGCAAGCAACGAGATTCAGTATGCTGTCGATTACGAGCGTCAGAACTCGCCGTCTTGGAGCGAACTTCTCAGAGGCAAGACTGGCAAAGAAGGAGGTACTTGTACGATGCGACGTCTTTTTCTTGGGATGGGGGCCCAAGCGATGCAACAGCTCGGTGGAATCAATGTCACTTCTTACTAGTAGGTTCTTCTCCTATTCATTTCACGAGCTGGCGCTAATTTGTGTCCGACCACTAGTCTACCTACTGTTTTGATCCAATCTGTCGGCTTGACCGAGAAACTTGCCCGTCTGCTCGCAGCTTGCAACTCTGTCTCCTATCTCCTGTTTTCTTTTATCTCGATTCCCAACATTGAGAAGTGGGGTCGCCGCAATATGATGCTCTACGCCTCGCTAGGCCAAGGGTGCTGCTACCTACTGATCACGATCCTCTTACGTTTCAACGAGATGGATGGCTATGCTCACAAGAACGAAGTCGCCTCTGCCTCAATTGCCTTCTTCTTCCTGTACTACGTCTTCTTCGGTATCGGCTGGCAGGGTGTGCCATGGCTCTACCCAACTGGTAAGTGTACCCATAGATTTCGATGTGATGTTTGACCGACTGATCCATCTCAGAAATCAACTCTCTATCAATGCGTACCAAGGGTGCCGCTCTGGGTACTGCGACGAACTGGATCATGAATTTCATGGTTGTTGAGATTACTCCCATCGGCATCAACAGCATCCACTGGAAGTTCTACATCATCTGGACAGTTTTTAACTTCAGTTTCATCCCGATTGTATACTGCCTCTATCCAGAAACCAGTTCTCGAACGCTAGAAGACATGGACCGCTTCTTCCGCGAGAACCACGATCCTCTTGTGTTCCGCCACAAGGAAGCCATCAGCACCGAGCGTCCTCTGGCATACATTGAGGCTGAGCGTGACGAGGTCAGGCGTACTTCTTCTGTCCATGCCGGTATGGCAATGGGAGCAGCTGGCAACAAGAGCAATGCTACAGAGTACAACGAGAAGAAGGATGGCAGAGGCCCTATGCTCAGCACAGACGGTAGCCATGAGGAGTTTAAGGAGGATGTCTAGATCGATATCATGGCCTGTTTTGGCTTTCACGGGCCTCTTTACCTATCAAAGGTCAATTTGAAACTTAGACTCAGACGCAAAGGCTTTAGGATATCTTAAATTCTACTCGTTAATATATGATATTTAATTTCTATACTGGAGCCTGTGCATCTGCTGTCCGAGTCCATTAGCCATCACATAACAAGCAGCTTCCTTGTCTCATTTGAGTATTTCAAGACACATAGTCAGATAAGTTATATGCTGTTAGAGATTTAGCTATAAAGTAGGAAGTTCCAGCAAGATAGGAAGGCCGAACAGATAGGGACAGGGTCATGATTCGGGGATGCTTGGCGGACATGTCGGCAGCAAGCTGGAGAAGCTCCACCAAGTCAGGGCAGTCAGCTACCCGTACATCATAAAACAACCCACGCAACAAAATGACGGATCAATTACTAGCACCGCCAACACACCTCTCGCCGACCGAGTCCCTGCGATTGTCACAACTGGCGCCCCGATGGCTGCGTAGCCAAGCTCCCAGCAGTCTCCCCTACCCGCTCTCCCTCCTCACCACCTCGGAATCCGCCGAACAATGGCAAGCCAACGAGAACCTCATGATCGCTTGCCTGCGTACCGGCGACGACGAAACCGCTTCCATCTGCCTGGACAAACTGTCTCAACGTTTCGGAGCCGACAACGAGCGCGTGCAAGCATTACGTGGACTGTACGAGGAAGCCCGAGCGCCGGACGAGAAAGCCCTGTTGGACGTGTTGAAGGGCTATGATGAGTTGCTGGCAGAGAAGCCGGCAAACGTGCCCGTCATGAAGAGAAAGGTTGCGCTGTTGAGGAGTTTGAGCAAGCTGCCCGAGGCGACAAAGACGTTGACTGAGTTGTTGGATAGCTCGCCCATTGACGCTGAGGCGTGGTCCGAGTTGGCAGAGCTGTACTTCTTGCAGAGCATGCATTCGCAGGCTGTCTTTTGCTTGGAGGAAGTCTTGCTCATCATGCCAAATGCTTGGAATGTATGTTTTGCTCTTCCGTACCCTTCCAATGGGTCTGCCTTGCTGACAGAATGATAGATTCACGCTCGTCTGGGTGAGATGCTCTTCGTGTCTGCCAACGCTGCCGAAGACGCTGGCGGTAAGCTCAAGCTGCTCGCGGACGCCCAACGCAGCTTCTGCCGCAGCATTGAGCTATGCGACGACTACCTCCGTGGCTACTATGGCCTCAAACTCGTAAGCTCTCCGAGTTTCATCCTGTCATCCATCTTTTGGCTAATCGAGTGAAACACAGACATCACAACATCTCTTGGTAGCTCTGTCACAGTCGGGCAGCAAACCTCCGAAAGCACAGTCTTCAGACGCCACAGTCGGAGACCTACCACCTCCTTCGGTGGCTTCGGTCGAGAAGCTGCGCGAACTCTCAACCAGGAAGCTTTCCGAGATTGTGAGACGTAGCATGGGCGGTGAGCGAGGTTGGGATGGATACGACCAAGCCGAGCTCATCGCTGCCAGAGAACTCCTGGATAGAGACACTCAGTCGGTTCAACGATGAGCTAGTTTCTTCGACCTGTCAGAGTTCATGTAGAGTAAGCAAGCGAGATACCCACCCCAAGTACTATATGTAGGAAGAATGTACATCATGGAACAAAAGATTCATTTAATAGGGGTATTGCATGCATCGTGACACCATCCTCTCCAAGATCAACAGAAATCAAGACAAACCAAGCCGTATAACCAGTCGTAAGCTTCATGATATTACTGGCGTTCAGCTGATGGCGTGGGCGAACACCTTGCTCGCCAACTCGCTGAGCAGGCGCATCTTTGCTGGTTGGTCCAATTCTTGGTAGACTGAGTAAACACTCTTACCCCTATTGTCCCTGACAGCACCAAGTCTGTTGCCAGCCACGGTGCCGGCAATGGCACCTGGCACGTTGGCGATGATGAAGCCCATTGCACCTCCACTGACTGCGCCGATCATGGACCAGAACTTGCCTGTAGGTGAGTTGTTCTGGCCCTCGGCCATGCCTTGCTCCCTGAGTAAAGTCAGATACGGGACAGTGTGTATTTCCATGTGGAGAATGTAGCATACCTGAGCATCTCCTCGAAGACGTTGCCGAACTGTTCACTGCTAAACTTGTTTGCATCTTCTTCAGTCTTTGCCTGTCCTCCGAAGCCGAATGCGCTCCACGGGAAGCTGAAGCCGCCTCCTTGCTGGTTACCAGGCTCGGGTCGCGGAACCTCCTCTTCGGGATCTCCATAGCCACCTGGAGGTGTGTTTGAGCTGGATCCGAAACCGGAGCTAAATCCAGAGCCAAAGCCATGGTAGCGTCTTGTGGCATCGTAATCTCTTCGTCTTGTAGGGTCTGAGAGAGTGTAGTAGGCATCGTTGATCTGCTGGAACTTCCTGGTGCGGGCTGTACGTTCGGGCGAGTCGGCGGGCACACGGTCAGGGTGGTGCTTGAGCGCTTGCCTGTAGGTTCTCGTCAGATATGTTTCCTATCCAGATCGAAGGAGACGTACTTCTTGTAGGCGGTGCGGATTTGCTCCTGTGTTGCCTTGGAGTCGACCTCCAAAGCGGCGTAGTAATCTACCGGCGGTGCTGGACAGTTGTTAGCACACCATTTGATCGATAAGACCCAACTCTCATACCTGACATGACTGTAATGAGAGGTCGTGATATGTATTGCTAGGAAGAAATGTGTCCTGGTCGCAGGTGCTTTCTCCAGGTTCGTCGTGTTGAAAGGTCCCGAGCGCTACGTCACTGCGACGCACACGAATCAGGGATCGACTTTCCCTCCACGCGACGAGTTGACAGCCTCCAAACGATGAAACCTTCTCGAGTCTTCACTCTGGCCTCTGCGTACAGTCTAGACTTCCACCTTATCACATCTCCTAGGTCAAGCAGAACATATGCCAAGCCATCAAGAGCACCACGGCAGCTCCTGACCAACCTTCTCTCCGACCTCGTCCTTGTATCATGTACGCCTGCTGCAAGGCGCGCCATGGCTTTTATACCATCGAGCATTGACGTGTCATCCACTCTCTTGAATGCACTCTTGTAGATGCTTTTTCTATGGCAAGCCTCCCTGTGCTCGTACTATCATCTGCCTGCATGCACCAGCATCACCCACACGGCTGCCGCCTTGGACGCCGGAGATTGCGTCTCGTATACTTTCAGCCTTTTGTCTTCCGGCCAGACATTCGGGTAGGAATTTCCTGCGTGGAAGTTTTTGTATACAAGTGCTGCTTCCATACGCACGTAAGAGCCGCCATGTGTAGAGGCTAAGATTGCCATTTTTGACGCCTTAGGCCTGGAAGCTTCTACTAGACCACCGTCCAGATTGTCTCGGTTCATCAGGCATTATCAGCAGACCATTTGCTGTTCACATTGATCGTTGAGTATTGGACAATAAGGACAACACTATAGATGTACAGAGTAGATTGGATGATATGGAGCATATCGTATGCATCCCGAGAATGGGTCTTGACGCGTTAATGAGGACGGTCGCGCTACTGCAATGCCGGCATGGTAGTTCGTGGGAACTGAAGGCTGGTGAGATGGGTTCGTCTCGCAACGGCAGGCGGCCCCTGTGCAAGCCATAGCCGTAGTCAATCGCGCGCAGCTGCGTACCTAGGTCACAAATCGACCCAAAACCCCGACTGAGGCAACATGGTGGCTGTCATGGAGAAAGGTTGCGCCATTGTGCTGGGGCGTAGGCGTGAAGTAAGATTGTCTCAGATTGGACTGTGCCTGCAGGTTTCAGTCGGGCTGCATCAATCAGGTCAGCCACGGCGGACATCGCTTGCAAGACGGGAGATGGGAGGCACAGCGCTGTGAGCAGATGTACGCTCAGTGACTGATGGCAATGATCGAGAAGTGCAGTGGTGAAATTGGGCAGTGGATCCCTGGCCCTCGAGACTGGAGGTATGGCGCAACGGCCTGGAGGGATCCGATTCGTTCCCGGGCGGGCAAAAAGGTTTTCGGTACGCTCATTCGGTACAGACTAAGAGGCCCGAACCCAGCCTAGTGGCGGTTCTCTATCATCCAAAAGATGATGGCGGGCGATCCAGGTCCAAGGTCCAAGTTGATCAAGGCGTGGACGCGCTGCTTCACTGCTCCTTCCTTGTCTTTTTCTCCACTCTGCGTGAACAAGTGTCGCGATTGACCTCGTGCCTGCCCGTGAGCTGTTCGAACTCGGCCTTTGCTGCTCTCTCCCAGCGACCTGTAACCCATCTCGAGTCACTCGCTTCTCGTGCGCCCGCCGCCGAACATTCCTCTATACAAGGCTAGATTCATCTGTCGCATCCATTCACACACGCGGCCCACTCGACGACTCGCCCTTCTCGACGACTCTCCTGAGCAGCACGCATTCTGAAACGCACGGCCGCTGCAACGTGAGCGCTTTTCCCCCCGTTGGTGTAACGCGCGCGACTGCCATCCTGTCGATGCGCTCGTCTTGACGCAGACAAAAAGACAATTCTTCTCTACACTGCAGTCTTCACTGGAACAAGCCACATCTCACCCCTTTGTGTGCCATTCTGCGCATAGATCCCGCTCTGCACTCTTGTCTTGCTCGTGGCTGTAGCCTTCTTCACGCTCTAGTTCCCGCGCTTCCGATCTTCAATTGGTAGCCCGTCTTGCACCGCAGACGCTTCTCTTGGTCAATTCACCGTTTGGCTACCATGAGCATGGCTCAGACACAAAACCTCCCGCCCGTATATGGCGGTCACCCCGGATATCCCGGCCCCCCTCATCCTCAGTACGAGCACAATCGACAAGTGCCAATGCAAGCAAACGGACAGGCAATGCAGGCAGCGCCCGTCTCCCAGACTGCGAAGACGATATCAGTCGTTCGGGATGGCTTGCGATTCTCGTTGATTGTTGTGCAGCAGCCCGTCCGAGCGCGCATGTGTGGCTTTGGTGACAAGGTGAGAAGACACGCGTGCCACAGGATTTGACCCCATCTGAGACATTTGTAGGACCGCAGACCCATCACTCCCCCACCATGCGTGCGGCTCGTCGTTACCGACGAACAGACACAACAGGAGGTCCCTGCCGAGTGAGTGTCCTCAAACCCTGTCCAGAGCGAGCCCTATTCTTACGTGTTGCAGTCAACTAGACGCCAGCTTCTTCATCCTCCAGGTTGATCTGTGGGACGAACATGGTCAGGTTGAGAAGAACATCGTCAAAGCAGCCACAAACTCTCCTGCTACATCCATCTCGACCGCCACAACCACCTCATATCCTCCGCCGCCGGAGCGTCCGGCTCTCTATGCTCCCCAAGTGCCATATGCTGATCCTCGCACTGGTCAATTCGCTGGTTACGGCCCTGCACCCAACTACCCTCCTGGACCCTGGGGCTACCCACAACCACATATGCCAATGTACATGCAAGGTGCTCCTCCCCCTGCTGGCCACTATGCACAACCTCCCATGCCTCCCGGCTACGCACAGTATCCTGGTTCCCAGCCACAAATGTATTCTCCAGCCCAATACCAACCTCCCATGCCTCAGCAACAGCAAAGCAGCGGAATGTTTACCCGCAATCTCATCGGCAGCTTGACTGTGAATGCCAATCAGCTACGCGACCCTCACGGGAAGGAGGGACACTGGTTCGTCTTGCAAGACTTGTCTGTCCGTACCGAGGCCGTTTTCCGTCTCAAGATGAGCTTCTTCGATGTTGGTGCTGGAAGCGGTGACGGTGGCTCGAAGCTGTCCACTGGCAAACGCCCCGTCCTGGCTACCGTTTTCTCTGAGCCATTCCAGGTCTTCTCGGCCAAGAAATTCCCTGGTGTCATTGAGAGTACCGAGCTCAGCAAATGTTTTGCAGGCCAGGGTATCAAGATCCCCATAAGAAAGGATGGTGGTAAGCACGAGGGCAAGGACGAAGACGACGAGTAGGCTCCTTCGTCTCCGCCTGTGGAGCAATCACCTTCTCCCTTGTTGAACGAGGAAAGAAGAGGGTTGTCTACGCCGTTCATTGCAGTCGGGCTCAGCCTTGGAGTACGAGGGTTCGCGCGCTACTACTCTTGAACACGAGTCCGGCGGGCCGAGAATTTACACAGCATGAGGACTTTACATGATTGGTCGCATCTCTCGCCGACATACATCGGCTTGTATGGACAAGCAACCAACACAATACTACTACCGGCCTGCGAGCCCGTGCTGACAGTCTCATCGCATCTGTCAGCCCCGCCAGCGTGGTCACAGATTAGCCTACGACAGCGCCTCTAGCCACTTACTCCGAGTTTTACATACCCAGTCCACGAATCGCTGCGCAGTTCGATTCTGCAGAAACGGGTTTCGCGACATAAAGCTTGCCAGACCAGGGTAGTCATTCGCGAAGGCTCTTTCCAGGAAACACGACGCAGACAAACTTTTCGATACTCTAAGAGATTCGGGTTCTAGATTTTAGGTGTCATGCTCTTGATGCTTCGGCCTCCTAGTCCCATCATTTTCCACTTCTTTCGGCTTTCTCTTCTTCTTGTCTTTTCTACTTTTTACTTCTTCTTTTGGCAAAGATCAATTTGCCTTGACTCTGTTGTACCGCAAGCGAAATGATCTTTTTGCAAGAAAGCAGTACATGGGTCGAGACGATACACATGAGCTATATACCCCTTGAATCACAATGAGAAATAATTTTAATCCCGTTTGTCCTTCCTTTGCTCGTACATGTGAGCGACTCGTGAGTACAGACTTTGTGTAAGCCTACTATCTACGAAAAGAATCTTGCATGTCATCAAGGTCTTACATCCCGTGTGCTCATACCCGTGAAGTGTGGCTGTACGAAGCATGATCTTGTTTAGATCGAGCTGACAACCACAGAGACACTCGATGTCAAAGTGCTCGAAGAGGTAGCAGAGCTTAGAACCCGTGATCTCTTGGAAACGGTCTTGTCGGTATCCAAGTCACAGTAGAACCCGCCACAACTCCAATCTACCATATGCAAGTTTCGAGTTGATACCGCAACACAACGTGAGCAGACCTGGTGTTTCCAGCCACTCTGCCACAAGAGAAAGTTTCCCCATTTCGATCAACCGACCCGCTTTTACACAAAAGCACCTCGAGATAAGTCAAGCGTTGAAAGACAGCAATTTCCATGCAAGCAAAAAAGATAGCAGAGGGAAGGTTGTTGCTTCAACGGTACATCTTCGAGTCTCGCCAGCCCCGTAGGGTTACGGGAGTAAAGAGTGTCGCGTGGTGGACTGTCGCCGATGGGGAACGCTATGCATCTTGTGGAGGGCATGGAGGGTTCGACGAGGGTTTGAGGCAGCATTGTATGGGTATGTTGTGGAGCTGATTTCTTTGGTTTCCATCTCTTGTGATACACATGTTGAACGGACCGTCAATGAAGGGAGAGAGCAGGTATTTTTGCCATCGACATCTTGTCGAGTTGCAACTCATATCGCAGTACGCATGATGAGGAGTCTTCGGTGCGGACGCAAGATGAAGGTAATCATGGAAAAGTTAGCTTGGGCGCATCATACTTGGGACTCGCTTTGGTTCTACAGCAGGTAATCTCGCTGACAGTCTGTTCGCGGGTTGCACGATGGCAAAGAGCCCTTGATGCTATCGATCAACTCGATGATAGATCTGCGCTAGGAAATCGAATCGCGAGTTTTTGAAGATGGATGTTGTCAAGTGATGAAGCGGAAGGGAAGAAGGGAAGAAGGTAATAAATGCATGACTGGCTGTCTAGTGAAAGATCAATGGTTTATACTGTGGTTTCCCGAAAGAAGGATGGTCAGATTGGATTCCATGAATGGTTTGTTGAGAACGAGACTATCAGGAAGAGGCAACCTTCTAGAATTTGGCAGGAGTGATGCACGGTAAATAGAATTGGAGATTGCGGGAAGTCACGGTTCGTATTCTGGAACATGGAAAGGAAAGAGCCAGCTCAAGCAGCTGGCGCACCCGCTTGCTCGCCAAAGTCGATCTGCCTCTTCTTCTTCCGCTTTGTCTTGACCGTAGCTGCCTCGACCTCTGCACCAGAATTCTGTGTTGCAGCCTCCACATCTTCCTCCTTGGCCTTCTTCTTTTTCTTCTTCTTGACCACCGTAGTATCTGGTGCATCATCGCCCAATGTCTTTTCCGACTCCAACGGCCGCTCCTCTTCGGTCTTTGTTTTCGTCTTCTTCTTTTTGCGCTTGACTACAGTGCCTTCTTCGGGTATATGACTCGCTTCTACTCTCTCTTGCGCTCGCTGCATTTCCAAGCGAGCGCGTTCGACTTCCTTGATTGCCTTTGCCATCTCTTCTTCCTCTTGCTGGCGGCGTTCAAAGTCTAGTTGTGTTTCGCGAGCAGACACATCTTCTGACAGCGAAAGAGACGAGAGACCACTGCTGTCAACATGCAATAGAGACTTTTTAGGCCTGCTAAGGAGAGATGGCTTGGTGGGTGCCGCTATAGAACTGGGTGTGTCGTCGCCTATAGTCTCGTCTTGTGCAATCTCGACACGTTTGTTGCGTGACTTTTTAGATGCTTTAGTCTTGCGAAGACGATCTGCTTCGGCCGCAGTGTTGCTGCTGTCTAGTTGTAGGTCCATAACAGGGATGGCGTCGATATCCAAATCTTCGCCATTACTACTCTTGAGAATATTGTGCAACGGTGTCGAAGTTCCGGATCCGCGCTCAGAATCAATGTAGAATGGATCGTCACGATAACGTTCGCGTCTCTCGGCCTTCTTCTTGGCAATATCTTTCGGATCGATATTTCGGTCTTCGGACTGATAAGATCCTGAACTCTGCACTTCTTTTGGCTCCAGGTAATCGGCGGCTGCTGTGGGCTGAACCGCCAATGCCGAAGGCTTCTCAAAGTAGAACTTGGAAACATTGTCTTCGTCAGGATATGACATGTCGTCGTAGTCCGCTTGGGACAAAAGTATTTGCAGATTGTCATTGATCGGAGTGTCGAGATCCAATCCTTCGGTAAGTGGTACTCTGGTGAGAGCACCAGGAGCAACAGGATTTAATTCCTGTCCCATGAAAAGTGAGGGTATAGCCTGGGTAAGCAACAACGGAGCATCAACGAATCCGTCGTCTTCGCCCTCGACGGCATGTGCCTGGATTGCTTCGGAAGTGACACGCATCAATTCCAGATATTCAACAGCTCGTTCTTGCACTTCGAGATTAGGATGTTGCACAAGCGGTTCCAAGAAGTGGATAATCCTAGCCATTAGCAGATCAGATTGCGACTTTCGAGAGGCAGTCCATGATCGTTCTTGGTTCGAAGTCAGACGAGCGAAGACTTTAGGTATAGCCTGAACGTAAATGGCAAGGATATCGGCAGGGAGTTGAGCGCTCGAAGAATGAAGTAGCGAACTCAAGACAGATTGCGGATCGGGAAGCAGATCAGGGTACTCGCCGACCATCCAAGCTACAGAAGCAAGCACAGCCTGGGCTCCGTTACCGGAAGCAGGGAACATTTCTCTTCTTCGCTCGACGATGATGAGCGATTGAGCTGCAGCCACCACTTCAGGTCGCACGCTCTTCACGCGAACAGCAACGTTCTGAAGTTCGAAGCCGATGGTCTGCGCGACATCCCTCGTTGATTTTGAAGAAACGTCCGAAGTCTGAATGCCTACGGTTGGACAGTGGCCAACAAGGTCGACCAAAATGCCAACGTACCACTCAAAATCGGTAATGTTGGAATATGTGTCTCGTGAGCACATGTCGAGTATCTTTTCGATGACACTTCGGCGGTAGTCTTCGGGGAGCGGAGGAACTTCTGAGGAGCGGGCCTCTCGCCTCCGCAAAGATTCGGTTGCCTCTTCCTCGTCCGAATCTCCTGAAGGAATCACACCAGCATGCATACCTCTGTCGTTAGTCGGATCGTCGACGGCAGAGGCAGGAGTGGCTTCTCTAAGCTGTCGAAGAAGGCGTTCGACGATAGGCATGAGGTTGCTAGAGTCAACCATTCCAGAGACCAAATCCAGAGCTCTTGTGCGGATTGAGATGTCAGGGTCATCGATACACTCGACAACAACATCAGAATGCAGTGCGACGAGTTGAGGATGTGAAGCAACGATCTTGTTGAAGGCGAGCAGCGCGACGTATTTCAGGTTAGGATCGCCCTCGACGACAAGCATACCACGGAGCTTGCTGACACAAAGACGAGCGATCTCATCACCTTCGACGGTTCCTTCAGCGCCGTCCAGGATACCGCCCTGAATGATACCATTGATACACTCATAGAGTAGACTCATGGCTGGGGTTGTCTTGATCAAAGTGGTCAGGGGAGGGAGCAGCTTCTTGATCAACCTGGGCTCCAGGGGAACAAGAGTGGCGAAGAGCTTGATGATCTTGATAGCCATCCAGTTGTTAGAGCCCTGTACCAGCAATTCAAACAGACGAGGGGCCAGGGGCAGAAAATCATGCGGCCTTCTCCAGCCTAGCTCGCACACGACGTTGATGATGGCGGCAGTAACGCTCGAGTCCTCGTTCTCATCGAGCAGACGCTCTTTTATCTTTGGCCATGCTGGGCGAAGAGTCTCGGGATAGACCAGGGCCAGACGATATAGGGTGACGATAGTCTTCTTGCGGATTGCGGGCGAGGAGTGGGTGAGGCGGGGTAGAAGGTCGGTCAGGAGCGAGTTTGCCATGGAAGAGTTGACGACATGAGGGATGGTGACGAGCGGAAGGCCGAGGGTAGGCAGTTGGGGCGAGTTCAGGTCCTTCTTAAGCAGGTTCTCGGCCAGCATCAAGACCTCGGTGTCTGGACGGAAGGTCTGGACAGCAGCGAGATAGCCGACGCGTTTCTGCAGGTACTTCTGGCTCGACATGACTTCGAGGACGTTGAACGAGGCCCAGGACATGTCGTGGCCGAACATTTCGAGGTAGACGAGCTTGAGCAGAGCGGTGGCCTTGTTGTCCATGTCGGGACTGCGAACCTCGCGACGGCATTCCTTCAGGCTGTTCTGGATGTATTCTTTCTCATTGCCCTTGTGGTTCCGCATGCCCCGGATGAGGGCGTAGAGATCTTTTTCGAACCTGGTCGTAGTAAGCGGCCGTAACTAGGCCCATGGTCGCATGGTGCCAAAGCCTACATGATTGCGCTGCGGGCCTGCAAGGCGTCACGCGAGGTTGAGTGCGGTCGCTGAGATGGGTGTATGGTCCTATATCGATACCGGCATTATATGTGCAGCATAGCGAGTGCGAGTCCAGCGAGTATCGGAGGAAAGAAGCGGCCTTGTGTTTGCTGATCAACACCAGCTCGTCCACTTTGGAGAGTCTCGATCAAGAAGCAGCGAGCGTCATCGCGCATAGTCGGCCGCCAGAATTGTGCGCGCTTGTGCAAACCTCCGCTCCACAACTTGTGCAGCGCCATCAAGATTGAGCATTCCGACCATCAACTCTCTTTTGCTCTCATACCATCCACCATGTCGGTCGAATCGCTGCGCTCCTTAGAGCAGGTGCGCCAGCGTCTGAACACCCTTGCCAACACTATTGGCAAGCTGCTGCACGATCTAGACACCAACGACCCACTACCATCGTGGTATGCGACAAGCCCATCCTCGTGCCCATCCAACTGCTCACTAATGCCCAAGCCCTTGAACACAGGCCTTCACTGCAAAACTCTGCCAATCTGCTCTATCACAACCTCGACTCACTTCACAAGGTCCTCGCCGGTGCTCAGCCACTCCTCGCAAACACCCACGTCTACCCTCTGCCCTCGTACCCAGGCCGCACCCAGGAAGACCTACTCACTCAACTGTTGCGCAAAAAGCTACAACCACAGACTGAAGACTGGATCGCCAATGGAGAGCGACACGCTGCAAACAATGCCATCCATCCGAACCACACTAATGGCTCCTCTGCGGCTCCCACTGCTTCCGAACCGCAACCCATGAGCACAACCCAGATGACTGATCTCTGGGAATGGGCCGGTCAGGAAGGCAACCGTATCGGTAGCGAAATGGGCCGCGATGCCTTTGACGACGTCTTCACCCTCGAAGAACACGAACTAGGCATCGAGAACGTCGTTACTGGTCTGCGTCGCAAGCTGTGGGATAGCGACGACGAGGACGAGGACGAGGACGACGAGCAAGGCGAGGCACAAGCCAAAACAAAAGACGACAAACACCTCGATATGGACGTGGATATGGTAGACACCATCCCCGAGCCTGTCAAAGCACTACAACGACACAACGTCGACCCATCAAAGCCGCCAATGACCATCGAACACATATTGAGATTCGCCCTGACAGCCAGAGAGCCCCCGAACGCCGTGTAATCATCCCTCTATCCTGCACCTCAGCTCTCATATATGTCAAGCCCGAACTTCCCCTTCTGACAAGGAAGCAAGAGCTCGTCACAAGATTCGGCATCATAAAGACACGATAGTGGGAGGCTATGGGCGAGATCCTAGATATTGAGCCAAATCAAGCTTGAATTCAATTGCGTCAAATGATGCTGCCAAAAAAACGTGACTGGACTGCAAAACCCCACCTCTTCTCCTCTGTGTCGGCTTGGCCATCGTATTCCAAATTGCTATTCAGGAACCCGTCGCACAACAAAGGTTTGACTCGCATGTAGTTCATGTCCCTTCCCGTCTTGCCTGTTCCTATCTTTCTGTGTCCTCCGTCTCTCTCCATCTTCACACCTCATGCCCATCCGCTGACAAATGAGTGTTTCCGTCTACATTGCTTCCCGTTGAAAAAACAAGACATGCGCAAAACAAACGACGTCCAATCAAGAAGGTGCAAGACTGACTGCAATAATCAAAACGCGTGATCAGGGGTGACGTTTGCTTGTGCGCAGGGCATGACTTGAATCGTCTCATCTTTGTGCGATAGCCGGACCTCTTTGGTGAGGCTCAACTTGATAGCTTGGATCTCATGGATCTTCTTGTCGGGTTTCGAGCCGAGGGCATGTGCGACACAATTGCAGTCCGATGTCGGTCGGTGGTGATTCGTTGCCCAGCAAATGTGGGAAGCGCGGGAAGTGTCCATGACGATAACCAGAATCTCTTGTTGCTGTTGTTCTCAGTAAGGTTGGCTTTGAACGCTGAGGATGTCTCATCGCCATTTGTTGACATAATGAGCATCGCGAGAGGACGGCTCAGAGGGTCCGTATCTGACACCAGAGCCGTGGTTATGAACTATGACCTTGGGGCTAGATATGATCGGTTTGCCGCCGGACGAGTTGGACGAAAGGGTCTTGCCGCCCGAAGACTTGGAAGAGGTGTTGTTCGAGGGCATGATGGCGGGTGTCGGAGATGGTTCGTTTAATGTAGTTGTACTGTTGCTTGGTTGGAGTGTTGCTGTCTGTGATGTTGGCTGCTAACTGGTAGGCAGATGGTAGATGGTAGATGGCAGAGGGAACAAAAGGTCAAACTCTTGCGGCCCTGACAAGGTCTTTATACCTTTGAGGAAGGGAGAGGAACAGAGGGAACAACCAAGAGGTCAGTGGCTATGCGGCCAAGGTACTCCTACCCTCTCGACGAGGTGTGCCACGATAGTGAAAAGGAACAAGTTGACGCGAGCAAACCTCGGCCGCCGCGTTGCGACCGCACCATGGTGAGGAACTTCGGGGGGCCCGAACTAACAGGCAACGACATCGTGACCTTGCTCGGCCACTGACCTACCAGAACACAGCCCCAAAGACCGAAGAGTCATACTCTCGCGGTGACAGACCGAGGACAGCAAGGCCGAAAGACCAATGGCATGATTCTAGAGGCAGCTGTCGAGGACTAGAGCGTTGAAGACTCGAATGTTGACCGCGTTACACAATCTAAGGGGGTACCTGCAGTACTCCAGGCACAACTCGGTTGTTAGGATAGGTATGATGCAAGGAACGAGCAGCTCAATGTGAGAGAGAGAGCTGATGTTTAGGCTGCCGCCAACCCTCATCCTTAGGCTAGTGGCTGCCTGGGGTACTTCCGACAGCGTACACTCTCCGCAGAATGCAACGGCGAGATGGCAGCATCGTCATCAGAACAGCACTTCGGTGATGTAGGAAGTTTCGACAGAGGCGGTGCTACGTTCAGAGGGCGGCGCAGTGGAGGTGAAGCTGCCAAAGATGGAGTCATATCGCGTTGGTGGCCCGTGCACCGAGCACGCGGCCAACACGAAACCCAATCTGCCCTGTTTCAGACAACCTTCTCTGACAGAGGAATTCATCAAGAATAGAACACGGGTGGTTGAGTCTTTCCACTCGGAACTTGAGCACGCGTTACACCGAAGAGCCATGTGTGTCTGCGTGTAGACCAATCTCCCATCTCGTGCCTGCCGGTGCCGCCGTCACAAACACATTGCCAGCAACTGCGTCATGCCTTCACATGTGAGTGGACGCGAGTCCATTTCGCAAGTAGGTACCTACATGAGGCCGTCATCGCTGTTCGGTATGTCACATGGTCATGGTTCTTGGCCGTTGGCAAGGGTATAGACACTTCCGATTTGCACTGCGCAAGCAATCAACAACGATAGACAAGATTAGACATGACGGCTCATGTGTCTAGAAAACTTCGTCCTTCGCGTCACCCAGGTGTAGCACTCCCAAAAAGCCCCTCCGTTTCTCCTCGAGCTTCCTTCGCACATCTCCATCGACTCGAACTTATTTCTTCGCTTGTTCTCCCACTCGCCATCTCTGCACTCACGGCAGGACAATGCAATGTTGCACGAGACATGTCAAATAAGCTGTTTCATTGATGAGGATGGAAGCTCCACTATCTGGCTAGCGACTGTCATACAAACGGTTCACTTTGGAACCGTCGGCATCAGATCCTCAGACCTTTCATTGCCTGTTCTGGATCCTGCTCAAGTTCGTCTCTGAGAATCTTGATCTGCTTCTTGAGCTGCTGCCACAAGGGAAGCTTGTCCAGGTCAGTGTCGTGGTGCCCTTCCTCCTTATCGTTGACTGCCAGAGCGAGTAGAGATGCTACAAAGGCCTCTTGCATGTATGCAAAGGAGAAACCATCCGTGATAGACGAGACTGCCTCACAGACTCTATCCGGGAACTCAACATCTTTGTTGTCCTTTAGTTTTGCCTGCCAAAACTGCGCATACTTTACGCGCTGCTCATGATTTGGGTTTGGGAATAGGTACTTGCGATCGAAACGACTTGGACGCTTGGAGATTCCAGGGTCCAGACGATCGAGATGGCTACAAGAGACAGTCAGCGAGATTCCGATAAGAGGTTTTTAACTTCTCAATGAGCCTATTCGATATATCGTGCTCGCGGCGTACAGGTTGGTGCCCGAGACTCCGCTAACCGAACCGACTCAATAAGCGTTTGTTGTACGTACTTTGTGGACCCAACCATGAAGATTCCGTCATTTGAACGCAAACCATCCACCTCGTTCAGGAAGTAACTGCGCGTTTGATCGGTAATGATGGAGTCCAGGTCCTCAAATATGAGGAAGCAGGGCGCATAACGTCGAGCTTGTCCAAAGATCAAGGAGAGTGAGTATTCCGGGCCACCGTAACTGCGAATTGTAAGCTTCAAGGCACGTTCGACAGAGAGGTGTGCCTACCTGACGAGCGATTTAACGTAGAGGGTAGGAACCGGGTCCTTGCGTTGGTAGAGCGTGTGCATCAGAGCCTTGATACTGATCGTTTTTCCATTGCCCGGAGGACCCTGACGTCGTGAGCTAAGTAGGAGCAAGTGCTTGGCTTGATTGAAAACCTACCCAAAAGATTGATCCTCTCTTCCAAGGTACCTTGAGCTTCTGGTATGTATCTTGGCCGTTGTAGAAGTTGTCAACAGTCCTGATCAGATCCTTCTTCATATCTTCGTCAAGGATGACGTCGCTCCATTCGGCTTGCTGAATACTATCCCACAACTCGTGGTTCTTCTGCCAGTAGCCTTGGTCAAAAACGAGGACCGCTCCATTGACATTGTTGGTGAAGCGTCCAGCCTCAAGAAGGAGCTTCTCGGTTGCGTGAATCGAGGACGACAAGATGTACTGATTTCGGACGATCGGATAAGAATTTTGGCCGTCACGACCCTCAGCGATGTAAACGACATACTCCTTGCCTTCCCAGTCGATCAGAAACTTGCCAAACTTGACACTATCAACTAGACGTCCGTCTTCTCCGGTAAGACGTCTGGCTGGCGGTACGAAGTCTCGAAGGTACAAACGATCGTTCTCCTTATCTATCGGAGCGACAGCAGCTTCCCCAGAAGCAGCGAAGGCCATGAGGTTGCAAGAGTTCACCGGTGTGACAGTCAGATGCAATTGAGGATACTCGCGGCGAATAGCTTCGATCAAGACGGCATTGGTGTCCACGCGCAGGCCAGAGGCATGTTCGAAGTACGCGTTCGACGTCTCATTGGCGAAGCTCGGGTTGGAAACAAAGTTCTCTCCCGTCATCTTGGAAAGATTGGTGATAGATGTAGTCAATTTCCGGAAGAGGGCTTGTTTTCGAGTCAGAACGCGATGCTGTCAACGCGAGACGTGTCAATCTAGTGAAGTGGTGCTTACAGCTCCGGAAGATGTCTTTGGGGTTGGAAAGTGAGAAGAGGGAAGGGAACAAGATAAACAAGATAGTGAAGTGTTGCCTAGCTTGCCAGGCGCGGGGTACTGAAGGATGGAGCTATCGAAGGATGCCGTCCAACGGAAGTGCAGAAGATCACCATTCCTGATTGTAGATCTCGAGATGCTTCTATTTTCGTCTTTTGTCCCAGGCACCAATGAGTATTGTGTTTACACTTCACAGACGAGCCTCCTGACTTGCGACCAAGCGTGGTGTGGATGTTTAGTGCTCCTGGCATTATCAGACCAGGGTGATCCGACTAGCATGATGACGATAGATGACGTCAACTGCGATTCCGTCCAGCTATGTCGGCAGACCGTCATGGCACACTTGAGGGTCGAATATGACTTTGAGACATATGAGCATCATTATTGTATGAAGACATGGCTATCCTCGTAGTTCTGGTAGAAGAAAATACTCATTGCGTGCTTGAATGTTGGAATGGCGTCGGCAACAACAAGGCAATGACACCGATTGCGGGGACTTCCACGCCTTTCTAGAGCACGCCTGATGCGTAATATGAGGTTCATGACTTTACGTCTCAAACCAAAACCCATACCCAGCTGTACCTCGTCTCGCCAGTCATACATATTGAAGCCGTGAAGGGAACAGCAACCAAATCAACTCGGAATCGCCCAGATACATCAACCATGTCGCCTGTCCTGTCGTTAGAAGGCAAGACTGCCATCGTTACTGGAGGTGCCGGAGGCCTAGGTCTCGCCATCACAGATCTCTTCCTGGAAGCTGGAGCAAACGTGGTCGCTGTCGATATCAATACAGATCTGGTTCTGAAGTTCGAAGCCTCTCACGACTCGTCAAAAGCATTTGCCGTCGAAGCAAATGTGACACTCGAGGATGACCTAAATGATGTATTCAAAGCGACAACCAAGCGATTTGGTCAAATCGATATCATCGTCAACAATGCAGGACTTACTGATCGCCTCGGTAAGTTTCTCGAGATCAAGTGATATCGCACGCGTTCCGTGGTTTCTCGGTGTCCATTGCCTCGAGGCGGCCAATACCAAGGACATATAGACTACGTGATCAAACTGAAGTCATTTTTTTGTGATCCAGCTGACTTTCTGTGTCTCCAGATCCGGTAGGCTCACTAGAGAAGGACCTCTGGGACCGTATCATTGCGGTCAACCTGACGGCCCCCATGATGGTCACCAAGCTTGGCGTGAATCACATGCTAGAGAAACAGATCAAAGGCTCGATCATCAACATCGGATCCGTGGCTGCTCTGCGCGGCTTTGCAGCTGGTAAATAGAATCTCCATGAACATTTAGTTGAACACCGTGCTGACACACTTTTCTACAGGCGCTGCTTATACCTCATCCAAGCATGGTCTTGTAGGCTTGACGAAAAACACAGCTGCGTTTTATACGGATAAGGGCATCCGGTGTAATGCTGTGCTCCCGTCAGGAATGGAGACCAACATCTCCAGTACTATCAAGAGTATAAACGACGAAGGTTACTCGACCATGATGAAGGGGCCTGTAACGATGGTCAATCCTGGGGAGGTTGCTCAGACTGTCTTGTTCCTGGCCTCAGATGCCTCGAGCACCGTGAGCGGATCTTGTATCGCTACAGACCTTGGGTATTCAGCATCTTGATCAGAGCGGCTAGAACGATCCAAAGATGCAATTGTTCGCAACGCATGAACCCAAGCGCGATGCGTGCAACATAGATCGGGCCGGTCTGGAGACTGAAACGTGCATTCCAATTTTGTACAGCGACGCGAGCCGTTCAGACTTTGTGATGATTGCGCATATAAGCATTCGATCCCTGAGAGATGCTGAACGACTTGGCACCGATGATCAACCCCAGTGGAAAGGAGAGTCATCAACAGTGCATTCTATGCTGTTCTCGTTCGACCACTTCGGTGATTTTCTGATTGGTTTCTTCTTACCCACAAGAAGGGTCTCATCCATCCGCGCTCGCTAGTCGAACCACAACCCTGAGAATAAATGTGAGTCGCGCAGGATAATCCATGTCGACCTCATACCGTACATATGCATAGGATGTTTCAGGATGGATCGAAGGAGCTGCAGGATTCTGGCCCGTGGAAGCGCGGAATTAATGTCCTTGCATGTGTACAGTAGTTATGACATGAACTTCCAGAAGACCATCACATAGGCTTGGGCGTCTGCGTTGGCGGCCCAGCACTGCAATACCAAGGCGTTGACCGGTAACGGCGGTCTGCCTATGATCGGGTTTGTCATCTACGGCAATTCGGATAGAACTGACGGGCGAGAACTCGTTGATCTTCCACCGTGCACACTGTCCACCAGACCTCCGTTCCGCCGGCCCATTTGTCGTATCATGTAACCGGACATTACCAAATTGGAATCGTCAGTGGGAACCGAGGGCTTGAGACAGAGTCCGGGGCTTGAGTTTTTGGAGAATTTGTAAGGCGTTTACAACAAATTCCAACTGAAGGCGTTCGTGCGGCTCACGTTTACCCTTTGCGCGACGGACTCGCGGCTATTGATCGACGGATAATCATAGAAGATCGGTCGAGCGACCGATTAGCCGAGAGCAGTCTCAGGAGGGGACTCGAGCTGCAGCAGTCTGCAAGACGGCGCGATGTTGTGAACAATCTTCTGGGTGACGGGCCTGAATAAACGAAGCTTCACTTTGATTGAGATGAAGCCTTTGCACGCACAGATGGCGTTGCTTGGCCTCGAGAGGTAAGCAGATTATCCACGTTTAGTGGCGTTTCGTTATTTGCTTCGCGACGCCTGAAAGTCAGACTCTCGACATCTGTCATCCATCTGGGAAGTAACGGCATAGGAGACAAGCTCTCGAGATGGCGCACTCAAGGAGTGGGCGTGAGGAGTCAAGGCATCACGCGCGGAAGTAGGGGATCTAGGGAGGCCACGGCAAAAGATCGTCGCCTGGGCTGACATCGTGTTGGCAACGGATCCCAGGATATATGCAAACGGTCTCGAGAGCCATCGTGTCGGTGTCCTCCAAGCGAATACTCGACACACAGAGACATGGCTCATGCAGGGTATGCAAGGACCTCATGGAGACGGCGGCACGTCGGACATGCTCAGATCCTCCGGACAACAGACAACGAGGCATAGCGCTCGGTGTGCTAGATCTATGTGATGCCCAGAAGATCCAAGGACAAGTCTTAGAGAGGCTTGACAGATGAGGGAATCGAACCACTCGATCACCAGGTTGACAAAGCAATAATTGTGGGTGGGCAACAAGATCAACAACGGCCCTGTCCTCACACAGTCAGCGGCACATCATGACCTTCCGCACGCTAACTCGAGCTAAACAAACTCCACGCGGAGTACCCCAGGTAAACAATCTCGTCATGAGCTAGCGGTACCGAATATATTATGTAGCTCCCCCCTTGCCGTTCGATTTTTTTCCACTCTCCGCATTATCACCCACGACTCCCCTCCTTCCAGCTCGATCCGCTTGTTGGAAGCAGTCACTTGTATCTCTTCCTGACATCCTTACAACCCAACTACCCTACAACATGTCTACTGCACAAGAGCAGAACGCCATCAACGCCGAAGGCTATGCTGGCATGGAGAAAGAGACCAATGGTCTGAATGGCCTCAATGGCCTGAATGGTGTCAACGGCTACGACCACGCACCTGCCAACCTTGGCCCCATGAAGCAGCGCAAGCCCTACGACTACGGCGGCAACCCTCTGGCACACATCAACACTGGCGAATCTGTTCGTCTTCCTGCTTTCGGTGGTGAATTCCAACCCGGTCTCTACAAGCCCATTGCCGACCGCAAGTTCGCCAACCCTGCACCTCTTGGTCTGAGCGCCTTCGCCCTCACCACCTTCGTCCTTTCTCTCATCAACCTTGGTACTCGCGGTATCGCTGAGCCTAACATCGTCGTTGGTGCCGCTTTCGCATACGGTGGTCTGGTCCAGCTTCTCGCTGGCATGTGGTATGTAGCCGAGACATGATGAGGCATATGCGACAGAAGCTAACCACTATACAGGGAGATGGCTGTCGGAAACACTTTCGGTGCCACTGCTCTTTCGTCTTACGGTGGTTTCTGGATTGGCACTGCTATCATCTTGACTCCTGGTGGCTTCGAAATCGCTAGCGCCTACGAGGGTACTTCATTCGACGACGTCTTTGGTTTCTATCTGATGGTGAGCAAAACCTACTCTTGAAACACTCAGCACACTCGACTGACTCCTAACCAGGGCTGGTTCATCTTTACCTTCATCCTGCTCATTTGCACGTTGCGCTCGACCGTTGCATTCTTCTTCCTCTTCTTCACCCTCGATCTTGCGTTCCTTATGCTCGGTATTTCTTACCTTCAGCACGGAAACGTCGCTTGCCTCAGAGCTGGTGGTGCTTTCGGTATGCTTGCTGCATTCGCTGCCTGGTACAACGCCTTGGCCGGTATTGCCGACACCAGCAATTCGTTCTTCATCATCCCTGTTGCTCACTTCCCCTGGTCCGACAAGGGTCGCGAGAGACGTGAGAAGGTTGACAACTCTGAGGCTCGTGCCGCAGAGTCTGTCTAAACGGCAATCTAACGAACAATGTTATGGATATCTTGGTCCTACGTCTACGCACGCATGGTGCCGTATGATTTTGGAACTAGGATGAATACTTTTCGTATGTTTTTGTTATTGCTTCGCAGGATACCCAAGCTTCACGAAGGATCGAGGTGAGGTCTCACTAGGAGGAGTTGACTCAGATCTTTTCAACATTTCAGCTACACCTCTTAATACTTGTTTCAAACAATTTGACAATCTACTTCAAATATGGTACATCCTTCTTCTTTCTGCCAGAGGTCTGGTGACTAGATCTACCAATAAAATACCGATGCGAACTACGTTGTATCAAGTACGTTCATGCAGGTCTGAATTGGCATTTTCAAAGTCACGCCACAGAACCTCCACACCGCAGCTGCCCGCGCAGAGAGTTTCCTTGGCCAGGTCTTGTATCTTTAGCTTGTCCTCTCATTCCTTCCCCATAGCTTCCATATTGCCAGAATTCATGGCCGGTTTAATGCTGGAATGCTGTTGCCCTGGCACCTCGAAACTCGGGAATTTCATTGATTCAGGAGCGGCCATCCGGATCAGCACAGAGCTCGCTAGCGCTGCCGATAATAATGAGAATCATGATAGCGAATTTACGAGCTTGTGAACTGCGACCTTCGAACAGGCTAAATGGTAGCAAGCCCTAAACCACCCCCCCCATCCTTCGACCTCCACAGCATTCGTGGTGGAACGTCTCTTGCTAATCGTGTCTCTCACCCGGCGGGGTTGCTAGAACGCTACACTATTCTTATCGCCCGTGGTGTTCTATACGGCGGGTAAACTGGATGGGAAGTCTCGTCTCTGTTTTGTGCCACACAACGTATTTATACAATGCACGAAGTATATCACTCGGGCAAGGCTCATCGGGTAACGCAGGGGATGAGTCGATCCAGACGTTGTTGAGCTGCAGCTTTTCGGCCTGACTTGCGAGAGTCGTTGCGATGAGCTCTCTTGCACCTAGCCGCCATGCTATCTGTGAAGCGACTAACTGTACTGTATCGATAAGGTTGCTAGGAAACATGATATGGTGAGACGCCTTCTACGAAGGTATTTGCACCAGTCGGTCAACTTCGCAGTCATTCATTTCTTCTCCTGCTTTACCAGTCTCTCTCTGACCCTCATCTGCGCTTTGCCGAGCAAGTTTGTGCCCCATTCACTCTCGTTCTCTGCAGCTTCATCTCCACGGAACCCGATCCCCCAGTTCCGGTCCGCAGGGTTGGATTCGGCCAGGATCCTGTCTCCTGTCGCCAACAACGCCTCGCGGCATTCAGCAATCTGGGAGAACTTCAACCACGTTCCTTCCTCTGCAACATCAGGCACAGTTTTGCGCCACTTTGCACCGTCAAAGTTCTTGACTTGGCGGCCGAGTGCTTGAGCTTCGCTAGGCGTGGCCGCCACGAGGATCTTTTCAGCTGTCTCCTGGTCACTGAAGCATACGGCTTTGCGCCACATTATGTAGTGCTCCATTGTCTGGAACCGTGTGCTCGTATCCTTGGGATCTGTGAAGGACGATGGATACCAGTTCTGAAGTCGGGCTTCTGGCAGTTGAAGCTCGTGGCCATACGTGAAAAGGTGCTTGTCCGTGTACCAAACAGATGGTCCATAGGGAACGTCCTCATTCTTTCCATCGTTCGAAGTGAGTGTTTTTGTGACCTTGAAAGACATGGTTCTGTATTTGGAAGCTATGAAGAGCCTTGGGATACGTTTGCTTGTAAATGTGCTTCGAAGGTGATAGAGAGCTCGGCTCATATGTTGTTTGCCGAAGAATAGTATCCCAGTGTTAGATCAGAACAAAAGAGAGACCAATCTTGAGAAGCTGTAGAGCATACTTTTTGGCGCGTGAAATGTGACGGCTTGACTGTACCGTCCAAGGTCCAAGATTTAAATACGTCATGGATCTCGCGAAGACGCAGGCACGATCGCGTACCGACACCCACCCACAGCCACTTCTTTTTTTTGGTCACCGTACGAGCATTGCCATCGATACTAGATTGCTGACTGAATCTAATGAAGGGTATGGATATCGAGAGTAAGAAACTGTCAGAATTCAGTTTGTGTAATCCACGTGTTGCCAACAGTGTACGCAACCCGGTCCAACCTCAAAAGAGCTCCATTCCATGCTCGATGAGCAGTTTCTCGCAAGAGAGTGAAAGCTAGAAGCCTACGGTATAAGGTATCGCTTTCCATCAAGCATGAAACAAGATGGCCTGTAGCTGTGTGAAATAAACTCTCGCGAGACGGTGCGCGTTGAAACGCGTCAAAACACGTCAACCTAAACCTCCAGATACCTACATTGTCGAAGGATCACACAAAATCAATGGCTGCTGCAGTGTTGTAACCACCAGGAGCTATGGCAAGTTCCGAAGATGAACGCCTCGCAAAGGAGATTGAGTTGCTCTCCGATGATTTATTGGGCGACCTTCACAAGTATCTCGATCAGATCAGTATCGCGGGTCGTATTGCAACCAGTAAAAGACTCGACATATTCGTGGATCCACAAGTGCGACTAGCGGGTACAGATGGTTCACCTGGGCACGATATTCCGATTTCTCTGTGCCCAAGGGATGCTCTCAAGCTTATCGAAGCCGCTCAGCTAGCTCTATCTGGCGAGGGAGAGGAGAGTTTCGCCGATGCATCAGCGGCCCAGTACGTTATCCCCCGGCCTATGTGGTCTTTCTTGTCAAGTCTCCAAGCCTCATGACAAGCTAGCAGCCATCTCTGCGTCTTGTATTAGGCGGCAGGGATTGATCATAGCTTATGACATCGTGCCAAGGTGAATTTTCTCGTCGTATGGATATGCTAATTGTGTCCCTCTAGTAGATGGGAGATTACTCCGGATCGATTCTCGCTAGGCGAACACTGGCAGATCTACGTCAACACAATCTTGAACACGGTATGTAAGGAGCTTGCAGTACGCGGAGATGGTACAAGTGCGAAGCTGCACAACATGCTCCTGTACGAGAAAGGAGCAATTTCAAAGCATCATGATGCCCGAGAGTCCATCAAAGTCGACGAGCCTCAGAAGGATGATGAGCCTGTTAAGGTTGACAAGCTCGACGAGAACGACAAGCCGATGGACTTTGGCGGGCTCGACAATAACGACAAGCGCGTCAAGGTCTATGAGCTCCAGAACAAAAACCGGTATGACCGTGGCACCGGGTTTTGTGCCGGTCAGCTCTTGACCAGTGGTGAAGGGCGTATTGCTGTCCGGTCTGAAGACAATGCCCAGCCCATGCTGCTTGATACCGAAATCTTACACGACTGTGGATACCAAAAGCAAGAGGAAACACTAATCGTATGGACCGAATCAAGCGGCCTCGGCATGGCGATGACCTTTGAACAGGCAGAAATGTGCGCCCAGATATGGGCTCTCATCGTCAGTGTACAGCAGCGCGTGGTCGCAACATATCTCACAGTGTATGACGGTCTGTCGCTCGCCGATTCTACAAAGATACCTGGCATGTTTGCAACACTGGTCATCAGTCTACCATCTGTACACTGGGGAGGTGCTGTTACGGTGTCGCACAACGGACAAGAGTACTCGCTTGAGACCCATAGCCACGACGGAAGAAACGGAAAACTGTCGTGATTGATCTGTCAGATGATTGAGCTCATTGGGATTATCCTAACATGTTTACTGCATGTATTTTGTGTACAGCCAACGCAAAAGAGTCGTGACAAAACGACATGATATGCATCTAGGACTGTATTGTGATCTGACAATGGACCGACATCAAACCTAGGTGCAGCCAGAGTAGTAACCAGGCTCTAGAACCATGTCACGCAACCATGCGTTGCCTACATCTGCTATGTAAACGTGCTTGAACATGGCAGGAGTGGAGTGTGTCGTAGTAAAGAGCGACAGCTTTGGACGCTTACATGCCTTTCCGTTTCGGATTGATGTAAGGTCCATCGTTCATGCATACATGCATCAATGAGCATGCCGTACCTCTAGGTCTATGGCTTTTTCGGTGATCTGATGCATTAGCAACACTCCATAGACCCCAGTCAACAGTGTTCTGGACGCTATAATGCGTGTCAGGGCGAACAGGGTAGCAAATCACACCATGCCAGCGTGACGCCGCCGGAGAATGGAAGGGCTTCATCGGTATCCGACAACGATACAATAATTTGGCAAATTCCCATGTTCAAATCATTGCAAGTCAGTAATAATCATCCAGTTCTTCTTAAACCCTGGAGCCTGTATTGCGACCTGAACAACAGCCACAATGTGCACATTCGAGTTGGTCAAATCATTGAAGTGCGGCCATTTGGTCAAGCGCTGCTACCTCGAATGCCATGCCGCAAAGATGACCGGACTGAAATGCGTCTGGCCCGCTCAGAAAGAAAGACCGTTGACGGTCAAAGACAGAGGACCCATCGCCGTATGGGACTATTGTGATGTCTGCAAATCGGATGGCTTCCTGGCTTGGTTCTGAGCCGGCGTCGAGACCATGAAAGGACTCTCATTGAAGTCATGGATGGCTTTGCTCCACCATCAGGAACATACGAAGCTGATCTTGACATTGATGGCGCTGTCACGGCTCGAGATCGCAGACGGTCGGCGCAACAATGTGGCCGATTATGGATAAAATCCACGCTAAACGCCAAGCAATACGGAAGCCACCATGCGCAGTCACTCCTGGCCCCCCCGGACGAAATCATACTCCTATGTCCGTTGATTTCCAGACATCACCAAAAGGGATTAACGGTCGAACATAAGACCGTGTGTTACCACGAAGAAGAGAGACTTTATGAGAACCGCTGTCCCTCGTCCATCGAAGTCTTCATCGCTATCTTGGTCAATTGAACCAATCTCAATCTTAACAACAATGGATTACACATCTATCCTCACGTTCCTGTACTCGCAATTCTTCATCACTCCCAAATATCCAGAGCAATCGTGCAAGGGACAAACCTTTATTGTCACCGGTGCAAATGTCGGCTTGGGACGTGAAGCATCCCGTCACTTGGTACGCCTTGGTGCAGACAAGGTCATCCTCGCATGCAGAAACTTGGAGAAAGGCGAAGCGGCAGTCAGAGACATCGAGCAGAGCACTAAGAGGACGGGAGTAGCAGAAGTGTGGTCGCTAGACCTTTCTTCCTTCGAGAGTGTCAAAGAGTTCGCAAAAAGAGTCGATACATTGCCTCGCATTGACGCCATAGTCGAAAATGCTGGTATGTTTAATTGTTATCCTTCTCAGAATTTACAAGCAGACTAACCTCCGTGATAGGCATCAGCACCGAGAAATTTCAACTGTTCGAGGGACAGGAGTCGACGATAACAGTGAACGTAATTTCGACCTTCCTTCTCGCCCTCCTCGTCTTGCCCGCACTAAAGCGATCTTCTCAAAAACACAACATCCAACCCAGACTCACCATCGTCGCTTCCGAAGTTCACCACTGGACAGATCTTCCCGAGCGAAAGAAGGGCGATTCGATTCTCGACGCTCTGGCAACACCCGAGCTCTCCGAGATGGGTATCAGATATCCTGTTAGCAAGCTTATGGATGTCTTCGGTACTCGCGCTCTGGTCGAGAGGACAGGATCATCATATCCTGTTACCATAAATACCATGAACCCTGGCTTCTGCTACAGCGAGCTGTCTAGAGAACACAGCGGCATTGCTTTCCAATTGATGTACAAGCTCTTGGCCAGGACTACTGAAGTGGGTAGCAGAACACTTGTCGCTGCTGCACTGGCTTCGCACGAGACTCATGGTCAGTACATGAGTAACTGTTTGGTCGAGGAGCCTTCCAAGTTTGTCAGGAGTGAAGAGGGCGAAAAGACACAGGAGAAGGTCTGGGCAGAATTGACTGCCAAGCTAGAGGAGATTCAGCCTGGTATCCTCAAGAACATCTAAGCGCTCGGCGAGCTTGTTATTCAGAGCTCTGAGTGCTTGGTGAACATTGTAACGATGAGCGCGGGTATAGCCTTTAATCACAATTACATCTGATTTTGACGGTTACTCCTTGCCTTCCGTGTCTGTTCCTCGTGCTCCCCGGGTCCAATGGCATGTCGCGCGAAAACTGCGAAAGTACACAACTTCGAGAAAGCGTATAGTATACGTTGAGAAGCCACCTACTCTTGGCTCTCTTCGAATATATGCCTTCACTTGAAGTCATTAAGCCTTCCGCAGTGTTCACTCGAGTAGAAGGGAGAGTGGGATTTGCACCTCTTTGCATAAAGCACCTTCCTCGTATGCCAAAGTCTCTCCCTCCTATCATCGTCCTCCAACAATTGAAGCTATCACAATGCGCAGTTCTTTCCCAACGGTAGCCCGGGTCCATAGCGAGTAGACGATATCACGACTCTCAGTGGATATTTGCTGTCCACTAGCCAGACTATGCATTTCTGTAGCTACTCATCTGACATACCATTGCACGAGGGGAGGATCGTAGATCGACTCTACTTCGGCTTTTGCTCGAATAAGTTCATTGCTCCTTCCGAAACCAACGAGATCAATTAGTTATGCCACAAACAGCGTTCAGCAAGCAACGCACTGTGCTTTCCAAGATATTTGAGAATGTAAAATATGAATTTTGATAGTGAAGCCGAACTGTAAATATAGATGACTCCGGAGATAACACATGCAAAACACCATGCTAAAACCCGCATCTTTTGTACCTCACAAAAAAGAAAATGACAGAAGAAAAAAAAAACTCTACTCCTTCTTCTTGCTCTTGAAAGGCTTCTTGATGGCTCCGACCATGCTACCTAACGCACCAAACAATGGTCCAAAGCCAAAGCTCCAGCCCTTAATGCGCACAGTGTAGATGAAGAAGTATACCAAAGCCCAGTTGGACACGACAAAGATGCAGAAGATGCCGAGATCTCTCCATGCTTGGCTAGCCTTGATGTTGAGAGAAGCAAGGTAGCCGTTGGCGTATTCGTAAGGGCAGTACTGGCAATCGGCGGTAGCGTCGGGGTTGAGAAGGTATCCACCTGCTGAAGTTGCAAAAGCGCCAGCGTATGATTGACAGGTTTGGCCGCCAGGGACATTGAACCTGGCTGTCTCGCTTGGAGTACATTCAACGCGGATGCCGTCGAGGGTTTTGGCCAAGACACCGCTAATCCAGTAAGTCGAGGGGTTGACGTAGTACCTTGAGTTGATATTAGCACGAGTCCGAGGCCAACACGATGACATGGTACTTACATCCAGTAGCGCCAGAAGACGGGGATAGAGGCGTAGGGGCGTACGACACCGTTGAACAGTGAAAACATGACGAAAAAGAAAGGTAGAACGTTCGAGATAACAGTGAAACTAGGTGCGAATGCACAGATCCACTGTCCCCACGATGCTTGAAAGAAGAAAAAGAGCAGCACCATGAAGAAGACATAACCAGCAGTAGAGCTGTCAGTAGGTAGTCCGGATGGGAAGTACCACAGGAGCCAGTATACAACCGCACTAACAACGGCGATAGGGATCTCGGCGACCACCATAGCGGTACTGAAAGCGAACCAACCGTAGATACGCGATGGCAATTCTCTAGCCATCCAGAGAGCCATGTTCTGGTAGAATTTGGGAACGACGGCGTTGACAACGGTAGGAGGAATAGTCAGAATCAAGAAAGCCGTGAACATGCGGTTCTGCATGTCTTGAATAGAGTTTCCGAGTTGCCAGAAAGTGAAACCGTTGAAGATACCGACGATGACTGCGACGAAAAGCTTACCGTAGAGGTACGAAGGGTCGCGCCAGTATTGAGTGAAGACTCTCTTGGTGAGCATGGTAGTCTGCAGCCAAACGGGAGCAGCAAATTCGGTAGCATCGTCATCATTCTGCTTTTCGCTTACTGATTTGCTTCTCATGCGCTTGAGGCCATCAATTTCCTCAATGACTGCTTGAGCCTCCTTGCTGTTTGCCCATTCGTCATTCCAATCAATCTTGGTTCCATCAGCACGCTTTCGGGGCTTGATAGCGGTCTCCAGAAGGAATTCTGCCACGTTCTTCTCAGGAGGACATTTCACACCTCGAGCGCCGAAGTATTCAATGACATCCTTTCCGTTCTCGCCAATAGGACCGAAGTAAAATGTGTTACCTCCAGGGTTGAGCGCGAGAACCATATCGAACTCCTGAATGAGGACAGACGAAGGTTGATGGATGGTGCAGACAATAGCTTGGCCAGCGGCAGTGAGTTTCTTCAAGAAGCGGATAATACTGTATGCGCTCTGGGAATCCAGACCACTGGTAGGTTCATCCAAGAAGAGTAGCAAGCTCGGCTTCGCCGCGAGCTCAACACCGATCGTCAAACGCTTGCGTTGTTCTACACCGAGAGAAGAGATGATAGCATCTTGCATGTCATTGAGCTCCAGCAGATCAATGACATTGTCAACATATGCGATCTTCTCAGCACGAGGGATCTTGCGGTCCTGACGAAGGATGGCGGAGAATTCGAGTGCTTCTCTGATAGTCGAAGTGCCATCGTGAAGATCCATCTGTTCACAGAAACCAGTGTTACGCTGGAACTCCTTTCCAAGAGGTCTACCATCGACGAACATCTCACCCTGAACGACGCCCATCTTCTGCCTTTGACTGAGAGTGTTGAGGAGGGTCGTCTTTCCTGCACCGGAGGCACCCATTAGGGCGATCATGAGACCAGGCTTGGCATATCCGTTGACCTTGTTGAGAAGCTTGCGCTCACCACCATTGTAAGGAACAGTGTACTCAACATCTCTCCAGGTGAAAATACTCTCGCTCTTCACGATCGAGTCCAAGGCTTCTTGTTCCTCCTTCTCACCAGTCGATCCACCGACAGCAGTGTCGCTGTCAGATCCAGCTTTCTCTTCGTCCACAGAGCTAGCTGCCTTGACCTGCTGCTTTGCCTTTTTCGATTTCTTGAAGACCAAAGCACCGCCGCCACCGCCAACGAAGCTGAAGAGTTCAGTAGCCGCGATAGTGACCAGCAAGTAAAGAACAGTGAAGGCAATCACGACTCCGAAGTTGCGCCATAGATGAGCGCGGGTGTAGGTGTACTGTGTCTGGAGATAGTCGGCGCCGCTGACGGATTGGGCATTTACTGCTGCGCCAGTCAGAGTACATCCTTGGAATGCAGGATCAATTCCAGGGCCTTGAGGGACCAGGTTATCTGGAGAACATTGCATCGTGCGCCCAGAGAACTCGTTGGCCAACACAGCCTCGAACGAATATGAGATAGGGTTGATGTAGTAGATCCAACCAAACCAGATGTAGTTGTTGAGCAACTGAGTCTTGGGAATAACGTAACCGGTGTAGATGATAAGCAAATTGAGAGCTATACCAGAGAAGCGGACGGCGTCATCAATGGTTGGCGACAAACTAGCGAACATTCGATAAAGAGCAGTGATACAGATGGTGTTGACATAGACGAAGAGGAAGTAGATCCAGAACTTCCCGGCATCTACATCCAGACCTGTCATGAAGTACATGATGACGGTGAAGAGACAGACCTGAACCAGGATGACTGGGAAGTCAGCAACCACACGGGCAACACTGACGGCAGAAGGGCGGTAGAAAGCGTATTCCTTCTGGCGAGCTACGACAGCACGTCCACTGACAGCCTTCATCAGTTCGGTAAGTTGGAGCCAGCCAAGGAAAAGAATAGAGAAGAAGAGAGAACCGCCACGAGAGAAAGCGCCATCTGTGTTAAGAGATTGTCCGTAGAAAAGAGAACCAACGATAAGACCGTTCGCAATGATAATGAACACCTTCGTGTACAAGGTTGTAGTGTCTCCCCAGAGAAGCCAGAACTCACGCTTGGTGCAGGCGAGTACTTGGCGGATAAAACTGACGGTATACGGCGATTTCTTGGTGACAGTCTTCGATTTACCAGCCTGAACAGTCTCCTCAAACTCTTTTGCGTCCTCGTGATTGGTTTGCTCGAGGTGCTGTTCGTATGTTTCAATATCCTGGTTGTTGCGAGTGAAGAACGAAGACTCGCGGAAAGCGCGTTCCAGCTCTACAGGTGTCTTGGGAGTACTAGCCTCACAACCCGGTCTAAACTTTCTCTCGACAGGATCGGTGATAGCAGTCAAGAAGTCGGCAGTGGTTTGGCGCTCAGGACATTGGAATCCTAGATCCTCGAAATACTGCTTAGCAGCTGCAGCAGGACCAGTAAAGATACAACGACCCTGATCAATAACCAAGACCTTATCCATCAGGTCATAGATACCTTGACCTGCCTGATAAAGGGTTACCAGCGTGGTTCTGTTGCTGACGTCGGTCATGATACGAAGCGACTTGGCATAGTCCAGAGCTGTTGAGGCATCGAGACCACGAGTGGAGTTGTCCCAGCAGACGACGGTACTCTTTGACGCGAGAGTTTCCGCGATCGATACACGCTTTCGCTCACCTCCTGAGACACCTCTTGTGTATTCATCACCAACAAGAGTCATCTTCGTGTGACTGATTCCGAACATCTTCATCAGGGCTTCGGCGATGAGAGGAATGTCCCCTGTCGCCTTCTTTTTGGTCTTTGTCAGAAGAGCGAACATGAATGTTTGCCAAACGTTGAGGGTGGCAAAATGGACATCATCCTCCATGTTGTAGTTGACTTCACCGCGGTACATCTTCCTCTGCTTTTCAGCAGAGATGCCGCCGTATGAGACATCACCGTCAACTTGGGCATAACCTTCGCGGTTGTTGGCGATAGCCTTGAGGAAGGTTGTGCAACCTGCGCCTGGTCGGCCAAGGACAAGCATCATCTCTCCATCTCTTACGACACCCGAGAAGTCGTTGATGAGTGTTTTCAGCTCGCCGTTCTTGGAGCGGAGGAAGGGAATGAATCTGGAGAGTATGTGATAGAGGTCCGGTCCGAAGGTGCCCAGGACGGCATCAGGTAGGGTACGCACGAAGGTTGCGCCAGCGCCAACACCCTTGACAGTGAGGTTCTTGTATACCACACCAACCTTCTTGGCTGATTTGTCTCCCTTGCGTTGGCCGAGATGGCCTTGTCTCATGAAATCGCTGAGTTCGAAGTCATCCTCATCCTTGCCTTGGACTTCAGTGTTTCCTCCGACCACGGATTCTTCATCTACAGCATTGGTGGCTGTGCTATGTCTCCTCGATGACCGGCCTAGCGATTGTGGTCTGCTGGTTCTCGATCGGTTGGTGAGCTCTCTCCTCAGAGCTCTGTAGTCCTCCATGGCCATGACTTCGTTGGGGATGCCTGCATCATGTTCACCCCAGGTGCCGTTGCGATCAGCTTCCTCGGAGCTAGTTGATTGAGATTCCGGATCGTTGTGCAGTCGTCCAGCACGTTGCTCAGCGGGATTGTGCCAGGCATTCTGTCCTCCTTGGCTGTCCATACGAGCAACACGCGGATCGTCAGCTACGCCGCTGCCCCACATGCCGGCGTTGGTATTTGGCGTTCGAAAAGCGGTGTATAGTCGATTGTGACTTGAGCAAAAGAGGTTTATGTATCAAGCACAAAAACTACCGTCCGGGAAATTAGACCAGTTGTGCGGTGTCCGAGATTGGCGACCGATGTTTGCAGGTCGCAAAACTTGCGTCACAGTAAGATGGGAAGAACTCAAACGTTTAGAATCACAAGAGGAGGGTTTTTTGAAAAGAGCACGTACGGCATTGATACATGGCCCGGAGTTAGCATGAGCGCCGCTGATGAATAATGTACGGGCAGCCCTAACACATTTTGATATCGACGTCAGCGCCAACCAATTCAACGACGGTTGAGCCTTGCCCGTCGGCCACCCGTAATCGGGTAGCGTGAATGTCGATCGACTGGAGCTTATCCGGACATACATTACCAAGCGATGATGGTTTTGCTGGTACAGATGCCATCACGCAATCTAAGGCTACCCTGCAACATGCACTCGTCAGAGGTACTCTTTGCGTTGAAGCATCTCTTGTCTGCTCCAACGTAACGTGCATCTGCTTCAGTCGTACAAAGGGGTTCCATCAGAAAAGGCGTTGAGTAAAGTTTCAGCCATGCCCGCAGGTCAAAAGAGGCGTCAAAGCCAAGATGATCCCCGTGCCTTATTCAAGCATTTGGCGCTTCCTGACATCTCTGAATCATGACCATTCAAACCCGTACCCGGGTGCATGAGTGCATCCATGTGTTGATACTATCGATTCACGTGCGATGTATCTTCATGTGATGTTTGCTTCCGCTGAGGGGATGTCGAGATGGTGCTGCACCTTTCGTACAAAGGAACGAGCAAAACAGAGTGCTTGGCATGCGTTGATCAAATGGAAAAGTATGCGCTTGCTAAAAAGGGAAGTCCTCATCACAGCTCAGCCCGAGATTAACAGAACGAGATTGAGAGGGTGGGTCTGCTATTTCGCATTGTTTTATTCATGGCATACGAAGTGATTTCTTGGAAACTGACAACAACTTGATGAATGATCCCCTAGCCATACGGCATTGTCTCCCGATGTCCACAATAAGCTGCTTGTCGAGCTTCCACTCCATGACTCTGCGGAGTTAAGCTTCGGCTGAAATGGAGTCATCGTCGGGCGTCCACGCTCGCAAATCTCAAACACTCGGGGGGTTCAGTGGGGTCGTGATTCAAGTCAGAGTCATGTTTGGCCTCAACAGAAGATCCTGCTGCCGACTTCCCTTCTCACGTTCGACTTGGCATTTCCTGGCTTATGTGAGCAGCTCTTGCTTACAAAGTGATAGGCAAACGCCTCGGACTCGTTCAAGCACATCGTCACAAGATTGTGGAGGGTTGCGAGAGAAGAAGCAAGGGCCACGGTCTGAAGTGAGCGACTGTCGTAGAAACTCTAACTAACAGATCAATCGAAGGAGATCTTCTTGCCTTCGAAAGCTGCGGTGACCTTCTTTGCCTCCTTGGCCTTCTTTGCGGCTTCCCATGAGGGATGCAAGGAGCCCTGGTCATCTCTGTGTTTCTTCTTTGGAGGTTCAGCAGCGTCGTTTCTGACTCCGCGATCCTGACCAGGTCTTTCAAATCGGCCGCCCCTAGGTGCTCCACGAACGCCACGTGGACCTGTTCTATCTGTTGCTCCACGTTTTGCATCCCATCCAGCATTTCTATCATTTTTGCCTGTTTTGTCTTGGTTCTGCAAATGCTTTGCACTCTTGCCAAACTTCTTCTCCGCAATAGCCTGGCGTGCTCGTTGACCTCTTCGGTTCTTCTTTGGCGGCCCGTCCTCAAAGTCCTCGGCCTCAGACTCCGAGCCAGACCAGTAACCACCCATGGTAAGAGAAGGCACGAACGCAGACGTGCCAGCCTTGGTGGTTCTAGCGGGTGGGGCGTCTGATTCGGGTGAGGGAGAACGCGAGGGTGATGGTGACGCTGAAGGAGATGCCGATATCGATTGAGAGATGTCACCGAGAGCAGCTCGTAATGCTGCAGCACGTGATGCTTTGCCTTTTTTAATGTCCACTTGGTCGCTTTCCCCTTCGTCCTCGCTATCGGATGAGCCAGCGAGCCTGTCGTCAAACTCTGCGAAATCGTCGTCGCTGGCATTGCCTAAGTTACGGCGCGCGGACGGTTGAGCGTCGCTTCCATCGTCAGGCTCTCCCATACTCACATCACCAGATTCGGGTTCTGCGGTAGGTCGTGAATTCTTGGCCGGTAGTCTTGCTTGTTCTTCCTGTTTCTGCATCTCGATGTCTTTGGCTCTCAGTCTCTTCTTTCCTTCTTTTACATCTTTGGGCTCGATGCCAAGGGCGCGTTGAATGTCCTTGAGCAGGGGAGGGAGAGCCTCCTTGACAGGATTGGAATTGCAGAGTCGAGCAATGACGTTGGCTTTGGCGGTGTCATCGATGGGTGGTGGAGGAGTGGATACAGCCTTGGGCAGATCGGGTGATTCGGCGACTGCTTTGAACTTGATCAAAGACTTGTAGAGGTAGTTGCGTGCGGTAGCGGAAAGATCCAGTGTCTGTGAGCAACGTAGCAATGAGTATGTTGCGGTGTGAATTGAGAGAAAGGTGCATGGCAGTCCCACGTGTGCATGTTCCCACAATCCTGGTCGGTGAAGCTAGCCATTTGGAGAGTACTGTGCATTTTACGGCGGGAGCGTGACCGGTCTGGACTCATGGGAAGAAAGATGCGAGCAGTAGCAGAAGAAACAAGGGAAAGAGATACGTCAAGAACGACCCACCTTCAGAGCAGCAGTCTCGGCTTCTATGCGCGCGACCTCTTTCTCGTCGCTCTTTGCACCAGCAGTCTTGCGCCGTCTCCCAGACTTCTGAGCCTCGAAGCCCTTTGCCGTCTTGAAGGCGCGCGCGAGTTGCTTATGGGCATATTCGAGCTTGTGTTGCACTCTGTGCTGGCGAATGCTGACACCGCCTTCTACACCTTCTGCGTCACTGGCCGACGCCTCAGATCCGTCTCTTTTCCTTTTGGGCATGGTGATGTGCATATGTACAGAAATGCTGTTTGTCGAGAAGGAAGAACAAAAAACTTGGAGCACGCGCCCCGGGCCGACCACGAGACGGACATGCCAAGCGGCGCCGCCGATCAGACTCGCATCGTCTTGCCCATCACCACTCCAACGTCAAGTGACTGCCACGCTGTCTGACTTGCTCTCGTCCACTGATGCGACGTCTCGCACTTGGACATGTCGTTTTCTTGCCTGTCCGTCGCTGCGGCACTTCGGTATTGTCCCCTCCATCTCCGACTCCATACATTAAGCCTGAGGTGGAGCTGCTGGTCTAGAGTCGCATATCTGCATGTCCGGTAGCCTGCATCGATTGGCCATCAGTTATCCGGAGCCGGACCATCTGCCTCTACCCTTGACTGCCGTTTGGCATTCTTTGTTCGTCGTGTGCTTCCTGCCTCCTTATTCGTGCCTTCCAATCTCAAGTCACATTCTATGCTTACCATATCTTGGTTTCCTTCGTCGCTTCCCTGCCCAAGAGTGGAGACTCCTCTGCAGGGAGCCTGTTCCTGCCGCCAGACTGCTCCTGCATTGCGAGTGCTTCGTGCACCCACAGGTCCCCCCTGATCCAACCTGTCATGCGCCTATTGCACACCCTCACAGTCAGGTTTCAGAACTCTTCTTTGACCTGGTAGGCGGTTGTTAGAGCCCTCTCCACACGGCCTAAAAGCTTGTTTGCACCATGATATGCAGCTATCAAATCGTGCAGCAGCAAACAACACCATCCCTGGAGCACTATGGTTTGTTCGAGTACGCCACGTGTGACGCTCTGTTGGAACCGCATAGCATCTAGCATGGCTCTAGAAAGGGTTCCCCTGCTGTTTGTCCCTCACTTTAGTCTTGTGTTTCAAGTGTGATCGTATGCATGTGATGGCCTTAGCTATAAACTCTTTTACTTTTCCCTCACTTCTACCAAGTGGAACGTTTGCTTTGTAGCTCTTCAAGTCTTCTACTCAGTCACTCCTTTGCCTTTGCTTCTCCCTCTCTCGCAACTTTCTTTCTTCCCACAAATCTCACAACACTCTATCTTGTTGATCAAGATGCGCTCATCACTCTCTCTGAGCCTTTCGCTTCTCGTCGGCCTGGTGTCGGCTACCAACTACAATCTCGTCAAGGACTTCTCGGGCAACAACTTCTACAACCAGTTCGACTTCTTCACTGGCGCCGATCCCACTCAGGGTTTCGTCAACTATGTGTCGCACGACAACGCTGTCGAGTACGGTCTGATCTGGAACAAGAGCATCCCCACCTGGGGAGTTGACTCCTACACTCATCTCAACGCTGATGGTTCTTCCGGTGGCCGCACTTCTGTGCGCATGACTAGCAAGGATACTTTCACCCACGGTCTCTTCATCGCCGACATCCAGCACATGCCTCAGAGCTCTTGTGGTGTCTGGCCTGCCTTCTGGACATTTGGTCAGACCGGTAACTGGCCTCAGTCTGGTGAGATCGACATCATCGAGTTTGCCAACCTCGCCGACCAGAACAAGGTTTCCGGCCACACCATGCCTGGCTGCTCCATCTCTGGCACCTCGCAGAGCGGCAGAATTCAAGGCACTGATTGCTCGGTATGTTTTCATGTCCCACTTCCTCATGTTGATAGACAATGCTAACGAGTTATAGTCTGCTGGTGATGGTGCTGGTTGCGCCTTCCTCTCGCCCTCCACATCTTCCGCTGGCTCCGGCTTCAACAGCATCGGCGGCGGTGTCTACGCCATGGAATGGACTTCTCAGCACATCAACGTCTGGTTCTTCCCTCGCAACAACATTCCCTCGTCCATCAAGTCCGGCAAGCCTAACGTCAGCAAGTTCGGCCAGCCCATGGCCAACTTCCAAGGCTGCGACCTCGACAACTACTTCTACAACCACGCCATTGTCTTCGACACCACTTTCTGTGGCACCTGGGCCGGCGAGACTTTCGCCAATGACGGCTGCTCTGCATCCTCGTGTGTTGATTACGTCGCCACCAACCCTTCTGCATTCAAGGATGCGTACTGGGCTGTCAACTACCTCAGAGTGTACCAGCAGAGTGGTTCTTCAAAGGTCAAGCGCGACTTCCTCCGCCGCCATGCCAGACAGACCCACCACAACCACGTTCTCGTTTGAACATCTCTGCCATCTAGTGTGACGGTTTGAGCTTGTCTTTCCTTCTTGCAACCCAAGCATGCAGGACATGTTTTTCTTTTCCTCAACGACCCCCTTTTCTGCAAAGCATTAGCACCGGCGTCTTCTTTTCCTGATGCTTTTTCCACTTCACCTTCACCTTCACTTCTTTTGTGATTGTTGATCAAGACCTTTTTTCAATTCGTGTTTTACTTTGACGACGGATGGCTCTAACGACCTTTTTTCTTTCTGTTGCACAAGGGAAACGGGAGTTTTTCGGAATTTGCTTTTCAAGGGCGTGGCAGAACGATACACTCGCTTCAAAGCATACAAATGAACGTATCAAAGCACTACTTCTCTTCTCTTTCTCCCAAAACGTGCAGTTGATCACACAAGTTCCGTGTATTTTCTCCTTTGCATTCGTGTGAAGACAAAACTTGTGTGGAGTAACTGAAATTAGTAAATATTTCATGATCTATGGTTTAATCGTCATTTATGTCGTTTAGTTTCGTAAAACATCAAGTTCGAGCAGGCCTCTTGTCTCTGCGATCTATTGGTCTGACGCCGAACATTTCCATACCATCCTTTACACCATCTCGCAGTCCACCAGTGATGCCATGGACCCACCAGACGACCACATCTTCAAGGGCTGCACCCACTTGACCATCGTTCCAGCTACAGACCGTTTTGGCAACAGTCATGGTATTTTTGCTCAATGCATTTGCGGTCGTCCAGGACCGGTTGAGTATCTTCTCCGAGATGTGGTATTCTCTCTCGTATTCGTACGCACCTCGACATCCCGTTTGGACGTACGGCCAGAGGAAGGAGAGGAGAAGGAACATCTGGAGCACTACCATTGCTACCATACGATGGAGTATTGTTGGATCCTCTTCTTGCTGTGTGGCCCGATGATCATGAGATTGGCCTTGGACAACAACTGTCTCGATAGGCTGCTGAGGCGGCATCATCTCGGATGGTATAGCCGCTTGAAGTCGTACTGTCTCTTCCATGAAAAGGTTCCGTGGCAGACCTCGAAGAAGATAGCTGACAGCATCAATGTACAGCTGGCGACTGAAGTCCGGATTGGAGGAAAGACACGATGAGCTTTGGAGTAGACTCGAGCCTATGTACATAGTCATGAGATAATGAGCAACAAGTATGTTGCAGGCGTTGAAAGTTACCTTGACGTGCAAACTCCCATTTTATCCCGGCTCGCTCGTCATCAACGAAGACAGGTGCATCCACGGGTAAAGAACGAGGCGACGTCGGCGGTGTATCTTGGAAATCGATATCAGACAGGACGGAAGTCAGAGAAGCGATGGGCTCCTGATAGGGCGGTGGAGGGGTAGCTGAGCCAGGTCTCGAGCTCTCTGTGCTCAACGCTCGTACGTGACCGACTAATGCAGCTGCACGGTTGTAGCCCGAAAGCGAACGGCGCAGAGATGGCACTTTTGGCATGGAGTTTTTGATGAGCGGTGGCAGCACAGCATAGATGAGAGAGATGTTCTCTTGTTCAGTAGATGGTAGGATAGGCGATGCGGGAGCCATTTTTGTCGAAACACAACAAACAGGATGAGCTGGAGTCAGCCATGGCAGGATCGAGGCAGATACTTGAGAGATATAGCAATCTGGCGGGCGGCTACGAGGGGAATGCGTTGACTCGTGTTGAGTATCACATGCATGCAGAAACTGACCTCTAAATGGAAGACAGTTCGGCGTGTTGAGAGAGTTCGTTTCCTTGGACCCTACCCGCCAGTCTGTCGGCATGTGAAAATGGTCCAAGCTTGCATGTGCAATCGCGCACAGACCTGTCAGCGCGTGTACGTCACCAAAGGCTCGACTTTCTTTGAGTCTCCGTCACGCGAACAGAGCTGCTCGGTCAGGCACTACTCACATGCTTCTCGTCAGCATACCGTCGCTATGGGTGTCACTGGCCTGTGGTCTGTCGTCCAGCCCTGTGCCCGGCCTATCAAGATCGAGACCCTGAACAAGAAACGACTCGCCGTCGATGCTTCCATCTGGATCTACCAATTCTTGAAGGCCGTTCGTGACAAGGATGGCAATGCACTCAGGAACAGTCATGTCGTCGGTTTCTTCCGACGTATCTGCAAACTGCTATACTTCGGTATCAAGCCCGTCTTTGTCTTCGATGGCGGCGCTCCTGCCCTCAAGCGTGCCACCATCAATGCTCGCAAGCAGAGAAGAGAAGGAAGAAGGGAGGATGCTACTCGCACTGCCGGCAAGCTACTTGCCCTTCAGATGCAGCGTATTGCTGAGGAAGAGGAGAACAACCGCAAGCGTGCCACTCACGCTGCTCCACCAGAAGAGGAAGAGCCACTGCCCAACACCCTGGTCTATGCCGATGAGGTCTTTATGACTCCGCAGGAACGTCAGCAGAACAAGACTTTCAAAAAGAAGGATCAATATCACCTGCCTGATCTGGGTGCCCCTCTCTCCGAGATGGGTGCTCCCAATGATCCGAGAATCATGTCGCTAGAGGAACTCGAGAACTACGCTCGTCAATTCGACACTGGCGAAGACATCAACGTATACGATTTCTCAAAGATTGACTTTGACGGTCCTTTCTTTCTCAGTCTTCCGCCCAGTGATCGCTACAACATCCTCAACGCAGCCAGACTGAGAAGCAGACTCAGAATGGGCTATTCCAAGGACCAGCTGGACACCATGTTTCCCGACCGTATGGCCTTTTCCAAATTTCAAATCGAGCGAGTGACTGAGCGCAATGATCTAACACAACGTTTGATGAACCTCAATGGCATGAATGACGACCTCATGTACGGTCTTGATGCTCCTGGAAGAGTCGCTGGCGAGAGGGGCAGAGAGTATGTCTTGGTCAAGAATGACGGTGTCGAAGGTGGCTGGGCTTTGGGTGTCGTCACGGGTAAGAACGACGGTGTTGAGAACAAGCCAATCGATGTCGATGCTCCCGAGCAAGACGCCAATGAAGAGCAAGACGAGGACGAAGACAACGACTTCGAGGACGTCCCAATCGAGGGCCTCAATCGCTTACCTAAAGCGACAGCTACTCAGCACGAGAAGACTTTGGGCACCGAGATGGCTAGACGAAGACAAGCCTTCTACAGGTCCAAACGAAGTGCCCCTCGCAAGCGAGCCAAGGCGCCTCAATCTCGTAGACCTGCAGAAGCCGAGGGCTTGTTCGTGGAAGATGATCAAGACACCGCCATGGAAGTCGACGACGAAGATGGCAGTGCCTCTGACGACGAAGAGCTGCAGCGAGCTATCGCCATGTCTATGCAGAATGAGGATGCTGAACCAGAGGAAGGACCGGCACAAGAGGAAGAAGAAAAAGAGGATTGGCTTGAGAAGTTCAAGCAGTCCCGTGCCGATGAAGGTCGTCCTATTCCACGTGGTGGAGGGCTAGCTATTGCTCATATCGTCAACAGTCGAGCAGGCAAAGCAGTGCCAATCGCCTCAGCCACCAGTGGTAATAACGGAGACGCAGAGGTACAAGCTGCTCCCGCAAAGTCTCGCAACGAGACTGCGTCCGGTCCTAGTGCTTTTGGCGAGGGAAGTGATGACAGCGACGATGATATGGATTTCCAGGCCGCTCTTGCTGAGTCGCGCAAGTCTAAGTATCAGTCGAAGCAACTACCGAAGACTCGACCTGAACCACCGGTCCGATCAGCACCGCCCAAGGCAACCCCGGCACCTAAGAATGCCGGCGGGTTTGCAGGTCCCCTTCCCTTCGAAAAGCTAGATTTAGGTAGTTCCCTACTTGGCAAGAAGAAGATGCAAAAAGCGCAAGAAGAGATGGCAGGAGGGTTCGAGAGAGACGATGCGGGTCCAGCCAAAAGGGATTCATCAGAGCCTCTGCCTCCATGGTTCGACGGAGATCTTGGTGCCAATATTGCCAAACAGAAGGCTCTCGAACGTGACGATTGGCAAAAGACCAAAGCATACAATGAAGAGTTCCAGTTTGCTGAGGTGCCGCCTCTTGGTCGTCGGTCATCACGAGATATCATCGATCTGGATCTCGAAGAATCACAACCAAAGGTCGCAAGTCAAATCATCGACATCTCCGACGAAGAAGAAGAGAACGTGATCTCACCAAAGCCTGCCGACACGGTTTCAGCGGAGCAGCCCGCTATGGGCGACCTAGCAGATCGAGTCAGAGCCGCGCCTCCTACTCTGACCAGTTCCGAGAAAGAGCAGGTTAAAACATCTAATGTACCAGTGATAAGTCGCGAAAGTCCAGAGGCAGTCACACAAAATGGGACTGCTACCGTGACAGAGCAGCCGAAGAAAATTGCTGCACCATCAAAGAGCAACCCGTTTGCAGCAGAAGAGGACGATGACGACGATGAGGAGATGGAATGGGAACAAGTCGACAAACAGCAGACCAATCTTGGGAAGGAGCCATCGGTGACGGTCCAGCCACAAGTCAAGGAGCCCTCGCCAAACTTCACAAAGCAGCCGACGCCGGAGTCTGCCAGAGAACCTACAAAGTCACCCTCTCCGGATTTCGAGAACGTAGATATCCCACAAGAGCCTGAAAAAATACAGGCAGAGACTCCAGAAAATCACCCAACAGTGGATCCGGCTGCTGACGTACCAGGATCTGTGACCGGTACAGCAGACCAAAACCTCCCTGTGGATCCTGAAGCCGATGAATTTGGATATTACTCGGATTCGGAAGACGACGAGCTTCTCCGCCAACTTGCCACTGAGACAGAAGAGCATGCACGATTTGCTTCAACGCTGAATCAAAAGACACAGCAACAGAATGTGGAAGATTATGAGCGCGAGCTCAAACAGCTTCGTACGCAACAAAAGAAAGATAGACGTGATGCTGACGAGGTTACACATGTCATGATCCAAGAGTGTCAACAACTGTTGAAGCTATTTGGCTTGCCTTACATTACTGCACCGATGGAAGCCGAGGCTCAATGCGCAGAGCTTGTCACTCTTGGCCTAGTCGATGGCATCGTGACTGACGACTCGGATTGTTTCCTGTTCGGCGGCACTCGCATCTACAAAAACATGTTCAACCAGGCCAAATTCGTTGAATGCTACCTGACCTCCGACTTTGAGAAGGAATTTGATCTCACACGCCAGAAGATGATCGGCATTGCCCATCTCCTTGGTTCAGATTACACCGAAGGTCTACCAGGTGTAGGTCCAGTCACAGCTCTGGAGATTCTCTCCGAGTTCCCCAATCTGATTGACTTCCGCGACTGGTACAATGCCGTCCAAATGAACCAGATTCCCAAGTCTGAAGACGCCACGAACCCATTCCGCAAGAAGTTCCGCCGCCAAGCAAACAAACTGTTCCTTCCCTCAAACTTTCCAGACCCGAGAGTGGAGAGTGCATACTTGCAGCCAGAAGTCGACAGCGATCCTTCAGCTTTCCAATGGGGTGTTCCTGACTTGAGCGCCTTGCGCAGTTTCCTGATGGCAACCATCGGCTGGAACTCTGAGCGCACAGATGAAGTTCTTGTTCCCGTCATCAAAGACATGAATCGTAGGCAAGAAGAAGGTACACAAGCCAACATCACTGCATTCTTTGATGGTGGAATTGGTGCAGGTGCTTATGCGCCAAGGAAAAGGCTCGAGCAGGGTAGCAAACGTATGGGTAGTGCGCTTGACCGTATGGCAAAGGAAGCGAAGAAAAAGAGGAAGGGTGGTGTTGTTGAGGACGGAGAGGAGTATACTGAGACTGCTGAGACGGAGAAACCGGCGCCGAAGAAGAAGGCGAAGCGGAACTCGAAAAGGTCTGCTGCTGCCACTGCTTCGGCTGATGTTTAGATGGTCATGCCCCACATAGACGTCCTAGCGATGAAAAGTCAAGTAGTAGTGATCATCAAAGAATACAGATACCACTTGAGGCTTCTGTTACTCTTCTGAAGCCTGCACAAAAATGGTGTTTCTATGATGAATTCTCAACAACCACAGCGACCAGAGCTACCATTCGACACGCCTCAGCGGGAGCAGCCTCACAGTTTGCCGTTCCGCGTTGGTCTGTAGTCCCAGAAGCCCTGCAAGACCGCAAAAAAAATCATGAATGCGATGGGACTCGAACCCATGCAACTTTCGTTACCAGGAAACTCATTGAACTGAGAAGCTTTTAATCGCTTGAATCTGGCGCCATAACCACTCGGCCACGCATCCGCTGATGTAGAGATCAAAATCTTCAATAACTCAGTAGCTATGACTGTTTTTCCCCGAAGCTTCACCGAGGCTTCACTTGTTCCCGCAGGCAGCATGGATGGTTCGCCACCTTGCGCATAGCACCTAAACAGACGTTCCTTGATCTGTTATAGGTTAGAAGCGCTGCTGTTAGATTTGTATGTTCGTGTCGTGTATTTAGGACGATAAGAGACGCGAAGTGTAGAAATGGGCAAGAATGCAGACAACGTGAAAATCTCTTCGTCATCAATCTGCCAATTCAGACAATGAACATCACACACGTTCCAGACGTTCTGTTCAACTAAATACACTGTATAATAACCCCCAAAATTGTGATGACTACCTACGTCCTTGCAAACACTCTTTTCACTTTCGGATCATTGGTGTCTGCTCTTGTGTTAACGGGCTTGAAAATGCTATGTCTTTAGTTGAGCTTCATAGAAACCGCTTTTTAGAAAACATAATGGTACTTTTCTCTATTAATATTAGTATGCGATGCGTAACGTGACTGAAAGCAAAGCAGTCGATAGAGGTATATCTGCTAACATCGTATAGACCATATCGAGGGGGAGCCATAGTCGGCAGCCAGGTAGGTTTTCTTGGACTGCATGCAGGGATGTTATGGCATTGATATCTTGGTAGGAGCACAATGATGCGATGACGGTAGTTCCTTCTCCCTAGTGATACTAGACAGACAGACGAGCTTGAAAAAGAGAGCATGAAGTGTCTTTTCACATGATACCCAAACTAAATCCTGTTTCAGACGAATAGGCTAGTGAGTATTCTTTCTGCTGCTGATAAGGACGGTCCGACGGCCCTCGGGTGATGGCTTTCTTGCACTGGGGAAGCTTGTTGGCCGACCTCGGCTTCGCGAAGATCATCCTTTGTATGCATGAAGCGGGGAGTTTCTCGAGTCTGTGATTCCATTTTATTTGCACGCATCGCACAATGTTCTCAGCAGCACGACACACCGCCCTGCGGCAAGCCCGCTCATCATGCATGCGCCCTAGAGTCACGGCTCCTCTGTCGCGCGATGCCGCCCTCGCTCGCCTGCTGTCGACCCTGGCCGTCCTGGAACAAAGAGAGGGAAAGCTGAACATGTCATCGCTTGCCGCCGTGAGCGCTGCCATGAAGCTCGGTGGGAGTGTCACTGGATTCGTCGCTGGATCAAACGTCAAGGCTGTTGCCGACGAGGCTGCAAAGGTCGAGGGCTTGGAAAAGGTCATCTATGTCGACAATGCCGATTATGACAAGGTGTGTTCCTCGCCTCCCACATTGCGTCCACGAACTGACATGCTCTTTAGGGTCTGCCCGAGAACTTTGCCCCCCTGCTCGTCGAGAACATCAAAAAGGGAGGCTTTACTCATGTCCTCGCCGGCCACTCTGCCTTCGGCAAGAACCTGATGCCCCGCGTCGCCGCCATGCTCGACGTCCAGCAAATCTCAGACATAACCAACATCGAGTCGGAAGATACCTTTGTGCGCCCCATCTACGCCGGCAACGCAATCCTCACCGTCCAAACCGCCGATAGCCCCAAGGTCGTCACCGTCCGTGGAACCGCTTTCCCCTCGGGTGCCGCAGAAGGTGGTAGTGCCTCGGTCGAAGAGGGCGTGGATCCCAAGGCTGCTTGCCCGACCGAATGGATCAGTGAGGACCTCGCAAAGTCCGACCGTCCCGATCTCGCTACCGCCGAAAAGGTCGTTTCCGGTGGCCGTGGTCTCAAGTCCAAGGAGGAATTCGACCGCATCATGCCCCCGCTTGCTGATGCTCTGGGTGCCGCTATTGGTGCCTCCCGCGCTGCTGTCGACAGCGGTTTCGCAGACAACAGTCTGCAGGTCGGTCAGACTGGAAAGAACGTCGCTCCTCAGCTTTACCTCTGTGCTGGTATCAGTGGCGCTATCCAGCATCTGGCTGGTATGAAGGATAGCAAGGTTATTGCTGCCATCAACAAGGATGCCGATGCACCCATCTTCCAGGTCGCTGATGTCGGCCTCGTGGGCGATCTCTTCGAGAAGGTTCCTGAGTTGACCGAGAAGCTCAAGGCATAAGTTCAGTTAACGAAACACACCAAAGAAGGGATGTGTCATGTATAAGTACTACAGGTTGGCCAGGCGCATTGTCCATGGCATCTTTTTTTTTCCCCCTTGATCAACCATCTTGACAATCGAGTGCATTGCAAAGTGACAAATGAAATACGATGCTCCGTTTTCTTTATTCAATGTCACGTCCCTTCTTGTCTTTGCATGATTGTGATACGGTAGCATTGCAGTGTCTGCATTTCGAAGGGGAAGCTATCTTCTCCCTTTCCTCTTTCTGTATAGCTCCTTCTTGCTTGCTTTCTAAGAAATACTCATTGTTTCCTTGTTTGGGAAGATCCACGCGACTCTGTCCTCTTCTCTCCTCGACATGTGCCTTTCTCCCTCTTGCTCAATGCAAGTCTTCCTCTCTCGACGCTCAATGCATGAATATCTCTCTCTTCCTCTCCTTGCTCAGAGCAATCTCATCACTCTTCGATGCCCATCGCACGCAAGCATCTCCTTCTTTCCTCTCGCGCACGCGCGCTCCACGCTCAAAACAGACTCATCAAACTCTGGAAAATCTCCTTGGCATCCTGCTTCACGGCTTTCCCCCCCGTAGCAAGATTGGCAAGCTGAATCTTCTTCTTCTGGAGTTCGACAATCTTTTCCTCGAAACTGTTTGCCATGATGTATCTTCTGATATGCACATCTCTCTTTTGACCGAGTCTGTGCACGCGATCTACGGCTTGCAGTTCAACGCCAGGGTTGAATTGTGGTTCCATCATGAAGACGTGGTTGGCGGCGGTGAAGTTCAAGCCTTGGCCACCTGCTTTGATGGAGACGAGACAGACGGTGATGGAAGCATCTGACTTGAATCGGTCGAGGACGGCGGTGCGGGCGCTGACGGAGAGTTTGCCGTCCAAGCGCAGGAAACCGATGTTGCTGTCTTTGAGAGCAATTTCGATGAGATCAAGGTACGAAGTCCAGGACGAGAAGACGACACTGCGGATGGGAGGTTCGCCGATCTCGACGAGCGAGCGAGAATCCTCAATGTTGCGCTTGAGGTCTTGAACCAAGGCCTTGACTTTGGTATGCTGGCCGCCGTATTCGACGCCCTTCTTGCTCTTGACTTGGCCCTTTTTCTTTTGACGGGCTTCGGCATCTTCGTCGACGTCTTTTTGGCTGATGGGGTGCATGACGGCCTTGACGTATTGCTCGCATTGAGGGCATGTGGCGTAATTATCTTGAGTTTGAGTGCTTCTGAGCTCGTTCCAGTATCTGTCTGCGCAAGCTGGGCACACCAAATGGAGACATGGAGTCAGGTAACCAATGATGTCTTCCGTCTCGTCTTCGCTGTCCGAGCTGTCACTGTCGGCTCCGGCGGGCTCGATTTGGCCAATACCATTCGAGCAGCATGAACAGACGTCCATGGTGCTCTCGCGTAAGAGATGAAATGTGTCGTAGACCTGATCCTTGGTCATGGGTGGGTTCTCTGCATCACCCTCCTCACCAAGATCGATGGCCGTCTCATACGAGGTACCTTGAAGCGCCTTCATATCGTCTTCGCTAAGCAGTTCTCTTCCATGTGCGCAGATCAATCTCAGTCTGGTGATGTTGACCAGAACATGAGCGTAACTTCTGCCTCTAAGACGGTCGTTTCCGCGTGTCATAGCGCGAACCTTTCTGTTGGCGTCCTTGGCGAAGGCATCGTACAGAGCTTGCTCTTCAGATGAGAAGTCGAGACGAAGGATTTCCTCAACTCGGTCGGGCAAGTCGATCTTGTCTTTTGAACGTCTGAGCGTGATACTGGATACGAGAAGTCGAAGGTTATCAAGCACTTGAGGATCGCCTGCCTTGAAAGGTGCCATGAAATGCTTCTCGAAGATACCCTTGTCGGAAAAGGGATAGATCTTGAGGAATTTTACGAGAGCACCAAAGTCATCGAGCTTGTTCTGAACTGGCGTACCAGTGACTGCCCAACGACGCTTGCTGACCAACGCACATGCGGCCTTGAAGGTAGTGGTGTTCTGGGTGCGGATGGAATGTGCCTCGTCTAGAACAATACGAAACCATGCGAGGCCCGTGAGTGCGCTGAAGTTTTTGGAGGTAGACGTAAACTCGCTAGCGGCTGTGCTGTAAGATGTGACAACAATATCGTACTGTGACAGGGCGTCAAGATCCTGCTCTCTCTTGCTGCCGTGGTACATGTAGTAGCTGACTTTGGACTTGTCGAGATGTTGACCAATCTGCTCTTGCCAGTTCGAAATGACTGACTTGGGACAGAGAAGCAAAGTACCGCCAGACCGGCGTTCGACATCGTTGATTCGGTCGTTATCGTCCAAGTCACCAGCGCCGAATGCTCTGGCATCTTCAAGCGTCGAGCAGATCAACGAAAGAACGGAGAGTGTTTTGCCCAAACCCATCTGGTCAGCCAGAAGACCACCCATGATTGGACTGACTTTCTTCAGTTCGTCGCCAGTAATCACATTGTACCAGGCTCTGGAACCGTCTTTGCGAATCACAAACTTCCAGAGCGGATCCTCTTCGGGCGGAGTGTGTGTCTCGTGCTTGGTTAGAAACCAGAGGGCCTGCTTCTGATGCTGCATCAGCTCCGTCTTGACGAGTGTGGTGTCAGCCTCGGCCTCCGGAAGTTCCTCGGTCTTGCCGAGTCTGTCAAACATGGAAAGAACATCACTTTTGATCTCCTCGGTGGTACGGACCCGATAGCTGGTGGTGGACTGAGCTGTCACAACCGCAGAAGCCTTGTTTCTGGGCACGACGTTATAGTTAGGAACGTGTGGGTTGAGGACTTCGGTGCCGTGTGGGATAACCAGTGGCTTGTATAGAAAGATCTGACGTTGGCTGAGATGTCGACCGATTCCGGTGGCGGCTTCCGCGGCGCTGTAAAGAGTGATAGAGATATCCAAGGACTTCGAGATAGGTTGACCAGGTTGTTCGCCGGCATCCTTGTCACGTTCCTTCAAAAGAGGAGCGAGACGGACTTTGAGATTGGCGTTTTTGAGTAAAGGCGCAATGGCGGTAGCGGTGATAAGATCGAGCTTGCCGAATTCAACATTCTTGCCATCCATCGCGAGGTACGTCTTTTCTTGGCCGACGCGAGGCTGTAAGGTCATCTTAGCTGGTGGCCATTTGTCGGAGTGTTTGCTCAGGTTTCTGTTGGCGGCAGGAACCTTGTGTGCCATAACTTTGGCGGTGATGGAGCCGAGACAAATCTCACGTCTGAGATCTTGAGTGGTCGACTTCACTGACACCACTTGGATCTCATCGTCCTCCTCTGCCGTAAGGTCGATTGCCGCGGAAGGTCCTGCTTCGCGAGCGCCCAGATCACGCTGCTCCTTGAGATACTGACCGATCACACCGCCCTTACCAGCCTTGAAGGTTGCGTTGTGGCTGGTGCCATTGATTTCGTCGATCTTCTGCTTCTTGGTGACTGGCTCGGCCTCACGATCTGTGAGGTTGAACTGTCGCTCCATGAAGGAGCCAACACCAGTGATCGGCTCATCCTGTGTTTCCGTGGTGAGATCGTCCTGATCTCTCTTCTTGCCTTGAGGAACAGTCAGATCTTCGTCCATGATGAGCGTTGGATATGGTTTGATGAATGCTGAAGTGGTTGTGCTGAATGACGATTGATATTTGTGTAGTGGATGAGATAAAAGGTGGGTCGAGCGAGTAGTTGATGGTTGTGTGGTGGAGTGTTGAAGTGTTGAAGTGGAGTAGACGGATGAATTGGGAGGTTGATGTAGTAGTTGGAGTGAAAAGAGAATGTGGTGGAGGTGGAAGTGTAAATAAAGCAAGCAACGGTGAGTGTAGTAGGTAAATGCTCGAGTCGAGTAATCTTCCGAGAAGCGCGATGAACAGACAGATGTGAATGCACAGAGACGGAGATTGTAGTAAGAATGGGTACGCGATATGAAGCCAAATGAATGGATGATTGATTGAATTCCGTCACTTACTGGCTGCCGCTGCTGCTCTGCGAGCCGCCTTTGGATTGAGCAACGCCGCTCGCTGCGCAGCATTCATCTCACAATAGCCAAAACGAGCGGAAACTCGAACATGCGACGACAATAGTATTTTGGTGTGAATGAGTAGGTCGCTGGAAAGGCGGGTGAATGTTTGTTACACCGAGTCCCGATGAGGTCTGGGGCAGCAGCACCCGTCATCGTCGTCGAGGATTCAACGACCCACGACGACGACAAGACCAAATCACACAACGTAATTATCTGATCAGATGCACTTGAGGAAAGAGCCAGGGTCGCTTGACTGGATACATTGATCAAGAATGATTTCAATATCTTGTTTGGACTGATGATTGTGAAAGACCGGTGCGGCGTGCGCAGAAGTTCGTCTCCTCGCCACAGCCAGGCAATCTCCCTCGGGGACGGGGTTTCCAAGTCTTGCATCGACTCTATCATTCTCTTGCATGTTCATTTTTTTTTTACTACAGTTGAATGACATATTGACTTTCATTGCTGGTCTCCGAGATGCACGAGTTTCACCTTCACGAGAGCCGAATAATCTGAGCCAGGGTTATGGCTCGCTCACTGCGCAAGAAACGATCAAGACGATTGTGGTCCTCATCAAGAACCAGCTTGTTACTATCACACGCCGCGTCAAGAGATTGTCATCAATCGTTCGTTTCAGGTATCCTAAGTGTACACATGCTATGTTTACAGCGCCTTGCAATAATGCTGCCCACCATATGTTTTTGTGCCCTTCCATGCCCGAACCACATCCGGAACGCCGAGGTATCATGTCATCCTAGCACCAAGTAAACACAGGAGCCCTGCCCTTGACCATTTCGATCCTTTCAACAATGACCTTTCTCCTGTAACCCTCCTGATCTTCTGCTGCAGCAAAGCCAAGATCGCCATCCAGCTCTGCATCGTCCACGTCAATCTCATCGTTTCTCTTTCCGATAGCGAACGAGAACCTCCTACGTTCCCCAAGGTTGTCGAACAGTCTTCTTGTCTCATCAAGACTAAGCCTTGACTTTGAGCGAGTCGCGACGGGCCGTTTGGATCTCGACTCTTTTGCAGGATCGAAAGTGAAGCCTTGTACACTAGACGGTGACAGGGGAGCATTGCTGTCTTCGCTCCTTCTGACATCGCCACTACTGTTCTGTCGTGAGATGTTGAAACGATTGTTGTGCGGATGGTCGGGTCCAAGAAGATCAGTTTGCAACTTCAATGGAGGCGCTGAAGCATAGGCAGCACCTATGTCCAACTCTTCTTCCTCTCTGATACCGGGGACCTTGATGACGTCCGCGTGCTTGTGACGCAGATCGTTTGATGGTCGCAGAGGCACGGCCACAGGGATCTCAACCAGATCATCCCAAACGCAGACTCGAGCACGTCTTGTCAATTCCAAAGGACCGTGATCCGGCGTCTTGAGTGTCTCCACAACGTTCCATGCCTGTCCTTTCATGACGGCGATTTGACGAGCAAACATCTTCTCTTGGAAGTCGGCATCCTGTTCGAAACATTTGCGCAAAGCAACCTGAGTCTCACTCCACCACTGCTTGGATGTCAGTAGAGGCAAGAAATGTTGCTTGGTCTTCTCCGAAAATGGCCGGCCGATCAGAGAAACAGGGAGAAACAGCCAGCCGAATGGGAAACTGCGCCAAGCGTCAGGGTGCTTCCAAGGCCATGACAGACTATTGTCGATAGCACCAAGAGACACGGAAGCAGAAGATCGTGGGTTGGTCTGACCGCCAGCAGTCATCATCTCTTCTCTTCTGTACGGATCAGCCTGTCCATTTGTCGAACTTCTAGGTGGTTCGAGCACAATCTCAGCTTGTTGAGTTTTCTGATCGATTCTGATCATCCAATTGTCAAGTCCGCGATCGGTGTTGCGCATAATATAATCCAAAATCACAAGCTTTTCTAGCTGTTCGCGAAGCGACTGTTGAAGAGCAGGCGTCCAGAAGACTTTCCGGGAGCGTTGGCGATCGCTATACGGCGCTCGAGAGCCCTCGATGTCTTCATCCTCATCGTCAGAAGGAGCACCTCTAGGTCGACAGTCCTCTCCCCACCTCCTCTTTTTCCGGCTAGGCGCAGCATCTGTTCGAAATCCTGAGTTGTGTTGATCGGGCCACGGGTGTTCTTTTAGGAAGATGTTTGCGTCCTTGAAGCCTTTGAGGAAGACCTGGAAACTGCCTTGTTTCTCGGGAAATGGTTTACCTTTGCGGTAGTGTGCACGCCTGTCCCAGAAATCGTAGAAAAACGCCTTGGAGGAGAGTGTAACGACGTCTGTATAAGGTACCAGATTGGTTCGTAGACGGCTATCCAGGACGTAAGCGGCTGCCTCGGAAACATAGCTGAGGTTGGGAATGAGACATGCTCTTCCAAAGAAGAATGGGAAGAGGTTTCGGTGGATCCACTTTGTCCATTTGGGGTTCTTTGAAGCGTATGGTTCTTCATCCTTTGGTTTGAAGACGCCAACGACCTTGCCAGAGGTGTTTCTCGCAAAGTAACTTCCAGAACTGCCCTGAGTGATGAGTTTGGGCTGCATACCCATTTCAATGGCGACCCTGACGCTCTCAACGATCTCCTCGAAATCGGTCTTGGATATCCTGTCCTCGTTGGACTCATCGGGGTCTGAGGCTAGTGTCTCGGCCGTCGCGGGTCTGATCCAGTCAGGAGCCACAAAGACCGAGTGGTGTATCTCTAGATGCTCCTCCTCCTGCGATTTTCCCTTGACCTTGCGAATCTTGAATTTCTGTGCGATCTCATCGGCCCATTTCTCCAGTCTAGCGTTGATGGCCTTGATGTCGACTCCAGAGTTTGTACGCCGTCGTCGGTGGTTTGGGGATCGGCCTTCTGGTAAGTCCATACGCTCACGGCGCTTCGGCTGTATGGGCGCATATGTGGTACCATCGGCGTCGAGCGAGATGCGGGACTGGCCTTGGTGGATGATGTCGTCGTCGGAAAGCAGGGATTCATCGTCCTCCTCTTCTGCCTGAGCAATTCTGGCGTAGCCAGACGTGGCTGGTCTGGACTTGCCCATGGTGAGCTTTGATTGTGGTTGTCGAGAGAGACAGGTGGCCTGTCACGTTATCAACACCAGTGACCAGCTTGAACACGAATGTCGATGGAATGACGACTGGGGACGCCAAGCTTTGTCCCCAGGAACCAGATACAGGGGTTGGTGGGTACGAGTATCAACAAAGAAACTTGTTTGAGCATTCGACTGTTGCGGAGCCCTGATACACTATTACCCAACCATACTGCCCCCTGACAATGAGTCTGGATTACAGTCTGAGATAGATCCCATGGTACACCACTTCATCCAAAAGTAAAGTACGATAGGTATAGCTTGCTTATCGCGGCTCGACTTGTCAGACGTGCCTGCGATAGAACAGTCGTTGTTGGACGATAGGAGATTTCAACTCTCGAATACGATTGCACCGCCCCGAGGGTAGTCGAACCATGCTCGCTTGTGTGCGCAATGATCATGGCAAAGTCCTTGGTAAATGAGAAACTCTTGCCCCTCGAGGCCCCTTGAACCTGTTCCCCGGATCTGCGCAGTCGGTGGCAGGCGGCCCAAGCTCATGACATCTCTAAGCAAAGCCCTTCCCTTCTCTACTATACATCGTGTCAATCACAATCTGGTATCAACGACCAGCATTGTTACGCTGATCTATATCTACAATCGATCGTCGATCGCTTCCGCGAAGGATGGACCTCATCTCTGTTCATGCGTAACGGTTTAGGGATAGGCTTCGTACACTGCTCTACCGCCAATCTCCTGCCTCGACCGTTACACAGCCGTCGAAGGCGAGCTGTACTTTGATTGCAATTGCGGCTCTTCAAAGGAGCGTTTGTTTACTGTTGACCTGCTCTCGACTCCACAGATGACGGTTGAAGGAAATGTTGCGATCCAATTGTGTCTCTTGAGGAATGAGTGATACTACGCAAAACCAATCTGGACTTGGAGGATGCGGAATGTTGACATGTCCTGGAGTCAGCCTACAATTGAAACAATTCGGCCAGCTATCACAAGTTTACCATGGACGATGATGCTATCACAGCTATCACAGTATGATAGAAGCGCAGAACGGTAGACACAACGCCTGCTAGAACCGCTTTGCGTTTGTTGCTGTTGTTTTGGCAATTTACCTCGACGCCGAACATCAAGCCTCTACCGTTGTCATTACATGGTCGCCACCCCTGGGCAGGGCTTCAGGACCTATGTATACTTAGGCACACGCTGGACAACTAATTGATCCGACCTACGACCTCTATCACGACACTCTTTTCGTTCGCCACTATACTAATATCCATATTAATTCAGTCATTCATTCTTTCGACACCTTCTGAAACACGCTCATTTCATCCGACCTACACACTCTCTTGACATCAACGAGATCTAATCGATTGACGATATACAAAGATTTGACGACCTTATTGCCGCAACGATGCTTCACCGAACTTCCATGGATGCATACAGACCTGCTTCGATCGATACTTCGTACAGACCTTCTGTAATGGATCCCTACAGACCCAAGTCTTCGATGGGTCTCCACTACCCAGTCACTCTCACACCTCCAATCTATGCCGATGACAGACCTTTCTTCGCACACATGGGTAGTGAGATCCCTCGACCATCTTCAGCAGCTCCAATGTACACCACACCGCACTACTCGATTCCGCAGCGATCGTTCAGTGGCCCAATGCAACTCCCTGGCGTGTCGAGCTTGGGACCGTTTGGAAGCGCTCCAATGATGATACCAAGGTAAGCATTATTTGTTCTGTTGTTGTTGAATGCAAGAAGCTTTGTGCCTGAGGCAGAGAAGGCTCGGCGTCGGCATTGATCCTTATCAAAGCCGGAAAGCGGATCCGAGATAAGGGTCCGAGCTTTCGGGAATCTCTGAGCTGCCCTATCAGCGCGCATTTGGCACTCGATACAGGACTGACTCTTTTCCTTTCGCAGAACCTCTAATGTTATGCACACGATGAACTACGCAACTTCGGCGCCTGCTGCCACTGCCGGTGGCCAGCAGAACGGACCTGTACGTTGTGTCCCTGAGAGTTGGTGGTGTTGCGACGGGCATTTGAGGCGCGTCGCGACGCCCTTCTCTTATCCTTATCTTCCAAATCGATAACGACTTGCTGACTCCATCATCATCACAGCCTGTATGCCAGAACTGCGGTACCAGCACCACTCCGCTATGGCGTCGCGACGAGATGGGCTCGGTCCTGTGCAATGCTTGCGGTCTTTTCCTCAAGCTGCATGGCCGTCCTCGTCCCATCAGTCTCAAGACGGACGTTATCAAGAGCCGCAACCGCGTCAAGACTGCTACCGGCCCCAAGAAGAAGGTCCGTCAACCCTCGCCCTCCATCATCCTTGCAACATACTAACATCGCCACAGCCTTCGCTTGAGTCGCCCAACTTCCACCATGTCAGCACTCCCGTGGGCTCGTACCCTCCCCAGCGTCGTCACTCAGACCGCATGTCCTCTGGCGAGCACCAACGCTCACCCTCGCCCTCATCTCGCAACAACACTCCTGGCATGCACTCGCACAACCCCAACATTGCTCCCCAACACGTCTTCGACAACGTCTCTCTGTCCGAGTCATCCTTCCAGCCCGCTGGCCTGCCCACTTTCGCTCTCCGCCAGCCTTCCCCCGCACCCTCAGTCAACGGCATGCACCCCGAACACGGCCACCAGTACCCAGAGAACACTGCTTCGCTCAAGACTCGCGTGAGTGAGCTCGAAGTCATCAACGACCTCTTCCGCGGCAGAGTCGCCGAGCTCGAACAGAGCGAGCAAGACGCCCGTGCCAAAGAGTCTTCTGCCCGTGATGTCGCAGACCAATACAAAGCCGACCTCGACTCTGCTCTGGTTCGCGAAGCCGCTCTCAAGAAGAGAGTCGAGCTCCTCGAGGCCGAGGTCGAGTCCTACAAGTCACAAGCTGCCCCTGCTCCTAAACGTCTCCGTCTGAGTGATGTTGTCCGCGATGACAGCTCCGTAGATGCACCCGCTGCACCCTCCGACTCCAAGCCTGTGGCTGCTTGAACGACCCTACTCAATATACTTAATGCTTGACGGCGGCGTTGGTGTCTTTTTTATTCATGTCTAAAAGGAAAGAAAAGGCCATACCCCTGTTGCCACTTCCTGTTTTGTTTTGTTTTGATGCCTCCGACCGCATCTTGTTTTTCATGTTAGGCTTAGAGAACGAAGAAGGGAGCATGATGTCCTTTCCTTCTTCCCACCACAAAAGATGATACAAACTACTATAATCAAAAAGAACCCGTTTTCTTCTACATCATTCTCCTCCCTCAAACACCCGAAAGATGCGATACAGAAAACCTCTATGATAAAGAAGACCTCATTCCTTCGCTACACCGTTTCCTCTCCTGAACATGACGAACACACAAATCTTGACCAGCACATCGACCTTCTACTCTTGCTTTCTCATTGTCAGTTTTCTGACACACCAAAGAAGCAGCCTTTTCCATATGGGCATAACGCTTCTATCCGCCCTGCACCGCAAGACATCTCACCTTCACTCTCCCTCCCTCCTCCCTCTTCGTCTGCTTCCTGCCAAAGGGTCCTACGTAACTTCGCACCTTGCGCCCGTATCCTCCTGCACCGTTGTTCTCGTCATCTCATCGAAAAACCGTTGTCGATATGCCAATCCATGGATACTGCAATCTAATCTGTTAAGCCCTGGCCTTGCGATGTCACAAGATTACTACGAAACGTTGGCGAAAAAAATCCCGAGAATAGAACCTCAGCACGTCATTTGTTATTCTTTGGGTTCAGTGTAGAGAAATGATTGGGAAGCAGATGGGTCCCCGGAAGAACATTGTTGTGGATAATACAGGATGGCGATCCGCCGTGCGTTGGGCAATGTGGAATTTGGGACCTGAGAAAATGGTCCTCTTCGGTAGGTGATCCTGGTGCTCCGGGTGCTCCCTCCTCGCTGGGTGCTCCCTCCTCGCTGGGTGAGCCCTCCTCGCTGGGTGAGCCCTCCTCGCTGGGTGAACCTTCCTCGTTAGGAGATCCTTCTTCGTGAGGCCCTTCGCTAGGTGGTGGTCCTTCACCAGGATATCTTGTCATCTCCTCTGGTGACAGAGGCTCCTCAAGACTACTTGCCTCCGAGTCGTAGAGATCTTGTTCTGGCAGGTAGCTTCCTTCAGACTCTTCTCTCCCATGTCTTGCAATGTCCGCTACATCCATCTGATTGCGTATGTAGTTTTCGTACTCTTCCATGGAATCGAACCAATCTGAGTCGAGGAGTCTTCTACAGAGTTCTTCTGATCTCGGGGAGCGGAATTCAAAAGGATCGTAATAGCCGGGGTCCGATTGCGTGCGATGAGGGAACTCGAACGGACGTTGGTATTCGTCCATGCGATTTATGGCCCGCTCTATCGCCTCCTGATCGAGACCAAATTCTCTACCTGCCCTCGAGGCCTCTTGACTCAGGAGCCAATCGATTGTGTCAGAGAAGTCCGCCACCCGAAGTTCTGATGGACTAGGCCAGCTGTCGCCACTGCTGAGACTGCTGAGATCGCTGAGAGGAGAGTTCGAAGCGCGAAGTTGTTTGAAAAATCTTGCAATTCGCAAGAAGCTGACAGGTTGTTCGAAGAGTTCCAGGATCGCGAGGAGAAGTTTCTCGACCGCGTCAGATTCAGCCAGCTTCTTACCGACCGCTGTTAAGAGCGCCGCTGGTACTGCGGTTCCGAGTGTGGCTCTACAGGCTTTGTCGCACTTCCATCCTTGCCACCTGTCGCCGAACATCAAGGCGGTGCAGTTGACGGTGAAGTTATCGTATGTAATGCCTTGAGTACCATCATCGAAATTGGTGTTGTTGATACAGGCCTAGAGTGAACATATCATTAAGTTATACTCTGGTAACGTATGGCGATATTGAGAACTTGTAGGACATACAACGATCTCGGGGTTTAACTCACATCTGTTTCAGCATCAGGCCGTTCAGGGAATCTACCCCACTTCTCGCGAGCTATCACCGCCATCCTGTGTGCAACAATTGCGTTGTTCGGCCTATCGTTGGTAGCTTCTGGATTGGTGCTGTCGATTGTGGTCGTTTGCTGAGTGTCTGTCTGAGTGGGCTTCACCTTGGAGACAAGAGTCCAGCCATCATCGTCTCCATCACATTGAGTTGTGGCAGAAGCCTTGTGAGTGCGCCAACTGGTCGAGACGGTCGTCCCCTCGCTTGAAGAATGGGGCTCGATGTATTTTGTCGACAGAGTCGACCCTATGTATGGACCGTTGTCGAAAGCCAATGCTGATGAGACAGCAATGCCCGATAGATAGATTACTTTTGACAGCAACATCCTGGTCGCTATGCTCCTTGAGAATGCTCGTGTGGACCAAGAACGAAGCAAGATGGGAAGACATTGCCCTTCTTTGTAGGCAGCAAATATTCTCCTCAGGTCTTCGAGGAAGCTTCTTTTCGTCATGCTTTATGGTGGATCACCAGAGGATCAACAGACCACGAAGTGGAACTCCCGATGCTCAATAGAGTGAGAGAGCCGATAATCTACCTAGGGTCGAGTTTCGTGATGCGAGGCATGATACCAATCAGAGTGATGATTGTTTGTGGGTCTAGTCCGTGAGCAATCGTGCCACTCAGAGTACACAGTGGGGTTGATGGAGGTAGTTGCGAAAGAAGACAGCAGGTGATCGCGTGAGGTCGTTGTTTCCTGCAACAGGTCAGCTTGGTGTAATTGATTGCTCCTGCATCGGGCGGGGCCACGTCGTTCGAGGTGGCTTGGCAGGGTATAGAAAAGACTGTAGTACACTTGAGCAAATTATTGTTAAAAGGTGGATACGCAAGTGGTGGTTCTGTCAAAATTTGAGTATGCGCATTTCATCAAAGTATATGCCTCAACTCCGCATCCATTAAACCACACCAAATGAAGACGGCGCTCATAACGTATCTGCTAAGGGGAAAGGGGGAAACAGCGAAAAAAGTAATTTTGCAAGAAGAGAAGTTTTGCAAAAGAAGAGAAACGCCAGGCATGACCTTCGGGACTTGCATCTGGAAACCCGGGTCGAAAACAGTCGCTCGCCATAAACCGATGTATCATTCATTAGTTTTCGAAAATGGAGTCCGCGTGTTCGAGCAGCGCCTGCACTGCCATACGCTGGGCTTGCATGTCCGACATCTCGCGTTCAATGCTCAGAGGTCGCAGGATCGTGGGTGCGAAAACGACCGAAAGATTGAGCGGTGTCATCTACGGTGTGTTAGCTCTTCTGCGCTGTGGGTCGTGTCGGGAAAAGTTGTCTTACCAAGTTCTCCGACTCCTGCTTGACAACACGGCATAGATGCTGAACCAAATACTCCAACACGTCGTGATGAGCTTGTGGCATAGCCTCTAGTGCAGTTTTGATGGCGGCAATCTGCTTGTCCTTGTCGGTGATCTGGGCTGCTTCCAGAAGTGGGTCGTATGCCTCGTATGTGATGAGCGGGTTGGGCAGTTTGCGGAAGTATTGCTTCAGCGCGCTGGTGACGGCATGAATATCAAGATCTGGGTCAGCAATGTCGTAGGTGCCATCCTTCTCAAAGCCTTGCTGAATAAGCTTGACTTGACCACTTCCTCCAGACTTTCTGTAAATGCCCTCCATGTCCATGCCACGCTTCTCGACTTCTTCGACACAATGCGTGACAATCGAAGGCAAGATGCGTTTCTCATAGTCGCAACGTTCGCGGAGATCTGATCCGAACAATACTGAACAAACATTAGTGCTCTTTAAAGGCATTGAGTTGCGTATCGTAGACTTACCAGAAGGATTCTCAGCAAGCAGGTTGGAGCTGCTGGCGTTCTTTCCATGAATGCCTTGAACACCTGGCTTGAGACCGTTCTTCTGAGCGGAAGAGAAGAAACCAAAACCCTTTGGATCGCCAGCTCTCATCAAAGGTTGATCGCCCATGACAGCACCAGGGCCTGCTTGCATCTGCGAGTAGGGCATACCGGTGATGTCGTAAGTACCGTCGGCTTTGATAGGAACTCCGCGATCGTTGTTGCCAGCGAACGCGCCCTTGACGCCTTTGGTAATATTCTTTGCAAGACCGGACGAGCCCTTCTTCCAGTTGAACTTCTTGGGTTGTCCTTTGCGAATGTTGACGACCTGCGGTGCTGTGAGCACAGTAGCTGGTTCTGCGTCGGCTGCCTGTGGCAAAAGGTCGTGAAGGCTGGTAGACTCTTGCAACGACGAGTTCAGTGAGTGCATGTCGCCCCTGTTCGAGCCGTTGTAGATCCCCAAGCCGTTAGTGAGGGGCGATCGGTCGAACCCGCCGTGCTTGATGTTCTGAGACTTGTACATCTCTTGGATACCGCTGACGAGTTGATTGTTCAATTCAGCAAGTTGGTTATTCTTGGAAGAAAGCGATTCGAACTCCTGCAAACCCTTGTCCTTCACTTGAATCAGGTTCGTGATATCGTCGGTTAGTTCGTTTCGCTTGTGTACAAGGTCTTCAATCTGCGAACCGAGATTGTCCTTCAACTTCTGCAGAGAGTGGGCGAAGTCCTGCAAGATCTCAGACTTGAGTTGACTAATGTCCAAAGGCTTGTTGCTTTCCTTAGCCTTAGTCAAGTGCTCGGTCATGATCTCAAGTTCACGGACAACCATCTCGCGCTGAGTATCAAGGAAGGCCATGGTTGAGCGCTTCTCGCGCAGTTCGGTGTTGACCTGCTTGATATCGGCAGAAGTATCCATCTTCTCCTCGAGGCCGAGTTTATCAGCCTCAAGCTCAGCAATCTTTTGTTGAGCGCGACGCAGCTGAGACCTCAAGGAAGCAACATCCAGTTGACCGGGCGAGGTGATAGGGCTGGAGATGAGGATGGGGCTGCTGATGTCGGCCGCACTGATAGTAGGCGTCTTTTGTAAGGGTATTGACTTGTCGCTGAAGCTCCTGCCATGCTTTACAGCATTTGAAACACGACGAAGGACGCCAGCGTGCTCATTCTCCTTTCTCTTCTGCTCATCGCCTCTCAAGATACGGGACATTTCTTCTTCCATAGAGAAGGCTTCGCCAGCACTGTGTTTCGGCAGGTGTGTACGCCAAGCCTTCGGCGAGGCTGCAGCGTTGTGGTCATGTTGAAGGTTGCCGACAGATTCGGCACGTGGACGTTCGTTTGCAGGAGGTGCAGGAGGAATCCTGGGGGTTGTAAAATCGTCGTTGGCGGCGGGCTTGGTTGAAGCAGAAGGACGATTTGCAGCTCTGGGAGGCGCGGTCGGTATTCCCGCATCCGGTGCATTCTGTGACTCGGCCTGGGGTCGGGGTAGGGCATCCACGAATTGAGCGGAGGTTGAGGATTGTTTACGTTCGTGAGTAGAATCAGCCTGTCTGAGAGCGGGAGTGGTGTCGGGAGAGGTAACGCGTGAATACTGTGCCTTGTCGTTGGCTGGTGGCAGAGAATCGCCTCTGGCGGGATGCTTTGCAGCTAGCGTGCCGGTGCTGGTAGAAGCTTCGCGGAGCTTTGGGTCGTCGAAGGGATTAATGCTCGAGCTGGGTGTGTCGATTGAGGTAGGTGATAGGGAAACGTTCGAGTCGGTCGGCGTGTGTCTCGATTGATGTTGAGTGTCCAATGAAGCGGGTGAGTTCTTTCCAACACGAGGGCTGTTGCGTGACACTCTACGATCGCGTGGGACATCCTGCAATTTAAAGGGCTCTGGCGGTGCCAAGGTGAAAGAAGCGCTATTTGCTTGCGGCAGACGAGGACGTTGTTGGCTGGTGAGAGACGAGGGCGAGGCGACGGCCGATGTGGTGACGGGTGTGCTGTTACCCGAAACATTGCGAAGACCCTGCTGACGACTCTTGTCAACATGACCAACACCAGGACTGCGGATACTATCGCGCTCTGTCGACACTGATCTCGAAGATGACGGGCGCTCTCTGTTGCTTCTAGACATGGCACCTTGAGGAGAAAGGTTGTCGGACATTCTCGGGGTGGTTTCGGGGTGTGAACGGCGTGGTAGAGGAGGAGGGGCAGGGTTGGGGTCGTATGCCATGGGTAAGAAACCGTCGTCGGTGTCAGACATGGTAGTCATGGTGTTAGATGACATGGTCGAAGCACGCTCCTGCTTGTATGTGCTAGCTGGCAGTGTCAGAGTGTCTGGCGCTTGGTCCGAGGGAGTTCCCATGTGGGATCGGTGACGGCTGCTGCCTCTCTCGCCATGGTCAGACACAGACATGGGCGATGCGTCCCGCTGCCTGTCGTGGCTGGCCTTGAGGTGGTCGCTGGAGTAGGAACCCGAGGGAGAAGACTCTCGCAGGGCACTCTGGGAGACGGCATTCGGCGGTAGTGCAGGCAGACTCTTGTCTAGCACTATAGGGTTGTTGCTCCCTGCAGCGGCTATCTGTTTGGACGCCTTTGCCTTTTTCCGTCGTCTGGCCATCAAGCTCTCGTGACAACTCATGCAGAAGATGCCCTGGCTGGTTCGCGCATATCGTAGGTTCTCAATCTTCCTCTTGCAGTTGCGGCACTTGAAGCAAGTGGCGCAGAAAGCTTGATCACCGGTCAGAATGGCGAGGTCCTCGATCTTGTTGCCGCAGGAGCTACAGCTGTAGGTGCAGTTGTTGCAGATGAGCGAGCCATCGCCTAGCAGCAACAGGTTGGCGTCCGAGTCGAGGAGGGTGGCGCATGAGTGACAGCGGAAGCAGCCAAGGTGCCACCGGTGGCCAGCTATACACGAGTCTATCAGCAAGGGCACTACCCCTCGACGCTGCGTGTGACTTACCAAGCTCAAAGGCTCGCCCCTGTTCTAGAATCTGCGTAGCCAAAGAGTCAGTCAAGCTGCAAACACACAAGACCTGTCGTCGGTCGTACCTCGCCGCAGCCTTTGCACAAGAAGACCTCATCTTCCTCTGTGGGGGACTCGGGATAGTTGGAGTTGGTATCGGCATCCATGCTGATGGAGGCCGGGCAGCGGCGATGACGATGTTGATGGAAACCTGGTGTAGACGAAGGTGCGGCCGTCAATCGCCGGCTGAGTAGAGGTGCGACGGGCCCACGGGCCTGTGGGATGCTGAGAGACGATGCAGTGGGCGAGCGAACGGGTGCAGCGAACGGGCAGCGGACGTGTTTCGCAGGATGTTTCAGCGAGGGGAATGGCTATGTCAGAAGTCAAGATTGGCGACAGCCGCGTGCGGTGCAAGACCTCGTCCGGTGTCGATTGCTCGTCGTTACGTGCGCACGCATGCGATGGACGCTGTTGGAGCAGTCGAGCAAGAGCAGCACAGTCGAGCCTGTGTTTGCAGGAGACACGACGAGCCTCAGATGCAGCAGCCAAGCCGTTTCGTCAGCTACCACGGCGATATAACTTTATTTCGCTCCTCTGCACTCTCTTATTAATCCCGCTTGCCAATTTGTCTTCTACTTGGACCGCATAAATCCTGCCTGTACCTTGCGCCTTCCTTGTCGTCTTCTACGCTTCTGAAAACGACACTGGGCCTACTTTGACAGAATCGTTCAACTTTAAGATCTCCTGCACACGCGTCGTTCTTCGAGCCATGCTACTGCTTCGAGACTGCGTAACGGAACACTACCTACTGATGACAGTCCCGTTCTCTCGACATCTACAACTTCATTCACATCCTGTATTCCTCGGGCTCCTCAGTCTTGACGTGTACATGTCTTGCAGAATTCTGTCTTGTGACCAGTTGCTCTTTCCTCAATTTCGTGTACCCTTCACCATTCCATCTCCAAATAAGCGGCACGGACCCACGATGTCCCACGCGCGTTTTGTTCGGATACAAACCCTCGAGGCTCGAGCAGCGTTACCGTTCGGCGTTCACCGCCTCCGACAGTGGCTCCCACGATGCAGCCTCCCGTCCCTCTCCTGCTCGACACCCGGGACACCTTATCGAAGCTAACTATCACCTGCATACTACAAGCCTATGCCAAACTCCTGCGTCTCTCCATGCTGCAGATTGATTCATCACCGTCTCGTGCCCTCGAGACATTTCCATTTTGTGGCGCCTTTATGCGACACTGGTGCTGATTCATGATCCACAGCCTCGCCAAGTGTATCTCTCAGGGGTGGCTTTTGGCTTCCTTTGGATCTTATTGCCGGCCAACTCTCCTTCAGCTCCTGTGCCAAGGCCTATCTGAATATAGGGCACACCCACTTCTTCAATCAGCTCACCGTCTTTACCGTTCATGCTATCTCGACGGCCGTGTCATCTGTCAATCTCTAAGGACCCTTGTGTGGGGTTGAAAATGGTGGGTGAAGGGTCATCACAGAACATGTCATCTTCTTGTGTGTTTAGTGTGTTCGAAAATATCTTGCTACACCATCATAAAGGTCTCACGGGCCTGGCTCTGTTGCCTCCCCATGACCTTTCAGATCTCAGTGTGACATGCTTCAGAAATCGCTGGAGTTGTTACGAGCTCAACCTTGTTCAACTTCCACTCGCGTCGTTACTTCATCACCCTGCTCTTATCGATTCACTTACCGCGAGTCACACACCGTGATCGTCCTCGCGCAAGCCACGACTTCCTCGCAGCTCTACTACTCTAGTCATCTGCTTCCTCTTCGTTTATAGCTAAGTTTTGTTCTGCTGCCGACCACGATGTGGTGCTTACACCATGGCGGCATCCGCTGGCCTGGAGCCTCCTCCACTTGCAAGATGTTTGGGCTCTGGTTAGCCTGCTCGGATTGCATCTTTCCACTGAATCCATAGACAGACCCTCGAGTGCACCGTACATCCTTCGAAACAGGTTCTCTGAAGCCATCTTACGTCGAGACCTGCTTGTTTCAATCACTTTCCTAAACAAGTATCCATGATCGTAGGGTGACCCTGGTCATGATTTTGATTGTTCTAAATATCATCGATGGCCCTATTTCATTGAACACCTTTCGTCTTAAGAAGGAAACAGTTGCGATCAGACGATGGTAATCCTGATTAGGGTCTCGAGTAGGCTGGACTTCGAAGCCGAAGACAGGTGTGATGAATGTTTTTCCATGGGACGCGGGACATAAAATGCTCTTGAGCACGATCAACTCCAGTCTTCACGAGCTACTGATTGTTTTCACCAAATTAATGTTCAATCTATTGGTCCTTGCAATTCCTTGCCGCCGCGGGGGTCGTTGTGGCATGGGCACGCGATTTTGGTCCGTCAGTGCCAAAAACCGATATTCAGCATGACAAGAAAGGTTTGTCGATCAGCCGGCGTAGTCGATTGACGGGTAGGTACTGGCAAGACGCGTTGTTGTATCTGTCGACACATGTGATTTTTGTCTCTCTTGGAATCTTGTTGATATTCTGTGATTCTACGAAGCAGACATCTCTAGTGGGTATACTATGCACGGTTCTTCCAAGGGAAAGAGAGACCTACCAAGGGAACAATGCCTTGGGTGTCAGCAGCAGAGCTACGTATGGTAGTAAGAGAGAGTCTGCCTGTCATCCACAGGAAGATGAATAGCTGAGCCGTGCAACCAGTAAGGCAGATGGGCAAAGAACATCCGGGGGTGTGTTCCAACTCGCTAAGGTTCTGGACACTGTGTTTCGAGTGTGAGCAAGTTGTTGCAGGCGGAGCAGAGTGTCGAGGCTGTACGTAGGCTCCGTCGAAACACGCGTCTTCCTGGTCTGCCTGGAGTTCGCAGGGGAATTGTGCACAGCAAAGACGATCCTGCTACGTTGGTATAGTTGTTCCGCTGAGTTGGCTAGCAGGGCGAAGCAGTGCGTATTCAGATATGTTGACACCGGACACGACGCAGTGACGAGGACCGGTGAGTCGACGACGTGATCTCTCCAGATGAAGTCTGTCAGTCTTGTGTCTACGGATATGCACAGTCATGTCGAGGTTGAGGGCGTGACAAAAGGTGGGTTGACTACACTGACAGCGCTCGGTGGACGTTACCCTGTTTCTATGCATTGTGATAGCGTTGTATATCAATGTATGGCGTTGCTAGACACAGAGTATAGAGTCGTTATCGCTGTGTTACCTTCCTTTTTCCGACAAGGATAAGCCGATATTGGGGCTGTGTTTTTGGTCTACAGCTCCGTACCATCTAGGCATTTGCAGCCGGTCCGTCGCGGGCTCAAAGGACAATTGGGGCTGTGTACAGCGGAAGCAGTGGAGAGGGATTCGTCTTGTCTCGTTCTTGTTGCTCTCTTTCCAAGCAAAAGCCCAGAGAACGGTCTAAGCTGTGCAGGGTGGAACGATGTAGCAGTGGCAATTCGTGAGGCTTAGAGATGTTAGCAAGAGGGACGCAGGTCCGTGTAGTAGGCCGGCCAGCCAAATTCCATTTAGGCGAGTGACTGCGGACTCAGCCTAGGCTGTCTGGACTGGTTTGTGTTGTCTAAGGGAGAAAGCGGTCGGAGCGAGATTCTTGACTGCGGCTGCTGGCCTGTGTTTCTCGAGAGACAAAAGGTCAGACAGCAAAACAGCCATGGCGGGCATGCAACGGTGCAGCAAAAGCAGCTGCGGGCCTCGGCGGGCTGAGCAAACCGTGGCCGTATAGCGTCCGTGCGCATAAGAATGACGGTTGCGGCAGTGGTCGGCTGGCTGGGGCAGTGCAACGGACTGGCAGCATATGTAAATGCTACAAAGGTCAGTAGCTACCTATCAGGAAGGTCAGAGAAGCACAAAGACCTACCTTATCAGTACCTACTTCGACCCGACTCCACCTACAAAAGCAAAGCGGAAAGATAAAAGAGATCGTTTAGATCTTGCCTTCCAACGGACATAACAAGACCAAACCCCGGGAGTCTCGACATTCTACATCCACCACATCTTCAGCAGCAATGGCAGCAGTAACCTCCCTCCAAACACCACCAATGTCCCCCCACGCCTCTTCACCCTCGGCCTCGCCCACGAAGCGCAAGCACTCGCCCTCCCTCTCCATCGACCTCAGCAACCTGCCCCAACTCACCACAATCCCCGTGCCGTCCAACACCCTCATCATCACAAACCTGAACGACCCTGCCATCTTTGGCCCCACCAACCTCGCAACCATCAAAGCCGCCTTGGACGCACACGCAACCACCTACTCTTTCTCTCCCCTCAAGTCATTCCGTCGTATCATCGCCTCCTTCTACAGCGTCGAGGCCGCAATCGACATTCGCACCAAACTCGATGGCGAAAATGTGTTGGGCCAAAGGATAAGAGTCTACTTTGGCGCAGAGACAAAGATCGCAAGCCACGAAGACCAACACTTGAAAGCTCCATCCACTGGCAAACTCTTCTTCATCTCGCCTCCCCCCTCGCCACCCCACGGCTGGGAGTCCCGCCTCGAAGACGCCCCTAACAAGGAAGTCCACGCCGAGGACCTCGCAGACGCTCTGCACAAGCTTTCCTCAGTCCCTGAAGACGACGCTGCTCCCCAAACCGAGCAAGCAGAGCAGCAGACGGCACCAGTGACTGTGCCGCAGGTGCAGAGGAGTAGGGCTGATTCAAGAACGATCGTGTATTCGCCGGTTGAGCAGGGCCACTCGCCGTTGCTACCCGCTATTGCAGTCGAGGATACCAGTGCCGAGGCGTCGCCTGTGGATGAGACATTTGGATTCGACGCTCAGAAGCCTTTGGTGCATACTGCTCGTCCTCCTGTCGAGCTCATGGAGGAGTGAACATCTCTCAAGTCTACTACTTTTCTAGTATCTTCTTCTCATGGCGTTTGTTTCTCGGCATCAGGGTTGGGTTTATCGGATCTAGGGGCGCAGAGCAAAGCATTGGGTCAGGTGTTGGTTTCCAAACAGTGACGATTTGGTCCTCTTATCATTCTAAGAATGCGCTTTTCTGCAAATAAATGAATTTCAAACTTTATCAATTAGTTTCACGTATCCCTTCCCTCGTGCCTTACTTATTTCAACGAGCAGCTTCTTCGTTCATACCAACATATCGATCAGAGTCGTTAGATGAGCGTCGCACTTCGGTTGGGCGCCACGATGTTCTCAAGTTGGACAAGAAGGCAATCATATCCACTATGTAAAAGAAAGACAAGCATCGGTGTCGTAGAGAAAGGGCGCTTCCAGCATATACACAAAGAAAGATATCATTTCCTGAAGAAACAATCAATGTTCCAAATACGCAAGCTTATTACACTTTTTTGCTTCCTTCGCTCGACCAGGATCTGTTTAGTCCTGTATATCTTCGCAATCTTTCTTGTAGTTCCTTCCTTCAGAATGACAAGCTGTGACATATCGCGCGACGTTTGTCGCTTACTGGGTGCGACCGGCGGGGGCGGCAGGTCTGGCGGCAGCACCACCCTGGGGACCCATTCTCTTGCTCCTATTGCCGAGTATCAGTATATTGTGTCTCTGACATAGCCGAGGGACAGTGGAAAGACTTACATGAAGGTTCTGGAGAAGAAGGAAATGCCAATCATCAAAGCCCAGCTGGGCATGACGGAGAAACCGTAGACGACCCAACCAAAGGGAATGGCAAGACCGGTCTGAGCAAGGATACCGTTGAAAGGGTGGAAGAAGCCCTCGTAAGGGGTCTTTTGCTGGTAAGTCTTGTCGGTGACAATCTGCACAAAGTCCTGAGCGGAAACAGTGGTGCGGTTCAGAGACAGGTAGTGGACGGTGGTGGCGGGAGTGGTTTGATCGGGGAGAGGCTGGGGCAGCTGGATGTAGATGACGCTGGGAGCGCCGGCACCCCATGCATTGCACAATTGGGGTTCCTTCTCGCAATCCAAGCGGCCGAGCTGAGGAGCACTGGGGATAGCAGAGAGGAGCGGGATGGCCTTGGTCCACTCGACATCAGCCTTGTCGCACAAGCCAAAGCAAGTGCGGTTGCCGCCGGTGGTGTAAATCATCCAGTTCTCGATGCCGGGGCTGGCGGTGGCGGCGCCAGGCTTCAGGACTTGGTTGTAGTTTTCCTTGGTCAGGTCGGTGACGGCGAGCTGCTGGACCTTGCCGGCGGCAGCGTGGACGGGGTTGGGGACGCCAGATGCGGCCGAGGCAGCTGCTGAGCTGGCCGAGTTGATGTTGGAGGTGGCGGCGCCGACGATGTTGTTGAACCAGCCCTTGGCCTGCTCGAAGAGAGGGACTTGCTGCTGGGCAGCTGCCATGGCGGGCAGAGCCAGAAGGACGGGAGCGAAACGCATCTTTGTGTGTGTTTGTGACGAGTTGACGGACAGATAGGCAGAAGTTCAGGAGAGAAGGGGATGTATTATCTGCGACCAGGATACAGTGTTAGCAATCTACGAGCTTGTGATTCATGTCTCACCGACTATCACTTACCTGCGAAAATGCGGTTGTGGAATGTCTGAGCTTGGGAGAAGCTGCTGGTCGAAGGTATCCCCGTTTCAAGAGAGACGGATCATGACAACACACTGCATTCATGGCTTGGCATCCTTCCAGCCCTTTTCCCTTTCACGGATTTCCTTGGTTCACAACAAAAAAATTTGTCCTTGTTTACTCTTGCAAAATGACAAAATTTAGGTCGTACCAGGGATCGAACTTGGATTACCGGAATCAGAATCCGATGTGCTAACCATTACACTATACAACCACTGATGGAGGACATGTTTGGTATGTACGTACCTATACAGAAGCTCTATACTGGAGGTTGATCATAGACTTTCCATGTAGACAAGAAATTTCGTCTCTATCGCTCGCTTCATTGACCACTAGAAACTACACATCTCACCAATGCACTGTTGTCCCAATATGCCTCCATCTCTCTGCATCAGGTAATGCACGCTGTGCTATACGTGCGGAGGCTCGGTGCCTTCTCTCACGGAAAACTTCTTTCGCTTCTTGCACAAGACGTTTTGTTGCCAAACAGCATTTGTGAGTGTAAATCAGACAATTGACTCCACTAATAGGTGTATGTATGCAGAGGTAACAAAAGATCATTCGCGTGTGAACATTGTTTCTCGAATGCTCAAATCTGCAACTCTTTAGCTCCTCTTACGAAGGTATAAACCAATGTCTACGCTATGAAAAGGCATAGTAGTCTCGAGAAACAGAACAATCACCATCGAGATACGACTTTCGTCGCCTCTCTTCGGATGCAAACCGTGGTCTAGAAACCACGGTGTTTTTTTACGGCTACACGCATTACAAACGTTTGCATACGGAGAGTAGGCAGCAGACAGAGCAACTCCGCGAAGATCAGCTGTATTCGTGGAGGGATCAGATGTTAGATTGTTAACAGACAGCATTTTCACCACGTACGGCCATAGTCAGCTGAAAACTGGGCATCCCGTCCGCTCTGCCATACATAAGCAGTTGAACGGCAGATTAGTACTACGGTGGGTGACCACGTGGGAATCCCTGCTGCTGTACGTTTTGCTCTGGTTTTGCTTCCACGAGAATAACCCTTCGTATCAGCGTAAGCAACATCAACTGCATTCAAAAAACCTTAGAAACGACGCAGCGTTCGTCGAAGCGATGAACCGATCCTAGATAGTGAGTTAGAAGGCGGCATTTTGTGAGCTTTAGCCTCGCCTTCACATTTCATCGTCGCTAAACAAATCTCTTTCGCTCAACTTCTCCATAATAGATACAAGTAAGGCTTGTTAGCAATTTCGTCCTTCAACGATGCAGTCGGCCGATGCAATCGAGCTGCGGCAGCAGGGTGACTCTCTGTATAAGCAAGGAAAGCTTTTAGAAGGTTAGCATAACTGAGAAAGGCAAGAACAACCCACTCGACTGACAGTCTCGTAGCTATCAAGTACTACCGCAAAGGCATCCGAAGCAAGTCCATCAGATCCAACCCCACTCTCAAATCTCACTGCCGCTTTGTATGAGACTGGTCAATATGAGCAATGCATCCTCGATACGGAAACGGCATTGCGACTTGCCGCTTCCAAAGAAAACATGGATCAGCCATTGGCGAACAAGCTCAAGGCTCGCCTATGCAAAACCTACATCACGCTTAACGATCTTCACAAGGCCATCGAGGTCGTGAAAGATGAAAAAGATCTGACACAAGATACATTATCTCTCGGGCGCGCTGCTCGAAACGGAATTACCTTCCAGACACTAGGGCCTAACTCTAACAAAGCATCCATCGAACATCTCAAGAAGGTTGTCGACGTCTTGCCCAGATTTAAGCCTCAGATGTAAGTCTTCGTAGGTCTGATGTCTTTACAACTCGCTGACAGCACAACAGATTGAGCATCTAAGAATACTACCATATAGGGCATGACACACAGAATTCAATCCTCAAGCCAAAGGACATTTTCCATCGCAAGAACGCCTATCTTTTTGCTGGAATAGGCGACGCTCGCAATATGCACGCGAGCTGGATTGATGTAATGGTCAAAGAAGGTGAACGCAAGACTAAGCAGTCGACATACCACTTCACCATAATAGACACCAAACCTCAAGTGATTGCCCGTGCGATGCTAGTCTTTCTACTTCTTGAGGAGTTGACAGACAAGAGATCACTGAATCAAGAAAAGGCCGAAGAGATTCTCGCGACGTTGTTCTACACCTTTATGAACCACATCATGCCTCCGCAGGCGTACAAAAAACTCCAGATGACAATAACAAAAGCCATCAGACTTCTCGCACAGCCAACGACAACTCTCAGTTGGTTTGATGTGCTCCAGAAGGATCGTGGAGCTGTCATAAAAGCTCTGACACTTTGGCAACACAAGACATCTCAGATGTTCTCGACTAATACATTCCGCTTGAAGATCGCAATCGACACCGCCAATCAATCTATGAGTCCATGGACACCGGAGCCTGGCGATATGCCGCCTCCGGCAAAGGGACTCGCGAAGGATAAGATCCTCTACGATCGAGCTGGTATCACACTTCCACCGCCATCGTTCTCAAACCAAGATCCCATCAAGGCGAGAGAACTGGTAGCAGACAAGTCGTTCCCAAAGAACATCACTGCCAGCTGGTTGTCCAAACTGGATAGCACCTGGATGCCCAATGTCACGCCCATCGATGTGGATCAGGTTAATCAACAAGCCAAAGCAGGCATTCCCACTGAGTTGATGGATATAGACTTGGCAACCGACCTCTTTGCTCAATGGGCGGACTATATCCAAACACCACACCCACGGAATTCAAAGTGTCTATATGATTACGCCGAAGGTTACTTCTTGGTCTTAGCAAGTGCACTGACTCATCTCAGAGGCCGCCCGAGAGTCGAGCCCATCCTTGGAGAGATGTGTGAAACTTTCGAAAAGATGAGATTGGGTGTGTATACCGACCGGAAAAACAAACCAGTGCCGGGCCAAACAGGGGATAGTCCGGGCAAACCAGCCGAAGACTACCCTACTGTCTACAACAGAGTTCACTTGAGCAATGTTACAGACTATACCGGTTGTAGTCTCAGTGCCCTTTTGTTCGCTGCACCAATTACTCGCACGAGCATCGATGGTCACGATACTTTTGCATTCAAATGTCTACGGAATCCACCCGCTTTTGACAAGGTGGACGACTACAACAGTGAGTACAATCTGCTGCCCGACGACTCTTCAACTCAGAAAGTGTTCCCATGCAAGTTCCAGAGGAAGGCCAGACTGCCGGTCTATCCTCCGGGTATGGCCATGATAGCCGAGGATTACATGCATTGGTCGAACTTGGGAACGAAGATCGAGTTTGACAAACTGATGGACCGACCGAGTCTGACTACTTGGATACACGCACTTCTACTCAAGGCCGCAATACCCGCAGAAAGAATGGTTCCCGACACTCTTCTGGTCATGTCACCATTCAATCTGACAGTAATGTTCCGAGTCCTGCTTCATCTCAAAGGGGTAGGATATCCCATTCATTGGCTTTCCGAGATCTTGACAAATATTATCACCAGCCCACTCGAAACTCGTGCAACTCATGTAAGCTCCGTACCAGTCACAGTTGCGGACGCGAAACGAATGTTGGACAAGTCTCGCCCGTTGCAGAAGATCTCACTCAAACCATTCATGGCCGACCTGACGACCTTGACGTCAATCTGGCAACCCGCGCTAGGCTTTGGCCTCTTCAAAGGCCACGAGCTCCTGCCAAAGCCAAAGGACATCAAGAAATACTCAATCGACTTCGAGTACGTCAGGTTCGAGAACGCCTTCGAAAAAACATTCGTGCTTGTCTTTATGGACGCAAATCTTCTTGGTCGTACTGGACCACTTATACCTCTACGTCCACTGCTTTGCCAATAAGACCGGGATGTTCGCGACAGTATCCCATTGCTGGTAGAGCTGCGGGAAAGAGGGTTGCATGTAGTCACCACATGGGATTTCGACACTGAAGCGAAGCAAGCAACTTTCTGGATGCGTGAGGATGTTATCAAGAAATGAGTACAGGTCATGCTGGATGGTATGTTGGCATCTGGCGTACTGATAGTTGGAATGTTGCAGCACATCCAGTGCCGCTTGTCGTCAAGGATCTGGGCTCTTCTTGGTGTGCTTGATGTGAAACTACATGTGAGGACATTGTATGGCTCTCAATGGACGATGGTATTTTCTGAAGTATACTGTGCATTTCTATAACTAGGATAGGGCACAGCTCTGGATCAGAGAAGAGGTTCAAGCTGTGTTACGTACTTGCAAGTCTCTTCTGTAATAGTTCGGGCAACGACACAGTATCTTCCAATCTATGTTCATGACCAGGGGAGGAGGGCAGTGTAGCCAGGGGGTTTTGGGCTCCCAGTAGTCGTTTCGCCTCCTCATAACACGCTGTGCCACTCTGTTGCTGAAGAGTAGATAAAGGCCGAGCAAGGGGGATGACAGTGATCCTGAAGAAGAGGAAGACAGGCATAGCTCGCATCACAAGGGAAAGCGATTCCATGCCGTGCTTCAGAGACCTGAACCGCCTTCACGGTTTGTCCCAGAATCATGATCGGGCTCTGGTCCAGGGAGACTCCACACAGCGTGTCCATCTGAGACGAATCCAGTAGGTTGCATGATATCTCTGCGTTGGGCAGAAGTCTGTCTGGCGACTGATGAGGTATTACCGCGTGCTGAAGAAGAGCTGGCGGCACGGGGCGCGTGCGCAAGGTCGGCGGCCAAGTTGAAGCGACGCGGTGTTTCGTTGAACTCTACGCCTTGACCTCTGAGACGGGCGAGCAGAGGAGCTACATGGGCCTGGTAGTCTTGGTTGGGGACATGACTCTGAGTGTCGCTGCCATCTCCAGTGGAAGTGGGCATGCTAGGGTTGTGTCCGTCTCCGGAAGGCGGTTGGGTGTGGTCGTGGGGAATTGGACGAGGTCCTGGTGCGTTGTGATGGATGGGTCTAATGACAAACACCTGTCTGCGGACGTTTGCGAAGACCACCTCTTCGAACCAGATGCCGCGTATGATGGTGTATCTCTCGAGGGTACCCCTGAATGCGTCAGTACGTCAGATGGCGTGTAGTAAGAGGAGATTCACTCACGTGAAATTGTCGTAGAGGGTGATTGTTGTTGTGGTAATGTACAGATCCTCCTCCTGCACTCCTTGATCTGCCATGTTGTTGATGTGATGATAAAGTTGTGTCTTGACTGGTGTTGATGGGTGATGATGGTAACCAAGAATCTTCCAACACGGTTGTGTGCCTCCGTCTCGGTACTCGTAAAGGGATAGCTAACTGCACGGGGTCTAGATGGAATCAAACGGAAGGCAATAGTCCATTTGCGACGGCAGATGGATGAGATGCAAATCGTGAGTGCTTCAATTGATCCAGCATACCATTGGCAGGATGGAGATTCGCGTGACAACGTGGTGGAGAGTGACCTGGTGTACTCGTCGATATGGACCTCGACTATGCTCACGGATGAGTGAGCTTTCGGCCTACCCGCAAAACTTAGGGTTGCGGTAGATCTATACATCTGCCTTACTACAATACTTGGGACCATCTCAATGGCCATGTTTGCTGCCTGATAGACACAAGGATACTTTGACTCACAATCGTTTGGTTGTTTACAAGCATCCAACACGCCACTGTAGCCATGGCATGCGTGATAAACAATCGTGTTTATCGAAAGATGAACAAAGTCAGCAGGGTCCTAAGATTTTTGCTTTGCTTCTTTCCAAGTCTATCTCTACCACAGAATGTGTCGGGTGCTACTTCCAGTGGCGGAGGCTAGTTGTCGTGCGGCAGTTACTCATGAAAAGGCGGGCTACTCGTGAAGATGCTCCAGCGAACAGTTGAATGGATAGGACCATGACCTTCACTACAATCAAAGTGCTTACTACATAAGTTAGCGGAGGTGGTGTTCCATCACCAAGACAGATTGCATCAACTGCGGTTTGTTAGCTGAGGGGTTACATTCCATAATAGTCCTGATTACCAAACGTCTGATCAGCGTTGGGGGTTCTTGAAGAAGCAAACTGCTTGAGATATTCGGTGAAGTCCTCGGACAACGCTGCTTTGTTATCGATGAAGGATAGTTTCCTAGCCCTCACAAGGGGCAAGTTTTTTTTTGTTCTTTCTGGCCTTTGTGCATGATTGTTCTGGTCTTGTTTGTATAGATTCGGTAGTGGTTGGCAATGTTGTGCTCATGAAGAGTTACTGCTCTATACTGCAGATGATTCTGATTTGCAAATCCGTGGAACATGGCTGTGGGTTCGACTCTCCTAGTGGCTATATCTTTTCGCACTTGATGTATAGCTCCCGAAAGCTTGCTAGGTAATCTTCACTGTATCGGAGTAAGCCTGCTCTACTCTATGTAAGACCAGATTCGCACATGGACCATTTATCAGACAGCATGATACTCTTCTCGATTCAATCACTCTTGAGCTAGTCGTGATTAAAGAGATGTAGATGTCATCTGTACTACTCCACTCTGATTCTCCCACAAGATCCCTAGCCTAGCAAGGGCAATGCAAGGTAGCTTTCGCAAAATAGGAGTGTTTGAGTGTCTGGTCATCCGTGAAGAGCCTGTATGAATTCGTAGCCCTTAGATAGGTGCGTACTCCAATAGATCGGTCACATGTCAATAACTGCAATTTGATGGAGTACGAAAAGTCAAGATGGACATCCAGCAGGATCAGGAAGTGTCGTTGGACACGGGACGACTGGACCCTGTCCGCCTTCCCCACAAAACTTGTGCAATCTTGCATAAATTCAGGCAGCAAAGCCCTCGGCCCAAAAATTATTCGAGCAACCAACTGATCTTTCTCACATTGCGACACCTGACCGCGAACTCTACTCGAAAGGCGCCAACGACGAGCCGCATAATCAAACCTTCTCGAAATCGCAAACATGTCGCGTCCCGAAGACTTGTTGCCGCCCGACCTCTTCTACAACGATGTCGAGAGCCGCAAATACACAACCAACTCCCGTATCAAGAACATTCAAGCCTCCATGACGAACCGCGCCCTCGAACTCCTCGACTTGCGCTCGCCTTCCCTCATCCTCGATCTCGGCTGCGGCAGCGGTCTGTCCGGCGAAATCCTCTCGCAAGTGGAACCAGAAGAAGGAGGCCCTCACACATGGATCGGCATGGACATTTCGGCATCAATGTTGAGCCAAGCGCTCGACAGAGATGTGGATGGAGATCTGATGCTGGCGGATATCGGCCAGGGTGTGCCGTTTCGTCCTGGCTCGTTCGATGCCGCCATCAGTATTTCGGCCATCCAGTGGCTTTGTAATGCAGAGAGCAGTGATGTCACGCCTGAAGGTCGTCTGAAGCGCTTCTTCGATGGCTTGTATGCATCGTTGCGTCGCGGTGGTCGCGCTGTCTGCCAGTTTTACCCCAAAAATAAGGTGCAAAGGAACATGATCAGTGCTGCTGCAGTCAAGGCTGGTTTTGGCGCTGGTATCCTCGAGGACGACCCCGGCACCAAGAGCGAGAAGTTGTACCTTGTTCTCACAGTCGGCGGTGGCGATCTGGGAAGAGAGCAGGAGGCTGCGAGCAGAGACATCACAGGCGTTGTGAATGGCATGACCGACGTCGACATACAAGATGCTCGCCGCAAGAAGGATCAACGCTCACGCAAGGACATGGCAAGAGTCAAGGGAAGCAAAGCCTGGATCACGAGAAAGAAGGATCAGATGGAGAAGCAGGGCAAGGTCGTCAAGGCAAACTCAAAGTACACTGGCAGAAAGAGAAAGATCGCCTTCTAGACGCTCTCAGTCGGTCTGTCTATCTTTACATTACGCATTGGGTGCGCTGGTGCTAGGGAATGAGGTTTTACGTTTCATCACGGTGTTTATACTTTGGAGTTGGGGTGTTGTTTTGCCAAAAGAGAGCAAGTCGAGCAGTAGAGATACCCAAGTCGCGCCCTTGAAGGGGTTGCACAAATCTTATCACGTTCATCAGTACTCTTCAATAAGGGAAAAAGGCTCTCGGTGAAAAGTTGCTCTCGACTGATTGACTCTACAGTTACTCGTTCTACAGAATACATAAAATCATCAAGCTAGTCGAGGTGTACTGAGTTTCACCAGCCAACTCAGTATGCTGGAGGTGGAGCGTACTGTGCATACCCCTGAGAGGTCGGAGGGGCGTATTGCGCAGGAGGAGCATACTGCGCAGAGGCCTGGAACGGCGGAGGAGCACCATTGCCAGCATATCTCACGAACGCCTCTGCTCTGATACGCTGAAGCTCAAGGCGAGAAGCACTCGTAGCCTCTGTAGCTTGGTTACACTGAACAGAAGCTTCGTGGTATGTGCGCTTCTGCTTCTCGAGTAGATCTCTACACTGCTGCAACGCCTGTTGCAACTGCATGGCAGAGTTCTTGATGCGGTCATGTTGAGCCATATCGGTGAAGATATTGTCAAACAGCACATCGCTGATAAAGTGTCCATTGTCGATGTTGATGTTGGATAGAGCCGGGATGCCGGGTTGACAACGACGAGCCTCGTCCATGTGGCGCAAAGACTCCGAGACACCGACTTGGGCTCGCGAGAGAGCGTCTCTTTCCATCATGTCGGTGAAGGTGCCGCCGCCCCACATATCCCAGCGGGACATGTCCAGAGCATCATTGATGTCTTTTGATGCGCACTCTAGACTGTGTAGTGTTGCGTTCAACGCCTCTGCAGCTCGTCGTTGCAGGTTTTGGTGTTGTGTACTGCTGTCGGACCATTGTTTGTTGTTCCACAAACTTGACTCTAGCTGATCCTCGCCGGGAACCTCGGGAGTGGGACCGTCAAAGATGGAAGAGTAGAGTCTGTCGAGTTCGGATTGTGCGCGGTCATGTCTGGTGGCTTCACCCTGCAAACGTTGACTTTCTTGCTTAGCACCCGCCAAAGCTCTGGTGAGCTCGGCATGAGACTCTTGAGCTTCCCGCTCCTTTTGCCATGCCTCGACAAACTCCTTCTCCTCTTTGCCGGCCTTTTCTGCGAACCTTGCTACTCCTTTCGAGCCGCGCATCTTGTACATGTAGCGAGTGAAAGTGCTCTCCTCGTACTTGACGTGGTCTTTTCTTTCATCCTCGGTGATACGGTGGAGTCGCGTGATTTCCTTGTCCGTGTTTGCAATTTGAGTTTCGAGGTCGCTGATGTATGTCGAGTTTTGCTTGAGAGCTGTGGGTGCGTTGTCTGTTTGTGAGAGCACGGCGAGCAGCTCTTGATTCTTGCCTGCCGCGTGTTGGAGTGATTCGATAAGTCTGGAACCCATGATTGGAAGTCGGTGCTTGGTGTGTTGATTGGTATCAGAAGTATCCAAGTCAAGTAAAGTTGAACTTGGATGGGAAGGTGTTGTTGGCTGGACGGGTAAAGGCCTATAATACTCAAAAGTAAATCACCTACCTGAGGCAGGAACCCCACCCTTATATGTGCCCCTCATCCTAGCATCCTACTCACATCAGAGCTATTCATGTCTTAGGCCAACACTTAATCAGTGGCAGTGCAATCCTTCCGAGGGAAAGCCGGCCAAGAATGTGAGGTTTGTTAAGGCGGCGCGGGCATTCAGCCTCTGCCAAGCTTCCTTCCGCTTGACTCGTGACCGTCAATCACGACTTCATCTCCATCAATCCTCCTCGGCTGTGCTATATTGCTTTTCTATCGCTGTGGCTGAGGTCTCTATCCCTCTCATACTAACATCAAAGCTAGAGGCACGTAACATCATTCCCGGACTGGAGATGTGTTCAAGAATTCGAGCCTCAGCAGATGTCGGGTGGCCTCTGCAATGGCATGTACGTCTTGATCATACATGTTGCTGTATATCGTGGTCAATCACCTTGACTCGTTCTCTCCTCCTTGATTGTGTATGAATTCCTCTACATTGGAATGCCTGAGGCCTTACAGCTACTTCTCGCCGAAGGATCGACGAATAGATTGAAGTAGATTAGGCAAGACAGGATAAGTCAGCAGATTCTACAGAGCACAGACATTGATTGTTCACACCTCATCCACCTCCATCTCTCTGCACAACTCAACAAATTGAGCCAACAGATAGTTGCAGTTTCTATACAGGCTTCAATATGGCGGTCGCAACAAATTCTCCCACCCCTTCAATCGCCACAGACACCCAAGAGTCTCCCAACACAACAAGCAAAGAATGTACCATCTCAAGCTACCGTCGCAACTCAGAACCCTCCAACCAACCTCTATACACACACGAAACACGCGAGCAAATGCCCTCCGGTCCCACCTCCCCGACTCTAAACCTCCTAACAACGCTCCCCCTCGAAATCATCTACAGAATCCTTTCCCACATGCAGCCAGAAGACTACGCAGGTCTGGCAATAACTTGCCACTTCGCTCTAAAACTCACAAACAATCAAGTGCAATTGGAGCATGAAATACCTGTTGGGCTATATTTCACTCCTCATACCCCGGATATTTACTTGTCTGAGCAAATCAGTTTGGCGAGAGTCTTTCCCGCGATACGTGAGCTCGAGTGGGAATTGCAACAACCAGTTTGTTCGCTTGGGGAGGATTTTGTTACCGAGGATGGAGCGGTGGATGATGATGATGATGATGATGATGATGATGATGATGGAAAATTCTCCTTCTTTCAGAGCTTCAAGATGTCATCGTGAGCCATAAAAAGACATGAACATTGCGACGGTGGGACTATCTTCATCCAACAGGAGCTTCAAGTATGCAATTCATACCATGAAGGCATTCAAACTTTGACGAAAATGGCAAGAGGTGTTCCATTTCTCTGCTGACTACTCTCAATACTTCGTCTTTCCAGGACTTCTCCGTCCATCTTGTCGTGTCTCTTCCCTCTTTTTCTTTGACTCTCACTTCTTGTAACCTCATCTTCGGCTCATCAATCCTCATCTCTCACCAAGCTTCTACCGTCCGATCGTCAACTCTTCCGTCTTTGTCATTGCATTCTGCAATCCTTGACCGGCAGCTCATTATTCTCCAATGATATTGTTGCCATCTGCGTCGATCTCGCCAATCAGCCATCTTTCTCTCTGTTCCTCGTCAAGAATTGTCATCTCGGAGATCAAGGAGACAAGGCCTGAGAGCACACCATCCACACCCTCCCACTCGCGGCGCTCTTCAACAAGGACCATACTGACGGCAGTATCCTCAACATTGTAGTATACACGTTCCATAACCAAACTGCAAAGGTTAGGGCAGTGGTGGATCAGCATAGTGCGGAGACCCTCCAGATATGGCCAAGCACTGTTCTTCTCGTCGAGAAAGCGGCGACATCCATGGCCAAAGAGATGGAGGTCGACAAGAACAAGTCGATGTAGGGATACAGCTCCGGTGTGACAGATGCCGAAGACCAGATGGTCTGCTTCGGTTGCACATGATGAGATATGGAGATCGGTCACGCCACCGCTGTCGATGGCGTGGTTGAGATAACCAAGCACACATGGTGAGTAGAGGGAACAAGTGCCGGAACCGTAGTCGTAGCGAGGCTCGGAGTTCTTCGAGCCAACGATCTCGGGAATGAAGTCGGGATCAATCTCGTCTTCGCTGCACGCCTTGATCGTAGTACCTTGATATTCGTAGATAAGGCGGTCATGAGCAACATCAGGATTGGAGAGTCGGAAAGTCCAGTCAAGTCCTGCTTTAACACGAACGTTCACGTCGTGCTTCAACGCATGATCTTCCGTCATGACTGCAGCGCCAAGCAGTCTGTCAAGATAGCCGTCCGGGCTATGTAACGCGGAGGTAAGATCGAACTCCAGAGGTGAGTCAGGAAATGCAGACATCGACATAGCTGTTCTGAGGGCCATGAACGAGATCTCACCCACAGGGAGCCACTGCTCGGATGTGAGATCGGTTAGAGGCGAGATTTCACCCCACAACTTATCAAAACCATACGCCTTGCGAAGAAGTCTGCGACCTGCAACATTGACGACGTCGTCATAAACACCAAGCGTGACTCGGTGGCCGTGCTCCCTGAGGTTAGACAGAGCCTGCTTCATGAGGTGCAACTTCTTGTCTATCGTGGCCTTGTCCGAGAAGTCCTTGTCGATGGAGACAATGCGTCTCCACAGCGTGTCACGCTTTGCCTTTGGCATCTTCTTATTCTTCGTGTTGCGCCAAGTCTTGATGCTGTGACTGAAGCTGTGAGTGTTGAGAAGGACTTTGCGGATACAGGGACCTTGACAGGAATCAGAGCGCGTTCCAAAGGCTCGACAGATGGCCTCTGAACACTTACCAAAAACAGGGTGGGCAGTAAGATCAACAAGGCCCTGGAGACTGTACTCAGACAGTACGAAACGACGCTCAACAAGGAGTCTCTCGCCGAATGGCTTAGTGGTGATAGCATTGAGCTCCTTGTTTGTGAGACGAAGGTTGGCAAGGCAGGAGTCCTCGGCGTGGTGCACGATCAGCTTCTTCAGCTCAGCAGGCAGACCGTCAAAAGTGGGTGGAGGACGCTGGTCGGAGTTGGAGTTCTCAGGGCCGGTGACGCGAGAGATCACGTTGTCGTCTGTCGCGGTGGGTGCGTTCTTGATGTGCTCGCCAGGAGATACCATCTTGAAGTGTTGTGTCGCAGAGAACCTGGGCAGACCCATGTCTGTGAATTCGTCAGAGGGAGATGTGCAGACGACGATGGTGCGCGCTTACTATTAGTGATGGACTGCGGAACCCGATGGTTCAGCTTGTTGATGCGGTGCTGAGGTGAAGGAAACAACCGAAGCTGTGTTGACTGATAAACACTTGGCCGCAACAGGAAACAAACGCGTATTTCAGACAAACCAAACGAGCGAACAAGCGTGGGAAACAAGCGTGACGCTCGCGTGAGACTCACGAGATGGAGCGAAAGAGACAGAGCACGACAGCCAAAGCAAGAAAGAACGAGTCTGACATCGAACTCACCCCAATATTGCACCTACCAATTCAGTCACAGCCTTGCAAAGCTCAATGAGTGTTCTGCAAATAGATTCGAGAAATGTAAGACATCTTTTGCATCAACAGACAATCCTCTCTCACCACATCACTGTAGATTTCGATAAGCCTTTGACTCCTGCATCGCTCTTAGAAATGTTTCTTTTCTGTGCCAGGAAAGAACGCCAGATCTCCTTTTCCATATGAAAATGCCAAGGGTATCTGAAATGTTCCTTCTTGTAGCCTTGCTCTCCCAACCGAATCATGAAACCATCAAACCATCACACCATAAAACCATCAATTCGTAAGTAGAGAAACAAAGACGTAAAGGGGATAGACAAACAAAACGCAACGCTGTCGTGAAGAAAGCAATCAAGAGCAATGCTACAAGCATCCTAAGATGCACAGCCAGAAAGAAGCAAAAAACATTCGTAAGAAAGGTTCGAGGCGAGGAAAAACTCCTACACACAGGGAGAAAAAAGCCCTCGACTCATCGCAACAAGTGTGATCGATCCTAGCCACATCGTTCTCAGACAATGATATGACGGACCTTGACACCAGCAGCAGGTTTTTCAGCCCCTTTTGGGCGTGGTCGTGTGCCACCTCCGAGCATCCATCTGGTAAACGCCGGTACCTGTTTTTTCTTGCTTGAATTAGCACTGCTTTTTGGCTTGTGCCCATCGCCGCTGCTTCCACCTCGCCCTCTGCTGGGGGGGTCTTCGATGATTTCGATGACTGGGTCATCAAGGTCATCGTGACCGATCATGACAGGAGGTATGTGCATGGGAAGTGGAAGAGTGGAAACATGTTGAACTGGTGCAGGGGGAGGTGGTGGCGGCGCGAGTCCTACGGACGCACGCTTGCCCGCGCTCTTATTGCCACTGACCTGATGACGTGGTCTTGGACCCCTTGGTCGCTCAAGGACCGGTTGGATATCAGGGGGAAATCCGCCAATGCCGCTGTTGACTTTCTCCTCTAAGGGATCTGGCGGTAGCGGCCACATCTGCATCTTGATGTCCCAACCGGGTTGCACAACGACATCCCAAACTTGAGGCAAAATGATCTCGCCGTTCGGGCCTAGCAAATGGTAGTGACCGTTAGCAACATGCGGTCCGATGCGCTCGATGTTGACGAAAGCTTGTCTTATCAACGTCTCCATGCCCTTCCAACTCTTGACCAAATGCCAGGGCAAGGTAAAGCTCCTATCCACAGCGTCGGTGAACTTCAGAGGCGCTTTGTCGGCATCCGGTCCAGGCGCATTCTTCTTCAATTCTTCCTCGGCAGCTTTCTTTGCTGCTTCGGCTGCATCGGCGGCAGCTTTTGCCTCTGCCATCTTCTTCTCGTGCTCCGCTTTGGCTTCTGCTATCGCCTTCTCGTTTTCCGCCTTAGCGATGGCAGCGGCATTGGCGGCTTCCTTCACAGCACTCTCACGAGCAGCAGTGGCCGCGTCAGCGAGCTCCTTCTCGCGAGCTGCTTTGGCTTCTGCTTCGGCCTTCTCTTGGGCAGCTTTGGCAGCAGCAGCCTCTTCTCTGGCAAGACGTTCCTTTTCGAAGGTTGCCAGCAACAACGCGATCTTGTCAGATTCGGCCTGCACCTTCTGGTCTTTCTCAGCGGCAGCAGCAGCGGCAGCCCTCTCCTCGACTTGCAGAGCCTTGAGGGCGTTGACGAGATTCTCGGCTTGGATCTTGGCTTCCTCTTCCATTCTCTTCTTGATCTCTTCGGCGGTGGGCGGAGGTGGAGCAGGAGGGGCTGCTGGGGGGTCTTCTTTTCTCCCCGGGGGCGCTGGCTTTTCTTCCGGGGCTGGGGGCGATGCATGAGGGTAAGGATGAAACGGGGATGGCACCATGCCTTGTATCATGTTCTGCGGAACCGAGTATGGTCTTTGAGGGTAACCAGTATACTGCATTTCCGCAGGGAGATATCCCGTGCTGTTTCTGGGCAACATCTCCGGCCTCTGCAATTGGTATGCTTGGGCATACATCTCATAAGGGTAGCCTGATTGAAGAGATGGAGCATGAGGAAGCGTAGTGGTCACGAACGGATTGCCAGAACTAGCTTGGCCTGCGTAAGGATATGCCTGCTCGGCATAGTAATTTCCGTAAGGAGCAAGTGCGGCAGGATTCGAATAGTGCGAAGCTGAGGAAGTGCTCGATGTCATTGGTGTCTGATAGTGTCCCTGTTGCCCGGGCCAGTGATGGTCAGCGTAATGGGGGTCATATTGTCCTTCATGATAGCTAGTGCGGGTCGAGTAGCCCGGGCGGTCGTAGTGATGTGCCACACTGGCTGAGAGCTCCGAGGGGTCGCTCGGAGTCGAAGAGTGTTCGGGATATGCGTCGTGTCGGCTTGGCTCGGGATGAGAGTAGTAGTCAGCTGGCGGACGACGTTGTTTTGTCTTGCGAAGGGGCCTTTCTTGACGAGGACGATGGTGCGACGGAGGATATCGTGGCTGAGGGTGATGATGCGATTGGTATCTGGCGTGGGTGGAAGCTCCGGCGGCAGCTACGGAAGCCGAGTCGTTTGCACTGATGTCGCTCTCCGAGCTGCTTGAGCTGGTGTAGCGTGTCTGGTTGTGGTGATGGTAGTAGCCAGAAGCGTAGTTAGAGTCGTCGACGTCGTCGTAGGGAGAATGAGGCTGAGAGCCCGTCGACGAGTAGACTGACAAGTTGGCTCTCCTGCAAGGCCCAATTAGCGTCAAATCGCCATGGCCGAAGCCCAAATCGAGCACTCACGACATGTACCACGAAGAGCTGACAGGTCTGTTTGTTCAGTCCGCCGTCCTTGCAAAGACAGGATCCAGTATTTACTTGGTCAAAGTTTAATTGTCGAGATGCGGGAGAGAAGCTTCGGTTTCTTGATGGCGCAGCGTCGTAAAGTCGAGCCTTGTCGGTTAGTAAACAATCAGCCCTCTGCCTGCCAGGTGGTTCGATTGGGCAGCGACGCTTCAATCTGTATACCCCTCTGTTTGCACGCCCGTCGTGACTGCTTTTTGCCGTCTTGTGTTCGTCGCTAACCCTGTCGCTCACAAAATCCCGTGGAATGTATCAAGATACGGCTTGATCAGAAAGTTTGGTTCGAGAGCAGCTAGTTGTGTACAAGTGCTGGCGGTGAGTGCGCACAATGACGGCAACATGCAAAAGGTGGGATGAATAGTAGAAGACGGCCGTTTTCGGTCCAGCCTGCGAAAAAAAGCCTGTCCACTGAGCGTCGTCCACGTCGAGTGCGACGTCTAGAAATTGCCTTGCAGCGTGCTTTGAGCGTGTGCGAAAGAGCTGCGCCAAATCGCAAGGTTGATCGACTCGCCGAAGCCTTGTGGTCGCGCCTACTCTATTTACCCAAAGGAAGAAATCGGGTCCGGTCCAAGTAGCTGCTCAGGCCCCGGCAAAATCAGCCATCTTGCAAAACATGCATGAGATTCGAAATGAGATCAAGAAAAGCAGACAGCGCTCTATTTCTCCTTGTGACTCGTGCGTCTATCACCCCCCTTGTACAAGGAGGTTGAAGCGTGTGACTTGACCGTTTTTGACGTACCCGGTTCCCTAGCCAACCTGCTTTCAGCTACACCCTGACAGTGTGCTCTCTAGATCTCTGATAGCAAGGACAGCAATGATCTTTGAATGATCAAGGTCTCCTTCTACTACGTGGTCTGCGAATTTTGCTGTGTGTGAAACTGTGAGAAAACATGAGGTTCGAAGAGGTGCTGGAGGGAAGCAGTGGAAATAAAGCTCTTCGATAACGCTGATCAAGTAGCCTGTTGTGACACACTCAATGGGGCATTACTGAAACGTGGACAGCGATTATTCCGCTTGACTTCAAGGCGAAGCATTCCTATTAAATTTACTCTGACTCTTGCTTTGGAGCCCAATCTTCGCGCCCGTAAGTCCTCTTGGGCTTTCGGAGAGGTGTACAATGTGTTTGTCGAGGCGACAAGAACCCGGATTCGAGGTGCTGTCCCGCAGCGTCTTGATGCCCAACATCGTTCGGGCGTCAAGACCCCTGCCTAACAACGGCGCCTCCCAGAAGCCCTCCATGCCGACTGCCACTGAGGTCTATCGTTGATGAGTCAAAGACGAGTCAGTTCAGTTGGGAGCGCGCTCCGGTCGTCGTCGCATCAATCCTCGCCGTGTGATGACGACTGTCACAATGCAGCTGTAGAGATGCACAATACCTTCTTCCGATGAAGTCAAGGCTAGGGGAGACGATGAGTGTGACATGGCCGACCTCCAGCTTGAAGAGCAGTTGTGCGTCTGTATACCTTTAGCCCAAACTACTGTCCTCTATCATCGTGACAAGGAGTCGATTTTGAGCTTGTCACAGATTCATCTCCCATGGTTCTCATCCGCCACTGTGACACGGTCGAGTCGATACCCAACGAGTTGTACCGCCCACAAGCGGCGACCTGCTTCTCGACCCCAGCAGCTTGCAACAGGCCTTCGATGCCAGCAGCGACCAGTCACAACAGCAAAAAGCACTAGTCCGCATAATTTCGATACGTCATGTGCCTGGAAGATGCGGCATCCTAATATGCTGGGGGGTATCATCAATCTATGTACATTGCATCGAAACCCTTCTCCAAACGCCACCAGCTCAGAAGAATCATAAACAGAGAAGAGGAATGATTCAAGTAACGGTGTAAAAAGACAACAAAGTGAAGAACGCAATGCGAAAAGGAAATGCTGTCCGGCATCGAAATGCCAGCCTCGTGAGCTTACCCAGACCCAAACCTCACGCCAAGAATCTTCTTCTCCTCGCCTCCTGACTCGCCAACACCAAGGACTTCTAGAACGACATTGACTGTAGTGCTGACACACCATACGCCAATGAGAATCCATCCGATCTTTCTGCTCAAAATCCACTTGTTCATGGGCACCGCGATGAGCAGTCCGATCAAAGTGATGAGCAATGTGACACCACTAACAATCAAGGTCTGCCCGACCTCAATCTCATAGGTGCGGTAGTGTATAGGCTTGCCGGGATGTTTGGCGTGCCTGTGTTCCGCTCCACGAATCAAGATCCAAGACCCAGAGAGACCAATGCCCAAGAGAATGTTGAGCATGGGACCACCAAGGCACGCACTAAGAGCCATGATGGGGTATCCTAATCTTGCTACGGTGATGTCTGCGACAAGGTCTCCTAAGGAATTGCCAACAGCAAAGATGGTGAGACCCATAATCGCATGCGACATGTTCATGATGACAGCAAGCGCTTTCAGCACGGCGACGACTTGTGCCGCGATGGTCGAGATCCAGGCTATAGAGACTACGAAGCCAGCCATTGAGAGGATAGTGTTGTAAGGCTTCGGTCTATGAGTTGGTGTGGTAGTCAGGAGGAAAGGAATAAGAAGAACGACCGACACAAGCAATGATGCCAACATTGGCCGTATCAAGGGTTTCATGCTGTCGAGATCATCGAGGTATTGTGTGTAGATCACCACTACGATCAACAGAGGAGCCAGGAACAGCTGAACGATGGTTAGCCATCTGTTCCAGTACTGAGGTTGGATTTTGGCGCTCGATGGGTGGGGCGATGGTAAGACAGCGCTTACAGTGGGTGATATAAGAGGGTCTCGCTCGCCAGGTACCGATAGGTAGTCTCGTTCTATATGGGTCGCCACTGCGACACTTCCGGCTCCCGGACCAGCAGGAGGATGAACATAGTCAGAGTGGTGTGATTGCAGGCTCTCAGCGTCTAGAGGACTTGGGCTCGAAGGCCTTGGTCCAGTAGGGTCGATTATGTCGGTCTCTTCCTCGGCCTCCTCTCGTTCCGATTCCACGACAGGCAGGGTAACAATCAACAAGAACATGCTTGGGGCTGCGACGATGGCCAAAAGTCTCTCCCACCAGTTCTTGTCTCGCCAATGCTCAATCGTGGGGAAGAGTCTGTAGAGTAGTACAAGAGGGGGAGGGAGAATCTTGTAAGGCCACCAGCGAAGCGGTGTCCCGTCTTCCTCGCTGTCAATGTGGGTCAAGGGACAAGAGGCAACAGAAACGCTCGCGGCAGGAAGAAACAGACTAGGTGGTCGACTGCTACTAGCGGAAGTTGGCTCATTATATGCTGGGAAAGGAGATGTGGGCGCAGAAGTGTTTGGTGAGATGTGGCTGCTTGTCGGGATCTTGAGATTGTAGAGGTCCTTGCCAAAGGTACGAGGCGAGTGGCTAGGGCTGCTGTTACGCGATCGGCGAGAGGGTGACATTGTAGCTTCGTCCGAGATATCGATAGCCGGTACGCTGATGGAGCTTGTAGACCGAGTGCGACCGTGCTCGGACTTTGCGTTTCCCTCAGGATGAAGCCCTTGCCATGGAAACGCAGGTTGACCATCAAAGTCTGAGACAGTAACTTCGGGAGTTTTTGGTCGATCAGATCCTGGGGAAGGCATACTGCGGAACGATGTTGGTCGTTGAGGAGGAAGACGAAGCTTGTTGTCTTCGTCTTCGACGATATCCATCATACTGGGGGTATGTTTTTGAACGAAGCGCGGATCGATGCGCAGATGAGCAGCATCATTGGCAGAGACGGCACGTGTACGTCCAGAGGTGTTCTTGAAGACATCGAGGGCGGGACGCTCAAGAGCTGGTGAAGTACCATCGGCGGTCGGATGGAAGGGAGGTCGAGAAGCCGGATCGGCCTCGCCAGACATTTCTTCCTGCTGCTGAGCAGTAGTGAACGTCGGATCATCCGAATAGCGTCGAGTGTGCATGGGAATTGTCTGGTGGGACCTGGACTTCTGTAGAGACTTGAGAACTGCCTGGAACTCCAAAGCACCTACAAGACTGGGACGAATGGGAGTGAGCGTGTTGCGTCGCGAACCAGGGCCGGGTCTTGTCAAGCGCATGTTGCTTTTGAGCTCGCCGAGCCATCGGTCTCTAACCTCGTCGTCATCTTCGTCCTCGTAAGGTTCAACGATGGTGGGTGTGCCTCCTCTCTCAAGAACAGAAAAGTCATCGACCGATGGGCCGCGGGAAAACGAAGGGCGAGTATTTGATTCTTCGTCGTCGGCGTCGTGATAATTCTCCTCGGCCTCGATCTCCTCGCTTCCAGGAACCAGAAACTGACCTCTTACGGCAGCATTCCTTTCACGTCGTCGCCTCTTGACGCCCATCCACCAATGCCAGACGACAACAAAGGCAACATAGAAGACGTAGAAGAGGACCATGGTGATACATTCCCACAAGTGTAGCCTTCCGTCCCACAGAAAAGACAGACTGAAAGCCGCAGCAACGGTGAAGAAGCCAACGTCTCGGACAAAGGCTTTCCTAGCCACTCTAAAAGGTCTGACCAGGGCCATGGAACCAGCGACGACAGCAGTGATGAAGCCAGCAGCACCGAAGAGCTCCCCGATAGCCAGACTGCTACTGTTTGTGCTGAAGGCGGCAAAGGTGGAGAAGACATCGGGACTGCCGTTTCCAAAGGCCAGAAAGGTGACGCCTGCCATGCTCTCGCTCATTCCCAAGATTGTAGCGATGGTGCTTAAGTTGATACAGAAGAAGTCGCTGGCGGCAATGCCGATGGTACTAAAGAGCAGACCGAGCCAGGAGACCAGGATAAGGAAGGCAACGGGTTTGGCATGAGGCATGGAGCAGTAGAACAGGGAGAGATACGAGTAGAAGCCTGGATCCTCGGCGGGGCAGTGTTTGGTTATGTAGCGACATTGATCGGTAGCTTGGTGGACGAGACGACACTGTGAGAGAAGTCAGAGATGTGTATGACAGGCTCAGACATGTTTGAACAAACCTGTTCGTCGGTGGATGCGAGTGGGCCAACATGTCGGCGGGCCAAGGAGGTGTATGGATGCTGGGAGGTTTGCGAGGCGAGAGCGGAGGGGTAGAAGTAGCCAGCAAGACCGAGAGCAGAGAACAGCAGGACGGTATAGACGAAAGACTGAGGCGAGTATCGGCGTCTATGTAGGCGGGACGCGGCGTGGGCTCGGTACTTGGGGTAGGGATGTTGGAGAGCGGTCATTGCGCGCTGTGTCGCATACCGGGGCGGGCGGTCGCAAGTTGGAGAAATAGTGGATGTCGAAGATCGGGAGTCGAGAGGTCAGGACAGCATGATTGATGTTGGATATGACGCAGCACTGTCGAATGGTATAACAGGTTCAGCAGGGCATAGCGACGGACACGGCAATGGGCCTGCGCCTCGTCGCCGATAGCCGATGACGCTCGAATGGTAATCTGTGGCTGTGCTTTGCTGTTCCACGTGGCTGAGTAGGGCTGAGCGCTCCCCGCAACTGCAATGTTTGTTTGCACCGCACGGTGCTCGAGACAGCCAGACGGCCAATCCGCAGAACATATCGCCGTCGCAAACCCACACACTCGCCATCCCAAGCACTCAGCCGTACGGTTCGACGACCAAAGCGGTCCGCTGTGCAACTCACGTCCCCCGGCGACTCCGAACCCGTCAAGATGCCTCGAGTGCGCGCGAGCGGCGCCGCCGCCAATGCTCCCGTAGCCGCGACTCCTCACAAATCTGCTGGCATCAAGATCCCGCTCAACGACGATCGCGAGGAAAAAGCAAAGCGCCTACAGTCCCGTCAAGCCTTCCATGAGATGCACATGAACTCGCTCAAAGCCGCCGCGTCACCTGCCCGCAAACGCAAGTCTCTAGGCGCCGAGCTTGCCGAAGCTCCTCAGACTCCCACCGGAAAGGAAAGTCAAGATGAAGCCTTCCATGTCGGAGGAAGTGCTGTCACGCCTATGAAGCGTGTTCCTATCCTGGCAAACTTTGAGGAATGGATGAAGATGGCCACCGACAACAAGATCAACGCTACAAACTCGTGGAATTTCGCTCTGATCGACTACTTCCACGACATGTCTCTGTTGAGAGAAGGCGACGGTGTCAACTTCCAAAAAGCCAGTTGCACCCTGGATGGCTGCGTCAAAATCTACACCAGTAGAGTCGACAGTGTCGCAACCGAGACCGGAAAGCTGTTGAGCGGTCTCGCTGACAGCAACAACAAGAAAAAGCGTGGCGACTCAGATGACCAAGAGAACGAGGACGGCGAGGACGAAGAGGGTGAGGATGGCACAAAGAAAAAGGCAAAGAAGAAGACACACCGCTCAGAGGCCACTCTCGCAACCTCATTCGCCCAACTGCAGCTCAAGAAGATGGAACTCGAATTCTCCGTCGACCCTTTGTTCAAGAAAGCCTCGGCGGATTTCGACGAAGGAGGCGCGAAAGGCCTATTACTCAACCATCTCTCCATCGATAACACTGGCAGAATCGTTTTCGACAGCAGCGACGACACTCAAGACGACGATGAATCTCGAACCGACAGCATGGATGTGGGCGACGAGGAGAAGCCGGACGAGGAAGACATTAAGGCTGCACTGCCGGCACCCATCGACATCTCTGGACTGGCCGCGCGATTCTTTCCTGATCTTTCGAAGCTGGACTCGCAGGATATCTGTCCTTCACTCAAAACATTCGAACTCGGCGGTGGCAGCGCCACAATGGATCTGCCCTTCTTGAAAGCTCCCGAAGATTGGCGCGCTCAAAAAGAAGAGGAAGATCATGATGATGCTCGATCCGGGATTGTGCTGGGCGATGATGATGCCGTTGGCTTCGATGACGATGACGGTGCATTTGGTGGCTTTGACATTCCTATCGATGCTGGTTTCGGTGAAGGAGGTGAAGCTTGGGCCAAGGAAGCACATGTCGAGCCTCAGCTCAGACCTCACGATGAGGGCGCTGATGTCGACGCCGGCGTGGGTGTCGATATGGAAGGTGGTGAGGTGGGTGGGTTCGACTCGAATGGAAATCAATTCGGCGTCACCCTTGCACACCGCGGTGACGAGCACGAGAACATCCTCAGCTATTTCGATCAAGCACTTCAGAAGAACTGGGCTGGTCCAGAGCACTGGAAAATCAAGAAGATCAAGGATGCCGCAAAAGCAACGCCCGCAACCACAAAAAAGAAGGACAAAGAGCCATTTGAAATCGACTTCATGAGTCCGATGAACCAACAGCTTGCCGATCTTCTCTACACACCAGCACCCTCGAACGCGACTATCAGTCTGCCAAAGAAGGACTGGAAGAGCAAGACCCGCAATCTATTGCCCGATGACAAACACTTTAGTTCGCGCGATCTACTACGACTTTTCCTCAAACCCAAGGCCCGCATGGGATCACGAAAATCAGCACAACAACAAGCTCGTGGAGGAGTCGAGCAGTTCCAACATGGCGATGTTGACGAGGCGTACTGGGCAAACGCTCAGGGGCTAGCCGAACCACAACCTATCGACGAGGAAGGCGCACGAGGCGACTACGACGCCAATTTCTTCCAAGACGATGGCTTGGGTGTTGCAGCCGGCGCCGCAGACGACGATGACGATTTTGCAGATGCGCAGGAGATGTTGCCACCTGCTGATGCTTTCGACGCTGCTCAGTCAGGGGTACCTAACAGTCTACCACCCAGCAGCCAAGAGACGGCCTTTGGATCAAATCTCATCACACAAAGCAGACGCTTGCGACCGGAATACGTACAATATGCACGTGTAGCCAAAAAGGTCGATGTGCGACGACTAAAGGAAGAAATGTGGCGAGGCATCGGCTTCGAAGTACGACTTTCCTCTTTCGCTCTTTTCCCATATACAATTCTCTAACATCTGCGCAGGTCGAACCTTCCCAAACGCCCTCAAAAGCTCCACCACCTACAGTGGACATATCAGAACAAGGCACATTCAAGTTCACGGACGTGATGAACAATCTGCGGCACGTGTATCCTCAACAACAACTATCAGACATCAGCACGAGTTTCGGGTTCATTTGTCTTTTGCATCTTGCCAACGAAAAGGGCTTGGTTATCGAAAACCAAGAGGGCTTTGAAGAATTGGTGTGTAGGAAGGACGATAGTTTCAATGCTGCGGATAATGTTTAGATGCTGGTCGACTATGGGAGTTGGGTAAGCAGGGGTGGACGGGCATTGGATGGATATATGGCCGTATAGACGACGGATGATCTTTGTTTCCCGCGTCATGTTGCTGTGTTGTCGTTTCAGGTGTATATTGGACCACATTCGTATGATCTCGTTGACGTGGACGTCACATTCAAGCTCTTCCCATCGAGGTTGTGCTTGCACAAACATGACTGAAGACAGTAGTCATGAACGTTTTATATCTGTGTGTCTAGACTCAACCACGCAACCCATCAAGTGCCTCCTTCAATCTCTCCCACCCATCAGTATCTTCCCAGCAATCCTTTCCTTTGCCCATAATAGATCTAATCGCACTTCTAGCCTTGAACTTCCAGTCCTTGGCAACCAACGCACCGCTTCCAGCAGCCATGCCCTCTGTCTTTTCCATCTGTCCCAAACTCTCGTAAGCATCGCACAAGTCTATTGTCGCATCCACAACGACATTCCAGCGGTCTTCGCTCTCGGTCTCCCAGCCAGGTGCACTGCTCACTGCTCTCCATGCCTTTTCATTGGCATCTAATGCGGTGGATGGCTTCTTGCGCCAGATGCAGAGTTTGGCGTACAACTGCCACAATTCGCGAGAGGAAGTAATGAGCGGCACGATCTTCTTGTCAAACAGTTCGACCAACAGACGCTCGAAACCGGGTTTCGCTGGGTCGTATTCGTCGTTCAAGACGACGACGTGGCGGATCATGTGTTCCATGATTTCGACGTCGATGCAAGACTCGCCGTTTGTCTTTGAGCGGAGGTCGATGATGTGGCGTTGAGCTGTCAATACTGTGTCGTAGTCGGGAGGTGAGAGAGAGGCGGCAACGATGAGAAGATTCTCCCAGATGCGATGGCTGTCGTGTTTGAGGGTAGCAGCACGCTTGAGTGCGCGAAGCGCGTCCTTCTTGTTCTGTTGAGGATCAGCCTTCTTGGGCTGAGGAGCCATAGACTCATCCTCGTCTTCGGCAAGCTCGACTGCTGGCGCAGCAGTTTCGTTGTTGGCAGTAGGGGCTTGGTTCTTGAGTAGGGCAGCAGCCAAATTGCTCCATGCTTCTGCATCCGTCTCTTCAAGCTGAACCGTACGGGAGAAGGCTTCGGCAGCCTTTTCAAACTCTGCAAGTTCCAACAAGCAGCAGCCCATGGAAAACCACGAAGTATGGTTTAGCTGATTCGCTCTCAAGCTCTTAGCATATGCATCTGCAGCCTTGACCATGTCGCGTTGGCCAATGTACATGCGACCCAAGGATCTTTGGGCACGCGCGTAACGCTGGCCTGAGACTTCCCAGGCCTTCTCATACATAGAAACATCTTGGTCAAGGTCACCGAGGATACAGTACAAACGTGCTGCATCAGTCGGTGCTGGCTGCCTCTCAGATCCTTCCCAAGTTTCTTCGTCTCCAGCATTATCCTCGTCTCCGTTGTTGGTGGCATGGTAGAGTTGACGGCGCACCATTCGCTTTGCGATCTCCTCCTTCTCAGTGGCTGCGTAACATAGTGCAGCTTCGGCCCACATCTCCAAGCGAATATAGATGTCGAGTGCTGAGCGAAGACCACCAAGAGTAACCCATCTTTGAGCCAGCTCTCCCTCCAACTCCCATCGAGTAGGAGCAGCAATCTGGAAGATGTATCGTAATCTCTCAGAAGCTGGAGCCGAGTCCTCACTTTCTCCCTTGCGCAAGAAGCTGGTAGCCGTTACATCCGTGCTGCCATCTGCGGGTGTCTCTGTAGTATCGGCAATGACTTGATCGACAACTGCTTGCAATTGCAACAGACCACGTTCGATGGTTCTAGATCTGTATCCCTCCATTCTGCTGCGGACGAGCAGACCCTGAGTGTAGACCTGCCAGTTCGAGCTGCCACCTTCCAAAACACGAGTGGCATATGGCAGAGTTTCTTCTCTCGTAAGACCGTTTGCAGGTGATGTGTTTGTGATAGAGGATGCAAGAGCGAGCAAGATGATCGAGTCCAATGGTAATAGCTTTGGCTGGTCTGAGGGATCCAGTTCAGCTAATGCCGGTGGCAAAGATTCCTTGGTCTGTACATCCAAGTTGAGTGTCGGCTTCTCCGTGAAGGAGATGTTCTCCAAGAGGGTATCGTCGTTGAGATCCAAGTTCTTGGGGCCGCCCGTGGCACCTTCCGTTTGCTGAGCCTCTACCGATTTCACATCTTTGGCATCCTCTGCATCGCGTGCACTCTTGGCAAGCACGACCAGCTGACTGACATCGTGCTGTTGGAACTTGGTTCTCCTTCCCAAGATACCAGTCAAGGCGAATTGGAACTCTTGCTCAGCTACTGCCGCATCCAGATCACTTCTGGCCTTTTTATCTAGACCATAGAAAGTCTCGATGCTGGCACGCTCGAGCAAAAATTCAACCTTTGCATCGTCGTAACTAGCCTTTGATTTGTTCTTGAGCGAGCTGTCGAAGAATTTCTCCTGTACTGCATCGATATCTGCGAAAATTCTGTCCTGCAGTGTTCCGCAGTCTTCTGACAACAGCCTCTGGTGCATGAAAGTCACTCTCAGTTTAGCCCACCTTGAGACCGAGATATTCTCGAGAATATCCGGATTGCTGATGATCACATTTGCCAGGCAGAGTAGTTCGATATTCGGCGTCAATCTGTATGCTGCAATACCGTCGATTGAAAGGCTGTCGATCAGCTGGCGGCGCAAAGCAATTACTTGCTGCTTATCCTCAGCCACGTTCTGCGGTAAGACGGTTTTTGAAGGTGTGAAAGGAAGAGGAGGACCAGTAGCGTTGGACTGCAGGAAAGCGAGCAGAGCAGCATATCCAACAATGAAGAGAAGACTTTGCTTGTACTTTGCATTCTCTTGGTCTTTGGCGAGGATCTTGCCGAGACGAATCGAGATGAATTCGTTCCATGTCGCACAATCCTTCAGTCTTGTTTCATCCAGTTCCGAATTTGGTGTGTATCCAAGAAGTTCTTGTGCATCTTTCGATTGTAGAAGGGCGGAAAAGTCTCCAGATTCCAGCTCCGAAAGTCGTTCCTTCAGGTGTTCAGAGATTTCCTCAGGCAGAGACCTGCGGAAAAGAGTTTGCAAGGCGTCGGCCATGGTTGTGACAGACACACGGTGTTTTCGAATTGCAGATGTTCTGCAACAATATTTCTCTGGACCCTGAAACGGATGCGCTTGAGATCGAAGCCGCTGGAAGTTTTTGAGAGCGGCTTCTTCCGTTTTCAAGACAACCACCCTGCTTGACTCTACAACACCAGTAGAATACAACTCAAGTTCGGAGATGAGTTGATGGTTTTGGTTTGATTCGGTCAAGTACTTAACAAAAACTACATAATCTTCAAAACGTTGCGCAGTTCAGTAAGTCGCCAGCCGATGACTATATCCGACCACCCCAAGTAACGCCAAGAAGCATTCTAACCAACGACAGATCAAGAATTGGGTAATGGACACACGTATCTTAGTCCTCTGTGCGTCAGAGGCACACATCGTTGTTGGTCTTCTATACCATGGCACGAACCGAGAAGCGAGCTGTCGACAAGTCCTTTCTATACGTAAGCCCAGAGAAAGGAATGCTTTAAACTCTCTTCTTGTTCTGGATCCCATCCCAGATACTTGTGGCGATACCAATATATGCTGCGACCATGGCACCGCTATAGCCGTAAGGCATAGCATTCTCGACCGTCTTGACGGTCTGCTCGGCGAAGGCTCCATAGAGTCTGTTACCCTGAGCGTACACCATCCAAGACATGACGGCTTTAGCGATACTGAACATCAAAGGATCGATGCGATAAACTGGTCTGTAGTCTTCGAATCCATCCTTCTTCTTAAGCTTCAAAGATAGATTGAAGAGCCAGCCAGTCGCAAGCGGGGTCCAAAAGTTCATCGTCGCCCACAGCAACGAAGGTGCCCAGTAGTGATGTGTGAGGAAGACGAATATGTCAGGCAGGAATACCGCAAAGCTAGGGAATCCGAACAGACTTGGGAAGTCGAATGCGAACTTCCAAGGGACAGTTTCGTAGTGAAGTGCTGCGGACTCGAGAAGAAGAATCGTGAAGTGGATGCCGGTGACAGATGAGAGGTCAAGACGAGCCTCATGGAGCATATCCATAATCCCCGTTGAAGTCCAGAGCTGGTTCATACCTTCGGAAATACGCGCGGTCTGCTCCTCGATGACATCAGTCACAACAGCAGGCGAAGGAGGGAGTGCCATGCGCGGAGGGCTGAGAAGCAATGAGTCTTCGAGGCGTGGTTCCTCGATGGCAGGCTCTACTAGTCTGGGTGCCTCGACTCTGGCGGGAGTGGATACGACCACAGCACGAGCGATGCGCCTTCCGGTAACTGCAGTAGGCGATGATATGGGCTCACTAACAGATGGCCATGAGACGGAATGTTATGCATCGGAAGTTGGGAATCACTTACACACTGGATTCACCCTTGATGCGAGGAGCGCGTCTTCGACTAACGGATTGGGTCAACTCGACTTCGTCAGCAGGAGTCGAGCCCAGCTCGCGCTTTGTGGGAGAGCCCTTGCGAGCATAATAGCGCTCGAAAGAAGGATTTTCGGAGTGTAATGACGCGTTGTTGGTAAGTTGCTCGTCGAGAAGAGCGACGATCTGATCTTTTCGAAGATCGGAAACGCTATAGAGATTAGAAAAGCGACTGGAAGCAACGCGTTTTTATGCATACTCATCAATTCCGACTTGGCCAGCAAGTTCGGCAAGTGCAGCTTTGCGTTGCGAAGACAACCAGGTTGGCATGGTGTGAGAATACTACGGCAAGAATCGCGTGAGTGCGGCGACCAGTGATCTCGTGAGATGGAAGAGTTTAGAGCGGTGTGTGGAGAGAAAAGTGGTGGAAAGGGAAAACGCGAGTGGTTGGAAGACGCGTCGTCAAGTAGCAGCTTGGACGAGGTAAAGAGGTAAACAGTCTGGAGCACGAGTAGCAGCAAAAGCAACGAACGTCTTGGCGCTTGTACTAAGAGTGACCTGACCATGTGATCTGCTACGGCTTGGTCGCTACCGATGTAGTCCTACTGAGCTCTCTACTGAATATACCACAATGTCTCTGAAATAACAGAATATGAACGAGAAGCATGTGTCTCAGAGGAATTGGAGTCAAGACAAGGTAGTGGGCGGAGAGTCGGCGCACGGAAGCGGGAGTGCAGCAGAGGCGATTGATTGCCGCCAAGAGCATGACGCCGAGTGCAGAAGGCTCAAAGAAAGTTGAGAAGGCAGACAACCGACGAGCACAAACCTGTACATCTCGATACTCACCCCCCTCGTGAAACACGCTTTGCTACCCGGCGTCTGTACACCTACGCTCGCTCCACTCCAACACCCTCGTCGACCCCTCACAAGCGCATACGGAAGCGCATCCGAAGGCTCCCATGGTATTAGCCCGCGTGGCTGAATACTTGTTCCCGTCCAACACCATTTCACATTATGCTCCAACAGAGACGGCGGCACAGGGACGGCTCAATCAACCAACAATAGTCCACCGGGACTTGCCCATGGACGAAGACGACCTAGATGCGGCCCGTCCGCCCTATATCCATGTTAGTCTGGACGACGACTCTCCAACGACAATCAGGGTTGACTGAATTTAGGCAATGCTTGCTGGAGGTCTTGGAGGCTTGATGGGCGATATGCTCATGCACTCACTCGACACAGTCAAGACGAGGCAACAGGGCGACCCTCACATGCCGCCAAAATACACTTCCATGGGTCTGACATACCGCACCATATGGCGCCAGGAAGGTCTGGTACGAGGTCTCTATGGAGGCGTGACGCCTGCCTTTCTTGGATCCTTTACTGGTACCATGACCTTCTTCGGTGCCTACGAGTATTCTAAGCGCGCCATGATCGACTGGGGCGTCAACCCCTCTGTCGCATACTTCACCTCTGGTAAGATGCTGGACCTGTGCTATCTTCTGCTGTTCTCCGTACTAACAATGCTGTCAGGCTTCTTCGCCGATCTCGCCGCCTCCCCCTGGTATGTTCCTTCCGAGGTGCTCAAGACCAGGTTGCAATTACAGGGCCGACACAACAACCCATACTTCTACAGCGGCTACAACTATCATGGCACATGGGACGCTTTCAGAACAATCATTCGTGTCGAAGGTTGGAGAGAAATGTTCTCCGGCTACTCGGCCACACTGGCACGCGACCTGCCCTTTTCCGCTCTGCAATTCGCCTTCTACGAGCAAGAACAAAGGATTGCTAAAGCTTGGATGGGAAGCAAAGATATCGGTCTTCCGTTAGAGATCTTTACTGGTGCCAGCGCTGGAGGAATGGCTGGTGTCATCACATGTCCACTTGATGTGGTCAAGACGCGCATTCAGACTCAACTGGATCCCGAGTTTGCGCACAAACCTGCATCGCAGCCTTCGAAAACCGGTCCTGCTGTCAGCCCGTCTAGTTCAACGCATAGACCCACTGGACAAGCACATTCGATACAAGACGCCAAACGACCCATCTCGACAGGAGGGCCCTCGACCGCCTTGAAGAATCACAGCGCCATCGCTCTCGAGACCGAGAATGTTATTGCGGGCTTGAAGGTGATATACAAACACGAGGGTCTTGCTGGACTTTTCAGAGGCGTTGGTCCACGCTTCGTATGGACAAGTGTACAAAGCGGGACCATGCTTGTCATGTATCAGCAGCTCCTCAAATATTTCGAGCTACATCCACTTTTCGAAGCCGATGACGACGAATCGACCTTGTCGTGAGGGAGCTCTCAACCCTGTATTTATAAAGAACGGATCCGTGGCATTTCAGGGGCGTTTCATCTGCAGACCCAAGCTATGATAGACGCATATTGGAGCGGCGTTTTGCATCTGGACGTTTGTATTTTCACTTTGTTAGAACACTCGGTTTACCGCCGTAGAATTTTTGTATATCAGAACCACTACACTATTTTGACCATACTCCATCTTTTTCCCGTTCGATGAGCAACGACAACAGTTCCTGAGATGTGGTCATTGAGCGCGGTCGTAATCAACCTCAATCTGAATCAGGGCCATTATACCAAAACCACCCAGGCTAGAATCTGTCACATCTAGCCTATGTATTTCGTGGGGACATTCAGTCCAAGTGTCAGCCATCTAGACTCACAGAGCCCTGTATGGCAGGACCCTGTTTGCTGAGGGCCATCGAGAGACGAAGTCAGGGTGCCTGTCAAATCATGCACCCTGCCTCATCTCAAGTCATAGAGCACTGTTGCAATTCAAAAATTCTTTCGCGTCAAGTAGAGCTGTGTTTGAAGAGGAGTTGTCGCAGCATGTCTCTCGAGTGATACTGCTTCATCTGGACAGGATTGTGTCTTTGAACAGCTACACCTGTGATGGGCAACAGCACACGAACGCACAGCGCACAGGCTCGTTTGTTTCGCGTGTCAGGTCACCTGTTCATCGTACTCCATCCTAACAGTCATGCTGTAGCCAGCGCCATGCTATTGTACTTATCGCCCGCTATCTCTGTCAAACGACATGTGTATCAGGCAGCGATGTTACAGTATTGCGATCGCTGCCAGATCAACTTAGTCTCACTGACAGGAGCAAGCCCCTGTAAGAACAACGTCATTCGTGAGTGGTCGGTAACGAATACTCCACGAGAGCAGGGCAGATCCATTTTCTTTAGACGAGCCCTTGGCACCGAATTTGGTGAGAAGGCGGGGACAATCTTTGAGCTTCTGGCGCGCTCAGAGGCCGTCGCGCGCCGCCTTGTTCGACCGTGCGACGGAGGTCGAGATGAGACTGGAACGCTCTGGCAGTATCAGATGGCCGAAGCTCGCAGGACCTGCAGGGCAAATCTTGCCGTTGCTTTCTATTCTTCTGGAAAAGCAGCCGAATGTTGGTCAAAATTTGCCGTAACTTTTACATGAATGCAATCCTCAAGTTCTACTCCTTAATGACATCTGAACATTCGCACCGCGACCAAGTGTTTGTGGGCATAAAAGCATGTCTGAGTATAAAACTGCACGGTGTGTCGTTGAATAGATACAAGACCGAGTAAAACCGCCGGTAAGCGACCGGGTTTTTTCTTTGTTCGGCGGGCCCTGCCGATATCGCCATTGGGCAAAGATCCGCACCAGAAAGCTGATACCGAGTCGTACGACGGATGTCTGAAGCCCGAACCGAGCCTTAACCTTTTACGCATTCGAATTTCTAGCATCCGATAGGAGGTGAGTGGGAGGCTCTTGGATGCCGTTCAGGCACAAAGCCTGGTGAGGCTTGGGGGCGTCGATTGACGCAAGCTTGATCCACCTACATAGCGCTACTTCTGACGACACCTGCAGTAGAATTTTTTCTGTTATCCGCAGGCAAAGAGATGCCATCCAGATGTTCGATGGTCAAGCAGTTCTCAAGGGGACTCAAGATTGATCACATTCTGGGGCTCCACATGCATCCCCATATCAGAAAACCGGGGGCCACGTTGCTGAGAGTCGAAAGGATTCTCATTACTTGATACAAACCGACATCGAGTCAATTCAACCAGTCCAATGAGCTGCTTGAAACCTAAACGCATATTCGTGCATACGTGCTCAACGATGAGCATGATTCTTTTACCTAAACCGTGGGGAAAGGCTCCGTTATAAGGCCGTAGCGTTAGTGCATCGTCCACTTCTCCTCCACCAACTACCAAACGACAGCAGCAAGTTTTTACGTACCTGCAACCGCTTTGCTTGGTGATCTGCCGGGCCTAGTCATCTTCTACCCCAACAACTATTTAACTACCTTCCCCTCCGTCGTGTGCTCTCCTGCCCTCCTCTCCCACGGTCATCTCTGGTCATTCTTACAGCTGTCACTCGTGTGGGGATATCTCCAGCTACCAGTCACGCCACTCCCTTTATACCCGGTCGGACCCTACCCAAGGCGAACACCTAGACATCCTCTTCAGGCCTCGACGCGTCTTTCTCAACATGCATCAAAACGAGATGCCTACCCCAATGGGTCAACCACCTCAATACGACCAGGAAAAAAGGGTTGATGACTTCGGAGCCATCGGCTCAACCCCCATTGCCGACGATGTCGAATCTAACACCACGATGAAGGAAACCGAAGTGCTTGACGTCTTTGGTAACGAAGATGGTGCCGAAATCCAGTACAAGACCATGACCTGGTGGCAAGGTGCCATGATCATGATCGCCGAGAACATCTCACTTGGTATCTTGTCTCTGCCCGCCGTCCTCAAGACCATTGGTTTGATTGGTGGTATCATCGCCATCCTTCTCATGGGCATCATCACCACATACTCTGGTTACACCCTATGGCAATTCCGCATGAGATATCCTCAGGTCGCTTCCTTTGGTGATGTCGGCCAGATCCTCATGGGCAAGTTCGGACGCGAATTGTTTGGCTTTGCTTACGTTACTTTCTGTGTCTTCTGTAAGTTAACTCTTGACCATGCGAAGACTTCATCATTCTAATTGAGCATAGGCATGGCTTCTCATGTGTTGACTTTCATCATCGCGATGAACACTCTCACCAACCACGGAACTTGCAGCATTGTCTTCGGTATCGTCGGTCTGGTTCTCTTCTTCCTTCTTACCATTCCTCGCACGATGAAGAATGTGTCATTCTTGGCCATCGCCTCCTTCATCTCCATTCTTGCTGCTGTCATGATCACCATGATCGCTCTTGGTGTCAACCCTCTTGAGGGACGCAACCTCGTCGATGCCGCCCACCCCAACTTCCCTACTGCCTTCAACAGCGTCTCCAACATCGTCTTTGCCTACGGCGGACACGCTGCATGGTTGAGCTTCATCAGTGAGCTTCGTGACCCCAAGGACTACCCTAAGGCTTTGATCACCCTCCAGGCCGTTGACACTTCCCTCTACTTGGTCGCTGCTGTCGTTATCTACTACTTCGCCGGTGACATGGTGACCAGCCCTGCCCTGAGCAGTGCTTCTCCTCTCGTCTCCAAGATCGCCTGGGGTATCGCCTTGCCCACTATCATCATCGCTGGTGTTATCTTCGGTCACGTCACTGCCAAGTACATCTACATCCGTCTCTTTGCTGGCACCAAGCATCTTCACAGCCGTGGTGTCGTTGCCACTTCTTCCTGGTTCGCCATCATCTTCGGTATCTGGTTCGTCGCATGGATCCTGGCCGAGTCTATCCCCAACTTCAGCAACTTGCTCGGTTTCGTCGCCGCTCTTTTCGCTTCGTGGTTCAGTTACGGACTTCCCGGTGTCATGTGGCTTTACATCATGAAGGGCGAGTGGTTCACCGGACCCAAGAGAATTTTCCTCTTCTGCTGCAACGTCGTTTTGGTGCTGTTGGGTGTCATTATCTGCGTTGTTGGTCTCTACGCATCGGGTACTGAGCTGGCCAAGGACTCCAGCGGTCACGCCTGGTCTTGCGCTGACAACCGCTAAGCGACGAGCACTGGATGCTTGTATGCTATGAAATCTGCTTTTTACTGTTTTGATGAAATTTTATACCTTTTTGATAGATATGGCGAGAAGAATACTATGACCATTTCACGAACTCCCTCTCACTGCAACATTTCGACTCGTTCATGTACCCAGCGCAACTCATCTCGAACGCTGCTGAAGTCTCTACAGATATCCTCGAGCCAACAAGCCCATCCTCGAATACTCGACAGCCCGAGCGCAGAGACTTCCCCTCTTTCGTTGTCAGTGGCTTTCGCGCCGGCCTGAAGCTAGGGACTTCAGGCTTTCAGCAAGAGAAGAAAAAAAAGCACACGTCACGGAACGTTGATCCACCGAGCCAAGACTTTCATTTTTCAACAACAATCCATCGCTTGCTTTCGTCGGATGAAGATCAGCCTGATGGAGCGAGTCAAGACAGCTGAGATGGTCATGATTGTGGCTACTCTGGGATTCGTTCGGACGTAACGCTGCATCGCGAAGAAAGCCGGACTGGACGTTGCTACGGTGCATAAATCCTTCGAGGACGACTCATTTGAGAATACCAGATGAGTGGCAGCCTGGTCAGAGGTGGTCATGAACGGGTATGTGCTTCACGTTCATTGCAACTTCTCAAGCAGGACGAGATTGTCCCGAGAGATGACAAGAGACATCTACCTCACAACAACTACACTTTGCAATCTTCATCAGGCAGCAATCGCAGGTATCTGGACTTTTGTGAGGCCCAGGAAATCATGAAATGCTGTAGTTGGGAAGATCCGCTGCGCCCCTGAGATTCTGCAGTGTCTGCTGAACAAGCCTCGCGAAGACCAAACAATCCTCGGAATAAGACTCAAACCTGGTAACACATCGTGCATGTTACCGGAAGCCATGCTCAACATGCGCTATGCTTATCTCGCTCAAGTCACCCACCGAAGAAGAGTTTTGAACGCGATCTGGAAGCAAGCCACAATATTCTGCTTGACACAAAGGACCAAAAACCCATGACCTCACACCGAGACTACACCTATCACGAACCCCGCTCTCGCCTGTAGGCTATGCAGGAAAACTCCAGTCCTCGTATCTGGCAGATACCAGATCTCATCCTCTGCATCATACCAACACGTCTGTCAGTACCTTTAGTCAAACCTTGCATCTCACAGAACAAAACCAGGCCTCCCCTCCTATCAGCCCTAGCATCCGGCCGTCGGCGCTCTCGGCTTAGCAGAAACGAAACGCAATACATCCGTTGCAGAGATGAATGTGTTGGTGGTGACGCTCAGGGATGCTCGCGCATAGCATCGGCATTAGCGAATATCAATCGTTGATCTGTGTAATATCTTTCTCGCCGGGATACAAACGTGCCGGGCTGCCGTGTGTCTGATGCAGCTGCTCCGCATGCATAGGGTTCAGATGACGAGTCACTCCATGGGGTTGGTCGTGTCGAGGGTTTGATGCGTGACCGGGGTGGAACGGCTGGATATCTCGGCTGGAGGTACGAAACACGATATCGGTGCACGCTTGAGGTCTGACGGTATCTGATGCTTGGACGGGAAGAGCATATGCTGTATTCAGGTAGGGTTTCCTGGGGATGTCGATCTGGTAAAACATGATGCATGTTATACAGCTCGGCTCAAAGCGGCTTTGTGCTTTGGGCAAACATCAACTTCATGTCATTGTGCAGTAATAGTACAATGGTACGTTTGGATTGTGTACTTGACACTCACTCCTTGTGCACTGCTTTTTGAGAAACCAGTTAATGTCGTCGTCTGCCGGTCTTGAGAGATTTCAAGTTGGTCTAAGATTTTGGACGTTTCCCTGACCAGTACAAGGACTAACTCGGATAAAATCAACAGACGCGACGACATCAAGAACATCTCGGCTTCCTAGACACCATCATCACATTCACATTTGAGTTGCTTTGGTATGTTCGTGAACAGGTTCAAGAAAAAGATGTTTGCAATGTCAGAAGCGCAAACGCAAATTCCCTCAAATCTCACACGCATGTCAGGCAGCGATGACCATGTGAGTCAAGCAGCTTCTTGATCACGCACACTGTATTTGGAGAAGAGACACCAAGTTTGTAGGACAAAATCAAGACATAGCATGATAAAGTGAGGTATATACCGTCAGTGCAAGTGGCAATTTCCAACTCCGATTTGCAAATGTTTAAATTCAACCTCTCCAAAACTCCCTGTTAAACATCTTTCCAACATCCGTTCATGTTATACAGTATAGCACATGTCTTGTATCTTTTTCTCAGATGATTTGGCAGATCAACTTCTTGCCGAGTACCTTCTCGCTGGCGAGCTTGCCCTTCAGCAGGTCTGCCATGAGCTTGTTTTCGCAGTCGGCGTAGAAGACGATGAGGCCAGTAGAGGTAGTGACAGTTTCGATGGTCGAGAAGTAAGCATCGATGTGGTCTTCAGAGAAGCGACACAGTTCTTCCCAGCCTGCAGTCCAGCTGCCGATGTTGGATAGGGGGACGGTAGCGAGGTGCAGATGCACATCTTTGACACTTGTCACCGCGCCAGAGCTGTTCAGGATTATGCCACTGTCCTTTCTTACAAGTTTGCTTCTTGCCTGAGAAGGGGTGGAGCGCGGTGAGAGCGAGTCTTTGCGTGGCTTACTCACCGGCTTGGCTGCAGCGACTGGCTTGCGTACGGCGATAGGATCTTCGAGTTTGCGGATAGACTGAGTAGCAGACTTTGCCTGGATATCCTTTTCGACGGTGTCGAGAAGATCCTGCGCATTCTTGAAGGTGTTGGTGGGTGGGACGTAGGCCTTGATCACCTTCAGCTCCTGTTGTTTCAGGACATCGCGAGGGAAGGCAGTCTTCCAACGACGGCCGGAGGCTTTCTGCGTTCTTCTGCAATCTTTGAGAAGTTTCTCGATTGCTTTGTTCTGGTTCCTAGCAACCATGGTGGATAATTTTGTTGTGTTAGATGTAGGAGTTCAAGTGTTGTGGAAGATTTTAGTAATACAAGTATGCGTTGGCCTGGTGTGATGTGTTGTGAGATGGGTGAGATTGTGAACAAGAAACGCAGAAATGCAACACTTTCCTGGAGTTATATATGAGCGTTGGTGCCGAGAGAAAAGAGTCACCAGCGACCCGTGACTTGCGCAGATTTTAGTGAAGCTCGCGTAAAGTAGCTCTCGGACACGGGAAGATATGACTGGTAGTCGGATAGGGAGTCGAACAAACGAATGGAATCAGGTAACCGGTGGTAGCAGCGTGATGGAGGTCCGGCGAAGGCCTTGGGTTTTGAAGGATTTTGATATTGGCGGCGTGCATTCATGGACACAAAGCAAGCGGAACAACAAAGCGAGTGTCAAAGCAAGCGCAGCCCAAACAAGCCCAACCATATTTGAGATCGCGACAACAAAGCCAGACAGTCTTTCATTTCCACACAGACAGGTGCCTTTGTCCACCACACAAAACGCAACAAAGATGCCAGCAGCCGAGGGCATCATCTTGATGCTGGAGTCGCAATTCGACGCCGACACAATCCCTGAAGCAGCCGTAGCAGCCGCCGACACAAGCGACGCGTCCGATGATGAGCGAATTGTCGACGTTTACGTTCCGTCTTATCTTGGCTCCCAGTTCTGGGTATCCTATACAATAAACCCAGCCATGCTCGCGCCCGCCCACGCGCCGACAAAGTACATGTTCTTCAAGCTCATCCTCGACGACGAATGCATCGTCAGCTGGGGAGTCGGAGAAGCAGACGAGTGGAAAGGCAAGACCATGTGGGCGTTTTTCCGAGGAGAAGACCATGGAGGTTGGCGCACTGTCGAAAAGCGCTCTTTCTTCTTTCGCCCTGCAGGTGACGACCAGGATTTTGACATCCTCGCATACCGCGCCAGGGGTAGACGCCGAACATGCAGACAATTCGACGAGATGCCTCCCGCCGGCGAGAAGGGCTTCGACTTGGTCAACTGGGGTCGCCTCAAGGAGCATCACCCTCAGACATTCTACCAGTATGCTCTCCTGGATCCACTTGATCAGCCATACGCTACCTTCCGCTATCATGTACGAGGAGGACCCCATGTCCACGCACATCACCCCGACCAGGACCTTGAACGAAGCAACAGCAGCATTTCCAGCGTCAGCACAAACGAACAGATTCCTGAGATCCCGGAGCACCTTCCAGACGCGTCGCAGCTTCGCAGACTGTCCTACCCGCCAGCCATCAGTCTCGTACCCACCTCCTCACGCACCGAGCCCTCTTCGCCAACAAAGTTGGACCCAGAGATATCCGTCCCCTCAGAGCTGGACATGTCGATCCTAGACCCAGAACCACCCACGATGGACGAGCTTCCCCCAGAGTCAGAACGTCCTTCCAGTGGAGCATCACCGCCAGAGATCTCGGAGTACGGAGGACAAGAGCGCTTTAGCAGTGTGGAGACAACCACTCGGAAGCACTTGGTGCAAACGCCTACACCTCTGGACGCTGAGCAGCGGGTCACGCAAACACCACCATCAAGCCTCAGAAAGCGCAGTGGAGCAAAGATCAAGGAATGGTTTGGAAGCCTTTCTAAGAGAAGAGCTACCAGATCAACATCCCCTATTCATCCGTCCTTGTCACACAAGACCAGTTCAGCATCCCTGTCATGACCCATGGGCGACCTCAACTATCTCTATGTATGAGACTCGCTCAACTGTCAACGACACGTGGGAAGGTGATGAGATGTTGCAAAGAGCAAAGAGACGGAATTAGCGGTCGTTATTGGTGGATGAGAGTTGTTGTCTGGTCGTCTTTGAGTTGGTGACGTGATTGAAGCCAAGAAAAAAGTAAAATCACATGCAACGTGGGAACTCCTCGGCTGTGAACCGAATACAAAGACATGGGTATTGCAGCAGAACAACAGGTCGATATATTGTGGCACACGGTCACGCGCATTACGTCCGGACACTTCAGTAAGACATGCATCAGTTCCATCAAATTAGAGCGTCCAAGTACTGCAAGCAACCCTATCGTATCGTCGGTACGGAGTATGGAAAACGTACCCCACTATGGATCGTGGGGAAGCTGCAAGGCACACAAGCCACTGATGCCGATCTCGAACATGTGCTTCTCACGCCTGACGCAGCCATTCGCGTGTCCATGCCGGCTAAGACTTTCGAGTGTCAGCAGGACCTTCCTTCCCCCTTTCTTACACACCCATCTTGTCTATGAGTGCGCTATTGAGGTCCTGAACACTCTCCTTCTGTCTCCCACCCTCTTCCGATCCTCATATTTCTATAGATCAGCTGGGCTGTACTCTCTGTCCCTGTCTTGGATAGAATCTAGAGGATGAAGCTTCTGGTCGTTGTGGCTGCCGTGACCTCGCTGGTCTCGTCGGTTGCTGCTTCCACCTTGAACCCACCTGTCTTGCCTTTGATTGTCAGAAACCCATATCTTTCTACCTGGCTCGGTAACGCTAGAGACAAGCCATGGACAAAGTGGCCCATGTTCTATACCGGTGAAGAGATTGGCTTCTCTGTTCTGGCCAGCGTACCTGAGACCAAACACGCCTACCCTCTGCTCGGTCGCCCTCAGGACTCTCTCGATGGAGATGACCACACGTCAGTTTCTGTGCCCCACCTAACAAAAATGTTGCTGATTGGTTCCATAGCTACAACATCTCTTACCCCATCTACAAAGGCGCGCAATACGATGCCTCTGTGACCAACCTTACCTATCAGATCCCTTCGCAGAACTCGAGCTCCGACTACGTCGAGATCGTCCTTTCTTTCCTGTCTCCAGTTACGCCTTCGTCCACTCTTCGCCAATCGATTCCAGCTTCGTATCTTAGTATCCATGCCACAGGCAACTTCGATGTTGACCTATACATCGATCTCAACGGTCAGTGGGTCAGCGGAGACAGAGGCAGTGAGATTGTATGGGAGCTTGAGAATGCCGAGACGGAGAAACTCAAGAGCTGGGTTGTCAAGAGAAGGGATGAGCTTCTGTTCACTGAATGGAGCGATCGTGCCGAGTGGGGAAGCCTGAGGTTCACTGGTCCCTCGGTGAGTATTGTCCATTTTGTTTTGCGAATCCTTCAACATGAAGCTGACAATACAAACAGGATGTACGCCACGAAAGTGGAACATCGGGTGTTTTGAGAAACCGCTTCTCTCGTACAGGAACGCTTCAGAACGAGAACGACAACCGCTTCCGGAGCATCATGCAAGACGAACCCGTTTTCGCCTTCTCCAAGTCCTTCAACCTCGCTCCCAAGTCGAGCAGCCACAAGAAGACGTCTTCCGAGAGCGTGCTCTTCACCATCGCCCACATCCAAGATCCTGTCACCCAGTATGCCTCCGCACGAGGCCTGACTCTGATGCGCCCTCTTTGGAAGACGTGGTTCCCCACCGATGACAATCTTACGTCTTTCCACTACACGGACTTCAAGAACGCTCAGAGGCTTGCACAGAACTACTCGGACCAGCTCGCCATCGACGCATATCAGTCTGGCTCCGACTCTTACGTCGATATCGTTGCTCTCTCGGCTCGTCAGACCATGGGAGCCACCAGTTTCTCAGGCACCCAGGAGAACCCTCTGCTCTTCCTCAAGGAAATTTCGTCCAACGGAAACAGCCAGACCGTAGATGTCATCTTCCCCGCCTTCCCCTTCTTCCTCTACACTCAACCTCGATGGCTCGCGTACCTGCTTGAGCCTCTTCTTGAGCACATGCTTTCCGGCCAATATCCTAACGATTATAGCATGCACGATCTCGGCACACACTTCCCCAATCTGACAGGTCACGCTGATGGCAGGGATGAATACATGCCAGTCGAAGAGTGCGGAGATATGCTTATCATGGGTCTTGCTCTTGTCAACTCGCTGACCTACGGCTCTGGACAAGAGGCTCAGTCAGTCTGGTCTGCCCTCGGTAGCGACCATGTTCCTCGACCGAACGAGGCTAGTCCATTTGCCCTAGGCACTCTCGAAAAACGTGACGAGATGGTCGGTCTTGATGATCGTTGGGGTGGCTCGGCTCAAGGACTGAAGCAGGCTCGTAAGTGGCTCGATAAGTCATACGGCTTGTGGAAGCAGTGGACTTCGTATCTGGTTGAGTACAGTCTGGAGCCCGAAAACCAACTGTCGACCGATGACTTTGCTGGATGGTTGGCTCTCCACACTAATCTGGCCCTGAAAGGCATCGTCGGTATCCGGGCCATGGGAGAGCTGGCTACAGTCATGGACAAGAAAGATGACGCAAAGCACTTCCGCAATATTTCGGACACATACGTCAAGCGCTGGGAAGAGCTTGCCATCTCTCGTGACGGTACTCATGCAAAGCTGGCCTATAATTGGTACGGAAGTTGGACCACTCTGTACTCACTGTACGCCGACGCACTACTTTGCTTCCATCCTTCGACAACCAATGGCAGCAGTGCTGGATCTGTTGGCGGTTATGCTCAGGTGTCAGGTGGCAAGCAGGAGCCCATTCTCGAGCCATCGACTCATGACTTCATTCCGGACCATATCTACAAGATTCAGTCCGACTGGTATGCCACGGTGATGCAAAAGTACGGGCTTCCCTTGGACTCTCGCCATCTTTACACCAAATCCGACTGGGAGTTCCAAGCTGCAGCCGTTGCTTCCCGCAAGACTAGAACAGAGATCTTAGACAGAGTCTCCAAGTGGCTGAACGAGACTGTTACTGATAGACCTTTTACCGATCTGTACGACACAGAGGGTGAAGGCGGTTTCCCTGGTCCCAACTTCTTCGCCAGACCGGTTATTGGTAGTCACTTTGCCTTTTTGGCTTTGGAGAGAGCTTGTGGTGGAACAGCTATGCAGGGACTGAGCTTCCTCGATGAGGAGTAGGCCGTGCTTTCTTTGCCTTTATGAGAGTGATGGTCTGTGTTTCGATGGCGTCGACGCAAGAATACGCGTTTGGGCAGGAGATCGGAAGAAAGATTGTCAATGAAAGCCGACTATCACGTCTTTGACCGTTTTTTCGCATTCCTCTTTTTCATCAGCATACTCGTCGGCGAGTCAGACATCATTTGCATGTTTTTGTCATTTCCGCATTCGTGTTGTGCTCCAATTTGGTGGTCAGGGTGTTACCCACAGCGAGTAGTGCCCGACCTAGATCAAGCACTACGCTCTATTTTAGCATGGATATGTACTTATTTACAGGCTGGATATATGCCATAGATATACTCTCAGGTGATGATGCTTTTTATGGAGGAGTATATCTGTTGATAGGTCCAAAATCTGTAAAATCCGATTTTGAACACACTTCTTGCTGGATATAATATTACACTCAGTGTTTCCTTGCCCAATTGCGTGATAAACACCATTTGATTAAGAAAAGATTACGGTGTATCTCTGTATTCTAGCATCCTAGTATATATGGTATAGCAAACACAGTCACCCATCACTCATTTTGCAATAACCTCACCCTCAGCATAGGTCCATAACCAGCCGTGAATTTCAACAATGCAGGACCCCAGTAAAACAACACGAGAGCCCACGCCAACAAGAAATATTGAATCGCAGCCATCTCCCCAAAAACAATCGACGCACCCTGCTCTGCGATCCAATCGCTGGAATACATACTCAGCACGCAAGCAATGGCATTGCGAATGACGAAAACAATCACCAATGCCTCGCCTGCGAATGAGGAATAGCAGTCTACAACATAAGTGACGACGATGTTACTGAGAGCAGTCAAGGCGAAGGCGTGCATGCCGAAGCCAAAGGCTGGGCCTACCCAGGTGGTTTGGTGGGCGATGCATTGGCCGTAGGTTATTACGCCGAGGGGACCGATGATGGCGGGGATGAGGAGGGCGATGAGGCGGATCTCGGGGCGTGGGTGGGAGGCGTGTCGACGAGCACGATTGGCGATCAGATCGATAAGACGACCTCCGGCGTAGAAGGATAGGATTGCTCCGATGAATGCGGATAGGGAGAAGAGACCGACTGTGCCTGTGGTCCATCTGTAGGGTGGTTGCGTGAAGGTTTGCGTTGTGGCGATTTGAATGACAATGGTCCAGCCGACGAAACAACCGATGAGGATGCCAGCCCAGAAGACTGGTGGATAAGTCGCCATGCGCAGTATATCCCAGAATGTGCGTAGGAAGTGACCTTGAGGATTGTATCCGATCGTTGGGGAGAGCCATCCCATGTAGCTTCTCTTAGCGGGTATCTCGTCCTCGGGATGCTGAACTCGAGCTTTGGTGTATTGTGTTTCCCTAACAAGGAAGAAGGTGCAACCGAGCAAGACACCAGAGAATATAGCGATGAAGCCGCAGCTCCAGCGCCAACCGTGTAGTCCGACAATATAGGCGTTGATAAGCGGTCCCAAGAAAAGACCAGATGCCAGAGCTACATGAAAGAACATCATGCAATGGCCTCGTTGGTCGAAAAAGAACATCTCGGCTACAAGAGAAGGAACCGTTGCATCAGCACAAGCGGCACCAACACCACTGAGCACGCGTCCTCCCAGTAGACTGCCCCAGGTCTGTGCGAATGCGCTCCAAATGTTGGCCGCGGTCAGGACGGTCAAGGCCATGAGGTATACTGGGCGTTTGCCGAGCACGCGCATCAAAGGCACCCAGAAGATATTGCCAACACCAAACATCAAGACGTTGAGTCCGACAAGGAGAGTCGCATCTGTGGCATCGATGTGGAAGTGTCTTCGGAGTGGCACTATAGCGACAGTGAAGTTGCTGCCGTTGACGTTGGCGATGAAGGTGAAGAAGCAGACTGTCAGGTAGACTGAGACCTTGATAGGCAAAGACCAGTTCTGCGAAGAGTGTCAATAGGCTTCGCCATCTGTTCTTAGATTAAGACGTACGAGAGGGTCGTTGGGATCGTTGCTGGGGACTGGCAAACGAATATTACCAGTCTCTCCAGCGGTTTTCAAATCTTCGACATCATTGACCCGAGTCTCTTGTGGTTTGTCTGACATGACTTCGGAGAAAATTCTGATGTGTTAAGTCATACAGTGGATAGTCCAGAGAGATTGCAGCCAAGATGAGATAAACAGACAAGACAATCTCAGAGAGAGGAGTCCATCGTACTCTCTGTACAACACGTAAGCTTGCATAGCTCCACCTAACTGTGTTCATCTTGTCCTATTCAAGGCCGGCAGGTAGGGCTCTCGCATTGCTACAGTATCCCCACAAAGATCTACAGAGTACATGATCGTGTTGTAGGAGTCGATGAGAACCTCGCGACAACGTTGTCCAGTGAGGATGGAGAGATATACAGTCGGCAGTACCGCAAGAGAGGCTCCGAACTCCGTGGATTGTGGAGAGGCCAAAACCTGTGTGTGGAGAGGCCTAGCCCTAGGGCAGATGGTTGTGTGTGGATACGAACAGACGGGCGACTGCGAATCCGAGAAACTCGGACAAAGAGCGACCGAGAAGGAGCGAAAGCACCTCGCAAGTTGAATGCGAGGTGGATGCGAATTGAACCGAGATGAGACCCTTCCGTCGGAGCGCGCCCGCTTTGGGATCACGACGCCGCCGGAAGGGCGGTTTCAAGCAAGCGACAACAGAGAAGCGCCGCTCCGACGGGCGAGAACGAAAAGTTTAGGCTTCTGACGTGGAAATCAAGCACATTTCGGCGACATACGAAGCATGTGGCATACACCGGCCGCCTGACTTCTTATCGCCAAAAGTCATCGCCGAAGTCACCGACTGCACCGACATGACGAAGTCGGAAGGAAGTTTGTCTGGGCAAGCCACCTGCCTCTTCTTCTCGAAGGCGTGGGGTCATGGTGACATCCCAGAAAGTCGGCCTCACTGCGGACTCTGCGGAGAGGAGCTCGGCATATTATTTCGTGGAGAACCTAGGGATCACAACAGAAGGCCCGATTTAACGCCTTTGCTTTTATCTCGGGCTCACTCTTTTGCATGGGTTTCTTGCAATGTCACACAGGCTAAATCCTCGACTGTGAATACCCGCCAGCAGGACCGAATTGAAAAGCAACGTCCATGCCAATCGACGCCGACATTGACCCCGTCTGCTCTAACAACGAGAAGACATGGGGAAAGAAGACGTGAATATTGCCCAAGTATTACGACTGACGTGCTAAGGCATGACATCGTCAAGGTAAGCCACGATACGCAGGATGTTGAAGTTGAAGCGTTATTTCATGGTAGGTATGGTCTACTGAACAAGTGATGACCCTCTCAGGGCGTCATCTACCTCTTTCTTCGCATCGTAGCCGTAGAGCCATGGTTGTACCACTGGGCAGGTCCTACATACTGATGTCAGCAGATGTTCAAGAGACTCGGCGATTACTCCTACTCACCAACGACTCGGAAACTTGACCTCAGGCTCATCCTTGCCAAGTTCACCTGCGAACAGCTTGTCGCGCGCTTCTTGCTCTTCTCCATCCATCATGTGGAAGTCGTTCCTCTGGGCAAATGTTTCGCGAACAATGGCCTCACCACGCTTCTTTCTCAGATTCTCATAGAGGCGCAATGCCTCGGGCAGCTGCTCTTTGCCCTTGACTACAGCGAGCAGGTTACCTAACACTGCACCGTCCTCCAGTGACGAGTTCGCACCCTGGGCTAGGTAGGGTAGCATGGGATGGCTAGACTCTGTTAGTACGGTCATACCATGTTCAAAGGTAGAATGCTTTTTACTCACCAGGAGTCTCCAAGGAAGACGAAATTACTCTTCTTGCTGACCCAGCTATCCAACTCTGGACGATGCATCAGCTTCCATTTGTCGACGGTCTTGACATTGTCGAGGAAGCGATTCAAGATAGGGTCCCATTTGGTGAAGATCTCCCTCATCTCACTGATGTCTCCGGAAGATCTCGACACATCTGGAGGAAGGTTATCGGGAACGAGAAGCACAATATTGTACTGGTGTCCACCACGGACTGAATATGCGACAACGTGAGCTCCAGGCCCAATCCAAAAGTGGCATGCCGGTTTCGACACCCATTGCCGGAGCTCAGGATCTTGAAGGTCTTCTAGGTTGAGGACGATACGGTATGCCAAATCTCCGGTCGGAAGCGGAGCATCCTCCTTTCCGGACTGCTTCAGAAAATGTGCCCTGCACTTGGACCATAATCCATCAGCACCGACCAAAAGGTCTGCTTCGTATGTGGCTCCATCGTCCAGTTGTAATGTCGACTTCTCAAAATCTACGCTCGTGACTTTGGAGTTTAGCCTCAGCTTGACGCCTAAATCCTTTGCTCGCTGTGCGAGTGTCTTTTGCAAATCCACACGGTGCAGATCCAAGAAGGGCGCTCCATACTTGGCCCGTATCTTCTTGTCGAAATCCTTCTGCAAGGCGAGTACTTTTCCATCAGAATACCTGTGCACAGCGAGGAAGGTCGGTTCGGCCGCCAACGGTTCGAGAACCTTATCAATACCCCATTGTTGGAAGAGTCTCGATGCGCTGTGATGCGTGTCAGGACCAGTTGTTCTTCTTCTGCCCTCGGCTATTGAAGACCGGGTGAGCCCGGATCTGCTGCTCTTACTTTGGTGTGATTTGTAGGCCTGCTCCGATCTGAATTGCCGGTCAGCGATGAGCTCTTCCGTCGGATGCCGCGTCTGCACAATGTACCTCTGCCAATTCCCTTGCTTGTTCCAACACTGTTACCTTGTGGCCGCCGAGTGCACAGGAGATGGCGGCAGCCAAGCCACCAAGGCCAGCTCCAATCACGACAATGTCCAAGCTTGAAGAGGTTGCAGAAGGCATGATGATGACAAGTAGGCGAAAGGTTTGTGGGAGGGACCGAGAGCAGTCACGTTTGCTTATAAGTAGAGTCGCAATGATGAGCTCTCCACGTCCACGTCTGCCCTAAATGACCGTACACAAGCAGCTCTCCGTGAAGACTTACCGATATCCCTCCCCACTGCCAAAACATGTCTTCCTCCCCCCCACAAATTGCCCAGAACAGCCGTCGAGCCACAGCGGGGAAACATGTGAAATCTGTGGGAAGTTTGGCGCTACCCGTCGCTAACCCAGCGCGTAGCATGGTTGCGGAGTAGCCGCGAGATCATTACGTCTGTGTATCGGCCCGACCTGGGCCCTTTTTCGCCTTGTGAGACCTTTTGGGCCTCCTCCACAATGGAGAGAGAAGCGCCGCCGGGTAAAGGGTGACAGTGGAATAGCGAGGGTAAGACAATCGGCCGTCCCGGACGGGGGCATGTGCCCACGAGTTCGCCCGCAGCAGCGCCGTGTGTTGCAATGAAGAGCCGCGAGCTCGTTTGTATTTATTCCGATGCCTCGCCCATTCTTTTGACAAAAGAGAGAGAGAGAGAGAAGTCGTGCGACCCTACCAACCAAATTCCCTCTTTCCGGTCAAAAGCAGCAAAGATGTTCTCCCCGGACTACTTCCACACAGCCTCGGCACCCAAATTGCAAGACTATCACGACTATGCCCAGGCACACATTCGGGACAGACGAATCTCGCTATCACCGCTGGCCAAAAAATGGCTCAGGAACTACAGGGAACCCTACAAAGGCTTCACATCGGATGGAAACATTATTCCTGGACTCTGGAAGTCCAGCCCCCATGCCAATGGACCAACACAGGAGATGGTGAACGCAGCTCAGTTCTTGCTGTCAGTAGCATCGCCAAATGAGAAGGCACGATTCCGTCATCTCGTGACCGCTAGAGAATGGCGTGCGTGGTCAAACCCAGAGGTTCGTGATAGTACTACTGGCATCTCCATGACCCTTGACTGACCAAAACCAGGTTATTGTTATGGAATGCGGTCTCCGTGTCGATGCCATGAGTGCGGACACCATGAATGCAGTATACGAGCTGCTCAGAGTATCATTGAGTCACGAAGGATTCGCGCGCGTGTGGACTGCAATGATGATGACCCAAGCCGAAAACCAGGAGGATTTGCACCGCATCGCTGGCTATCAATTCTGTCTCTTCGGCGAACCTGGCCTACTCTCACCTTGGGGATTCAATCTGTTTGGCGACAACGTGTGTGTAAACGTCTTCACACTTGGCGGAGAGGTTGTCATCGGACCCTTCTTTGTCAGCTCTGGTCCCAGCTTCACCGAGCAAGGCTTGGTAGACGGCGTTCAGGTGTTTGAGAGAGAAGAAGCAGCTGGACTCGCTTTGATGGCATCTCTCAACCCACAACAACAGTGTGAGGCTAGTCTTTCAGGCGAGATCGAGGACTTCAGCATGGATCAAGACCTGTTCGATCCTATGGACTACCGCAGTCTGGGAGGCGCACACCAAGACAACAGAATCGTGCCTTACGAAGGAATTTGCGCCGCTGATCTTAACGCGCACCAACAAAGAGCACTTCTCGATATTGTGAGATCGTTCAACCAGGTACTGCCGCAAGACTCGCTGGGCTTGTTCATGCAGCGAGTCGAGAGTCACCTCAACGAGACATACTTCTCATGGCTCGGACCTGTTCACAGGGACGCACCTTTCTACTTCCGCATTCACAGTCCGGTAGTGATGATTGAGCTCGACCACCAAGATGGCATTATGGTGCCGGGAACTTCGAGTAGACAATATCGCATCCACGCCACGCAGCGTTTGCCCAACAGAGGAGACTATGGCGCAGCGCTGCTGGACGAGTGGGTGATGAAAATGGCTGGATTTGACAGAATCGGCAGCATGGTTCGATGAGGCTGACTTGGCTTGATGTGTGTTGTTACAACAGCGTAGGCGCTTGGGATTTTTGGAGATAATGTATTACGATAGCCTTGACGAATAACGGACACTTTTGTTCATTCACACCCTGACTCGAGTGCATGCTGCACGATGTCGTGCATGCATGTTGGCGAAGATGGACCCGAGAAAGTGATGACGAGACGGCGAGAGTCAAGGCAGACATCGGACGGGCCGAAGATAGGCAGAGCATTAGTCAGTGGATGGTTGACGCCATGGATCCATGACGAAACCAAAGGTGGATAGCAGAAACGAGTGTGGCTAATATCTCAGAGTATACATCGCCAGCGTGTATGTTGAGGAACAGAATAGCAGGCATAATGACGGGCAAGTTTTCTGTCAAAAATGTTGCGATTGTGGGCGCGGGACCGTCGGGGCTGGCAGCAGCAAAGTGAGCAGCGTCGCGACTTCGTCGACCTTGTGCGACCATCGAAGCTGATATTCGTAGATACCTACTTGGTGAAAAGGCCTTCGAGCGCATCGATATATACGAGCAACGATCGCGTGTAGGAGGAATCTGGGACTATTCGCCAGAGGACAAGACTCCCGACGACCTCCCCGTCCCCTCAGTGACACCACACGCTGGTCTCGCCAAACCAAAATGGCGGCAATCAGGTACCAGACAGGCCATCGGAAGTCGCGTCGAAGAGGACTCTTTGTTCCTGAGTCCGCTGTATGATCGCTTAGAGACGAACATCCCGCGCACGTAAGTCGCAACACGTTCGAAGCCTGAAGCCTGAAGCCGACTGACGCTTACTATAGCTTGATGGGCTATTCCGACTTTGACTGGCCCCAAGACTCGCAACTGTTTCCCAAGCACGAGACCGTTACCCAATACCTCGAGGACTACGCTGCCGACATCAGAAACCTCATACACTTCAACACCCAAGTCGTCGACATTAGCTTGGCTGCTACCAAAGAAGACGGTCAGGACACATGGTCTGTAAAGACGCAGAAAGTCCAACATAACACACCGGGCGACGTCGTCGAAACGGTGTACGACGCCGTCGTTGTCGCCAATGGTCACTTCGCCGTACCCTTCATCCCCAAAATCAAGGGTATGAAGGAGTGGGCCGAGCAATATCCAAATGTCGTCTCCCACTCCATGTACTACAAGAAGCCAGAGGACTACACCGGCAAGAAGACCATCGTTGTCGGCAGTGGTGCCTCGGGAATTGACATCGCCATGCAGCTTATGGAAGCATGCAAACTACCCCTCCTACAATCTCAGAAGTCCAAGTCCTTCTTACTGTCGGATCCCACGCCGAAAAAGCAAGAACGGGAAGAGATCGTCGAGTTTATCGTCAAAGACAGGGCTGTGCGCTTTGCCGATGGCACGATAGAGAAGGACATTGACTCCATTCTCTTCTGCACTGGCTACTTCTTTTCCTTCCCCTTCCTCAACAACATGGACCCACCACTCGTCACCAGCGGTACTCATGTTGAAAACCTGTATCAGCATCTGGTCTATCGCCCGCATCCCACTCTCTGCTTCCCTAATCTGCAACAACGCGTCATCCCCTTCCAGATGGCACAAGCACAAAGCGCTGTCATTGCACGTCTATGGAATAATCGTATCTCATTGCCTTCGGTGGAAGAAATGAAAGCCTGGGAGGACAATCTACTCAAAGAGACCAATGGTGGCGAGAGAGACTTCCACCTTCTCTTGTTCCCCAAGGATGCGAATTACATCAATGCCATGTATGATTGGTCAATGTCAGCATCCGATGCAGAAACCAAGGGCAAGCAGCCACCGCGTTGGGGCGAGAAGGAATACTGGATGCGTGAAAAGTTCCCAGAGATAAAAAAGGCCTTTCAGGATCGAGGTGAAGGTAGACGTCAAGTCAGAACGTTGGAAGAGCTGGGCTTCGATTTTGAAAAGTACAAGAAAGAGACGCCTGTTGAGCAAAAGAGCTTGCTCTGATTTACTGCCAGATGAGTATGCTGATGATATACGCTTCTGAATAACTTAGACATGTCAGAGGCAGAAAGGATAAATTTCAAGCCTCGGTTCAGCCAGAGCCCGATGCTGCTTCCTTCGCATAACCGTTGAACTCAGCAGTCTCTTTGAGCAGAATCGGCAGCTCCTCATCTCTGAACGCTTGATGGATATCCGTGTGCTTGGGCTTCCAACCCAGTTGCCTCAACCTCTCAGCTCTATTCCTAGCGTTACTCGCGATGACCACATCCGAATACTTGCCGAACAAATCCACATACTGCTCCGGAGGGATTTCTCGCGGCGATGCATCATCGATCTTGCCGGCTGCTTTCAGCTCTTTTCCAATGAAAGCTGCACACTGTCCCCAAGTGGCCTCCTCGCCGTTCTCGCAGAAGAAGTATGGGTTCTCCAGGCTCACCGTGCCTGGAGAGTTTTCTAGCAACTGCAGGACCGTGGCATATCCATAGGAGAGATCCTTGACGTGGACCAGACCCCATATTCCCTTACCTCCACCGACATAACCAGCATATTTGTGCTTCAAAGCAAAGCGAGCCATTGTGATGACCTGAATGGACAACTTGCCATGACTTGAAGCGCCGTAGATCAATGGAGGCAGTATGATGAACAATTTGGCCTTTGTACCCAATTTGTTTCTGGCGTCGAGGATGGCGAGATCGATGCCACGGTGCGAAGAAGTATCTGGTCGTGCATCGAGATCTGCTGGATTGGTGTCTTTGTAGATTTTATCGCTTCCGTATGCGCCGTGGCTGTCGTCGCTGAGGAAACTGCAGCCGCTGGTGTGGATGTAGATGGTGTGTTTGTCTTTGGCAGCTCTTTGCTCAATGCCTTTGATTACGGCTTGCACGGAAGGCAAGTGGTCTGCTGTAGCGGTGTGAATGACGATGTCGTGATTTGCAGTTTGCTGGGTGATGAGATCTTGGTCGTCGATTGTTCCCATCACCACCTCGATGTTTTGTTTCTGCTTTAATTCTTCTGCTGCCTCTTTTCGGCGAACGAGAGTTGTGACTGTGTAGCCATCTTCCAGGAGTCGGTCCAGGACTTCGAGGCCGATGTAGCCGGGACCGATCAGGAAGACTTTTTTGTTGGATTCGGACATGTTGGGACAAGACGATATACGATAGAGTTTTGCTTTGGTGTGTAAGAGAGATAAGCTTGGAGACTGGTTATATTTTGTTGGAGGTGATCGCCCTCTGCCCCGCCATCACGCAACCATGACACAATGAGGGGTATATGATCCTCAAGAATGGCCTATCAATCTTCAAAGAGGACGGAATTTTCGATCTTGAGATAAATTCATAAGTACGTGCATGGTTTACCAAGCTAAACGGCAGGAAACAAGTAACTACACGGCGGCATATACAAGAATGGCAAGAGCGAACCGCGCAAAACTCCGTCATCACACCATCATATCGAATTCGTCACACGTACCTTCCAGCATCTAGTACACATATCTCCAGCCGCGCTCAACACCGCTGTGCTCACTGTAGCCCTCTGCTTCATCGAGCTTCTTGTTCAATCTCTTGGCCCACCACTTGACGGTCCAAGCGAGCAGAGCAGTGCACAAGCAACCGAAGAGAATCAGACCACCGCCCAATCTGTAGAAAGGTTCCTGGCTTCTGGGGAAGAAGTAAGGAGAGTACCAGTGAGAGCACTGACTGACACAATTGGCAATGGCAATCAGCGCTGCTTTCTTGCTGCGAGGAGCAGGCACAAGAGTAGTCTCCCAGGACAGCTGCAGGTTGAGACCGTTGTACGTTCCAGAAACGAGCAGGATAGCACCGAAGTAGCGAGCTCCGACGTTGGCGGTTGAGATCATGACGGCGATTCCCACAGCAGAGGCGGCGATGGGAATGATGATGTGGTAGCATGATTCTCTGAATCTTCCAGAGCTCCAGGCGAGGGCGCAAGCACTTGCATATGCGATGGCGTATGGTGGAGCCTGCACGAGGTATGTCTCTAGCTGTCCGAACCCAAATGTCTTGATGATCTGGCTTGATGTTAGTAAAAGCAAACAAGCGTGTGAGAGGTTTGACTCACTGAGGGGAAGAAGTCCTTGAACGATTGGGCGTTGATCAAGCTGAAGTGCATGCCGCAGAACATCCAGGTAAAAGGGTCTTTGCAAGCATCCTTGAGACCGTCCCAAGTACCTCCAACCTGCTCTTCTTTGCCTCCGTTGGAGACAATGACTCGGTATTGGGCCATCTCTCTCTCCTCTTCGGTGAGCCATCTGGTGTTTTCTGGCCAATCTGGTAGGGTGAAGAAAGCGATGACACCGACAAGGATACTGATCGCACCCTCGATGATGAAAAACCATTGCCAGCTGTTGAACCCCTGTTAGCGCGTGGTCCTAACAGCGTATGATACGTAACAATAGGTCCGAGGCAAAAGAAACACACCTGTAAAGTCCTGCGACTCCGCCCATGTGCTGAAGGATACCGGCAGCGAGGAAGCCTGAGATGATGTTCGAAATGGTGTTTCCGGCGTGCCAGACAGCCATACGAGTTGGATTCTCTGCCTTTGTGTACCACGAAGAGGTCACTAAAATCTGTTAGACTATAACGAGCAATGATGAGCCAGGGTTGAGCTTACTGAGGGTGATTCCAGGGAAGAAAGGCGCTTCGCACAGTCCAGTAAAGAAGCGTACGATACAGAAACCAGCACCACTGTGACGACAAGATCAGCTAACAGAGAATAGAGATTAGGGGTGCCCAACTCACGATGTGACTGCAGGCATAGTGATGGTACAGATACTCCAGCCGATCATCATGGCAGGAAGAAGCAAGCTAGGTCGTACCCTAGCCAACCACAGATTACCTGGAAGCTGACCGACCAGATATCCGACATAGAAGGTCGAGATACCGGCACTCCAGACGGTATCGCTCATACCGAGGTCATCTTGGAGGCCAGCAAGACGTGCGTTGGACACATTGATACGATCAAGGTAGCTAGTTTGGGTGTTAGAATTGATGCTATTCAACCACTAGTGTTGTTGCAGAACATACTTGAGTAGGAACATGATCGTGATCGTAGGCCTAAAAGTGAGGGTACAGTTAGCATGCTTCTTATATGAAGGTCATAAAAGTACAGGCGAAAGTCGAAAAGTCATCTGATGGCTTTTGACCTGCACTATCTGTACCCTCGCCTTACGTACATCATGCGCCAATCGATTCTGCGGAGAACACGCTTGTTCAGCGCGGCCATCTGCTCGTCGTCCAGATCACATAGCGTTGTGAACCGTGCTTGGATCGCAGCTGGCGAAGTGTTCTCGGTAGTCTGTATGACAACGTCGATCTTTTCGATCGACGCGCCGTCAGATTTCTCAGTCGACATGTTGGAAATCGTTCTCGAAGTGATGCTCGGTACAGAAAAGGTTGAAGTTGTGATGATGATAGAAAGGCGATATACGCGGTTCTTGACGGTCTATTCATACTTGTCCGCGACATCCTGACGGGACTCAATGTGGCTGCAATTCTCAATCGCCAAGTCGAAACAACCTCGCCGCTGTAATCCTCTATGGTAGTCGCCAAGTTAGACCAAGACCTGAAATCTCTGTGGGGTATACCCCATGGGGCAAGGTCGCTGAGAGGGACATGGGAGAATGCTAGGGACAGTAGGGAACGGTCCAAGATGTTGTACACTTGGCAATTTGCCATGTTTATTGGTTTTTGTGGGGACATGGAGCTGGCAAAGCGTGACCCGTGGGATCCGTAGCGATCCCGGGATGACAGTCTGGAGTAGAGTTTCGTTTTCGCGGAGGAGTGTGCCTCGAAACGGCTAGACATGGCCGTGGCATGAGAGTATCCGTGGCTTACGCCCATGGCTCCCTCGGTAGTTGTATTCGAGGCTAGCACTGCGAATCCTACTACACTCTCCAATATGAGTCCGTGGAAAGAGTGTCGTATCAGAAGCGCAGTAATAGCATCCATAGTCTACATCCGAGTAGGAGCCTATGCCGGACACTGAACTAAGAAATGATAGACGTGGGTGACCACCCAGCTCGCAGAATGTGTCAATATAAGGTGAGACGACCACAAAACTCAACAAACTCTTGGAAGCAAAATCATTCACCAAGATCCTTGATCGAATCCCAAGACTCAAGTTTCACAATGTCAACGACCGCCGTATCCTCAAACACAGTCGCGCTATCGACGCCGTCAATTCAAAAGAAAAAGACAACAGCACATGTGCATCCTCTCACATCCCTTTTCGCCGGCGCTGTAGCAGGAGGTGTGGAAGCTGGCATAACCTACCCTTTTGAGTATGCCAAAACCAGCAGTCAATTGCGATCCCAAGGAAAACAAGGCAATGCATTCCAAGCACTTCGCGGCGTAGTGGCGACACAAGGACTATCAGGTATCTACACTGGTTGTAGCGCGTTGATCGTCGGTACTGCACTTAAAGCCGGTGTTCGCTTCCTCGCATTCGATACCATCAAAGCTCAACTTGCAGACGAGAATGGAAAACTTTCGACCTCCGGAGGTATCCTGGCTGGAAGTGTGGCAGGAGCTGTGGAAAGTGTTCTGGCTGTGACACCGACAGAAAGAATCAAGACTGCTCTCATTGATGATGGCAAAGGCGCCAAACGGTTCCGGTCTACTCCTCATGCAGTCGGTATCCTCATACGCGAACAAGGCATCGCAGGGCTGTATCGAGGTCTGGTTAGCACGACCATCAAACAATCAGCCACTTCAGCGGTCAGAATGGGGTCATACAACACGCTCAAGACCCAATACGCCAGCTATATCGGACATGCGCCAAAGACTACACCCGAGACTTTCGCGATTGGTGCATGTGCAGGACTCATCACTGTGTATGCCACTCAACCATTCGATACCATCAAGACTCGTACACAGAGTAGTCAAGGCGAAACGCTATTACGAGCTGTCAGGGGCGTTTGGAGCGATGGGGGTGTCAGAGCATTCTGGAAGGGAAGCGGCCCAAGATTGGGTAGACTCCTGCTCTCTGGTGGAATTGTCTTCTCGGTTTACGAGAGAATCTTGGGCGTCTTGGCTTGAAATTCTTGTTCTTTGATCGTCCCAAAATCGGGCCGTGTATCCTTGATATCCGAGTGTTATATACCATATAGATCCTGCTTATTCAGCGTTTACCTACAGCCGATGTGTTTGGCACTCGCCGTCACATAGTCGCCAAATTTCCATGCTGTGAATACGTCCTGGCCCGACACGATACTGTGCGTTTTCATAGCTCTCACGGGACATACCTTTGCACATGGAGAGATCAGAGCATAGATGTGTAAGGAGCCTGACCATTGAAAGTCGAACATCCCCCATGCAAAGTATGTTACGCGAGTACTGGAGCTATAGAAATGCACAAAGTCTTCAGCAGATAGAGAGCATCCACTGAGAATCGTGATTTTTTCGGCTCTCTGTGAGATTGTCTGCCATTTGAAAAGGACTGTGCGTTTCGATGGCTCGAGCCCCGCTTGCGTGTTGTTGTGAGAGAGAGACCGGCAGACACAAGAAGAAGGCTCGGAGCAAGCTGGCCGTGGCTGAGCATTGACCACGACCGTTGGCACGCGCATGTCGCGTCACGGACCCCGCCATCTCACATCATGAGCCCGGCTCGCGGTATCTCTCGTGCCCTCTCACCAGTGTCACCACGCTTCCACAGCAGGAAAATCCGCGGAGAATATGCCTCCTGAGCGACGGCATGTCCGTGCACAGCAAGCATGCGCATACTGCAGACAGCGCAAGATGAAGTGCACAGGGGAGCGACCTCGCTGTAAGAACTGTGAGGTCTACGAGCAGGAGTGCGTGTTTAGTGGCCCCACGCGGAAACCACGACCCACGAATGCTGCACTGAACGAATTGCTCGAAGAGAATCGCCGTCTCCGTGAACGAGCCTCAGGGGGCACCACGCCCCCTGACAATCAGGTCCAAACCGATGCAAGACACGATCAGCTTCCCACTGAAGCCAGTCACGGTCAGTTTCACACTGAACCAAGTCACGGTCAGATTCGTCCTGAAGCAAGCCACCATGGGATAACACCAGAACAATCAATAAATGTGGATGAGCCTATCACAAATGTTCCAGCGGAGCATACCACTACTGTTCCTGCAGAGCCAATCCGTCGTGAGAGTGACGATCCGGTCGAGACGCCAGCATCCGTCGGAAGCACAACTTATCATGGTCCGACAAGTACACTTTTCAATGAAGCAGCAGCGTCCAATCGACAATCCCGATCATACTTGACCAAAGAGCGAGAGACATGGATGCCTAGGATTTTGGTGGCTGCTGCAGCGGAGCAGCGACAGCTTGAAAGCATCAACTTTCGTGCTGGCAAGCTTGATTTCGATGGTGTGGATCCCGAACTCGGTATGCATCTGCTAAATCTCCATTGGAATCGGCAACACCACTCTTTCCTCATCACATATCGACCGGCATTCATGCGAGATATGGCCTGCAACGGGCCGTACTTCTCAAAGATCTTGCTCAATGCAATCTTCTACGGAGCCTCTAAATTCAGCCCAAGATTGGACTTACGCAAAGATCCGAATGATGTCAGAACAGCTGGCTGGCAGTTCCGCAATCGTGTGCGTGATCTCCTTGGAGAAGCACTTGACCACAGTGAGATCACCACAATTCAAGCCTTGCTACAGATGAGTAATTCCCTTTTCGCTCTCGGCGACGAACAGAGTGCTGCTTGGGTCTACGCTGGAACGGCCTTTAGAATGCTGGTTGATGTTGGGCTACACGTAGATGCAGCCATGATGCCAACCATGCAACGATATTCCGAAGAGGATCTTGAGATTCGCCGACGAGTCTATTGGTCAGCATATGTCGTCGACAAGATGCAGTCGCTGTACCAAGGTCGTCCGGCGAGCCTTAGAGCTATCGATGGTCAAGTCCCCATCAAATTTATGGACACTTACGAAGAATTAGAGGCCTGGCATCCTTTCGCGTATGCTAGTGGTCCAAGTTATCCTGGTTCGCCAAGCTACAGTGTGTCAACCTTCGGACAACTATGTAAACTCTGCATGATTCTCCAGCAAATTCTTGACAGAACCTACTGCGAGAGAGAGCAGAAGCGAACTACTCAAGATCTGGTCCAAGATCTGGAGTATGTTGAGAAGCAGCTGCAAGACTGGATGGCCGAGCTGCCTGAGCACTTGCGCATCGACACCAATAGCGACAGTGGAGCTCAGCAGCTTCCTCCACCACATGTCTTCTCACTCCAATGTATGTGGAACGTCCTCAGAGTGCTTCTTCACCGTCCGCTCGTAGCCGACGGTCATCTACATCTGACGTTGCCATCAACTTCGAAGTCGTCACTGGCGACGTGCACAGAAGCTGCTATCAACATAGTGAAGTTAGTACGGCTCTACGACAAGTCTTTCTCCGTGAGACGAGCACCATATCTCATCTCGTACGCAACTTATGTTGCTGCCACAATACACGTCCGCATCGCGGCCACGAGGGCGTCCACTTCTGAGGCGCACGAACATCTTCGTACATGCCTCGCTGTGTTTGATCAGAATTCAGCTACGAATTACGCAGTCAAGAAGGCGTCTATCGTGATTGAGAACCTAAAGAAGCGAATGGGCATCAAACTAGACGACCCGGGGACCAGCTCCAGCGCCACTAGCAATCCCAGGGATACGGTCACTGACCGCACCTCGTCTAACGTGACGCCAGGATCACAATCCAACACTTTTACGTCTCCTAGCAATACTTCTAGCATCGTAAGATCGCACCTACCTATCGACACGATCATCAATCATGAGCCCACAATGGTTGCTGGACAGTTTGACCCTGATATAGACGTGGATACAATCATCCACAGCTTTATGCACGAACAACAGCAGCTATATGGCCAACCTGCAAGCTTTCCCATGCCGCAAGACCACACAACCAACGCTATGTATACCGCTATGCCGACCACAGGCCAGGGACAAGTGGCCAATACAGGCCTTGAATCGTACGACGACGCTTTGTTCGGATTCAATGCCTCGGCTTTCGATTGGTTCTATCCCAACAACATGGCGCCCTTCTAGCTATAGAAATGCATAGTCCCTTGTGCGAATCGAACGCGTCCACTGAGAGCCGCTTTTTTGTCGGCTCTCTGTGGACTTGCCTACAATTCAGAAAGTACTGTGCATTTTGATAGGTGTGATCATCGAAGGAGGAGCGTGCGAGATACACACTTCGGCACATAGGGGTTGCGCTCAAGTATACATCTCCCATATGCCTCCCACAAAGCTTTGGAGCCCGTCAAAAGGCATGATGATCTCCGGACCAGAGCTGTTTCCAGAGAGAGTGCCGCGTGCCAAGAGTGAAGCCTTTCTCGACGGACATATACCTACTTCTTGAAGCCTATGTGCATTTTCACAACTAGCAACGTGATATTAATCTGCACACGAGAGAGATGTGTAACAAGTTAAGAATCATCCGCGTAGATATATTCTATGTGTAAAAAATATGTACAAAAAAGAGTCACTGAATTCCAGAACATTTCACATAACTTTCGTAGTCAGAACCAAGAAGTTGAGCACCGCTCACGACTTTTGGATGTACTCGACATGTGTGGCCTCCTCGCCAATCTTAACCTCTTCCAGAGCAGCGCCATCGAGTCCGCTGGTCAGCTCTCCACCAAACACGATGTCGATCTCCTCAAGTGACAAGCCCTTGGTCTCTGGCACGCAGAAGTAAACAAAGACGATCGAGACAGTCGTGAAAGAGGCAAAAACAAAGTACGTGCCGAATCCAATGTTGGAGATCATGTATGGCACTGATCTGGCAATGACGAAGTTGAACAACCAATGCGTGGCAGTACACAGAGCCATACCCAGACCTCTGATGCGAAGAGGGAAGATCTCAGAGCAATAGATCCATGGTACTCCTGCGTAGGAGAAGCAGAAACCGACTGCGAAGATGTAGATGAATGTAACTGCTGCGTAGCCTCCGGCAGACAGCCCGACAGTATGTGCGGCAGGATTCGCGATCTTGATGTATGCACCAATGAACCACATGGCAGTAGCCATCACAGCTGCGCCACCCATGAGCATCTTCCTGCGTCCGAAGCGATCGACTACGTAGTGCATGGCGATAATGACACAGACGAGTCTGACGATGCCGTAAATACCAGTGGCGTATAGACCGGTGGATTGTCCCTTCAGGCCAATAGACTTAAAGATCCTCGGACTGTAGTAATTGATGGCGTTACTGCCCGCGAACTGCATAAAGATGAAGATAGCCACTCCTACAAAGATACGTCTGCGGTTGCTGGGAACGCGGAGCTCCTTGACCTGAGAAACCAGGCCTTGGTCGTGGGGGCTTTCCAGCTGCTCATTGACGGTATCCATGATGTGAGTAAGCTCTTCTTGGAGGTAGACATGATCCTCGGGCAGACCGCGAAGCTTGCAAAGTGTGTGTGCTGCAATATCGCGAGACTTGTGTTGGGCCAGCCATCGGGGTGACTCGGGCACGAAGAACATTCCGATGATCAGAAGCACGCCAGGAATGAGCTGGACGGCGAAGGGCAAGATCCATTGTGAAGATGTAGGCTTCATGTTTCTCTGAACACCATAGCATATCCAGAAGCCGATGCAGGTACCGGTCTGTACACTAATCTCATAAATCCCAACCAGGCGACCCCTGATGGCTGGTGGTGAAAGTTCAGCCAAATAGATAGGTACAAGTCCACTGGCAGCGCCGACACCCTGATGATGTCGTTAGTGATAGTATTCCAATGGGGCGCGAAGCAATACTTACAAGACCGCCAATGGCACGACCAACATACATGACTGCAACATGGCCAAAGCTGACGGTTTGCATCAAAGATCCAGCGCAGAAAACCAGACCGGCGATCATCAACGCAGGCTTGCGTCCAAGACGATCTCCCAGTGGTGCGACAGCCAAGGAACCAAAGAAGCACCCTGCTTGTAGCAGAGAAACAATGTTGGCGGAGAATGCATCTTTAGCGGTTGCGGAGGCGTGGGTGAGGCCAAAGTCCTTGAGGAATGGTTTAAGAGTGATTGTGGTGCCGATAAAAGCTAAGTCGTAACCGAAGATGAAGGCGCCCATGGCGGCGACCATGGCAACGAGGTAGACATATGCATTGTATACCTCTTTTGGCGCCGGGTTGACAAGATTGACGGTTGCTGCGTGTCTTCCAGGCATGTTGAGCTGAGTTGGGCGATGGGATGCTTGGAATTCTTGGTCCCAAGAGGACAAGAGAGCTTAGTATTTATGAACCCGCCAGAAGGATTAGACTCCAGTCGTAGCCCCAGGTTGGGGTTCGCCGATGAGGAAGATCCGGCTTCGGTCCCGGGGTAACCGTCTGGAGTAGAGTTTGGTGTTTGCGGAGAAGTGTGGGTCAGAACGGCGATATATAGCCGTGGAACATGATTTTCCGTGGCTTTCTTTGCTGAGTCCCTCGGCAGTTGTGTTCGAGGTAAGCTCTGCGAATTCTACGACATTCTTTAGTATCATTCCGTGGCAGGATGAATATACGCGGGAGAAGAGACGCCGCGAGTGGTCGCGTATATTAAAAAGTCAATGGATATAAGTCCCGAGGCCAAGGCCTACGTAGTATCAATATTGACTATTCATTCGAGGTTTCCAACTTACTATGTTCAGGACGGCCGCACGACACATTGACGCTGCAATCATTCCTCGAATTATAGACTTCCACCCATCAATCATGCCAGGAATCATCACTTCTACCACTACTGTGGTACCTCAAGCTATACCCAAAAAGCGAAGAGCACTCCCAGCCGTCTGGATGAGAGCTGGTACCTCAAAAGGTCTCTACCTGCATCGTAAAGATCTACCACAGAGCCAACAAGACTGGTCTTCTGTCATCACACGAGTTATGGGCTCGTATGACGCGGACCCCAAGCAGTTGGACGGAATCGGCGGAGCAACTTCAACGACGTCAAAAGTTGCCGTTGTATCGCGGTCCACTCGTCCCGGCGTGGATGTGGATTACACATTTGTCCAAGTAACAATTGGCGCTCCTAAGCTGGACATGACAGGCAATTGTGGCAACATCGCATCTGGTGTCGGTCCATTCGCGGTCGATGAAGGCTTGGTTGATGTTCTGCCAGGACAGAAGCAGGTCAAAGTCAGAGTCTTCAACACCAACACAAACTCTGTCATGATCGAGACAGTCCAAGTCGACGACGAAGGCCATTTCCAAGAAGATGGAGATTGCCAACTTCCCGGATTATACTCGGTCGGTAGCCGAGTGCAAATGGGCTTCTCCAAGCCAGCCGGTGCCATGACCGGCAAACTACTACCTTCAGGACGCGCAATGAACACCATCCTTATGCAAACCTCATTCAACTCCGAACCTATTCCGATACAAGTTAGTCTTGTTGACGCTGCCAACCCTTTCTGTCTTGTTGACAGCTCGACACTGCCGGACTTCTATCACCAGGAGGGACCTAGCGCAGCAGTCTCTATCGACTTCATTGAGAAGGTTCGAAGAGAAGCAGCAGTCTTGATGGGTCTAGCCAAGAACACCAACGAAGCAGCGCTCACCAGAGGCACACCGAAGATCGCAGTTTTGACGAGACCAGTAGCCGTAGAAGACGGGCCGTCGGTAGACTTCCAAGTCGTTGCTTATTCTATGGGCAAAGTTCACGGAAGCTTGCAGTTGACCGGAGCAGTGTGTCTCGGCACTGCGGCATGCACTAAAGGCACTGTGGCATACGAGCTTCGCAATGGCTCATCTGATACGAGGAAAAGGGAAGACTCTCCTATCGAGATGAATGACGTGCCAGATCTTGAGACCGTTCGTCTCCGACATCCCGGCGGTGATATGGATGTCGACGTCCGATTAGATGCGAAGAGTCAAGTAGAAGAGGTGGTCGTGTTCCGAACGGCTCGCCGGCTATTTGAAGGCAAAGTCTACTACCTGGGATGATTTAGATTAGACGTAATGATATCAATACCGACATGAGATAATAGAAACGCTAATTCTCAGTACAAACATGTTCTCACACTTGTGACTTGAATCCACCAACTCTAGAGAACCAGTCGAAAGTGGTCTTAGAGAGCTGACGTTGCTCTCTAGACAAACGCAATGAAGGAAGTCGCTCCAAGCATTGTATTATTCGGCCGTAGAAGGAGACCAGCAAATTGCTCGAGTGACTGCTTGTTCGTACTGGTTGTTGTCATGGCCCGTGGATTGTTCTTCCCACAAGCAGGCTGAATGATGACTAAGCGGAGGAACATCGGGGGTCCGCGAATGCCTCCTTCCAGTACTTCGTAGATCGTGAGCTCCGTCAAGCATCAAGTCTGTGACTCCTGAAGAGCTCTATGTCGAACGCCATGATGACAGATCTAAGGTTGGAATCAGTAACAGGTTCACTGTACTACCTTGACGCCCGGACGCTGTGACGCGTTCTCGTGTCTATTTACCCGGTGTAAATAGGTACACAGTGGATCTCAACTTGAATCAAGCTCACGACACCTCACATTTGTAGCTCCATCAGACCTATGCCAATTGCGTATTGAAGTGTACAGGAAGGTTCTCCAAGACGCCTAGAACTCTTCGTGATCGTCAACTTTTGCCCTGTCTCCAGATTATAAATCGAACCCCGCCTTCGTTCTATAGCAAGTTATCCGAAAGTCTATCAATTGGGCGTCATACAAACATCTCACTTCAATGTACCAACTTGTCTTGATACTTCCTGTCTACTTGAACAATTCATCCATTGGGATCGATCCTCACCTCCTCGCTTCCAGCTTGCACGACTTCAATCAATTTTAAACATGACTAGCAGCACAGCATGGGTGCAGCACGAGCGCGACGGTAAACAAGTCTTGACCAAGGAAGAAATCCAGCTGCCATCACGTGAAGCACACCAGAGTCTTGTATCTGTACGATATGTAGCCCAGAATCCTACCGATAGTATGTTCCTGCCATCCAATATTGAAATACTCGCATATCACTAACCTCGACGTGCAGTCCAAACACTCGACAGCAACGCATTTGGCGAAGGCACAGTCCTCGGCTGCGATTTTGTCGGCACCGTTGAGGAGCCCGGCAAAGACGCAAAGATACTTGGCAAAGGAGACGTGGTTGCAGGCTTGATCTGGGGAGCAGAGATCAAAGGGCTAGGAGCTTATGGCAGTCACACTTTTGCTGATGATCGTATCAGCTTCAAGGTTCCCGAGGGAGTCAAACTTGAAGATGCGGCTACGGTGCCACTTGCCTCTTGCACTGCTTGGTTGGCCCTGTTTTCCAAGACCTGTTTGAATATTCCCAAACAGGAAGCAAAGACGAGTATCTTGATCTGGGGTGGAAGTTGTGAGTACATCGATAACCAGACATATGGATGGCTGCTAATTTTGTACGTGTGTAGCGAGTGTCGGACAGTACGCCATTCAAATTGCTGCGCTTTACGGCTTCAACATCATCACCACTTGCAGCCCTCGAAACTTCGATCTGGTCAAGAAACTCGGAGCCACTCATGTGTTCGACTACAATGACTCGAGCGTCGTCGACAACATCAAGAAAGCTGCGCCAGATCTCAGATATACATTCGACACTATCGGTCAAAATGATTCCTCGACACAGGCTTCTCACGCTATCGCCGATAAGGGTGGTGTTTTGTGCACTGTACGTCCCGGCAAGGCCAACACAGAGGGCGTTGCCAAGCATGTAAAGATTACAGATGTGCTCGTTTGGACAGCATTTCTCAAGGACCACCAGTACAAGGAGTTCCACTGGCTGGTAAGTCATGTCTGCCCAAGACCCTCTATGACAAAACAATCGCTGATAGTGTATGCTCGAAGGCTTCGGTTGATGACCACGAACTCTCTGCTGAATTGTTTGAGAAACTTCCCTCTTGGTTGGAGCAAGGCAAGATCAAGCCTAACAAGGTCAAGTTGATGGACCTTGACTCTATCCACGAGGGCTTTGATATGCATCGTCAGGGCAAGATTTCGTCCTTCAAGATTGTTTACAAGGTTTAGATGTGGTAGTGTATGGGAACGATTGTTTACAGCCTTACTATGTAGTCAATCTATGCTTGTGCGGAAAAACACTATAAAAAAAGGCAATTTCATATACAAGTTCGTGGTGCATTTCGAGACGGCAGAATATAGTAAAGGTATAAAGTATCATTACAACCATATGTGCACATAGCTCTCTTGGCAGGACCAGTATATAAAGGTGTGAACCAGAATTGAGAAAGCGAATGTGAGCAAACCAACAACAAACCCTCCTCCTGTGCAACATTAAACTCAATCTGTCAACGAACAACGAGATCTAGACTCAGTTGCTGACGTGCTTGTAAGTGCCATCGTTCATGATGTCGATAGCGGCAACTTTTTCGCCATTCATCTTGCCGCTGTTCATGGGGTGATCACCACCATCCATGAGACCCAACTCGGTGTAAATTCTGTCGAGTCTAGCGCGGTCGTCCGCAGCGTTGCCAGCCTCGTCACCAAAGACCTCGTCCATCTCTTCCAGAGTAAGACCCTTGGTTTCGGGAACCATGAAGAAGATGAAGGCGGCGGCGAGGAAACAAATGATACCAAAGAAGATGAAGGTGCCATAGCCCATGGCAGAGACCATGTCGGGAGTGGCCTGTCCGATAGCAAAGTTGTTGAGCCAGTTGGACGAGGCACCGATCGAGATACCCTTTGCTCTGACACCGAGAGGGAAGACTTCGGCAACGAGGACCCATGCGCCAGGCTGGGAGAATAGTCAGTGAATGTCATGCTATAGGAACGTGATGTAGATGCAATGACTCACTCCCCAAGAGTATCCAAAGTTGATCTCGTAGATCCAAACGAATACAACAGCGACCCAACCAGCGGCCTTGCCCGCACTGCCAGCCCAGTTGGTAGGGCCGAAGTGACCGTAAAGAGCAGCGACAATGATGTGCGAGATACCCATGCCGATGGCTCCGGCAATGAGGACGGGCTTACGACCGAGCTGATCGATGTAAAGCACGGCAGGAATGGTGGCGAGCATGAGCAAGATACCACCGACACCACTAGCCAGAAGCGAAGTGGTGTTGCCAGTCAAGCCTAGATCCTGGAAGATGAAAGCGGCGTAGTACAAAATGGCGTTGATACCAGACCCTGCGCATCAGTGTTAGTCAGAGCGACTCAACGCAACACATCATGGGGACCGACATTGTTGGAAGACCATAGTGAAGACGGCGACAAAAACTCTCTTGCGGAGAGACTTGTTGGTGAACAAGGAGGCGTAGTCGTAGAATCCGAGCTTGAAGTTGTCCGAGAAGCTTCCGGACTGGAACTGAGGGAATTTGGCTCTCGACCTGTCGACCTCGAACATGTGCTGGGCCTTGATCTCGAGGTACTCGAGTTGCACGACCTCGCTGTCTCTGGGTGCTCTTCTGAGGTCGGCGAGAATGTCCAAAGCTTCGTCCTCACGGTTGTTCGACACGAGCCAGCGAGGACTACGAATTGTCAGTATGCAGGATTATTCCATCGTCGTTGATAGATCTCACCTTTGAGGAAGCCACATGATACCAACACCGAGGATAAGAGCGGGCAGCAGCTGAATGCAGATGGGAACCAACCAGGCAGCATTAGACTGGCCAGCACCGGTACCGCCGATGTAGTTGGTGCCGTATCCTAAATACATAGATGAGATGAGTCTAGACATGGGCAGAAGCAAGCGACGTACCAATCCAGTAACTGATCATGATACCGGTACAAATGGCGAGCTGCTGGAGCGAGACGAGCGAACCTCTGATCTCAGCAGGTGCCAGTTCGGCATTGTAGCTGTGGTCGTGGTCAGTCGAGTGAGTGGCGGCTGTAAGGTGTCCTCGTTACTCACAGAGGAACAATCATAGACAAGATACCGACACCGAGACCAGTGACGAAACGACCACCATAGATGTAGTCGGCATTCTTAGCGCATGCTTGGACGATCACACCGATCATGAAGACGCCCACACCGATCTGGGTGGCGACCTTGCGACCAAACTTGTCGGCATTGTATCCGTTGATCAATACACCGACCCATGCTCCGAGTTCGAGGATACTGCTCGGGTCAGTATCACTTCCATGTGTGGTCGTTGAGAGAGCTTACGCAGTAAGAAGACCTCTAGTGGTAGTGTTGCTGATAGACTCTGGTTTGACCGTTCTGTTGAAAGATGCCATGTTCAGAACCTGTCCGAACATTCCTTGGTTGTCTGGAGGGCTGCCGTCAGCACAAGCTCGATTCAAGCATTCCACCATTATACTCACATCCATAGACGAAACCACCAAGCGAAGCAAAGACGGCGAGAAGGAAAATGCGCGAGTTCTGGATGAGACCTTTGACACCCGATGGGCCAGCGAACTGAGCTCGTCGCTTGGACAAAGCGTCATGGCCTCCACTTGTCGAGGTATGCATGTTGGAGGATGTGTCAATGTTTCTCTCGAATGGTTAATGATAGTCGTACGAAAATCGATCTTGTCTGGGGGAAGTGGAGGTGCTCCACAGATCTTATACTTGAGCAATGACTGGAGACGAGCCAGGTACATGGATCTACGGCACTCGTAGACGGTCAGAGGTCTGTGTGTGTATGAAGTACAGGTGAGCATGATTAGCCGCCAAATTGCACGAGGCGTGGACTAGGATACATATGGATTTAGCCGCCGGCTGTCAGCCTACTCCTACTGTTTTGGAGACATGGAGGTCTCGATAGCATGTGGGGATCGATGCGGAGGAGCGCGGAGATGGTGGAGCACGCGCGAGTCCGTACCTATCAGGTGCGTTCGGGTTGAACATCTCAGGGTGGGCATGCATGCCCAGTCGATTTAGCCTGAGCGGTTTGGGAAGGAATACCATGGATTGTATCGGCCCATGCGGACGACATCTTTAGACGGGCTAAAGATTTGTGATATTCTCGCTCCCGTCAACAGGTTGTTGGTGACATACTCTGAGTACGCATACGCAGTAAAAAGAAGACCAATTTAGACACTCGATGTTAGTCGCAAAGACATGGAACGAGCAAAGTCGTCGAGCTGTTGTGGATGTTGCAGACAATGATTGTGAACGCCATTGCCGGCCAAGCTTTGGTGGCGCCCAGCAGGTGGAAGCAAGCCTTTCAAGCCTCCTCACAAACTGAACCCGACAACAGCGGCGTCAACGTGGAAGATGCATCATACCCAAGACAGCATGGCCGCTAGCCTCAGCGTGCTAGACACATGATGAGACGTTGCTGTGTGTGGGCGTTCCGAGCTATCCAGACGACCAACCAAGTATTGGATACCTTGGACCCGCGCGGCTTGGGTGATGTGACACGACTGCAAAAGACGTTCTGGACGGTGGATTCTCTGCCGCGAGACGTCGGTTGCGGAGCCGCTCTATCGGCTGTATTCTGTTCTCCTGGAAATTACTCACAATGTGGCGAGCAGCAACAATCGATTGATCGAGACAGCAGGAATGTTGCAAGCTTTTTGAGAGGTTTTTGTTTCTGCAATCTCGACTCCGTGCGTCCTCTGCATTCTTTTGGGCCACAGTTGCTCCGGAGATCATGATATAAAGTGCGGTCTGTCAAGTATAAACGAAATGAACGACTTCCAATGAGCTTGCGGCTGTTCCAGAAATCATGGCCAATACATGGTAGGGGCGACCCTAGCTTGACTCAAATGCGCCTCCCTCCAGGACAGAGTCGATCATCGATTGTCACGAGGAGTCTTGCTGACTCGAGAGTATCCAACTATGGAAGATCTTGTACGATATGTCTGCGACAATAATTGGTATGATGTGTGGAACGCCAAAAACGGAATTTATGTTTTGAAATCCACAATCTCCACGCGCCCTCACGATGCCAGGCCTGCTAACGCTTTAGCCACCTGATCAAAATCTTGCGTCCAATAGACGACATGGCCTGTCTTCTGCTTCATGTCTATACCCTCATCTATATTCTGGATCTTTACGCCGATCCGTTGAAGCGTATCATATAGTTCCTTTTGGCTGCTTCCCATGGGATCGTCTCTGATGCAAATTCCCACATCTGCTGCAAGTAAAGCTTCAAGATCGGTAGCGGAGTCGCCGATATAGACGACGATTTCTTCCTGTTGCTCGATTGCCTCTGTTGTCGAGATGGACTTGTCGAGCTTTTGTTGACAGCGAAGCGGTAGGCGGAGCAGCTTGTCCGCAGAGGTGCGTATACCAGTGCTAGAATCCTTGGACAACCTACCATCACTCCCCTCTGTGTGCTCGAGATTGGAGATTTCATTCGCCTCGATATCCATAGTACGGACATAAGAAGTCAGTGATTCATTGTCCGGAGATGCAAGATTTGAGGACGCGGAGAGTAGAGACTGGCGAATGAAACGAGCACTCCAATTCACACTCAGAATGCTGATCTTATTGGATGGATTGGACAGCAGAGTGTGAAAAAGCAGATGCCAATGGCTGCGCAGTTGCAGATCCCCGCGTCTGATGGATGAAGCAGCGATATGGTCGACGTGGCTGGCCTTGACACGTTTGAATATACCACTTGATTCGACGCGATGGACGCTTTTGTTTTCGATGGGTGCAAGACTCGCTAGCCATTGTCGTTCTTGATCCAGAGTTGTTCTGGCGGGTGTGATGGGTTCATAGCGATTTGCGTGGTCGGTGTAGTCAGTCATCCATCCATCTACAAAAGTTGACCATGGTGGTAGAGATGTGTCGGGGTTGGCGTAGTATGCCATGCTACCGACCAGAGAAAGGGTGTCCTTGCGGGTCAAAGTGCCATCCCAGTCCAGCAGCAAATGGACGGGCCGTGGTATTTTCATGATGTTGATGTCGTTGTCTCGGACCGCATGCATATATATGCATGGTAGACAAATGGGTACAGCACAAGCATGCATAAGCATGGTGGCTGGTGGGCACAGACGTGTGGGAGCATGACTAGTGAGCGTCATGGAAGAGGGTTTGGCGGCGGCGGGTGCGCCACTTGAGCCTCAACTTTTTGATTTGATAAGAGCGACAAAGATGGATATTGCGATGAGCATAACAGGGGTCTGGGGAAGTCCAAGTGACTCGCTTTGACAACCTTGACGTAATTTTTTGTAATGCCATCCGCTGTCCTCAAACCGGCACCGCAACAGCCAAAGGTGCAGCACATTATGGCTTCCTCTCCCGAACTCGATGTCCCCAAACACACCAAATACTTCTTGCGCACACTCAAGACATACCTGCCCACCGCCTACCAGAGCAATGACAGTAATCGCATGTCCCTCGCCTTCTTCACCCTCAGTGGTCTGGACCTGCTAGGCACGCTACAGCAAAACACGACAGAAGAGCAGAGGAAAGACTACATCGACTGGATTTACAATAACCAACACCCACATGGCGGCTTCCGCGCCTTCCCTGGCGCAACTTTTGGACACGCAACCACAGAAGACAACCAGCACTGGGACCCCGCGAATCTGCCTGCCACCTTCTTCGCCTTGTGTTCGCTACTCGTCCTGGACGACGATCTGAGCAGAGTCAAGAGAAGCGAGTGTTTACAATGGCTCACGCGACTGCAAAGACCCGACGGCAGTTTTGGCGAGACGCTTGTCAAGGGCACCATCAACGGTGGCACAGACTCACGATTCGGATACTGCGCCACTGGTGTGCGCTACGTTCTCAGGGGGACCTACGAGGGTGACATACAAGGCTGTCCAGACATCGAGATCGACAACTTCGTAACATGCATACGGAGCGCTGAGGTGAGTACAGGCGATCAAAGACACAGAGCAAGGAACTGGCTAACACCAACCCAGACATACGACGGCGGCATCTCAGACGCGCCCTACCACGAAGCCCACGCAGGCTTTACTTATTGCGCCATCGGTGCCCTCAGCAACATCAACCGCCTACCCCCACAACCTCACTCTGCCTTACCCTCCCCTCCCTCGCCCAACGACTCCCTCACCAACCCTTCCCTCCTGATAAAATGGCTAGTCTCGCGCCAGACCGCCACCATATGCGAAGAAGACGAACTGGACACATACGGCGATGAAACAGACACGGCCGAAACCTGCCACGATGCACATAGCTTCGTCTATCAAGACAAGTTTGTGAGCAAACAGGGACAAATGAACTATGAAGGCCGACCGAGTATAAACTTTAGTCTGGAGTGGACGGGCTTCAATGGCCGTTGCAACAAGATTGCAGACACATGCTATGCCTTTTGGGTCCATGGTTCATTATCCGTACGTCCTACTTTCCATCTACTTGTCACCAATTGTATCACCGATTCTGTATGGCTAACGCGACATCAAACAGATTCTTGGCCAAGCCAATCTCCCCAATACAGAATCCCTCCGCCGATGGCTTCTCGAACGAACCATTCACCCTCAACTCGGTGGCTTTGGCAAAATCGCTGGCGATCTGCCCGATCTGTATCACTCGTCTCTCGGTCTTGCAGCCTTGAGTCTGCTTGGAGAGGAGAAACTAAAACCTCTGGATCCTAGCTTGTGTATCAGTCAAGAGGCAAAAGGTAGACTGAAGGCCATTTGGAAGCGTTGGGGCATCGAACAATGATGACTCCTTCCACATTGGTCTTTCACTTTTCTGTCGTAGAACATCCATGTCTTCTTTTCACTTGTTTCTTGTTTTGCAAGCGTTTATCTTGTATTGCGCATAGCACAGCTGCAGATACCCAAAACAGTCTCTTGCCCTCGCCATCATTCATTCCGTCCGACTCCATCACGTGCGTCCCCAGTAGTATCTGGAAGTACCGACATATTTTGCCCAGACGAATGCTCCACCCCAGACTGCCGTATCAAGCGTAAACTCCAATGCCAGACACAAGCCTATCTTGTTCATTCTTGCCATCCTAGATGCTGCGAGGTTTGGCACCACTCCTACGAACCCGCCATCCACAACACTCATTCTTGCTGCCGGAGTCGAGGAGAACGCCGACAAGAGAGAAGTGAGATGCAGAATCTCCAGCGGGAGCATGATGATGGTCCAGAAAAGATAGTCAAGATTCAAGGCCAGAAGGTTCGAGGGTAGGGTTGATAGCTCGGTGACTCGGTGTCTTGCAGTCGGACCATGATGTGCGTTTAGTGCTGTGCTTGCAGGGTTGCGCACACTCGACTCCCGTGACAAGTCTTGTGACTTATTTTCTGAGGCAGAGGGAATGGGTCCCCAGCCCAGGAGTTGCAGTGCACTGTCTCGAAGTCGGGAAAAGGGTGTTGCGAAACTGGTTTTCGAGTCGGCTGTCTGCTGCGATGAGGCGACATTGTGAGGACCTAGGATGCAGCTGTACTCGAACAGGGGCACATGACCATAGGCTGAGGCGGCAGAATGTTGAAGTAGAGTCATAGTCACCCAAAGAGCTGCTGGTGAGAGTAACAATCCCATCGTTCTCGAGCTCCCGACTTGTTTTTGTTCGAAGAAGGCCCAGCGAACTGGAGACGAAGGGCTCCATGGTATCAACCAGGACTTGGAAGGTAGGAGCGTCTTTGAGGATATAAGGCCGAGTTGTTGCAGGCAAGAGAAGGAAGCTAACGGGTACACCAAGAGATGGAGCAAGGCATTTGTGGCCTGATAAGTGTAATTTACACATTTGAGTAGCAAAAAGCGTTTCCTAGTGCTAGATTTTAGCTGGATGATCTTCTTGCTGATCTTCATGACTTGCTCGCCCAGATACCAGTCAACAAAAGTTAGCATGAGTTGTGATGTGACTTCTGCCAGTCCTCCAACCGTGAGATACCGGATAGCACCGAGAAACCCGTTACTGGTGAAGGATGTCCATTCGCCCCAAAGAATGTCGATAAAACTGAGGTTGGATGAGATGAAGCCAACTTGTATCCTTCTCCGCAGGCTCATCACCCACCAGGTCAAGAAATTTCTCGAAGTCTCTGCAACCATACGGATGGTCTCGCCGTAGTCATCTTCGCCTTCTCTGACAATCTTCCATTCGTGATCTGTGAGCCGGACTCGCTGTTGATCTTCAGGCAGGTCCTCGTCCAGACAATCAACGAGTGCATCTTTCTTTTCGCATACGCCTACAGCTGCCAGAACTTCGTTTGAGGCTGCTATCATGGCTTCTTTTTGGCGTTTGGTGGCTAGACAGACAGGTTCACCTCTGGTGTTGTATTGCTGCTCACCAGGTCTCGCTAACCGTGTAGCTGCTTCTGAATCTTCTGTTGGAGCCTCGTACACTGATCGGCCCTTTGATGGATGCTGTCAGCTATGGCGATCAAGATGCTCAATGTGTATACACGATCCGGAGAGAGTCGTGATGAATTTCATAAACCTCTTGGATCAAGCAGACGTCACAGAAAAATGACGATCATTCAGATATTCTAATGACAGACTTACCATGGCCATACGAGCGAGAAATGCATCTCGACTCATGCTTGGTAGCTCGGTCAAGCATGTGTTTAGTAGTTATTCTGGGATGGAGAATTCAACAGAAGCCCGATGAGATTCGAGATAACAACAATATAAGCGTTCGTGATAGAATGAGAACATGTTTGGTCTAGCAAGTGGACATGGACGTAGATGGTGCATCCAAAGCGGGAAGGCGGTGAAGCAGATGGTCCGGGCGTGGGTTCCGGATTGCAAGTCGCAGCGGGCAAAAAAGTTTCTAGGAAGTCGCATTTTGCTGCACAGGAAGGCCCAACTCTACAGCCACGCCAACAATGTCGAGTTTCTTCACAAAGCCCGCCTCGTTGAAGAGAAAGAGACCTGAAGCCGGCGCTCCCCGACCTCAACGCACAAACGATCGCTCGAATGCACGCCCTACAAAGCGAAGAGAAACTCGCGACGATTCTGTCTCCGGCAGCGACTTTGACGACGACGACGACCTAGGCCCTCGCCCGCCTGCCGACTCTGACGATGAGTCTTCGGAATCAGAGTTCGAAGGCGAAGATGCTGCAGGAAGGAGAACACGGCTGGCCGAACGATACCTCGAGAACACGAGACAACAGATTATCTCCGAGGGCTTCGACGCAAAGGACATTGATGCAGAGCTGTTGGCTGAGCGTATGGGCGAGCGCCTGAAAGAAGACTCGGCAGAAAGCAAGGGAAAAATTTACCGTTATATCGCAGACGACTACGACTATCAGAACGCCATCAAGTCGCAGTTCCGCGCAGACTCGCAGTCCCTGACCGGCGTGGCCACATGCGCTCCATACATTTACACCGTTTCCAAGGACATGACTTTGATCAAGTGGGAGATGCCACAGCAAATTGACGCCTCATCCAAACACACGCAACCCACGAAACCCAAGAAGCTCATCTACACACGCGGCAATGGAAAGAGGGAGGATGATTTCGACTTCAAGCACCATACCGACGCTATCCTTTGTGTAGCCGCTTCGACAGACGGCAAGTTTGTAGCTACTGGTGGTAAAGACAGGAAGCTCATTGTCTGGGACGCCGCAACACTCAAACCCCTCAAGTTCTTCCACCACCACAGAGATGCTGTCACTTCTCTTTGCTTCCGCCGCACCACAAATCAGCTGTACTCGGCCAGCAAAGACCGAACAATCAAGCTCTGGAGTCTGGACGAATTGGCATACGTCGAAACACTTTTCGGTCACCAAGATGAAGTCACTGATGTTGGCGCTCTGAACCAAGAATTGTGCGTTACAGTAGGCGCCAGAGACAGGACGGCGAGATTCTGGAGAGTCGTCGAGGAAAGTCAACTCGTCTTCCGCGGTGGCGGTAGCGGTGCCTCGTCCAAGCAAAGAAAGGAGAATGCTGCAGCCGGTATTCCTCAACCACGAGAGTTCCACGAAGGCTCCATCGACAGAGTGACTATGGTCGACGATGAAACTTTCGTTACTGGCTCAGACAACGGTACTTTATCGCTTTGGAACATCCAGAAAAAGAAGGCCATGTTCACTCTACCACTCGCACACGGCCTTGACCCACCACCGAACCCCGACGATGTCAGCGCGGAAGCCGATCCTTCAGCAGATGCAAGCGTATACACAGAACCTCAACCCAGATGGATCACCGCTCTTGCTTGCGTACCGTTCAGCAACATTGTCATCAGTGGCAGTTGGGACGGCCAACTGAGAGCCTGGAAGATCACCGAAGACAGGAGAAGGCTGGAAGCTTTGGGTCCCATCGGCTGCGTCGAAGACAACCAACTCATCGACGGAGAAGCAATGTACATGGACGACTCAATACACGCTGTACCAGAGTCGAACAAGACGGTCAATGGCGTTATCAACGACCTTGCTGTGTTCGAACGCGGTGACAGAGGCAAAGATGGTCTGGCGATCGTTGCAGCTGTCGGCAAAGAGCACAAGCTTGGTCGATGGATGACGAATGCTGGAAAGAACCACGCCATGCTGTTCCGCGTGTCAAAGAAGGTGACGGAGAACGGAACGATAGAGGGTGCTGAGGAAGCAGAGGACGAGTGATGTGTTGCATAAAAAGCGTTTCTGTACAATTTCCATATACCCTTCTTGATCTGTTTAAAAGAAGAAGCATGTTCCATCATCAGCATCTCGTATCTTGCTCTTCTGGCGTTTGTAGGAAACGGTACCCTTTGCAAATCTTCCTGTTCAAACTCTAGGTTGTGCACTCTCTGGATGTAAAATGACCGAATTTGTATGCTGTGATAATGCACAGTCAATTGACTCTGAGGTGTGGCTATGAGATACGTGGAGATACCATCTGTCCAGCCAGCGAATTAACACGCGACTTTATAGCCATGCTTTAGCAGACTCAGTACACACACGTTGTCTGTGTGATCCTGTGAGATGCAATCATTCGAACCACGAGAAGCACACGCAGAGATCGGTTGATGCACATCCGCACAGCACAAAAGGTGGTCTTATGCCACACGGCGCTGTATGGGCAGCGTAAAGTACGGGATAGACACGTGGGCACAACATGAAGAGAGTGAAAACTAGAGAGCAAAATTTTTTCTTGATTGTGACAAAACAGTAATAAGAAAAAAGCGATATGTACTCCTTCTTGGACACCGAGACTCACAGCCCTAAATTAATAAGACCATTACGAGAATCAGCTTCCTAAATCCAGAGAATTGTTCTGCAAGGCCACGCCTCTTCTACCCGAGGGCAGAAGAGACTGGCAACGCAACGCCGTAGAGGAAATGTTTGTGAGGTGGTATTGCCTTGCGTCGTGAAACGCAAGGGTTCCAGAGCTCGACATAAGCGCCGGTCGTGGCATGGCCTTGGTGTTTTGATCGCTTTGTTGAAGAGGGTGCAGGGGAGAGGCTGGTTTTATAGCAGTGAGATTCGAGGGGAGCTTGGACCATGCTTATGTCAGCAACGCACTCGGCGAAGCCTTGAGAGAGGAGAGAGTCTCATGTGCAGAAGTCATGGTATTCGTTACGGAGAAAGGTGGTGATAAGGAACGGGGCCAGCCAGGGTCCATGTCTGTCGGGGGACCCCGATGGGCCTTCGTTGTTCGCCGCACTCGAGACTCTCGGTCCTCAGCTGTCTGTTCAGAACTTCATCTGTTGCCCTCATGGCAGTTTGCTTTGCTCTATATACTCGACAGAAGACTGCCGTGGTAGTCGACGACTTTGGATGAAGATGACTCGCTCATGCAGCATGGACGCTGCGCAATACAATGCGTACATTGAGCACATGAGGCAGACTGAGTATCCTATGCTCAAGGGTATGTGATAGTAGCGCTGCCCGAGGAACCTACAGTTGACAAGTATCTAGGAGCGACGTATCTCGACCATGCCGGAACAACTCTATATAGCAAATCGCTGCTCGATGCCTTTACCAAAGACATGATGGGCAATCTCTTCGGCAATCCACACTCTGCCTCGCAAGCCTCACAACGATCTACCCACCAAGTACAAGACGTCCGACTACAACTCCTCCGTTTCTTCGATGCAAACCCCGACGATTTCGATCTGGTATTTGTTGCCAATGCCACTGCAGGCATCAAACTGGTGGCCGATGCTCTCCGTGAACACGAGTCGGGCTTCTGGTATGGCTATCACAGAGATGCGCATACCAGTCTTGTCGGTATGCGTGAGCTGGCCGAGGAACATCTCTGTTTCAGGGAGGACAAGGAAGTCGAAGATTGGATTGAATACGGTCCGCAAGATACACAAACTCGCCTCGGACTTTTTGCCTACCCTGCCCAATCCAACATGAATGGCCGCCGTCTGCCGCTCAATTGGTGTCGCCGCATGCGGAACAAGGGTGTGCTGACTCTGCTGGATGCCGCTGCCCTGCTCTCGACCTCCCCACTTTCCCTAGCCGACCTCGATACCGCCCCCGACTTTACAGTTCTCAGCTTGTACAAGACATTTGGGTTCCCGGATCTGGGAGCTTTGATCGTTCGCAAAGATGCAGCCTGGGCTTTGCAAAAGAGAAGGTACTTTGGTGGTGGCACCGTCGATGTGGTTGTGTCGCTCAAGGAGCAGTGGCATATTGCCAAATCTGCTCATCTGCATAAACAGCTCGAGGATGGTACTCTGCCCATTCACAGCATCATCGCTCTAAAGTCTGCTCTGTCAGTCCACCGCGACTTGTTTGGCACATTGGAACGTGTTTCTGAACACACATCCTTACTTGCTGAGCGCTTGTATTCGTCCTTGAAATCGCTGCGCCATGCCAACGATGAACCAGTGTGTGAGATATACAAGGATCCGACTTCGTCATATGGCAACAAGAACACTCAAGGCCCCGTGGTTGCCTTCAATCTCCGCGACTCCAGGGGACAAATGGTCAGTAATCTGGAAGTTGAAAAGCTAGCCCATGTCCGCAACATCAACATCCGCACTGGCGGCCTTTGCAATCCTGGGGGTATTCAATCAGCACTGAATCTCTCGCCTTGGCAAATGAAAGACAACTTTTCTTCTGGCCAACGCTGCGGCTCCGAAACCGACGATGTCATCAATGGTCAACCCACTGGTATGATACGAGCAAGTATAGGTGCCATGTCCACTTTAACAGACGTCGAAGTCTTTGTCGCTTTCATCGCCGAGTTCTTCCTCGACACTTCATGCGTGCCGTTCAATCGAACAGACTCTCCCATATCGTCGCTAGATGTGCCGGTGTCAGAGCAACTGCATATCGAGAGTCTGACAGTATACCCAATAAAAAGCTGTGCTGGCTGGCAAATCCCTGCAAACACTTCTTGGGAAGTGCAACCACAAGGACTTGCCTGGGACCGAGAATGGTGCATCATACACAGCGGAACCTCCATTGCGCTTTCACAAAAGAAGTATCCACGCATGGCTCTATTACGTCCGACTCTCGATTTTGCTGCAGGGCTATTACGCATCAGTTGTGCAGTACCCACCAAAGACAGCACTGCCACAGAGATCAATGTTCCACTTTCTGCAGACCCACGGTGCTTTACTGCTAATAGCAAAACCTCTACGCCAACAAATGTCTGCGGTGATATTGTGAGCTCAAGAGTCTACGCTTCACCTTATATATCGACATTCTTGTCTGCCGTGTTAGGCGTCTCCTGCACCTTGGCTCGCTTTCCCGCAAACTCTGCTTCCAGACACGCAAAAGCGCATCTCAGTAAGACCACCGACAGCAAAGACGCCACACCGCTAGCTTTCTCAAACGAAAGCCCGGTCCTCTGCATATCCCGCACATCCTTGAGCGCCCTCAACGCCGCCATAAAAGCCAGGGGAGGAACCGCAGTCCCGCCATCGACTTTCCGCGCCAACATCGTCGTCTCTCCATCCCTGCCTTCGTCTTCAACGTCAACAGCATACATAGAAGACACCTGGACATCTCTGTGCATCTTTTCACACAAACGCCACTCACACAGCAGCGAAGGAACCTCATCAACAGCGAATTTCAAAGTCTTGGGCAAATGCAGGAGATGCCACATGTTATGCGTAGACCAGCAGACCGCAGAGACCAGACAAGAACCCTTTGTAACACTAGCAAAAACCAGACGTCAAGATGGAAAAGTGTGGTTTGGCGTCCATTTATCTCTGAGCAAAGGAGAAACGAAAGGATGGGTGAGGGTTGGCGACCAAGTCAAAGCTACATGATTGAATCTAAAAGAACGCTTGCTTAATTCTCCAATCCTTGATTGAAGATATATATGAGAATCTCGAGTGTTCGCAAAGCTGTTATACAAGCACACGGCGATCGTGGCGATGGTATATACCTCGGTGCGGAAACTCATCATGCCTTTTCTACAGCAGATTTAAATCTCGATGTATACTCTCGATTTGGTCAAGTGACTATGCATTTCTACAGCTGCGTTTAGGAACACGAGAAGGTAGGAAACATAGTCAGAGACATGAATCGTACGAGAGATTTTAGTACAAAGACCCATCATGCCTTTCTACAGCGAATTGACGCTCAATGAGTCACTCTCGATTCAGTGAAGTTACTGTGCATTTCTATAGCTGTCTTTAGGGAACATGAAAAGGTAGGAAGGAAGAAGAAAATGAATCATTGTGGGTGGTATCATACTAATAAAACAAGAACTAACTCAGTCGCGTGGAGGCAGTGTAGAAAGGGGTTGTAGGGGCGTAGGTCCTGTGGGGCTAGTCCAAAAGAACTCCCTCAGGGATCGATGAGAATCGGAGCGTCGCAGAGATGATGGTCGTTTGGAAAAATGCGGTCGTTTTCGAAGAGCATCCCATGGCCGGCGGAGACGTCTGAGAGAGCGTCCGCGCTAAGAAGCTCCCGAAGGAGGATTGCTCCCTCCACTGCCACCACCAAAGGCGTCCCTCATGCGAGCCCAAGCAGCAGTGGCAACCCCTGAAGTAGATGCCGAGGCGGTTGCGGCATCGTTGGTGGTCCGGGGACGGTCAGGACTCTCGACAACATTGATAGGGTTATCTCTGGTGCCTTCTCCTTGGCCCCAAGTTCTGTTGTTTCTCGCGACCTGTCCAGGTTCTCTCGGCCTCGAAGCATTTTCGGGAGCGTCCCTGGGCATGATGCCTTGCCTGCAATGGGGACATGTGTCGTGCTCGGCCAGCCAGGCTTTGATACAGTCGGGATGGAACCAGTGACCGCAGGGCAGGCAAGTAACTTGACTGCCAATCAGGGCTTCGTCCATACAAATCGAACAGTCGGCCTTTCCGGTTGTTTCATCCAGATCTTCCTTTGTGATAGACTTTTGTGGCAAGGCGGCGATAGCGTCGGCCGAGGCAGGACCCGGGGCGTTGGAGTGATTCTGCTCCATGAGCTGAGATATTATCCGATCCAGAGCTTCTTGACTGTAGACAGCATCGCCGTGCTGCATGTTGGCGGGATTGAAGAGAGTATTCAACAAGTTGCCAAAGCCAAGAGGCTCGAAGTTAGGGTCGGGACCAGCGCCTCGTGGGGGAGCCTGGAACATGTGATTGAGGATGCCCGGTAGGTTGTCGATGGTCGGGGCGCGGGCTTGGGGAGTGTTGGCGTCGCGAGGAGTGAGACGGGTAGTAGCCGTGTATTGAAAGTTGGGACCTCCGCCGGTGAAGACGCGCACATTTGGGTCGCCGTCTGGCGAGTGTATTGCGGCATCGCGAGTGGTTGGTTGTGGCTGACGAGCGACTCCACCAATGATTTGGTTCAGCATTCTGAGTATGGCATCGGGGGCTTGGCCATTTTGTGGAGGAGTGGGCGAGGCAGGGTTGCGAGGAGGGTTGGAGGAAGAGAAAGTATGGCTGAAGCTCATGGAAATGCCACCTTGAGGGTTGGTGCGGTACTGGAAGCCGGGCAGTTGGCTCTCTTCAGGATCGGGGGCGTCGTGGGGAGTGTTTGCCCAGGGATTGTGGTCGTGGAGAGGGTGTGGCGTATCTTCTTCCTCGGAAAGAGCCTGTCTCGGGTCATGCTGTGCCTCGATCTGATAGCAATGTCAGCAAGAGGCGCTGACGGAAAGAGCGACAGGGTGATGGGCCTGCTTACGATCTCTGTAAAGTCCGAAGAGCATTCTGGACATGTGAGGCCGCCCTCATCGCGGAACCATTCGTTCTCGCACTCGTGGCAAAAGACCAGGTCTCGCTGACGGTCCATGATGGCCGACGGGGATTGGGACGCGAGGTGAAGGCGGTTGGTTGTGTCGAGTGTTTTGGCAAAGAGAAGGTTATGTTCGGAAGTATGCGGTGGTCTGCAGGTGTATGCAATGTCGTGTCGTGCAGTCGTTACTGATCCGTCACTTTTCTGCAAATAGTAGCAAGAGCTTTTCTTAGGTGTGCGTATCGCCAGAGAACAAAATGTGTGCTTGTAAACAATGAATCGACTGCCCTGGAGCAGGACGCTGTCACTCGCTTTGTGCTGTTCCGAACCATGACAGCATTGTTTAGTCGTCGCCGCCACACCCACGTGGCGAGTGCGCGCGCTTTCCGTGTGGCTGACCTACTTGTAACATTTCTTCGACCTTCCATCGCAACCACCACGTGAGAGCTTGAACTCGAGTCTTGCAAATCTTCTATCAGATACACATGTCAACGAATCTACGGTATACACTGCATTCCTAGACTGCATCACGTCTGTTATGTGGGACCCAAGCGTTGCTGCTAGCAGCCACCCGACGAGGCTGAGCCTGTCAACTTCCCTGTTTTCAACAAAACGCAAAAGCAATTCTGCATAGACGAGATAATTTCTTTTCGTACTGTCCCAAATCTTCAACTTCTCCCTGTGAAGCCGTGTCGACTTCTCATTCACGATGAAGTGGAGGTCAATGTTCAGCCGCGACCGCGACGGTGCTACTCGCATGGTTGACGAAGCTAGCGCTCTGTTGCCAACCCACGGCGATCACATCCCCAGCGCCGTGCCTGCCAGAGAAGTCACCAAGATCGCCTTACGTCTCAAACACCAGATCGAACAAGTCATCCCCTGTGAGCTCGAGGAGGATAGAGTCACCGCTGCTCATTCCAATGTCATCACCCCAGCTGTCATTGCAACCGCCCGCGCTGCTGGCAAGCATGGTCGATCCGGCTCTTCCGACGATGATTACTCTGCTTGTGTCGTCTTTTGCTTGCTGATTTGCAAGAAATGGTTCAAGCGACAGGCTCTGCTGGAGCTCTGGGACGCCGACATGCATCAAGTTCGTGCCGTTGCCTGTGAGGTGATCGCCAAGCAAATCATCGAGACCGAAGAGGACGCTGGCTTCTTGCTGCAAAGCATTCTTCTCAAGAGATACAGCATTGTCATCGACGGAGAGGAAACCGCTCCTAACAATGTTATTGAGAAGGCTGTCGACTTACACGCTCTCAGAGTCATTGGAAGCTCGGGCTACCAGAAGTGTGTAACGTACCTCTGGCGCGGTTGGTTGGTTCAAGACGAGGACGACCCTACTCGCTTTGTCGACTACAAGCTGAAGACCTCGACAAGTTACTGGGACCATCTTGATCCCGACCGTATGCGCGCTCCTCTTTACCAGAACGCGCTCCAAGTCTTTGTCAGTCTGCTTTACCTCGGATTCTACACTGGTGCTATCAACACCATCAATCCTTCTGGTGATCTCGATATCATTGAAGGTCTGCTCTACATCTTCACCCTCGGTTTTGTCTGCGACGAGCTCTCCAAGTTCTGGAAAGTCGGCAAATACTACTTCGGCTTCTGGAACTCCTTCAACAACACTCTCTACGCCCTGTTGACTGTCTCGTTCGTTACCAGAATGATTGCTCTCGGCCATCACATCGGAACCGACGAGAGGAACAGATTCAACGAGCTCAGCTACAACTTTTTGGCTTTCAGTGCGCCCATGTTCTGGTGCCGTCTGCTGCTCTACTTTGACACTTTCCGCTTCTTTGGTACTATGCTCGTCGTGCTCAAGGTCATGATGAAGGAGTCACTCATCTTCTTCGCCCTCTTGTTCTTCGTCAGCATCGGATTCTTGCAAGCATTCATTGGTCTGGATCAAGAAGACGGCAAATTGGATGCCACAAACTTTGTGGTGCAAGCCATGATCAACGCCGTCATGGGCAGTCCCGAGTTCGACGGCTTCGACAACTTTGCTCCACCCTTTGGTCTGATTCTCTACTACATCTTCACTTTTATCGTGATCGTCTTGCTGCTGAACATCCTCGTTGCTTTGTACAATAGCGCCTACGAGGATATCACCGAACACTCCATTGACGAATACATGGCTCTCTTCGCACAAAAGACCTGTCAGTTCGTGCGCGCCCCTGACGAGAACGTCTTTATCGCTCCCTTCAATCTCATTGAATTGGTATTCTTGGTGATCCCCTTTGAATGGTGGATGAACAAGGACACCTACGAGCGTCTCAACGACTACGTCATGGCCACCATCTACAGCCCTTTGCTCCTCGTCACCGCCGCACTGGAAACAAGAGTAGCCCACAAAGTGCAATTCAACCGCAACAGAGGAGAAGTGGATGAAGACACTATCGAGGAGTGGGAGCAAATGGACGGTGAATTTGACTTTGAGGGCGATGGCTGGGCTAAGAAGTGTGAGCAGACGAAACCTAACGTCGAGGTTGACGGAACGCTTGTGGAAGTCAAGGAGTTGAGAAAGGAGATTGAAGAGTTGAAGGAGATGTTGAAGAGTTTGAAGAACTGATGATGAATCCCTTTGTTGGCTTGTATGTGGATCGATCGTCATAGGATTGCTACGGCTATTGTCAGAAACTTGTCATTCTGTCTTTGCCATGGATTCTGGGACCATGAATTTATGTACTTTCACTGTACGTCTACAGACTGCTCAAAGATGCGATATGTGTCCGTTGAGCTAGTCGAGGATCGGGACATTCAAATTTTGTGTGGTCCTGAGATGAACCGGCATGGAAATTACGCTCGTGTATACGCTCAAATACCGCTTTCTCCCCTCGCCCACTCTCCCATCCTATCATGAAACCCGTTCGTCCCAATCATCTCTCGTTCCCAGACCTTTGGCAATCTAGAAACCGCCAGCTCCTCTGACCCTCTGCACAGCACCCACAATACCCTTTGCCCAACTCATTTTGCCGGCGTTGGCACCGATAGCTCCTGGAGCTTGATTGCCCTGAGCATCGCGCCAGATACCATCGGCATTGCTTGCTTTACCCAGTCTGCCAGTGTTTTGGTTTCTTTCCACCCCTTCACGCCATTTGCCGACAATCTCAGCACTGTCAACCATGATGTTGACTTCTTGACTGTGATACCACGATTGGGTATCTTGGTTTCCATTGCCCATGATACCCAAGTGGCCGTCTACGATCATGAGTTTGACGTGACAAGAGCGCTGTTTGAAGCTATCGTGGATGGGTGCGACTTGGTCCTTGGCGGTGTAGTAGTGTATGTTCAGGAGATTGCGTGCTGCGTCTTCGTCTCTGCCGAGAGATGTGTACAGCTTGTTTGCTACACCTTCGTTGTGTCCGCCTTGGAAGGGAAGGAGCTCGCCGGCGTCGTTGTAGCCCAGGCATACGTAGTAGGTTACTTTGATTCCACGGCGCACAGCAGCCAGGAGCTCGGGGATCAGAGGTGCTGCATTGAGGTCGGGAGTTTGGATGAAGACATCGGACACAGCGTTGCGTACAGCGGATAGCCAAGCTTCATTCTGTGGCATGAACACACCGTTGTGATTGGTTGCGCCATACGGCTTGCGGTTCACCAATGCCATTGGCACGAGGTCGTGTACTCTATGCGGGATGTAGGGTGTCATCTCCTCTCCTGGAGCGTAATCGCCTTCGATGGTCGCCTTGACGTCCAGTCGTCTGCCGCGGTTGAGATGGCGAGCTGCGACTTCCGGACCAGTTTCACCGCTACGAGGTGACATGATTGATTGCATACGGGTGACCTCAGCTGCAATGTCTACGTCGTAGTGTGGGTCGCCCGGAGCATGCAATGGCAGCTCTTGACGTTTGCCTGCCTCTGCGACTTCGTCCAGCGAACGGCTGTTGCCACGTTCCGGAACGTTCAAGTTGCCGTTCATATCGAACAATCCGTGGAACGAAGGTTGGTCGAATGATGGTAAGCCTCCTAGAGCAGCAGGTGTGTTTCGAGATGGTAGAGAGGGCTCAAGCTGATTATGCCAGGAGATCAAGAAAGTGTCGTAGAGCGAGTCGACGATAGGACCCTCGACATGACACATCTGTCCAGAGCGATTAGCTAACTCCTCTTTGCTGAGCGTCCGCCATAGTCAAACTCACCATCTCCATGTTGGAGTTGTCTTGGATATTGTTCGAGCTCACAACACCAATCTTTCTGTCCACAACCATGAACTTGGAGTGGAAAGTGCCCAGCATTGGTCTGTGGTAGTTCAAGACTTGCAGGTCAAGGTTGGGTGCTTCCTTGGTGGATGGCAGACGGATGTTCTTGCCAGTGTATTCGTCCTCTGAGACCATTTGGTGGTTGTCAAGAACCTAGTTCCAATCTCAATGTCTTGAACTTGACTTTCTTGGAGCCGCTTACCTGTTTGACATTGCCCCTGTCGTACATGATTTTCACGACTGCTCGTTCACCTCTTGCGCCAGCACGTTTCGAGAGCTCCTTAAGGCCATCAGTGATAAGTCGTGAAGCATCAGAGTCCATCCAGTAATTTGTTGCAAGCAAGACCTCTTTTTCTGCTCTTGCGATCAAGTTGGACTGTGGAATTTGTCAGTACGGCTCAACTGCTGGTCAGAAAGGCATGTCCCTCACCATGTGTCTGCAGATGTCAGGCAATCCAGATACGATGGTCAAAGGACATGTTCCTGAGGAACCGATCAACGACGGACTACAGCAACCCATGAGAGGATCATGTTCCAGAGGCATCAAGCTATCATGGAAGACGCGAAGGAACAGCTCGCTAGGCTGTACAACAAATTTTCCGCATTGCAATGCGCGCTCGAGTTCTTCTTCAGTCGCCGGTTTTCTAGTAGAAGGCACATGTCCTTCGCTTATAGAGATGTTGTCAGGCTGATAGAGCTTCTTTGCAGCTTCGCCAGGTGACAATGAGGGGTCCTCGGCCAGTGCCTGCGAGACACTGTGAGGATTGCGACAGAGTCCTTCGACTTTCTCGGATAACGACATCTTCTTTTGTGGTGAGTGTTTACGAGGGTGTGAGTGCAGAGAATGTGGCATTGAAAGAGGTAGCTCGAGGCATGGCAGAAGGCACTACCCTCGCGAGGCTGACATGTTCTATAAGACTGGACTTCAAGCCACAAACGTCCTGCATGTGTGTTTCTGCTGACGCGGCCTCACAGTATGGACTACTGGCTCGGCAAACCGCGCTTGAGAGACTTTGGGCCCTGACATGCTTGGTTAGACCACCGGTTCGAACGGATGCATGACGACACAGTGATCGTAAAACAAGCATTCGCCAAACACTTCGAAGAAGCTTGGCAAATGCTTGTATGTACTCGATTGTGGATCTTCCAAGGGATGCAACCCTGATTTCTTGCACGAATATGTGGAAGCGAACGTAAGCATACGAGAGCCGCGCGTACTAGGGCGTTATTTCATAGGGGGCACAGATTGCTAAGGTAAATGCGGTCATAGAGCGTGTACACTCTGCTACATATTCATAGCTCGTAATCATTCAAAGACGCAACTTTCTTAAGGTAAGCCAGTCTGTCTCCCTGATGAACGGAACCCACAACTCCCAAACCATCCACGTGGAGCTCGAGACTCACGGCGGCCTCTTTCCGGTTGTGCTACTTTATGGCAAGGCATCATACATATCAATTCTCGGCCGGCTTGTTGGCTGACTCGCTAAGCGAGACTGCAAGTTGTACGTGTCCCTGATGGTTGGTACCTACTTGGCTATCAGTTTCCTGAGACAGGAATTTCAGATTACCGGGTACCTTTGAATTGTCTTGTGGAAAATTATGGACCCGGTTCACCAAGCCGCAATAAAGTTCTGGGCTTCATTGAATGGCATGATGCAAAATGATGGATGCTGGCTCGCTTCCAAGTTCCTGCTTCGTAAGCAAAGCTAAGCGCCAACCCTGCCAACTGAAGGGAATCTTTTGGCGCTGAGGAGCACGCCCTTTACGCCTCGGATCTCTGCTTTCAGGGCTACAGCAGCGTCAGGCTGCTTGTCCTTAGAGGAACTTGATGCATTGAGTGAGTTGTCTGCGTTCCACGAATATGATGGCGGGGTATAGTAGAGGCCGTCAAGGTAGGATCTTGTCTCGCTGATGCTTGCTTGCAAAGTTTGGTTGTTTGTGCCGTTGTTTTCGGTGCCTTCCAGAAGCTCTGACAGATGCGATTTCATGATCTCAAGTCGTGTGGCTTGCTTCTGAGGCACCGAGTCGGGGTTTGCAATCTCAGCATCAGAGGAAAGACTTGTACGGCGAGAGAGGGAGGGAGAAGTCTGGGTGCCAACATCACGATGGAAGAGCTCGGTAGGGTCCGAGGTGACACTGTCCATATCGAAATCGACGAACTCAGCCGGTGTAGATGTTGAGGATTTCACTGTATGAGGCACAGTGGATACCAACTTGGACAGCTTGTCATTGAACCCGGTGACCTGTTGAGAGGTGTGTTCAAACATATCATGACGAGCGTGATTCAGATTGTCGGCCATGGGGGCGATGATGTATTTGGATAAGGCATAGGCAGAAGCAGTCACGGCGCCAGCTATGTATGTAGCATTTATGAGTCGGCCTACAGTAACCAGCGGCGGAGGTTTTTGAGGTTGAACGAGAAATTCAGGGTATGTGATGATGGGAGGCACGTCTCTTTGTGGTCGAGGAGCAGCAGACGGACGATTGGAGGTAAATTCGGCGGCCGAGAAGGAGAGGGCTTTGGAGGCGTCGAACTCCTGATTGGCTGCTTCTTGCGAGCCATCTGTTGTCTTGACATAGGTTGAAGGGCTGGGAGTGTTTTTGCTTGCATCGAACTCTTGTTGAGCGGCTTCGGTCGAGGCGTCGGTGGTGGGATGCGTCTTGCTGGCGTCGAACTCTTGTTGTGCGGCGTCGTCGGAACCATCTGTGGCAGGCGTGTGTTGGCTATCCTCTGAGCCTATGACTTGGTAGATCATGTCTTCGGAAATGTTCTTGGATAACAAGAAAGCCTTCTTCTTGTCGAACGGGGCATCTTTGACGGCAGGGTCCTGGAGGAAGCGGCGCACACGGTCAATGGGCGAGAGACTTGGATCGTGTTCTTGTGTGGCGGCTTGGGTGGACGCATCGGTAGCATGCCGTTGCCAGGATGGGAGCTCTTTCTTGTCCGACATTGTGATGTATAGCAGACGGGGAAGTCGAGCAAGTGTGGAGGAAGCATCAAGCATGTGAAATGACCACGATGAGCATCGGCCGACGATGCCTCGGCACGTCGGTCCGTGGAGAAGTCAAGTGTGGGCCGTGGCTGCGCTCAAGCCACACGTTCGCTCCAGCCACACCACCTCTGTCTGTCTGCCATACGGTAGACCGAAAGCTTGCTGCGTACATTTCCAATTATCCTTTCGTATACGCCTCGAGTTATTTGAATATCCCCTGAACGCCTAGACATGTCGGTGCCGACGAACAAGAGACAGAAGGGTCCAGACGGGAGCCCCGTGGGTGCATCGAATGCAAACAGAAGTACACGAACTCCCCCAACGAGCCACCCACATGCCAACAGGTTAGTACCCCCCTGCTGTGTGTAATCTGCTCGCACTCGTCATCCGTCTCCCATAACATCCCCACATCAACTTCCAAAAATGCCTCCCACTCGCTCCACTAGATCAACGAGAGCCGCATCATCCAGACTGACAGCACTCACCAGCACGTCCGCCAGCATCAACAGACAAGCTTCAGACTCTCACCATCTACGAATCACCGTCAAAGCTCCCCCCAGCAAATTGCGCCAGGCCATCTCCGGCGACGACCCGGAATCTGACTACGACTCTCCCGAGCCTCCTGCACGCACCGCCCGCTCTACCCGTAATCCTCGCACCGTTCTCGATAACGAGTCCGACGACGACCAAGACGACGATGACGAAGAAGACGACGACGACGACGATGACGCCGAAGGAGAAGACGACGACATGGACAACACAGACATGATGGACCCCGAGGCCAGCGACGAAGACGCCGATGCCGATGCTGACGATATCGAAATGGACTCTCCACACCCAACACCCTCCGTCATTCGTGTCGCCCCATCACTGCCTCCTGCAAAGCCAGAACAGAAGACCAATCCCGCCGCTTCGGCCCCGGCGCGCAAGCCCAATCTCAAAAGTGTTGAAGCCAAGGAGATGGAAGATGACGACGAAGACGACGACGATGAATTGTCCGACTTGCAGTCTGGAGACGATGATTTGCCTGGTGCCGAAGACGACGAAGAAGACCTTGACAGCGACCTCGAGGGCGAGGACGGCGATGCGACTCTGGACTTGACCAAATTGACTCGTCGCCAACGTGCAGTCTACGATGAAGAGCAGGATGCGAGTCTCATGGCTCTTTCCAACGAGGCACAGAAGAAGAAACATCTCACGGCTGAGGAACACGCCATGCGCAGAGCCGAGATGGCGAGACGAAGGAAGAATCTATCCGAGAAACGTAATGAAGAGGAAAAGGTTTGTTCCCATTCCACTGATGTGGTTTCTGACGGCTAATCAAAATCTTCAGATGGATACCATTAACAAGCTGCTCAAGAAACCGGCCACCAAGCGTCGGACTCGCGCAGAGATTATCGCTGCCCAGAGTGCTGCAGATGGAACTCCAGTATACACGGAAGATGGCGAGGAGTACTTCCACCCTGCCAATCCCCTCTTTGTTCGTTATGTCAACAACAAGGATGGCAGCCGCGTGGGTGTACCGTCAGAATGGCTAGAAGAAGGGCAGCCTGTCGGACAAGTATTGCGTAATGGCTGGGAAGCACCTCCTAAGATGGTTGAGGAGGTGTCGTGAGAGGTGCTTGCAGCTCCAAATGCGCTCTGAGTAATAAGAGTAGCCAACAATAACGACATATGAGCATCCGAACTTCCACTCTGCTACCTTTGTCATCCATGATCTAGCTGTTTGGTAATTTCCATACCGCAACGAGATTGAGATTCCACGAATTTTACGGCACAGCAACGTCAGCATCTGAACACAACCACGTTCCACGCTGGTGACAGGCTGAATATGCAGCATGTTTCACGATCGACAAAAGATGCATCATCTGGCATTTGATCTGCAACAAAGAACACGGAAGAGCCGCCTCTGCCGTTGCGCACGAAGCACAACTCGAATTTTGACAGGGTGATCCCCCGTTCTCCCCCTCATCTCTCAGGCACGCATGACGTCTTCGAAATGTATCTGCCGTGGGTATGGCAAAATAAAACATTCACGGTGCATCTATCGAATTGTTCTTCCCATCGCTGGTGACGTGATTCGGTGATTGTTCCGTTGTTGCAGGATGTACGTAGGTCAGTTGATTTGTGAATGCTATATAAACCCACTGTTCGTGCTTGAGTTTCTTCAACGCAAACTTCATCCGTCGATATGAAGTACTTGAACACTCTGTCGTTGCTGGCCATTGGTGCCTTTGCCCAGCAGGTCACTTTCCAGAACTCGTCTTCTACCATTCTTCGGGTCGACAATGGCACTTATGGTCCTGAGATTGAGGAGTACCATTATTACTATGATCAGTGGCCCATCGGTCTAGCTGTTAGCTCGACTGGGCGATTCTTCGTCTCTTATACAAGAGGAGATTACGAATACACTGTCGGAGAGGTAGTCAACAAGACTGCCGAGAAACCATACCCATCTCAAGCACTACAATTGCCGGTCGACAGTCTGAACACGACATGGAACGGCATTGCCTTCGGTAGCGGCAACAGCTCAGCTTTTGTCTCCGTACAGGCTCTATACATCACTCCTCAGACCAGCACAAGACCAGAGACGCTATGGATCCTGGATACCGGAAGACCCACAGTCCACAGCGCAGCTGGAGACCCAAGCATGCCCTACGCCCAGCCAGGAGGCCCGAAGCTCATGGCGATCTCTCTTGCCAACGACACAATCTACAAGACATACACGTTCCCAAGCACAGTTCACTATCCAGACTCCTACCTCAACGATCTGCGTTTCGACCTGAGAGCCAACGTCTCGGGCACCGCAGGAGAAGGAATCGCCTACCTAGTCGACAGTAGCAATGAAGGACGCAACGCCATGATCATGGTTGACCTCAAGACCGGAGAGTCCTGGCGCAGGCTCAACCAAGACCACAGTGTACTGCGCGTTCCCAACGATGTACCGACATACTTCGGCAAGCCTTTCTACTTCAAGCAACTAGGAATGCCAATCAGCTGGCAACAAGAAGGACTCGATGGCCTTCAGCTGTCCACAGATGGCAAGACAGCATACTATTCTCCATTGACATCGAAAACTCTGTACTCGATCCCCACCGTCAACCTTCGCGAGAGAGACAGCAACCCACTCGCCGAGATCTGGGCACACAGCAATGTATCCTCAAAAGGCCAGCGCGGTGGAGACGCCAACGGCTTCGAGGGTGACAGCAGTGGCAAGATCTACCAACTCATGCCTGAGCAGAATGCAGTGTACTACTTTGACCCTAGCGATGGCCAGACGCACGGTTTCCTCAGAGATCCTAGAATCTTGTGGCCTGATGGTGCTACTGTCGGTGCAGATGGTTACATCTATCTCAACATCAACCAGCTGCCCTTCCAACCCGATTGGAACTTTGGTGTCGATGGAAGAACACACCCTGGTGCAGTGTTGAGAGCAAAGTTGCCTGATGGTGCGGTGAAGGTCAACACTCTCTACTAATTGGGAACAAGAGGACTTGGGTCGGTTGCACCTCATTCTATGATGATCCACAATATACAAGTCACTATGAAACCAATGCTATTGCTTCTCCTTCCACTCGTTGATAGCCTTCTCAGCAACCTTTGTGCCTTCCATTCCAGCTGGCATACCAGCATATACCGCTGCCTGTAAAATGACCTCTCGGATCTCGACTTCCGAGGCTCCGTTGTTCAACGCTCCTCTGGTGTGGACAGCCAACTCAGGACCTCGGTTCAAAGCACACAGCATCGCTATGTTCAACAAACTTCTAGTCTTGAGATCTAGGCCTGGTCGTGTCCAAATGCTTCCCCATGCCGCTTCTGTTGCTAGCTGTTTTTGTTGGTAAGCTTGTGATGCAAAATGAAGTTATACGGAGAGAACTTGTACCTCTTGCATGGGCTTAGCAAAGTCTGAGGTGGCATTGGCGAGGGCACGATCAACGTATTCTTTGCCGGCGACTTTGTTGCGCATCTCGAGACCAGCATCGTAGAGGGTCGAGTGTGCCTCTTTGACCTTGTCTGCATTCTGTTCTGTATATTTGGATGCCATGGTTTCTGCGACTCGTTCCTTGTAGTATGTGAGGATCCAATGTACTTGGTTTTGGGCTGATTATTTGTGGTTCTTTTATATGTGTCAAGTATACAGATGTTCTGGTAGAGCTGGTCAAGGAGCCCAAAGGTGTGGTACAGAGCGTGCCTCGGGTGGAAGCGGGGTTCCTGCCGAGGAGAGATGGCATGTTGAAAGTCAATCATCTCGGTTGGTCGCTTACCTCCGACGACAATCCGTTGACTAGGTATCTGTTATAGAGCCTCTTGCTCGACGAACATGACTACGATACAATACAACCAAGGATGCCAATCGGCCTTCTCGGGCGACTTCCTGCATCAGAGTCCCAGCCGAACTATTGGCCAATACTAGTCGGTCCGTGGACGAATCGACCCTACCGTTGACCAGGCTGTCGTCAAAAAGAGCAGTTCCTTGTTGAAGAGATAATTTGAGTTGCCAGCGCAGTGCCGATTATCTTAGAAAGCAACAAAAGAACAAAACGTACAGCAGCAGGGATTCCCACGTGGTCACCCACCGTAGTACTAATCTGCCGTTCAACTGCTTATGTATGGCAGAGCGGACGGGATGCCCAGTTTTCAGCTGACTGTGGCCGTACGTAGAGGCAAGGTTGTCATAATCCAATATACATCTGCATCAATACTAGTTCCACCGGATCGTAATCGCAAGCTTCTCAAATCAAAACTCGTAGCAAAAGAATCAGTACTCTCGAAACGAATAGCTTTCTCGGCCGTAGTTCTCATACACTTTGCGTATTGGCTTGCTGCCGCATCTGGTGGCCACTTGATCGTGATCCGACAACAGTCATGTCATCATCTTCGAGAACATCATCATGCGGGTGTCGTTGATCAGAATTGATGACAGTCGGCTCCTGAACATAGTAGAATGATCCATCATGGCGCATGACCTTTCTGTGGCGCAGCACAGTCAAGAACTTCTTGTGCTTGTGGTGATGCGACTCCTCCTTTTCCCAGTCGTGGTGGCCTGCCATGAATTTGTAGACCCTCATATGGACAGGTCGCAGGCCACCGACCTCGTGATCAGAGTCCTGGTCGAGAACGGTCGAGTTGTAGTTGAGTGCTTTGAGGAGCTGGAAGTACATGACGCTGAGTACGCCGCCACATAGGGGAGCGATCCAGTAGATCCAGTGGTATTGAGGGAACTTTCCAGCTACGGCTGCGGGACCGAGCGATCGTGCTGGATTGAGAGAGCATCCTGTCCAGGCAACGAGGAAGAGATGCAGTGTGAACAGAGTCAAGCCGATGCCGACAGGTGCCAGATAAGTTGCACGGTGCTTGATCACATCCGTTAGTCTTGATAATTGAGAGGCAAGCTCGTAGACATACCTTCTCGACTGCGAGCATCAAGACACTGAATACCAGGAAGCTGGTACCCAAGAACTCCAGAACGAATGCCTGCTGATACGAGATCTGGTCCGAAACAGTAGTATTGACAACATCCACGCCGCCCGATCCTGCAGGTGTCAACCCGAGAACCAGAGCAGACGCGATGATACCACCAATCAGCTGAGCACCGAAGAGCATGATTGCGCGGACGGTGGTAAGGACACCCGTCAGCCAGAGCGCTACGGTGATAGCTGGGCTATAGAAGCACATGAGTTAGCCTTGTCCTGAGATCAGCGTCCCAGGGGGTATGGTCATACTTGAAAAGACCACCAGTGATGCGATAGAACATCCAAGCCATCACAAGAAGAGCCAAGCCAAATGAGGTCGCAATCATCATGATTGTCTGAGAGTCCAGGGGAGCATTTGTGTTGCTTTGCGATGCGGTCCTGGCGAGGTTGGCTGTCTTTGCTGCGCCTTCTGCCTATTGTCGCAGATATTAGTCGATTGTTCGTGAAAGTAACAAGCATGGAAGACGGGTGAAACGAACGATGAACAAGAACATAGCAGTGCCCAGAATCTCACCAAGCACCGCTGTCAAATGGTTCTTGACTTGCGAGGCATTCTCGCGTAGAGAGAGATGCATGTTGTTAAGCTCCAATCAGGTATTACTCTTTCTAGCAAAGTGAGGATCGATGAATGTATGTAGACGAATGTGCAGATAGGGTAGATGCTCCTAGTGTAAGTGAAACATCCCTGTCATCCTGATGCTCTCCCTTTATAATCATACCATCTCTCTACTGCCGTTGCTGTTAAGAGTTTCCATGACGTGCCCACACCTACTTTGCAAGCCAGAATCGGATTCCGATCACAGATAAGCATACCACTTGAGGGGTAACTTCAAAGTCAGAGTCGTGAGTGCTGACCGTCTAGAAGGGTATAAATCGACTCCGAATAGAGGGTGGAAGACTGCGAACGGTTGCTCCGAGGACTTCCAGCCACAATTTTGTGGTGATTTACTCGGCGATCAAGCCACATCGGGCGCCGTCCGCGTCATACTTGAACCTTCATAACGAACACAACCAGACCACAAGAGTGTATAAACTTGATTTATCGAAGTTCCAAGCTGTCAAGACAACTGCCATCGGGACATTTGTCAATTAAAACGCCTATTGGCCATGGCGGAAGAAAGTGTCCCAGATTATCGACGCTCAGGATCGATCACCCCAGCCACTCTCGTACTCCAATACAATGTCTGAGCACCTAGGCTAGCTGACAGTTGAGCGAGCCTCGAAATGTCGTCGTTCTCAGCCCTGTGTGCCTTCTATACTCAAGGCTTGCAAGACAATCGCGGCCCTGATGACCATCGCGTTCCTGAACGCGTCATCAAAATCATGACCAGAAGCGCAAAGCGCGATTCTTTTCCTAACCTCCAGTTTCCCAAGCAATTCCATGAATCCCACATCTCCCCCAGGTCGTAGCATGAACAACCAAGAGATGCAGCTATCAGGCTCAGAAACCAAGATCTTGTTACGCGATTCCTCACGCTGTGTTTTGTCATCCACATTGCTTGTGAACTCGGTCTGCTGCATTCGATCTGCCACAACACCAGCCAACTTTTTTGCACACACCACGCGAGCCGCGCGATAGCCAAGTTCGTCTTTGTTGTTGGCGGCGGCGGATACGGTGAGTAACTCACGGATGAGTAAGAAGTGGATGTTCGGGACGAGGTTCCAGGCTGTGAGCAGCCAAATGCCCATCTCGCTGTCGTAGATCTGAGTCAGCGTTGAAGCATTTCCTGCAGGATATAGAGTTGGCAATGGCGAGTATGTGATAGGATTCGGGGATTTCTGGGATGCAGGGCCAGAAAAAACGACGGGATAGGGTGAGTACGGAGTAGCTGAGATACCAGGTGCAATGTTCTCGCAGACGATACTGCTGGGAGAGGTAGCATGGCATAATTCTGGTCCGGGTTGCTTTGCAGGACGTGTGTGCGGTATTCTTGGCAGTGACGAGGAGTTTGTATATGCTGGTGGATGGTTGTATACTGGTAGCGCTTCGGTCTGTTCTTCTGATAGTAGAGGGGAGCATGCTTTTCTCTTCCTCGACAGAACACTCTGAGCATGATGCCACCCTTGAGCCTCCCACACGTCAAAAGCGCCATCCCATCCACTCCCATACATTCCGCGCAAGTCGAACTTTGGCGTGAAGAAAGCTACGTTCCTATCCATAACTCGAGACAGGCGTTGGAGCCCAACTTGAGCGTAAGAGCTAAACTTTAGATACAGATCAAACTCCCTTGCTTCTGACAAGGATTTTAGACCGTCCAGCAGTGCAAGAGGAGTACCACGCATCTTGCCTGAATAAGGTCGGCTGTTCATGACAACTCCGCATGTGCGCTTGTGGCCAAGAGCGAAGGATACATGGAGGATGCGAGTCGCATTGGCCGAGACAGTGTCGGCGGGGCGCTCGAACAGAGCTTCGGGCACAAGTTCAGGAGACATGGGGTGAAAATCATGCATTGCACTTGTCATGCACAAGTCTTCGGCAGGTACGACGAGGAAGAAGCTGCGTGGGCGTGCCTTTGATTTAGAACGCGACTTGACTGACATTGTCAGAACGACAAGCAACTCATTCTCGTCTTGATCAAGCGCGAACCAGAGACGTAGAGAACCGTCATTGCCGTGTATAGGTGATGGTCCTCCAAGATGATGCATGATTTCAAGCTCTTTGTCCTTCCACTGAGCGCCAACCTGGTGACCTCCTACGATCCACTCGAGACGTGCGCCAGGCCCTAGCAACACATCGCCGGTGTCGGCTTCAAGTTGCAGGCTATCGTCGTCGCAAGCCATGTCGATGTCTAATCAGTCAGTCAAGCTTACCGTTTCCCTGCGTGCTTGGAAGCAGCGCAGTTCCCACCCGCCCAGGCTTTTCGCGTTGTGGGATGCAGAGCAGCCTTGACTCGTTGGTGCAAAAGATCGTATTGTGCCGCGCTGTTTGCAGAGCTAGAAAGACTCATTCACACAAGGTCCGAGTCTGCAGTCCGCACTGCCAAAGGCTCAGTCACGCAAACAGTGTTGGGATAGAGCCGGAGACAGTGGAAACAGAAGAGCAAGTCCCCAGGGATAGAGTCGGACTAGAGATGCTACAGTTCGGCAGCTGCGAAGCATATGTCGACTTGTCGCGATTGTTGGTATTGGAGTCAACGTCGATAATTATGTTAATGGACGGAGGCAGATCAACCAACGCGACGCGCACCGGTCACGTGATGTATGCCAAGATCTATTCAAGCTGACTTGTGCAGCTGTCACAAAAAGCATAAGGCAGTCAACTTGCACATGGTAGATAGGTAACTTTCAAAATTGGTGCTGTCTTGACGATATCGATGTTCTCGAATTAGTGTTTATTGTCTCATGATGGTGCGCGCTGTCACGCTGGGTATTATAAAGATCGAAAGTAGGATCCCCGCTCACTCCTTGAACTCCACCTTCTCTTCCAGCTTCAGCTGAATTGATCGCCGTGATCACCATACTGTCGGGTCTTGTTGGCCTTTCTCATCCTCGTCTGTCTCCGGAACTCCTGTGCTTCCGCCTCGCGCTCTAAGCGATGTTTCCTCTTGCGCTCCCAGACTGCTCGGATTGTGCGTCTCGTTTGCTCCTTGCCTTCTTCAAAGTTCGCTCGAGCCAGTGACACAACTTTGTCGATCTCTTCGGTTGTATAGACGAAATTCCACGTGCTCATGAAGTCTGATGTCTGGGGATCGACCCCTGGAACCTTGTCGTTTTTGAGGAACGGGAAGTAGATGACGGCAATACCAGCATCCGGCCTCATGAGCTCCCAATCCTCTTCGACTTGTTTCGACAATGGTGGCTCTGTGTCGTTCTCGCGCTCCTCTGTTGTGCCCACCCAAACAGTGCAGTACCCTAACTCACTGGGTTTGGCTGGAACCTTTTCGCCTGCCATGACCGGACTGGAAGCTTCTGCATGTCTTGCACGCTCGATCCTGTCAGTGGCTTCTTGCTCAGTGGTAGCCTGTGCTTGTTCGAGTTCCTTCAGTGTTTGCTCTTCGCTGATCTCCTCGCTAGGCCATCCTGCACCAACTGGCCAGCCTTTAATCCCGCGTTGCTTGACATAACCGTCAGTCACCTTGATCCAGTTGTCTTTCCTGACATCTGCGGAAGCGTCGAATGCGATCAGAACATCGATATCCCTCCCTGGGCGTAGGAGCGGATAGATCGGGAGGTTGTTGCTCATTCCGGCATCCATGAGTTGCAACGTTGTTACGTGGTGGACGCTCTGGGGACACGATTGAGGCAGGAGACTCGCCATGTTTGTAGCAAAGTTCGGTATAGATGCTGGCTCGAAAGGATGAACTTTTGTAAGGTCGTCATCCTTTTCAGCAATCAGTTGATCGATGCCGCTGAAACCGGCTAGACTGCGGACCAGGGGTCGCACTTCCTTGTAGTAATGAGACAGCGTTGCACAGAACGCACTACCCCAAATACCCATTAACAGGGGAACTCGGAGCTCAGGCAGTGCAAGACCGTTTTCTCTCCAAACGCTGTAGCCTCCGTCGAATTTGCGACCAATCGCCCAAGTTGGAATGCCAGCCCCAAGCTCCTCACAAAAGAACTCGTATGGTGTCCACTCGAACCATTGAAACCATGACTCTGCTCTGGCGATCGCTTTAGAGGTCTCGTCCTGTAAATTCATGGCACGATCATGCGACTGAACCAAGTCAGGAATCTCGTGGCGCACGGCTGTATAGATAGGTAACGGATAAGCACCGGAGTCAGTATGTTGCCGCTGGTTCGAAATCTTGAAATCGTGATCTGAAATGCCTAGCTCGCCTCTAGGAACCAGCAGACGAGCACCTAGAAGTAGTCCGTATACATCCACGAGACCAAACGCAGCATCCGGCACGCCCTTCATCTTTTCCACTATTCCGCTGAGGAGGTACTTGCTGGTCGGTGCGCTACTCAGTAACGAGAGTGCTGCTGGAGGGTATGCAATATGGACATTGAGACGGCTTTTGAGATGGTTGATCATACGTTCGTGACTTTGTTGGCCGACGGACGAGTAAAAGAGAGTCTGTAGCCAGCAAGAACCACTGACCCCTGCTGTGTATGTTACGCAGTCGAAAAGTCCTGCCTCTTGTGCAGAGAGATACGAGGAAGTTCCTGCGACGAGAGCTCGAAGTCCGCCGCCAGATCCACACATGGCGATAGTCGGTACGTCAGCTGGATGTATTTCGTCCTCGGGGACACCAAGGTATCTGGCTAAAGCGGTAGTCGTATGCACTTTCCGATTGCGCAAGAAAGCACGCTCTTCTTTACAGATCTCATCTGATACTCGGACCCGAGCATCCCATATGATCTCAGGGTTGATTTCAGGGTCGTTTGCTTCGTACCAGATTTCTTCCGCCAGAGAACCAGGGGCCATTGATAGTTCATTCTGTAGTTTTGCTATATAGCCCGGTATGACTTTGGCCCACCGAGGGACAATCGTACCAGCAATTTTCTCTCCGAGCTTGGAGATTTCGAAATTGACGATACTGTCTTTGGCCGTTTCGAAGCTTCCAACCATAGTATGCCATGCTGAAACATCAGAGGCTTCCAAAGCCTCACTAATATCCGACGCTCTGTGGCCTTTCGTTTGGGATGGCGGTGCTTGCTGGCCTGGTCGAGGTTGATTGGTATCATTTCCAGTGCTGTAGAGTTCAGATTGTGCGTGCTGATCTTGAGGGCCAATCTTTTTGACAATGACTGGCCATGAAAACCAGTCCTCGGATTCTGATTCTCCAGAGCTGTCTGCAAAGACGCGTTGATGAGAGGAAGTTAAAGCATAAGTGCCTGCGCCGACTACAATGGCAGCGACAGCACGAGCTGTGCTTCTGTCGGAGCGCCTGGAGCTTAGCGATGCTTGGTGGAGCTGCCGGCGACTGGACTTCGTGTCAGTATATCTATTTATGTGGATTGTTCAGCCAGCTGAGAAAACTCACCAGGCCGCACGAGCCTTTGTGTTGAAGTGGAAAGTACTTGATCTGAGCATTGGTAACGTAGGTGAGATAGCATTGTCGTTAGTAAAGATGGGGTTCTAGAAAAGCATCTGTGGACAAAGGATGGAAAGATATCAAGACTCGGGGCAGGGCGCAACAGAATGCACTGCCACGATGAGGCTTTTGTGCAGCAAGATCCGGTTCTTTGAATTCAGAAGTGGCTCGTCATGGCTACGATATGCGTTTTTCAGGAACCGGAAGACGCATCTGCATCGCGCGATCCTGCCGACTGATGCGCCACGTGCGCCCTCTCCGCGATCGCGAGTCAGGCCAAACCTCTCCTCTTGGCTGCATGCCCGGATCACCCCTTGACTTGTTGCCAACAGCCTGGAGCTCTCCAGTGTTTGGCTTGTATCGCTATCTGGTGTCCGTTACCCACGTTAGACCTTTGCCCTCCAGCATGTATTGATCTCGCCCGACTTCTTAATCTGTAACCACATTCATACGACTCCAGCATGGCGGGTCCAAAGAGGGCCGCTTTCGCTGAGGAGAGCGCCGAGGTCGAGGTGCTCTACGCCAACTTGACCAAGATGAAGAGCTTGACCAAGAAGATCCAAGCTTCCATGAGCCGTCTCGAGACGAGTGGACAGACAGTCGAAGAGGCTATTGGGCCCATCTATGGAAACACACAAAAACTGCAGACGACCAATGCAAACATCGATCGCGTCATCATGGCCATCGACAGGATCCGTGAGCCCCTGGACATGCGCAACAGGGAGGAGCAGGTCTTGCGCTCCAATCCTCAGTCTGTCGGCTTGACCGAGTACATATCATCTATCGATCGCACTCGCCAGGCTCTGGGTGATCTGAAGCAGTCAAACCTCCGTTCGAATCAGCAAGCCATCTCTGAGCTCAACAGTCTCTTGAGCGTGGGAAGTCGACAACTCGAAGACGTCTTCCAAGGCACTCTTCGCGACGGCGTAGCCCCGGTCGAGCCTCTCCACTTCATCACCAAGAACATCGACTTTCCTCGTATCTCGTCAAACAAGACAACTCAACTCCGCACCATCAACGCGCACGCATCTTCGTCAGCGTCTGAGCTTGCGCAGGGCGACTCGAGAGGTACACCAACAGCCAAGATCTACGCTGAAGTACGGGGCCAGTACATCACCTCGAGTCTACAAAACATGGCCGCTGCCTGTCTAGCAACTGCGCGGAAGCAGAACCCCAGCACTGCCACTATATATAAGAAAGGTGACAATGCTATCGGTATGTATGCTGCCGGTATCAAAGGCATGTTTATCGCTGAGTACGACAATATCTGTCCTGTCTTCGATCGCGAAGAGTGGAGTCTGGTTCTGTCAATGACCTGCCAGGGTGCCTTGACAGCCTTTGCTGCCACTTTGAGAGATCTCGACCGTCACATCAAGGATAACATTACAAGTGATTGCTTCCTAGCGTACGAGATCATCGAAGTTGTATCAAACACAGCTCTTGAGGTTGAAAGCAAGACAGGACAACTAAAGAGTGAGATAGCCGATGCTCTGAAGCCCATACGAGAAACCGCCAAATCCTCTCTCTCGGCACTTTTGACAGACGTGCGAAACCGAGTGCAGCAGATGATGCAGCTCCCTGCCGATGGTTCCGCAATCTCCTTGACCTCGGAGATGATGACTCGATTGCAGGCCATGACTGGCTTCCTTGTGCCCTTGTCGTCCATCTTGATATCTCTCGGGAAGGGTGGTTGGTCTGCGCCAGGACCTGCTTCGTCCAGCACTTCTATACCCACTCTCAAGTCTTTCGATGTTGGCGCAGACGGTCGCAAACTATTCGCAGACTACGCAGCAGACACCATACACACCCTGTTATCCAATCTTGAAGCACGGTCCCAAGCTCTGCAGAAAGGAAAAGGCGTACAAGGTGTGTTCCTCGCGAACAATATTGCCATCATTGATCGTATGATTCGAAGCTCTGAACTCGGTCCGCTGTTGGAGCCCGCACAGCCTAAGATTGAAGCCTGGCGTGTCAAAGCGACTAAGCATTATATGACTACCTGGAACGAGGTATCAGCTTATCTACTTGATGTACAGTACACCAACCGCGGTCCTCGTCCTCCCAGTACCGGCACCGCAGTCGACTCGGCAGCGTTCGTCAAGGCTTTGTCCTCGAAAGAGAAAGACTCGTTGAAGGAGAAATTCCGCGGATTCAACGCATCATTTGACGAGATGGTCGCTAAACACAAGACCTACAAGATGGAGAAAGAGGTTAAGACCTCACTCGCACGGGATGTCCAAAGGTTCATCGAGCCTCTCTACGGTCGTCATTGGGACAGATACCATGAGATTGACAAGGGTAGGGGCAAGTACGTCAAGTATGACAAGACGCAGCTCAATGCGGTGCTCACGAATCTGGGGTAACGAAAGGTGACGGGATCTGAACTTAGCGTGGTGTCAGGAGTTTTTGGATGTGTACCCTAGCAAGACGGTTGACAGAGGCACAAGTGGAGATGTGTTGGTGCGGGAGGATCATGTTACCACTCGTACGTGGAATAAGCTCGAGATGTGTCCAGGATAGTCGTGCTGACTCTCCAGGGCCGGCATGACGCTTTCCCTGATCTGGACAAATGGTTGTTGACTGCCAAAGAAAGCTGCCGTGCGTCTGGAGAAAATAAACATGGGGTCGCATTCTCATACCAATCATTAAATGAGTCTTGACGAGAAAGGGACCTGTCGAAGGACGCTGCTTACTATCTGATAGACGAGTTGTGAACAGCGTAACGGATCTACGGGTGCTTTCTCCATCCTCTTTCGACGCACGCGCCCACAGACCCCTTTCCGCGGCGGTTTGGCTGCTGCACTTGGCTGTCCCTTTCCTCCACAATTCAGACCTCCATCTTGTAGCTTTGACACTGCCGTGACTCTCACTCTCGTCTATCGCTTCTCGGATAACATTTGTTATATCATCTGCAACAATTCAAGGGTATGTGGAACCATTGAGGCGAGTTTGCAAAGTGCCAATTCCAGCGGCAGGCGAGCTGTTGAAGTGCGTCGGGCCACCACCACCGTGAACGCTCCTGCCACCGCAAACTTGCTCAGCGCAAACGAAGGTTTACGTGTGCATGTTGCTGACACGTGCTCTCCCAACAGAAGAAAGAACGAACGTCGGCTCTCGCAGTAACTCGAAATCCACCCGCCATGGGTAAGCCAGCTCTCCCAATCCACCATCCCCCATTGCCTCTCACTGCATCGCGAGCTGTATCACCTCTCGTTCCGTCGCCATGAGCGCCACCACCGAAGAAGGCGCCTCGCCTCTCCAGACAGAGCCTGCGAACGCAGACCCAACTGCCAATGCCGACACGTCGTCCGTGAATGATGCTGATGCAAAGCTCGTCGATACAGCTTCCAATGGCGTCTCTCACACACCTCCTCCGGTCCGCGCATCGCCAGTTCCTCCCCAGATACCTTCCGATACTAGCCCTACCTCTCCTCTGATGGGATCCATATCGCCTCAGATCCAGACCGTCTCTCACAGAGACCCCAAGGCCGCCGCCGCAGCAGCAAGCGACATGAAGAACATCGTGCGCAGGAAGTTGACCGGTTTCGTCGGATTCGCCAACCTGCCAAACCAATGGCACCGCAAGAGTGTTAGAAAAGGATTCAGCTTCAACGTCATGGTCGTCGGTAAGTCTACCATCAGTGTATTCGTGCACACGCGCAGCTTCTGATTACGGCATTCAGGTGAATCTGGTCTTGGAAAGTCGACTCTCGTCAACACATTGTTCAACACTTCCCTTTACCCACCCAAGGAGCAGAAACAACCCAGCCTCGACTTCGCACCCACCACTGTTGCCATCCAATCCATCAGTGCAGACATTGAGGAGAACGGTGTACGTTTGAGACTGAACGTCATTGATACTCCTGGCTTTGGTGACTTTGTCAACAACAACGAGTCCTGGCGCCCTATCGTCGAGAACATCGAGCAGCGCTTCGATGCCTATCTCGATGCCGAGAACAAGGTCAACCGCATGAACATTGTCGACAACCGCATCCATGCCTGTGTGTACTTCATCCAGCCTACCGGTCACTCGCTTAAGCCTCTCGACATCGAGGTCATGCGCAGGCTGCACACCAAGGTCAACCTGATTCCCGTCATTGCCAAGGCCGACACGCTCACAGATGAGGAGGTCGTCTCCTTCAAGGCAAGAGTAAGTTGATCGATACCACAGTTGTGCAAGATGAGGTTCTGACACGAACAACAGATTCTCTCAGATATCAAACACCAGGGCATTCAGATCTTCGAGGGCCCTCGCTACGAGCTGGACGACGAAGAGACCATTGCCGAGAACCAGGAGATCATGTCAAAGGTTCCCTTCGCCGTTGTTGGTGCCAACGCCGAGGTCAGCACTCCCGAGGGTCGCAAGGTGCGTGGCCGCAAGTACCCTTGGGGTATCATCGAGGTCGACAACGAGGATCACTGCGACTTTGCCAAACTCCGCCAGATGCTCATCCGAACACATATGGAGGAGCTCAAGGAACACACCAACAACACGCTCTACGAGAACTACCGTTCCGACAAGCTCGAGTCGATGGGCATGCAGCAGGACCCTTCTGTGTTCAAGGAGATCAACCCTGCAGCCAAGCAGGAGGAGGAGCGTTCGCTGCACGAGCAAAAGCTGGAGAAGATGGAGCGCGAGATGAAGCAAGTCTTCCAGCAGAAGGTCCAAGAGAAGGAACACAAGCTCAAACAGAGCGAGGAGGAGCTGTACGCCCGCCATCGCGAGATGAGGGAACAGCTAGACAAGCAGAAGAACGAGCTCGAGGAGAAGAAGGGTCGCATCGAGACCGGCCGACCGGTCGAAGAGAAGGGCAAGAGAAAGGGCTTCTCGATCCGCGGCTAAGCTTGGTGTTGTCAAGGATTGAGGACTTGGAAGAGGTCCAGATTACTATTGTGGTTAATCCCCATCATCAACATCAATTGCTGAGCAGCGAGGCAAGGGTAGGCAGGACTGCCTTTGCACAAGTTGGGTCCAAAGTTGTGATACCTCAGCGCTTTTTGTTTGTTTCCCGTTGCGTTTCCCCCCATGTCAATTTACTTGATTGCTTTTCAGTATGTACCTTTAGTCAACAAAAAGCGAGAAAAAGACAAACAGCATGGATTTATTCTTCAGACGGACTTGTGCTTGAGGTTTGACTATACACTTTGCATGGAGACGCATCGGTGCGCCCTGTTCGGTCTTCATCACAGACTGCACAAAGAATAGTTGGAGAGGATCATTACAAAGTGTCGGCAAGAAAGCATGCCATCCCCTCGAACAATGCCCTCATGATTCAACGCACGGCAGGTCTCGACTCGGGACGCATGTGCAGTGGCTTGGACGCGAAGACGAATGACTAGCGTATACGTCACCGTAGCTTCCCTGATTGAAAGGTCGCACCTGCCTCGTGTCTTCTCTCAACCATAAGCAAGACCGCAGTCTGTTTCTCTTTACTACCAACTGTCTATTCTACACTCTGCCATCACCTATCACATTCAGGACCATTACAGGATAGCATCCCCAGTTGCAACAAGTGCACCAGCAGCGTGAGTGACGTCCCGATTCCCTAGCTTGCTAGCTCGCGTGAGTTTGTGCGCGCCAGCCACGGCGGAGCAGACGACCCCACTGGGCCAACACCTGTCATTCTGCTGTCACTCTCCTTCACTTCCTTCTTGCACTCCTTTCCTCAGCATCAATACTGACACAATCTGCTCAAGCTCTCCTACAACAATGGCTCCCCCTCCTCCCGCAACCCTCCCTCTCCAGGAGCGCTTGCTCCAGCTCGTGCAGACACTGCAATTCGCATGGTTCGCTGGCCATGTCACCCTCTTGCTGTCTTCGGTCCGCTACGCTCTTTCGTACTTGACCTTCCACGCAAACTCCAAGTGGGCAATCTTCTCGTACCGCACCGCTTTCATTGCCGCCGCTGCCACCTACGGTATCGTCGTCTTTAAGAGCTTCCGCGCTCGTGCTCGTGCCGGCAAGGCCCAGGGCGGTGCTTTCCAGATCATTGGTGATGAGAACGTCCAATACTTGGGTAAGTTTCTGAACGAGCTGCGCACGACCTCGACCCTCAATGCTGACATGTTTAGCCATGGCTCTGATCTGGCTCTGGTCTCGCCAGATCCCCCTTGCCATTCTGCCTTTCGCCGTCTACTCCATCTTCCACGTTGCTACTTACACCAGATCAAACCTTCTGCCCACCATCCAGCCCCAGCCCGCTGTCGCTGCTGGCGAGAAGCCCAAGTCGTCTGGCCTCGCCGAGACCATTGGCAACTTCGTTAAGAACTACTACGATTCGTCCATGACCCTCGTTGCTATTCTCGAGATCGCTCTCTGGTTCCGTCTGTTCTTCTCTGGTCTTCTCTTCCAGAAGGGTTCTTGGATTCTGCTTGTTATCTACACTGTCTTCCTCAGGGCTCGCTTCCACCAAAGCACCTTCGTGCAGTCCGCCGTCAACCAGCTGGGCGCTCGCGGTGACGCTATTGCCAACCGCCAGGACCTGCCTCCTGCCATCAGACAGGGCTGGGGTGGTCTCAAGAGTGGTATCAAGCAGGCCGCTGACCTGACTGACATCAACCGCTACGGTGGTGCTCAGCAGCAGGGTGTTCCCAAGAAGACTCAGTAAACTACTCGTGTCGTTCATTTGTGGTCTACCATCGAGACTGAATCGACGCTTCGGAGTTCACGTGCTCTTGGTCTCGAGGCCGGGCTCCAACACCACAGCATAACGATTGAGCAAACCCTGCACATAATGATGCTCTGACGAGAACAAAAAGTTGATAGAGGAAGGGGACGAGAGAAAGCGATGTTGTTGCGCAGCTGTGTCAGCAAGCTGCCTGGAGGATGTTGGAGGATGAAAAGACTGACCTTTGTTCATGATTAGCACAGACAACGATACCTGATTTTCCATTCCTAACTCCATTGTTATCGTCTTCAATTACCTTTCCTGAAATGGCCCGAAGTGACTATCTGGATCTGAGATGCTCACGCCTCGTTTGTCGGCCTCATAGAGTGTATTGCTTGGAGAAGAGTTGTTAGTACGCCATAAACACATGACGCATCCGGCGTAACACTACTCGGTGGTACGAAGTGGCACTCGCTCCCAGACTGTTCCTGCAGTAGTCGAATCCGGTCCTGGGTTTGAGGCGGTTGTGAGATGGCTTGACAGATCCGCACGCCTGTGTACCTTGGGTCAGTCATCGTTCGAGAAGAAATGGAAGTTCCAACTCAAACTCGGCCGAGTTTGGAATAGGTAAAGTAATCGCCCAAATATGAAGAGTTGCGCAAGCGTCCATTCATGTTGCGCAAGACTACGCTGAGGACTTGGATCTCGTGGAATGCTACCGCTTCTTTGGCGTGCATACGGCGTGTAAGAACTCTTTTCTGATCGTTCTACGGAGGAAAGTTCCGCTGCAACACCAGACAACGAGCAGCCACTGGTTTATGGAATGACAGGCTAACTATCTAGGTATCTGGTTCCGCATCCACACAAGCCCGAGGGGGTTCCATGCATTCACATCTTCGCTCATCCGGTGCGACGCAGTGCAGCATGATGCGAGAGAACAGGTATGCGTATGCAGATACTCGACGAAGTCGACACTGTGGCATAGACCAGACACGTCGGATCGAATCGAGATTGAGACGGGCTGCATGCCTGGCATTCCACCGACCAGGTTTGGTGTCGATGGGCAGCAGCAGGATAAATATTCCGGTGGCACGAATCTGTATAAGGTGTGGCTGCATGACAGAAACCTCTCTTGCAACCGGGTTGGTGGGAAAGGGGTGATAGCATACCGCTGCTTTGTGTTACAATCACGGCTGCTCGTTGACTGGAACTAGATATCACAACACAGAGGTCGCATGCTATACCGTTCAGGTCGCACCTGGCGCAAGAACATGGATGACTCGAAAAAGTGACATAGAGTAGCAATGTTGTATACTATGTCTCGAACGAAGCTAGAGCTTGCAGGGGGATGTATCATCTTCTAAGCTCAAAGCCCACGATCGAGAGTCTGTCAGGAATGTATATTCAGGAAGAAATAAAGTGACAGGTCTATGTTTGTAGGCTTTAGACCCTTGACCGGAACGCTATCTCCACCACCATCTGGCATCTCTCACTCTGCTGGCGTCTTCCTGCCGGGCCTTTGAGGGAACTGGCGCGCCGTGGCTTGACGCACGACGCTTCTTCGGATCACGCACATGAATCTCCGAGCGGCACGACATCATTCTTCCAGGCTTTCTGCCGATGTGCTAGACATGCAGCTACAGGCCATGGTTAGACTTGGCCAATTCATGTAGATGATGGTGTCAGCCAGCCTCAAAAGACATGAGTGTACTGGCCAAGAAGAATTGAAGTATGGGAGTATCAGAAGTTGCGAAAGGGGAAATTCAGAAACTCTTCGAAGCATTTCTGCCGCGAAGTTGATACCACAGATCTTGTCTCACAGATCTTCCCGCCGCTTGCAGATCTATGTGTTCCCTTGGATCCCAGGTGCCATGCAGAAAGAGGAAAGTCCACGACGTTGTGCAAGGAGAAAGTCTCCGGCCGACCAAGCAGACGTGTGATGACTGATGCACGCTGCGACCATTCCCTGCTAGATCTCATGCATGTCCGGCACGGCCATTCCGCTACGCCATTCAAGTCCCCGCCGGTGGGGAAGGATGACAAGGTATCTTAGCATTAGCACGAAAGGCGGTACGCGCCAGAACAAGACGTCGTTCTGCAGTAGAATTTGCCGGCCCTTCTCTGCATGCTCGAGCATGCTCGACCCATGCGACATTCTTCCAGTTAATTAGTTCTGGGTTTGATCACCACATCCGCTCCTGTGGACATGGATGGATTGTCTTGGTTTGAATGTCTGGAGAAGTCGGTAGCATTCGCCATGGGCGGCCGGCAGCGAGGGAGGATGACCAAGAATGATGGCGGCAGGTACTACACGGGTCCCCTTGCCGTGGCTTTCGAATAGACTCCCATCTCAGCTCAGCACCCCTGTCCGAGATGGATCGTGACATGAGCAGAGCAACAGGACCCGACGCCCAAGGAACGGGATGGCGGCGCATGCAACAGTACGACATAGGCTTGCTGCTCTCTCCACTACATTTGCACACGCCTCAACCCATTCCGGTTGTGGGCTGGCTACCCGTTCGAGCAAGTGCGCATAGCGCAAGAGCCTCTTTCACTTTGGTTTATCCACCCCTCCTCTGCTAGCCGTTCATTCCCAACTCCAGACGCCATCATTTCCTGTGGGATGCTGGCTGGACGAAGGTCTCAGCTTTGCTTGCGGCGCGAACGTTTTTTTTCTGGCTTATCCACCAACGCCTCGTCAGAACGAAGATCTTCTGCCCTTCTACTTCTGTCTCTTGCTGCTGCCGGGTATCTTGCATTGGTAGCAGATCTGGCCTGCATTGTTTTGGTTTGATTGTTATATATATCTTTTGCTTCGACCACTTGAAAAGACATCTCTCGTCTCATCACCTTCCTCCCCACCTTCCTCTTCTATTACTCGTGCTTGCTCTCGACCATCGTTGCTTGTCGGACATACTTCATTCGCTTCTTCCGTTCAACATCTCCGGCCAGAGCTGCTTGTTCAATCTCACACTTTTCGACTTCGACATATCCAGGTCTTCCGTCTTTCACTATCATCAAGGTAAGGCTACCCCGCTATCCCATCATTGATCAATTGGACTAACCAGACACATACAGCACAATGGCAATCTCCGGATCTTGCGAACACCGCTTCAGAGTCATCAAATCAGACACAACCCTCATCATCTGGAACTGCAGCCTCTGTCACTCTGGCCCGCATTGGTTCATCTATGAGTGCACCAAGTGCAAGGTCAAGAGATGCGAACCCTGCACCCGCAAAGCATAGGAGCCGGAAGAAAAATACGGTCAAATACATCGAGCAGGTACGTTGCACTCCCTTCATCATACCAATGGCCTCGATCTCGGCCATGTTTGAACCGCACTATCTTTCAGTGGACTGACTTGAATTGGAATAGTCTTGTCTACAAGGCGTGCCGACTTTCCCCTGGATGCAGATCAATCGCCTGCATCCACCGACATGCATGCTTCCCCACCATGAGCTCCATCGCCTCTAATTCGCTTGGCTGCAATTTCTTTCCTCCCGACCACTCGGGTCACAATGATCTTTTGCGCGATCGACCGACGACGTGCTACTGCAGTAGCGTATGACGCTTTTTGCATCCACTTATTATCTGCTTCTACATATCAGCAAACACATCACTAAGCTCTGGAGCATCTTCAACCAAACCAGCAAAGGTATCAACAAACGCTTCTGCCTGGATCTCTCTATTGTCAACAGTCTTTCGTACATTTCGCCCATGGTCTGGGTTTTTATCTTACTGAGCATCTGGTTTATCTGGCGCCGAGCGAGGAGTTTTTCGTTTTATCGATTCACAAAAGAAGATCTTTTCGGCAAGCAATTGCACTCGGAGTGTTTTTTGAAAGATCGGATTCGTCATCACGATGCCTCACGGCTGTATTACAACAACACTTGGGACATAGGAATTGGCGAATGGGGATTACAATTTTCTTCCGCAAGGAACGGGGCCGGCGTATATCTTGGTCGAAGTCTTCCTTTTCTGATAGCTTCTCTGTTTTCTCTCTTTGTCGCGTACTGCAGATACACGAATAGTGTGTCGTTTATGCTAGCATCAAATTTCTTCTTCCAGATAGCGACCGCAAGGTATTCAAGAAATAATGACACTCACGATATCTTACCATCAACATATGATCCAACGACTATCAATGTGTCCCGTCAAGTTCACCACATGTAGCCTAACACTTACCGAGCAGAACTACCTTCCAGACTAGGACCACCTGCCGTGCAGAATACACTTAAGCACCTTGCATCAGTGGTTTCCACAAACTGGATTATTGGGACTAGCAGACAACCAGGTGGGTGGTGACCTGAAAAGGGGAATGATGCAAGGGAGAGCATATGTGGCTATTAAACTTGAAATTCGAATAGCGAAGATGATACTCGTATGCAAAGTGATGACTATCCTTGGCTTCTATAGCCTCACAGCTGTATCGATTCAAAGACTGACTCAACACGCTTTCCTGATTTTATCGATGCGAGCCTGTGATGCTGAGTGCGTTGTGAGCGTAGAGGCGTCTAGCCTCGGTGAGGGAGGAAGAGGATGGATCTTCAGACTGATCGGGGAGTTGGTATTTCGTAGTCTAGCTTGAAATGATCGAGACTATGATAAGACTTACACCACATTGCAAGGCGAGAAGGTGGTAGTTTGCTTCAAGGATGGTTCAATATGGCCGGGTAAAGGCAATCAACGCATCGCTTCTATTCTGTACACCGTCGTATATATTAGCAACAAAAGAGTAGTGGACTGCTATGAAAGTTGACCGAGAAATCAAAGAGGTAGAAAGCAAGGCGCGTCAAACCAGGTTGTGACAGACAAAGCGGCCTAAGCTCCCCGGGCCCGGCCAGGAACGGCCCGCCAAAAGTTGCCAGCCCGCCGCGCAGTTCAAGCGTTCGTAGAGGGAATCACCAAGTCGTATTCCTATCCGTTTCTATCCATCCACCTCAATCTTGTTTGGCGCAGACCACAAGACCAACATGGCGCCAAAGAGAAAAGCACGTGTATCACAAACCTCCAGTCCGGCACCGACCCCGTCTCGGAACCAAACCGTCGCAGTCGAGATAGAACAGCGCCGACGACCGAAGCCCGCCGAAGAGACACCCTCGACGAAACCTTCCGAGCAAGCCGCAGAGCCTGAGGAAGAGGAGGAAGACGACGAGGAAGCCGCAAATGCCGCATTAGTCGCAGATCCATGGACCGACGACGAGGAGATTGGCCTGTTCAAAGGCCTCATACGCTGGAAACCCACTGGCATGCACAAACACTTTCACTTGCTTGCTCTATATCAACATCTGCTGAGCAATGGCTACATCCACCCCAAAGCACCGCATACAAGGATCCCGGGTATTTGGGCCAAACTACACCATCTCTACGACCTGGAAGCGCTGGACGAACGCGAAGATTCCAATGCTGCGCCTTGGTCCACCTCTGAAGACGAAGACGACGATGACGATGAGAAAGACGAGTTGGGCGACGATGAGGATGAAGCGGAACACACACACGACACAGAATTTGGATTGCCGGACGAAGACTTTGGTAGTCTTGTCTGGCGCGCACGTTTCCCAGACTCTGACGACGACGAAGAACGGGAAAGTTCACCACCATCACATGACGAGTTGGTTGCAAGACCAGACAGTCCACCCGTACGCTTTACACCCAGTTTTGAGATTGCGGTCGACGAAGCACGGCAGACGCCTTCGACCACGCGGACGGCAAAGTCAAAAACAGCGGCATCTGCAAAAGCAAAAGGAAAACAAGCACCTCCGAATCCTAGAAGGTCGAGTCGTGTGGCCGATAGCGTTGACCCTGATGACGACAACGAGGCGGAAGAGGAGGAAGAGGAAGGCAGTGAGGAGGAGGAGCAGAGCGAGCAGGAAAGTATGGCTAGTGGAACTCCTGCACCCAAAGCTTCGAAAGCGAAGGGCAAGAGGAAAGCTGCTCCTGCTGCAAAGTCTAGAGCCAGCAAGCGGAGGAGGTAGAAATATTAGGAAGGTGTGGTTGGAGGTGTTGTCGTCGTTGTCCGTTTTGTCATTCGTTGTTGCTTGAGATACCCATTTGTATTGAGTTTGCTTTTCACCATTGACCTTTCCCTTTTCCTGCAAGACTGGTCCCACGAGGGGTCTCTATGCTTCAAAGGTCCTCGCCCTCTCCAGCGGCTGACTGTTGCGTCGTTGCTTCATGGTCACCATCATGAGCTTGGCCGCCATCTTCATCTTCTGAATGATGCACCGATATCCACTCGCCCTCGTCCTCATCACTCACGTCTTCGTCAACAGAGTATTCGTCGTCCTCTTCTCTCTGTATATACATCTGCAACCCATCCTGGATCTCGTGTCTCCCCACCCAGGTATCGTCATGGCCACCTATCAACCTCGCTCTGTCCACCTCTTCGCTCAACTTTGTCATTCTGAGGTACTCTAGCGACAGATCGTTCCTGAGCACCGACAAAAAATTCAGAGCCGTTTCATCAGGGCCCGCATTTTCAGGATCCCCAAGCTCATCGTAGAGCGGCATACCGATCTTTTCGAGATGAAGCACGCGCAGGCTTCTCGCTTGACTCTTCAGGAACTTGGTCAACGTCTTTACGGTCGCATCCAGCGTCGATAGCCGTATCTCGTGAAAGTAGTCATCCAAATTGTTGCGGGGAAGTATCGCTGTCGCGATAGGGTAGCCCCAGTCCCTGTCAAGGTAGTGTAGTGGGTAGCTGATACCGGCCACATGTACCGCGTAGAGCTCGAGCTTTCGGTGTTGGGTGTCGAGGGTGATTGTTTTCGTCAGGCCCGGTCCGTGAGTAGTGGCAGTGCTACAAGGTGTCATGCTGGCTATGAACTTAAGGCCAGGGTTGTCTTCGCCGGTTTGGGAAAAGAGATATCGGTCTCGAAGGATACGGACCTCGTCATTTTGATGCCGTGTGCGATCGGTCCAATGCACATAAAAGGTTTTGAGGGGGGCACTAGCTTGTTGTGCGGCTTTTAGAACGTACTCGATTGTGTGAACGAAAGAAGGATACAAGGCTTCTGATCCAACAGCGCCATAATGTTTCTCGAAGCCATACCCTTTCCTAGGATGTTTGTCATCGTCATTGCTATTGCTGCCGTCTAGAGACACCCAAGGGACCGAGATGTCGTAAACTCCCAGAATAGGCTGTACACCCAAAGCGTGTAAATTCTTCAATGCTTGCACCAGTAGTTGATTTCGCTCTTCCCACTGTTCGAATATACTCTTCGATCTAGCTGTCCGCTGCTCAACGGGGTCCTCGGTGAGTCGTTCCGCATAGATAAAGTGAGTTGCAAGAGTCAGACGCTTGACATATCGACCCAACGGATGCCTACTGAGATTCAGTAGTCCTTGCAGACTATACGAAGACCAGATGAACGATAGATCTGCGAGACATTTGAGTCCGAATTGATGGCTTGATAGTGCATTCGTGCGTCGGCAAACACGGCGTATACTCGTTACATCGCGCCCGGACACCTCTGCAACGATCGTGTTGAATATCTCGGGCGGAAGTGATAGCAATGTGGACATCGCTGCAGTTGTGGCTTGGAGCTTTACAATAAGGTTGCCATTGGTGGAGTAGAATGGAGAAGTCACATGTCGTAGGGTATCGAGATAACCCTGACATCTCTTGGCATGCTGGACATTACCTATTTTATGCATCATGATATCTGGGTAGGCAACTGCTGATGAAGTCGGATGGATGAGGTTGCAGGGTAGACTGTTTGTAACTCTGGACATTCTGGAATACGTCCAACTCCCATCTGTTTGTCTGTTAAGCCCTGGTCCATCCAGCATCTGTTCGGATCTCCAACTATCTACACTGGTCTATTCTGACTTGACCAATCTTGCTTGATTATTATCAAGCTGCAACCTCAACTTCAAAGCTTTGGCCTTTTGCGCCAACTCCTGCTCCGTCATATCGTGCTCTCCAACCTGCCTCCTCTGCTCGTCACGAGGCGTCGGACCGTTGTCGAAATGGTTGGCGAAGACTATAATGCCCACCAAGGCGAGTGCGGATCCGACCACGCCTAAAAATTTCCCATTTCCAGTAGTCGTCTGTCCCACTGAAGGGTTCCTCTGTGTTGACCTGCTCGAGCACAGTCGCTCGGTGCTCGAGATCTCTAGATGCGCCTTCGACTGAGATGGTTCTTCGATAGGAGATTTACCGTTCGAGTCCATGGCTGAGAAGTAGTGCTATCGGGATCCAGAGAATCGAGTAGTAACAGCAGAGACAACAAGACTAACCTTCGCACACCTCATACATACTTTCATAGTATCACACTCAGCTCGTGGTCAGCGAGCATCTGCGTCTAGAGCGTGAAGTACACATGTAGGGCTGTCCCCGGTCGAGCCGAGGCGAGTGCCTGCTAAGTCGCAGTAAAGTTCTGATGTACCTCACCAGGGCGGCACTCATGCGGCTCACCTCTTCCTCTATCAAGTCGAAACATCGACATGAGTCTGAGCTAGATACGCAGACGTAAACAAGGAGATGGAGAGGTGGAAGGGCGCTAGTAGCGAGGCAGAAGGCTTCCCGTTACGTGGGAGCCGGTGACAGGATCGCGTTTGAGTCTTTGTCAAATTGTATCATTTCTAAACTTCAGCAAGATCCAAGCATTGGATCGATGAAGTTATAGGGCGAAGTATGGATGACTACGGAGTTTGAGGCATGCCTCCATCACCCATCAGATTGCCTGTCAGGCCCTTCATTCTCCTGCCCAGAAGATCATCCTCACTAGCCAAACTGACCAGACTTTTCATCCTCTCGTTCCTCGGTCGCTCATTTCTGGCTCCTCGGACAGCTCTGCCACCACCCCTCGGACTTCCTTTCTTCTTCGGGCTCGTCCGGGCGCCGCCATTCAGTGTACTCATCTCGAGTGGCCTGTCTTCATCACCGGAAGACTCAGTAGGCATACGGCGATGGTGTCTGATGCCATTGCTTTTCTTCATACCCAAGCCAGCTTCATTGCCAAAGTGGTCTGTTTCTTCGCATTCCTCCTCCAGCTCGGCGCGCATGTCGGCTTCACGGAACAAATCAGCCATCCAGCGTGAGCACCGTGAAATGTATTTCCAGCCTGCTGGGAATATACCCGCGAACTGCAGGAAGCCGTGAGAAATGCCGGGGATGAGGACTACGTTGACGTGATCTGTGTCAACGAACACGTCACGCTCGCGCACCAACCCTAATTCCTTGCGGCTGTTCCAATGAGCCAGTTTGGCTTGCTTCAGCCGGCCTGCGAAGATGACGGTGTCGTCGACCAGAGGATCACGTTCGCCGGTCATCATGTAGGTCTTTGGGAAACGGGTGAGAAGTGCTTCGGGTGCGAGTAGTGGTGAAAGAAGATAGTCCGTTGAGAAGTCTGGGCGTGAGTGGGGCCCAATGTACAAGATGATCATAGCTCGCATCATTTCAGGTGTCAAGACACGGTCGTTGAAGTAGGAGATCATAGAAGACATGGCAAGACGGGTACGTAGCATCTGAGGAACAGGTGTAGTAGATGTGGCGTCGATGGTATGAGCAGCGCTGGTGTGAGGCTCTGCGGGCGAAGCGACAATAGGTTTGTCAGTCAACTGCTGCACTGCGGTATTCGTACGTTGCGTCTTTGGAGGACTGGTGTCATCCTCTTCATCCTCGGATCCATGTGGGGTGTTGGGAGTTAGTTTTCTGTAATCATCACTCTTTCTGCTCAGAACGCCTCTGTTGGTCTTTCGCATTTTGCGATCCTTGATCAGAGACATTTGTTCGTCTGTCATCCAATTGCCAATGTTCATGTCGAGAGCTGGGTAGATTAGGACTGCACCCTCAGGTACAGGGAGTGATGTTTCGCCTTGCCAACGTCGAGCAGCTGTGCTTCCGGATTGTAGGATCATGAGGATCAGACCGACAGCCAGGTTTCCACCAGCACTGTCTCCACTGACGACAATCTTTGGCATAGTCTCCCCAGAGAGACCGATACATTGTCCTTTGGTTGCAACCAGAGTGTGGTAGGTGTCGTAGCACTCATTCAGAGCATATGGGTAGGGGTGTTCGGGAGCTTTCTTGTAGTCCAACGCCAGGACGGGCAAGCCTGTTCTTGCTCCCCAGGCCAGCAACTTGTCGTCATGCGCTCTAGGATCCATTGCAACGAATCCACCGCCGGGAATATCGAGCACAATCTTGTCATGATTCTTCAGATCGCTGATGGGGCCGTCGAAGTATAACCAAGCTTGGATAGGTTCGTCGTAGCTGCTTTGTCTGGGTCTGGGTATGCGGATGGCACGTGGTGGGTAACGCATCAACTTCGGACGCATCAGCTTGCCAAAGAAGTTGATGTATGGTGTGTTGGGTTTGTTCCAGCTGACCCTCAGGTGCTCTAATGTCAAGCCAGCTCTTATCTTCCGCACCTTCTCGTCTGCTTGTTCGGCACAGATAAGGTAATAGACTGAGAAGACAAGACTCGCTAGGTCTTTAAGCCATACAGGACGTAGATTCATGGCGGTCCAGAAGCCTGCGTCCAGCGCTGTTGTAACCCATGTTGCTCGGAAGTACGATCTTGTGTAGAGGTTGGCAAGTGGTTCTGGGCACTCGAGGCCTACGAGCTTACTGAAGTTTCGTGTGATGTAAAGATATATCAGGGTCAGAACAACAGTGTGCCAGGCCGTCAAGCGCGAGGATAGGAGTTTGGATATTCGACGAAGGTACGGCGGGCCATGCGGGTTGCCTCTGTTTTGTTGACTGTCAGCGATAGACCTTTGGGCAGCAGACCAGTGACATACTTGTAGAGATAGTAGGACCAGAATGAAACGACAGCAAAGACTTGGTATTTGCGAAATCTGACCGATGGCCTGCCCAAGACATGGTCTGTACAAGGACTACTCAGCTACAGTGGACAGCATCCGAACAAGGCATGACTTACCTATCATGATGCAAAGAGTTCAACGGACATGCAAAGAAGAAAGAGAACAGAGGTAAGCCACCAAAGGAGAGTCCAGTGTCAAGGAGAACCTAACATCAGTAGGACAAGAAGGACAGACAGCCGCTGGCTTGGACAAAGGGAGAACCACAAGGTCAAAATCAAGTCTTCGTGACAACGACCGCAACGAGGAGCAGTTTAGACGCAACCGAGCACAATGTAGATCGGCTCGAGATGGCATGTGACAGGGCCGTCATGCTCGCGCCTAGTGCTGTTAGGAATTCGTTATTTGACATGGAGGTTTAATCTTGTTGACATGTGAAAGACGGCCGGCCTTGATGGAATCCCGGGGTTCCCGAAGCCGAGACCTTGTTTTTTGTGGAGAGCCGACGACTTCTTTGTTCCTTTGTCACGATTGACCATCCAAGGATGCTTGTGACATTCTGCATTGACAGCAGACAGCTGACCGCAAGCCTCAGTCAAGACAACCCGGGTAAGTTCGACGACACAACAGTCAAGTCTGTTCGCCTCGGTCCGGGATATCATCCCGATTTCTCTCAGTCTAAGCCACGCGTTCTATCCTCGTGTCTGTGCACGTGGTCAATAGACATACCTAGCATGCTTCATATCCTCAATCCTATGCAGGACTTCCGATTTCTTTGAAATCTCAGGACGATACAAACAGTACGTAGGGAAACGGAACACCAAACCCCACCATCGTCTGCCGAGAAGGCGAGCGAATAGCTTCACATTGGACGTACTGCTGAGCAAGAAGGAAAGAATTCGAGTATAGAATGAAAGTTCGTTTATGATACACACATCCAAGCCTCCAGCGCCTGAGCATTCATTTGACCAGCATAACGCAGCAGAGTATCCAAAGCAGAAAGACGGATTAAATTGAACCGAGAGGAGACGCTTGTAGTACAAGAATGGGACGTCGTGGCAGCCTTTTTAGTTCTTGGGAGGGTACTTCTTGAAAAGGAATCTAAAGAGCACAAGTCAGCATTTGTGTCACAAGTCGGCGTTGTTCCCTATGCGATCGAATGTCTGCACTTAGAACGCTCTAGGAGCGTCTGTTCTCGTGCTGTCGTAAACGCAGATGAGGAGTTGGGAGTCTGCACTCACTTGCTGGCGTAGTAGTCGCCGAGGGCAAAGACACCGACAACACCGGCCCAGGCTCCTGCAACCTTCCAGGTGAGCTCGCCGGCGGTGTACTTTCTGTAGGCGCCGAACCCGAGAAGACCACCAAGAGCGACAACAGCGACGGTGTTACCAAGGACGACAGGGTTGTCGCTGTTGGCCTTAGCCTTCTCTGTGGCCTTTTGTGCCTTCTGCTTGGCCTTCTCCTTGAGCTCCTCGGCCTTCTCCTTGGCCTCCTCAGCCTGCTGTTTGGCCTGTTGCGCCTTCTCGCGGGCCTCGGACTCAAGACGTTCGCGCTCGGCCTGGGTCTCGGTCTGGACTTCTTGCGACTGGAAGTCGGAGGGGACGGATGAAATGTGAGGGCTGTCAACGTCGATGAGCTCATGGACCTCGTCGTCGGTGTGCTCGATCTCGGGAACGGCGTGTGCGCGCCTGAGTGTTTGTTAGTGTTGACTGGCTATTGGCGCGTGATTGACCAAGATGTACTTCTGTGAGGTAATTAGTCGGCGATCAAGATAAGCATATCAGAACGTGACAACATACCTCTTCCTCGGACTGCTGGGGCCCACTGGCGGCGACAGATGCGTAAGACATGGTAGCGGGAGGTGCGGGTGCGGGCTCTTCGGTAGCGACGTCGGGTTCTTGAGAAGGGCTGGGTTCTTGGGTGGTTACTGGTTCTTGGACAGAAGCAGCGGGAGCGGATGCAGCGACGGGGATGGGAGCGGTTGTGGTGTTGACTTGGGGTTCTGCAACAGGAACAGGAGCTGCACCGTCGTCACTGTTCGGTCGCTGGAGGAACTCGAGACTCATCGTGATTGGTTTTGCTAATCCTACCTAAACTCCCACGACACTGGTGATGGACTTGTTACTGCAGAGGCTTGAGCTTGCTTGGCACGTTACGTCAATGCTCGTCGTCGCCCATGCGTTTGCTGCTTGGACTTTGACTCAATCAATACAACGTTGGATATTAGCAGAATATTCATAGCCGTCTATTACATTCTAAAAGTGGTGATAAATTCGCTTTTTCAGGCTTCTAAGTGTGCCTTGGTTCGTAGGGTTACAGGGCCAGATGCGTAATGTACAGTATATGCGTGCCGAACCGGCCTATTTGTCGCCCTTGCTTTGCTGTCCGGTTGCATCGTGTGCGGCCTTGGGCACGAGGCTGTCAGACTCGCTCATGATACCATGGTCGCGGTTGACTTGCTCGGTTGCAGCGTTGGAACGCTCTCTCTTTCCTTGGATAGCCTTCTGACTATCGGGTCCGCTGTCGGCAACCTTCTCAGCTTCAGGGTTGGCCTTGGGCTGCTTGGGTTGTTGAGACTGCTCAGGCTGACCAGCTCGGCTACCACCGTCTTGCTCTCTTGCCTCAGCCTCGACATCATCCTCGAGCTCTGCACCGTAGACGTCGGGGTGCTCGCGGAAGCAGTTCTGCATGTCCCTACGCAATCATGTTAGCCCCACTTCATACACTCCTCCCAATTGTCGACCTACTTGAACTTTTCGATGCAGTCCATACCCTTGGGCTCCTCCTTGGAGAAGACAAAGCAGCTGAAAGCCTCTCTGAACTGCTCGCCACAAGGTCCGTGAGCCATACCGCCGAGGCATGGACAGTCCCAATTGATCTCGCCCGTTTCCTCGTTGAAAGCACCCTGTTGACCGGCCTCCTCTTCCAGATCCTGCGGCGATCCGGCGGGAGCACCGTCTTCAGGCTCTGGTACGGGAGCGTTCGTGGTAGCCTCGCGGACCTTGTGTACGGCGTCGGTTGCGGTGGCAGCAACCTTTCGTGCGTCGTTCTCTGCGTCGGCCTTGACTTGGGCCTGAAGAGCGTGACGTTTCGCCGTCACTGCATCGAGGGTGGGAAGAGTCTCGGACTCAATCTGTGTCTCCGGTGGCGCATGTCTGACATCTGGACGGTGTTAGTTCCAGTAATGGCGCCATTCCGCACAAGATGTGCTTACAAGATTGCTCCTCGGCGAAGACATTGCTCGTGTTGTAGTAGTAGACCAAAGCACCAGCCAATGTCCATCTCACAGCCGAGTTCTTCCAGCTTCGTGACTTTGCGTGTGGAGGTGCGGTGCTGAGAAATCTCCGCGATGGAGCGCTGCTGCGCGAGGCCTGCACGGCGGCGCGTCTGACTATCGGGCGAAACATTGCGAGTGTATTGAATCCAGGAAAGGCCGTAGACAAAGGGAAGGGAAGCAGCGGAGCGTGATGGCTATCGCAACGAAGATGATGGAAGCATTACCAACCAAAAGTCCGGGTCGTGCGCCACATTGTGGCTGGTGCATAGTGCTCTAGCCACACGCGAGAGCAACTTATCGTCTGCTTGTCATCGCACAGTCGTACGTAAGTCGTGCGACCTTTGGATAATCCTTCTCGGACAGCAACATGGCTAACAAGCATGCCGACGTGTACCCTGCTGACTTCATCAAATCTGGCAACGAGTTGACGCATCTTGGCGAAGGACAATCCAAGCCTGCTCTGATTATATTGAACCAGCCCATAGCAGACACAAGGATACTAAGTCGTTTGTGGAGTCATACCAGCTATCGACTTTGCGCGGATGGTGGTGCCAATCAACTTTACGACCTTTTCAACCACAACGATCCGTCCCAGCTCGATCAATACGTAAGCCGACTCGCATCTTCTTCCAGTGCCATCTGATCCGTGATGAATGTGCCCAGCTACCCAATATTATCCATGGTGATCTCGATTCTCTCCGGAGAGATGTCAAAGACTACTACAAGGGATGCAACGTAGACGTCACAGAAGATCCGGACCAGTACAGCACAGATTTTGGCAAGGCCATAAAACAAGTGCTGAGAGAGCAACCCTGGCAGAGAAACTTTCTTGTCCTGGGCACCATTGCAGGACGTCTTGACCAGGGCATTGGCCTGTTATCAGAGATGCATCGGGAGCAACATTCGGAACAGCATCCAAATATTCGGTTTTGGTTGTTTTCCGAATCGAGCATCTCCTTCACTCTCGCACCTGGAACGACGACCATCCATACCCCACTGGCCGAGAAGGTTATCACACCAAACATCGGTGTCTTGCCTATATTCGGACCCGCGCATATATCAACGAATGGACTGGAGTGGGATGTCCAGGACTGGCACACGCAGATGGGTGGACAGGTTAGCACCAGCAACCACATTGTCGAGGACCAGGTCACCATTTCGACCGACGCGGAAGTACTCTTTACCGTAGAACGCCGGAAAAGCGTGGCAGGATAGGTAAATCTCTCTCGTGTACCATAGAATAGTACAATCAGTCATAAGAATGTGCAACATTTCTCAGACGAGGCACCATTCACCAAGAGAATTTATCTGGAGGTGCACTTCAGCTTAGAAGGTAGTCATGCAGGCTGTTTCACTGCTGTCCATTGAACCAGCACGAGCACAAGTGAGTGATGGTGCACACGTCGAAAGGCAAAGACGTTTGCCGGGGTTGAACAATTGTACCCATGTGAAATTGACCGCTGCTACGTGCTACACTTGAACACACATGATGGTTAGGTACCTATGATTCTGCACTGAATTGTGCTTGTCTCTTGAGTGCAGGCACGTCGTAGATTCTGAAATGGCGGGGCGAGCGAGCACTGACCGTGACGATTTTGATACGGCCAAGGACTGCTGCTGTCACATCCGCCAGGCAAAGCAGAACTTTTTGCAAACACGACAATAGACCGAGATATCAAGCAGAGATTGCCATTGTCGCAAGCCGCTTGAATAGCAGGTCGTCAAGCATTGTGCCGAAGCTGCTGTGCGCATCCCCTGGCTGCTTGCTTCCACATCCTCTCCACACGGGAACTTTGTCAGTTACACGACCGACTTTTTTTCCTCCTCCTTCTCCTCCTCTTACTCCTCAGGTATGCTCGAGGCTTCTACATGAATCTTGTTCGTTGTGCGTGCTGACCTGGTGCCTCTGAAGCGCTCCCTTCTCCGACTTCCTATTCTGGTAGTGTCATCAACGTCCACATCCCGACATCATGTCCTGGAGTCCGCAGCCTGAGCCTCTGGGCCAGCTGGCGCAGTTCCTCAAGGAGTCGCTGAACCCTCGCGACAAGACTGCGCAAAAGAATGCTGAGCTGGTGGGCTGCTACCCGCTCGCCGCGCCATCTACCAGAGCTGACCATAACCCTTCAGGCCCTCAAAAATGCCGGCGCCAATCCCGACATCAACAACTACCTCGCCTACCTGTGCATCAGTCCCGAAGCCCCCACCGCTATGTCCAACGATGACTACTTTGTCGCCAGGAGTGCCGCTGCAGTCATGCTCAAGAACAACGTAAAGACATCCTACAAGACCATGGCCGAGCTGAACAAGGACTATCTTCGTTCAACCATCCTCCAAGGCCTGCAGGATCAGGACAAGCGCATCAGAAGCTACGCCGGTAACGTCGTTACTGAAATGGTACGCCAGGGCGGCATCCTGGGATGGCCCCAGGTCCTTTCTGAATTGATCTCCTTGATCGAGAATCGCAATGGCGACATCGCATCGCACATTCAAGACGGTGCCATGGGCGCTCTGCTCAAAATCTGCGAGGACCACAAGAAGGCTCTCAACCGAGTATACGACGGACAACGCCCTCTGGATTTCTTGATCCCCAAGCTCATCGAGTTCACCACCAGCCCCACATCGCAAGTTCGCTCAAAAGCGCTGGGCACGCTGAACTTCTTCGTCGACGACCCAATGCCTCAAGCTATGCAGGATAATGTCGAAAAGTTCCTCGTCCAACTCTTCACACTGGCTCAGAATGATCAGGATGAGGAAGTCCGAAGATTCATCTGTCGCTCCTTCACCAAACTGGCCAGCAGCACCCCCGCACTGGTTATGCCGCATCTCAATGGCATCATCGACTACGTCCTGGTTCAGCAAAAGAGCGATCCCGAGTCTGATCTGGCCCTGGATGCTGCCGAGTTCTTCTTCGAAAACTGTGAGATTGAGGAGCTACAAGACGAATTCAACAGACATCTCGAGCAGATTGTACCCGTTCTTCTGGAGAGCATGATCTACAGCCAAGATGATCAAGCAAAGCTGGAAGCAGAAGCAGAAGAAGACGCCGAAAAGGAAGACAAGGAAGAGGACATCAAGCCCCAGTTCGCCAGCGCAAAGGAGAAGGGAATTGCTGTGAAGCCCGAAGATTTCGCAAACGGCAACGGTTACGCTTACGACGACGACGAACTCAGCGACGGTGAGCTGGAAGACGAGGACTACGGAGAGGATCCAGAAGAGATGTGGAACCTGAGAAAATGCTCTGCTGCCGCCCTGGATACATTTGCCACGCGTTTCCACGAGCGCGTCTTTGAGTTCACCTTGCCATATCTGAAGAACAACCTCAATCACGCAGAATGGCCCAACAGAGAAGCTGCTGTGCTTGCCCTGGGTGCTATCTCCGTTGGCTGCATGGAGACCGTTCAGCCAAGTCTTCCTGACCTGGTTCCTTTCTTGATCTCTCTTCTCACAGACTCGCAACCCGTCGTGAGACAAATCACCTGTTGGGCACTCGGCCGTTACTCGTCCTGGGCGTCTCACCTGGACGAAGCCGGCAAGCGCCAGTTCTTCGAGCCCATGATGGAGGGCATCTTGTTCCGTATGTTGGACAACAACAAGCGGGTACAGGAAGCTGCAGCTTCTGCGTTCGCCAACCTGGAAGACCAGGCGACCACCGAGATTACCCCCTACTGTGTTATCATCGCGCAGCAATTCGTGAGGTGCTTCGGCAAGTACAAAGACAAGAACATGTACATTCTGTATGACTGTGTTCAGACTCTGGCAGAGCATGTGGGTCCTGACATGGCTCAGCCAGCCATTGTTGATCTACTTATGCCTGCACTCATCCAACGATGGACCGCAGTTTCTGACAAGTCACGGGAGATGTTCCCTCTGTTAGAGTGCCTAGCATACATTGCCACTGCCCTCGGTGAGGCCTTCGCTCCTTACGCCAAACCCTTCTTTTCGCGTTGCATCAAGATCATCCAGGACAACCTGGAGGAAGGCAACCTCGCAGCTTCTCAAGCGTACATGGACACACCTGACAAGGATTTCCTAGTCACCAGCTTGGATCTTCTCAGTGCCATCATCCAGGCACTTGACGAGGCTAGAGCCAGTGAGCTCATCGCAACTGCCAACCCCAACTTCTTCGAACTGCTCGCATATTGCATGAGGGACAGTAACAACGATGTCAAGCAATCCGCATATGCTTTGCTCGGTGATTGCGCCATCTACGTCTTTGCTCAGATGCAGCCTTACTTGGATTCTATCATGCGTATTCTTAGCATGCAGCTCGATCTGGCCGAGGCTATCCGTGATACCGACCCGATGCTCAAGGAGACTGCATTCAGAGTGATCAACAACGCCTGCTGGTCTGTCGGAGAGATCGCAATGCGTCACCAAGCCGGCATGGACCCCTATGTCGAAGATTTGTTGCAGAAACTTGGTATGATCCTCTTCAGCCAGCAGGTTCCTGAATCTTTGAACCAGAACGCGGCAATCGCACTGGGCCGCATGGGTCTGGGTAACGACCAGAAAATCGCGCCCCATCTTGCCCAATTCGCTCCTGCCTTCCTGACTGTTATGCAAACTGTCGATTGGACCGACGAGAAGTTGGATGCATTCAGAGGTTTCGTTCAGATAGTACTGGACAACCCGCAGGCACTCGAGCAATGTTTGCTTGCTTTCTTCGCAGCAATCGCAAGTGTACCGGCCGACTCGCGCAAGGTGCCAGTATCACAAAATGAGAGACCATTTGAAGGATTCCACAAGGTACGTAAAGTATGGACCGCGACTGCAAGACTTTGACGCTAACAACTGGTCCAGGCTCTCCAGGCATACAAGAACATGATTCCCGACTTTGATGGCTTCATCAGCCACCTGCCCCAAGACCAGCAGTACGAGCTCAGACAAAACTACAGGCTGTAAATGAACAACGAAACTTCCGTATTTATACCTATAGCAACGCATGGATGACGGCGGCATGATACGAAACGCACACCGAAAAGTGGTATTTGGCTTATTTGATGATTTTGAGCGTACTTTAGCGTAGCGTAGCATCTGCACGGGCTAGCCGGCAGCCTCTTTTCTCTCTCTTTTTCTTTTTTGATCCTTCTTTCTGTCTTTCTTGCTCCTACTCATTCAACACAGCATGACTGACCAAATGGCGTTTTGTGGATCTTATCGTCGTCGTCTGAGGACTTTTTGGGAAGCGATGCTCTACGAGGGAGACGAATAATGCTTCAAAAGACAAGATTTGATTTCCCCTTTCCAGTTTTAGATAGTTATATAGGTAGGCCTTCTTTAGTCATACATTCTTCCTCTTCTCTTTTTAGATGATTTGTTCCATTTCATGAGATCATGGTTCAGCGAGAGCCCCAGCCGTTGCGATCATATCGGTTAGAGGATAGCCACCGTGGTTCCCCATGCAATGCGACAGGTATGCTACCAACCGGTCGAAACTGCACTGCAGTGGTTTGTCTTTACTTAGCTGAATGTGCTCAAACAAGCAAGACAGGCCTTGGAAGATGTCATGGTTCGTGGGCAGCTTTCCGATTACCACAATCTGCCGAAACCTACGACAGTTTTAAGCAATGTGCAAGCTGGAGGAAACGCACAATACGTCTTAGCATCGGAAGTGTCGGGAATGCGCATGCGGGAGAAGGCTTTGGAGTGTGCGTAGACACGATGTGCATGAACAGACACATAGAGCCCCTTGACTGTCTTAATCCGAGAAGTGTTATAAATCAGGGATGGGAAAGGGGAGAAGGTTCGGATTGTGGTTGCAGGCCAAACAAGGTCTAGATCAAGTCGTCGTAGGAGCGTGCCAAGCTGAACCGTCGACGACATTACACATGCCCTCCATGTTGCAGGTGAAACCAACTTCTTGATTCTAATTACCTCGAACCCCAGCTATCACACATCTCCAAGGCACACGGGACTTTTGTTTGCGATATTTGATCTTGGGCATAGCGGAATTATTGCTCTTGTATAGGCTTGACCTCCAACCGTCTCTTCCCCACTCGGACTTGTACCGCTCGCCGCCTCTCCGCTACGAGGCCTCCAAGAGTTCAACTCCTTGCACAGACTTTCAACCAGGCCCATCGCCACAGCGCGAGTGCGGCGATAGTCACCACACAACATGGCATCCCCCAATCCGTCTATTCCGCGAACAATGTCGACGTCATATCTCCAACCCGCCTCGACGCGTGCCATCATGGTCGACGGCAAGCCATGGACCGTCGGCTCCCACTACAGCACAATCTCCTGGAAATCAGAGAATGCACACGCGAATGGCATGGGGCTGAGTTCGACGGGCAAAGGCATCCTCATCGGCATGCTGTCGGCCTTTGGATCCGCCGCCTTTGTCGCCATCATTCTGGCATTCATCTACTTCTTCCGCTACACCAATCGCGGACGCATTTTCCTCGACAGTATCGGTAGACCTGGAGAATACGACGACGAGCAAGCTTTCTTGCGTGAAGAGGAGGATGCTTTGGAGGACATGGATGACCTGCAGCGTGCCGAGTACCTCCGCGCCAAGGGTGAACAACCGCATACCCACTCTCCTACAACCATCACTAACCTCCTTTCTTATAGCTTACGTCACGGCCAATCCTCCGGAGTCAGTACAAACCGACATTTCGCTTTCGCAATTCCTGGCAATTCAAGAGAAGGGTGTACAAGCTTGGGAGTTTGAGCCGGAACTAGAAATCGCAAACTGCTTTGTCGAGGGTCGTACCGAGATCGAGTTCTTCGATGCCGAGTGCAGCGTCCAGAGCAATCTGCCTGTGCCCAAACAGAACGAGGTCTACTACTGGGAAGCAAAAATCTTCGACAAGCCTGACAACACTCTGATAAGCATTGGCATGACCACAAAACCCTACCCGCTTTTCCGACTCCCTGGTATGCCGCGAATACTCTACCTACTCTGAATCCTTCGCTAATTCGCACAGGTATGCACAAGTACTCGGTAGCTTACACTTCCTCTGGCCAACGGAGATACAACCAGCCTTTCTCCGGCACCAACTATGCACCTTCATACGAGCAGGGAGATGTTGTCGGAGTCGGCTACAGACCTCGTACTGGAACCGTCTTCTTCACCCGCAACGGAAAAAAGCTGGAAGATATCGCTCATGGTCTCAAATCACAAAATCTCTTTCCGACCGTCGGCGCCAACGGCCCCTGCAACATCCAAGTCAATTTTGGCCAGATGGGCTTCGTCTTCATCGAGGCCAATGTTAAAAAGTGGGGTCTTGCTCCCATGACTGGCAGTCTTGCACCACCACCGCCATATGGTAGCGAACAAGGCAGCATCCTACTCGAAGGCGGTAGGGAAGGTGTTCGTGAGGGCCAAGCATATATTCATGGTCGCACACATAGCGCCTCCGTCCGCCTCGGGAGACCTGCAACCAGCCCCGGCCCTCGACGATCACCCACCGAAATTTCACTTGCTCAGCTTAGTCTCAACGAGTCACGGGAAGATATAGGTGAAGGTACGAGCTACACAGCAGCTGGTCACGTGTCTGAAGAAGACCCCCTCACCATGCCCTCGCACTCGGATGCTCCTCCGCCAGAGTACGAAAGCCCCGATGAGGAGAACCAGTTCTCGACACCGAGGCAGAGTCTGCATTCGGAGCGTTCGTATCTACTACCTCACGACCCACCCATTCCTTCTTATGAAGCTGCGGTTGGAGACGTACAAGCGAGCGAGTCTCGAAATGATGGCAACTAGATAGCCAAATACTCGTGACTTCTTCCCCTTCTTTGACATTCTTATATCTTTTGTGGAGTTTTAGCGATTTTTCTTTGGGTGGAATGGTGTCTTATATATGTATTCCCCCTCCTCTCTAACACAAAGGATAGGTGGTAGGGTAAAGAGGGCTTTTGGTCAATTGGGCGGGAACCAGTGTTGCAAAGGGAATATGGGGATAGGATTCAAGCGTTCTCATTTCATTGCAAGAAATCACAATTGATTATCCGACTTTTTTATGTTTCGTCTCTGTGCTTGCACCGCTTGTTTGAGCGCCACTCAAAGTGACAAGTTGAGCCTCACCCCACAAGATGATACCCTAACGATAACGAATAGTGACGTATGCTCAAATCGCCCAGCGGTTCACATTGGAACAGTGACAGCAAGCAAAGCAAAGCATCTGTATCAACTCTTCAATGAGACCAACGATCCAAAAGCTTGCAAAATCAGTCATGACCACATCAAGCATCCTCACCCCACTCAAAGATCTCAAAGTTGCCAAACATCACATCCCTGCACATGGCTTGACGCCAAACACATCCATCCAGAACAAACCTCTGCTACTGTATCGAAATGCATTCAAGGCAAAGACGAGTGCCAGCCAAATCGAAGAACACTTGAGTAAGGTGGGCGTGGTGGATCCCGCATGGAGATACACTGTAAGTCCCTCCCTCCCTCCTACACACTTACGTAGAAACAGAAACCACAGGCGTTCTGACCTAGCGTTGACTGCAGATGTACTCGACCTCCCACTTCCACAGCACCTCCCACGAAGTTCTCGCCATCTGCCACGGAGAAGCCAAACTATGTTTCGGCCATGAAGACAACCCGGACCGTGTAGAGGAAACGCTCAAGCAAGGTGATGTTGTTGTTGTGCCTGCAGGGGTTGCTCACAGGTTGTTGGAAGACATCAAAGGAGGCTTCGAGATGGTAGGATCGTATCCGAGAGGATTGAGCTGGGACATGTGTTATGGAAAAAAGGGAGAGGAAAGCAAGATTAAGGGGATTGAGAAGTTGGGATGGTTTGAGAAGGATCCGGTGTATGGTGAAGGGGGACCTGCGAGTGAGGTCTGAGTATCTGATACTTCCTTGATGCTTTAGTGCCGACTTGACGGTATGGTGGTATCTGGTGCAGTACGCAGCATCATTCGATTCGATTCGAACGAACATGCGTCCTTCGGGGAGTGTGGGTTACTGTGCCAGGTTGCTTGCGAAGAGCGACCGCCCCTTTTGGCCTACTGAAATCCACTACACAGGTCAAGATGGAAGGAGACGTTCATTAAATCTTTCACTTGTAAGTTGTCACACCGGTTGGAAGTGAAACGCGCTTCCTGGCTCATCAGGCAGCCACGGCGTTTCCTCCAGGTCTCGGCTACATCCGAGGCAGCAGCAATCGCTCGGTGTCGCTATGACATACGGCCCTGGACATCGGCCTGGCAATTCCGCGTTCACTTCGACCCCTCCATCACCTACCACCTTACGACAATCACTTCAGGCTTGGTATCGTGAGCCCGTCACCTGGGTCTTGAATATCAACACATCCATCCTTCCTCGTCGCCACTTTCCCTCAACACAGTCTCATTTCAAGACGCGCATCTTCACAATCGCCCGCGTGCTCAAACCCGCCATACCGCAATCATGGCAAAGAATGCCACTGCTATGCCCGTTCTGCCAGGCAAGGACGACATCCAGGGAACATGGGACTTCCTTGCCATAGGTGTCGAGAAGATCATGAACCACCTGCGTGATGGCATCGATCTCAAGACATACATGAGTCTGTACACGGCCATCCACAACTTTTGCACAGCTCAGAAGGCCGTCGGCCAATCCACAAACCTCAACGCCACGCATCGTGGAGGTCAGTCCAAACACCACCCTAGCTGCCTATACGATCCAGCAAGCTAACTCAGACACAGCACACCTACTTGGAGAAGATCTTTACAAACGCCTAAATGACTACCTCAAAACTCACCTGGCTAGTGTCCATGCAGAGATGGTCAAGCACTCAGACGAAGCTCTCCTGACCTTCTACATTAAGGAGTGGAACAGGTACACCACCGCCGGCACCTACAACAACCATCTCTTCCGTTACCTCAACAGACATTGGGTTAAGCGCGAGATCGATGAGGGCAAAAAGGACATCTACGACATATACACCTTGCACTTGGTCAGATGGAAGGAAGACATGTTCGGCACCACCCAGAACGCCGTCATGGACGCCGTCTTGCACCTGGTCGAGAAGCAGCGCAACGGCGAGACCATCGAGCAAAGCCAGATCAAAAGCGTCGTTGATTCGTTCGTCTCGTTGGGCATTGACGAGCAGGACAGCACAAAGTCGACCCTCGATGTGTATCGCATCTACTTCGAGAAGCCCTACCTTGACGCCACCGAGAAGTACTACGCCCAAGAGTCCCGCCAGTTCCTCGCCGAGAACACCGTTGTCGAATACATGAAGAAGGCTGAACAACGTCTTGAGGAAGAGAAAGAGCGCGTCCCTCTATATCTGCTCAACGAGATCATGACTCCCTTGATGAAGACCTGCGAGAAGGCCCTGATTACCGATCACTGTGCCATTCTGCGCGACGAGTTCCAGGTTCTGCTCGACAATGACAGAGTCGAAGACATGACTCGCATGTACAAGCTACTGGCCCGCATTCCGGACGGTCTGGATCCTTTGCGTAGCAAGTTTGAGGCTCACGTCCTCAGGGCTGGTAACACTGCTGTCGACAAGGTCGCCTCTGCTACAGAAAGCTCTGTCGACCCCAAGACTTACGTGGATGCTCTGCTTGAAGTTCACACCAAGTACTCAGATCTCGTGCAGACTGCTTTCAACGGCGAGTCCGAGTTTGTGCGTAGTCTCGACAATGCTTGCCGCAACTATGTCAACCGCAACGCCATCTGTAAGAACGGCTCGACTCGTTCCCCTGAGCTTCTGTCCAAGCACGCCGATACTTTGTTGAAGAAATCGACCAAAAGCACCGAGGAAGACGACATGGAGCAACAACTCAACCAGGTCATGACCGTCTTCAAGTACATCGAGGACAAGGATGTCTTCAACAAGTTCTACTCGAAGACCCTGGCCAAGCGTCTGGTCCAAGGCACATCTGCTTCCGGTGACGCTGAGACCAGCATGATCTCCAAGTTGAAAGATGCAAGTGGTTTCGAGTACACCAACAAGCTCCAACGTATGTTTCAGGACATGCAGACCTCCAAGGATCTCAACACATCATACGACGAATGGTGCAAAGAGAACCTCGAGGAGACTGACCGTAAGGCTATCATCGACTCCTACTACAACGTACTCGGTACCGGTTTCTGGCCACTGCAACCATCAAGCACACCCTTCACACCTCCACAGGACATTGCACGCACGTATGAGCGCTTCCAAAGTTACTACTTGAGCAAACACGGTGGCCGTAAGCTCACTTGGCTTTGGCATCTTTGCAAGGGCGAGATCAGAGCCAACTACGTTAGGATGAACAAGGTTCCATACACCTTCCAGGTATCGACATATCAGATGGCAATCTTGCTACTCTTCAACGACAGCGAGACAGTGTCCTATGACGAGATTGCCGAAGCCACCAAACTCAATAAGGACACTCTCGATCCCTCGGTGGCCATCATGCTCAAGGCAAGAGTGCTTACAGCCAAGCCCGAAGGTGCTGGCCAAGCAAGTGGCACTACCTACACTCTCAACCACGGCTTCAAGAACAAAAAGCTGAAGGTCAATCTCAACATCGCCATCAAGTCGGAGCAGAAGCAGGAAGTCGAAGAGACGCACAAGACTATCGAGGAGGACAGAAAGATGCTCATGCAGGTAAGTTGTTATAGTGTATTCTCTGTTCTATGCAGTATGCTAACAAAATCGACAGTCTGCTATTGTCCGCATCATGAAGTCTCGCAAGACGATGAAGCACACACAACTGGTCGCCGAGGTCATCTCGCAGATCAAGAACAGATTCGTGCCCAAGGTCCCCGATATCAAGAAATGTATCGACATCCTCCTGGAGAAGGAGTACCTCGAGCGCTTGGAAGGTGATGAGCTTGGCTACCTGGCTTAGTCTCAGGACCGAGAGGGATGTGAAACAAAGGGAGCAGGCGTTATTGGGGAAAAGGAGGTATCCTCTGGTAGAATTACGAGCATGGCGTTCTGGATGGCATGGCTTTTCTATCGTTGCCATGCGACTATCAGTATCATGAAGCTTTCACAGTCGTAGAAATGCAATTGCATCTGTATCCATCATTGCCTACAGCTACCCTCTATCAAAATTAAAGGATGCATGTGCTCCGTGGTTACTGTCCTCACTCAATGTGACTCAGGGTGGGGACAGGGGACAGTCTCGGATATAAGCTTCGCGTATCGCCGATGTATCGGAGGAAAGCGCCAACACGCCGGTCCGGCATCATCGCCAAAGCAATTCGCGATCTCATTGACCAGCAAACACTCATGAGCAGTAGCCAGATGCTGGAACTTCGCTACATCACCACCTCAATTCTGACAGTCATCGCGCCTCATCGCTGAAGAAAGGCGACGCGATGGAAAGACAGAGGAAGCGTACGCCGGAGACCAAGCTCGACAGGAAAGTATACATGGCTGATAATGAATTGCAGGCGAGCTGCGCGACCTCAACCAGCGGGCATGGGCTGGTGAAGCAAACGTCCTCCCCGTACAGGGCTCGCTCGACTCGTCCATGAAGAAGAACACGGCCTTCATCAAGCGTCTTCGAACCGCCATCAACGCCGCCGGCCAGTCCGTCTTTCTGCAGGAAATCTGCACCCTCTCGCTGCACAAATACCTCTCCGAGATCATCTCCGCCTGCTTCGAAGGCCTCACCAAAGTAAAGACTCCCGGAGAAATCGCTGCTGGTGTCGAGATCGTCTCGGCTCTCCACCAACGCTTTGGTCCTGATGAGTTTACCAAGATGCTTGGCTGGTTTGTCGGCCGTGGTCTGGCTACACCTGATAGAGCTCAGTTGAAGGCCTTGGCCCAAGACGTACGGGAAAGAGAAGAGAAGGAGCGAATCTCGAGGCAGCGCATTCTTCTGCGTGTGGCTACCGAACTGTGGCTGGTCGGTGTCTTGCGTAGTCTGGAAGACATTGCTCGCCCGGAAGAAGCCAACAAGCTGAAAGAGTCGGGAAAGCCTGTGGATGCTGTGCCCAAGACCAAACCTACCCGATCCGATTCTGCAGATCCGGAACCTTTCCCTCTGGAAGTGCTCAAGGATATGCTGGGCTATGACCGCGAGCATGTGAATCTACCGCTGGTTGTCATCTTTGTCAAGAGTTTCGCTTGGGACATTCTGGCGTCCAAGCCCACACAGGACGGCCGCAAAACTGTTGCTGAGGATGGCTCAACCACTACCAACGGTGCCGCAGACGAAATGGACAGTGACCCGAACAGTACCCAGGACCCTCCACTGTGCGCTCCCGACTTGCAACAGCGCTTCAAGAACATTCTCAACCGCTACTTCCAGGACGTCAAGGCACATATTCTGCGCGACCAGAAGCATATTAGTGCCCAAGGCCGCCGCAACGCTGAAGCATACGTCAAATCCGGAGAAGTCTTCGAAGACCGCCAAAACAATTTCGAGAAACAGACAAAGTCTCATGAAAAGCTGGTCTCGAACGCTCAGGTCCTGGCGGATGCACTTGGTGCCGAAATGCCAGATCTGTCCGAGAAGGAATCTGACAATGCTGGCGGAGATGGTGGTATCGGCTTGGTCAAGACTGGCGAATATCTACGCGGCCAAGGCGACGGTGCCGGGATCTGGGAAGACGAAGAAGAGAGACGCTTTTACGAGAACTTGATCGATCTCAAAGACAGAGTTCCTGGCATCTTACTCGAGGATGGCAAGAAAAAGAAACCTGAGGGTGATGATCAGGTTGGCAAGAGAAATGACGAGGCATTAGAAGTCAAGGACAAAATCGAGCCTGCAGAGTCCAAGGCAGCAGAGGGCGATGACCAGTCGACCGCGATTGCCAACAAGACCGTTGGTGCACACGTTGACGCTCTGCTTGCCCAACTCGTCGACTTGACCAACAAAGACCAAGTCGATCAATTCGCCATCGACTTCTGCTTCTTAAACTCCAAGGCATCCCGAAACCGCTTGGTCAGAGCTATCCAGGACATCCCCAAAGGCAGAACCGATCTATTACCTCTTTACTCACGCCTTGTCGCTACTCTTGGAAAGCACTTGATCGATGTTCCGCAGGCATTGATCGCTTATCTCGATGAAGAATTCAGAAGTCTGCAACGCCGCAAGTCAAAAGATTTTCTCGGACAAGTCCGTATGATTAACATCAGATACATTGCCGAGCTTACCAAGTTTGGCGTTGTCCCTGAGCATGTCATCTTCCATTGTCTGAAGGTCAGCCTGGACGACTTTTCACGCATGAACATCGAGATCATTTCAAATCTTCTCGAGAACTGCGGTCGCTACCTTCTTCGCAATCCAGACACTTCGCCCAGAATGGCTTCTTTCCTCGAGACACTGCAGCGCAAGAAGGGTGCTCAGCATCTTGGACAGCAAGAGCGCATGCTTATCGAGAACGCCATGTACTATGTCAACCCACCTGAGCGTGCAGCCATTCAACAGAAGGAGCGCACGCCTCTAGAGCTGTACGTTCGTAAGCTTATCTACCTGGATCTGTCCAAACGATCCCTCGAGAAGGTCATCAAGCAGATTCGAAAGCTGCATTGGGAGGAGCCAGAGGTTCCGGAGCTCCTTCGCAAGATTTTCACAAAGCCTGGCAAGATCAAGTACAGTAACATTCATCTCTTGGCTGTCATCCTTGGAGCACTGCATCGTTATCATCAGAGCTTCACTGTCTCTGTACTGGACGACATACTCGAGCAAATTACCGTCGGACTTGAGACCAACGACTTCAAACAAAATCAGAAGCGCATCGCCGAAGTCAAGTATCTTGGTGAGCTGTATGTCTACCGCCTGGTCGATTCTGCACTCATCTTCGACACACTCTACCACATTGTAAACTGCGGTCATCCGGGCGGATTTGCTCGTCCAGGCTCATACAATGTTCTTGATTTGCCAGATGACTATTTCCGCATCAGACTCGTGGCTAGCCTCCTCGAAACCTGCGGCATGTACTTTGACAAGGGTGCAGTGAAGAAGAAGCTCGACTTTTTCTTGTCCTTCTTCCAGTACTATATTCATACCAAGGAGCCGATGCCTATGGATGTCGAGTTTGTGGTCCAGGACATGTTTGCTCTGCTCAGATCACAGTGGAAGATTGCTGCTACCTTTGAAGAAGCACAGCAAGTCTTTAGCGATGCTGTTAAACACAACTACCAAACGACTGGGGCCAACAAGCAGCAAGAAGAACAAGAGGAAGAGGACGAGGAAGACAACCGCGGTATTGACGATGTCAACAACGATGACGGCGACGACGACAAGTCATCTGGAGACGAAGCCGCAGAGCCTAGTGACGATGAGGGCGCTGGCGAGACTCCCGAGGAAGGTACCGAAGACGAGGAAGAGCACATCGTCGTGACACGTCCTGAAGACCAGCGTGATCCTGAGGCAGACGCCGAGTTCGATCGAGAGCTGGCCAAGATGATGGCAGACAGTGTTGAGTCTCGCAAGTTCGATCGCAAGCCTGTCTTCGACGTTCCCTTGCCAATGCGTAAGACCGCTACTGCTACTAACAGTGAACCAAGCCAGCCAATCGAACCTCCTTCGAATACGATGAAGTTCGCACTGCTCAGCAGAAGAGGAAACAAACCACAGGCAAGATTACTTACTCAGCCCTTTACGACCGCAAGATGGCTATTTGCTAACCTACACAGACTCGCTCTATCGACTTGCCTTCAGACTCCAACTTTGCGGTCGCTATGCGTAGTCAACAAGAGCAAGCTCGCGCAGAGCAGCAGCGCATCAAGAACCTCGTGCTCAATTACGACCTTCGCGACGACGACTCCAACGATGGTGAATCATCCTTCCACTACATTATGCAGCCCAACTCCAATCGTACGGTTCTCGTCGGCAAAGGCGCCTTGAACCGATCACTACAACCTAGGGATTCCAACAATCCAGTGGTTGCAAACGCACCCAATACACATGAATCAAGCAGCCATGGCAATGTCAACACTGTCCATGGTCTAAGTCTTCGTACACCTCATCCCCGTCCATCTGCAATCACATCCTCTTACGCCTGCACACGCAACAATGAAAACACAAAGCCTAGATCTGGCATATCTACCACACCTGCTAACTTTTCCTCTTCTGTTCCCGCAGCTGCTCTAGATGCACAGTCGCCCTACAACCAACCTCGTCTCGATAAATCCGGAACTTCACGTAATGTCACCAGAAGCAGAAAGTTGCAGCTCAGTGATGTAGACTGGTATGCCAAACCCTCCTCCCAGCCTCATGCATTGCAGAAAGAAAAACCAAAGACCGAATTGAGCTTGGATTCATATATTGTCGCGAGCAAGAAGCAGAGGAAGCCTTCTACAGGCTCTGATGCCCTTGGCAATTCTTGAACAAGCGAGATGGAGAGATCGATGGCTTGAGCAAAAAAACAGAGCAGATGCATGCATAAAGAAACGACAAGAGACTGATGTAAGGCCCCCCGTCGGGCAATCGCAGGACTTGAAATATGGTATCGATATGAAATGAACATCGATAACCATCGACACACGACACGAAGCTCCTCATAGCTGTTTGCCTCGCTAACGAGTCACCGACATCGAGACCATACTATCGCCTAACAACAGAGCAGTTGCTCAAGTTCTTCGGATACAGCGGTAAGGATTTTACTTCAAGTCTGCAGGCCTTTCCTCGATGACCTCGGCTACCCCTCGAAACAGCCTGACCTCACGACCGATGGGAAGGCAGGAGTTTGACAGGGACTCGCTTTTGTGGCTGCTGGGCGAGAAAGAATTTTGCGGCAAAAGATGCGATGAGACGAGACGTTTTGACTGTGGATGAGAAGTGAGAGAGCAAGCCATCTTCTGCGTTTCGTGACTCGCTCTCTTGATCTTTTGATTGCTTGAAGCTTCTGGCTTTGAAGACGTCTTGCAGAAGAAGAGCGGAACATGCGAGTCTCGGTAGATATCTTGTTTCTTGATCAAACGCTCACTCTTCTTGTTTGCATCGACTTCGCCTGTTGTGACGATGTCATGAGATCTTCATTTAACAACCACTTGCTGTGATCATAGGCGTCTCGCGTCTCTCCTCTTCTCTGACAGATACAGGTTATAATATGCGTCAGGATATCCATGGTCACATCCATCACGAAAAGCACTCCAGTGAACCGGAAACGTTGCAAAACGATCAGCACGATCAGCAGGGGAACAAAGACTTGAGATTAAGGTTTGTGGATAAGCAGCGCAGGTCGGTACAGATAAAGGATTAACGCCCGTTGTGCTTCCCGGACCTAATAGTGAAAACGCCCTTCGCATCCCAGGTTTTTGTCGTCGTCGTCGTCATCAACATCGTCAGCAACGTTCCCATAAAGACATAAAGCATGAACTCCATAAGCCCATGAACGTCGTCAGCCATACGAGCTCCCATCGCCCAGATCGTCAACAAGAGCTTCTTCCATCGAGCCTTTTCGTTTTGCATGACGGCCATGCATCTTCGTCGCTTTCTTCAACATTGACTGGCCAAGCTGGAGCACTGAATGAACGAATTGTAGCGTTGATGAAGCATCTGCCCATGTGTGCAGAAAATAAGATGCAGGAGCTTCCGCTGGACGATCTTGAAGCTACTTCTTGGAGGCGGAAGAGGTGTAGCCGGGACCTCTGGGGTCGTTGTTGAAGATGTGCTCCATGGCGGCTCTCTTCTGGTCGCTCAGCTTGAAGCTGGGCTGTCTGCCAGGGTGAAGGGCGGGACCGACTTCGGGGCCATTGGGGTCACTGCGGATGGCATCGTTGATGGCGTCAATGTGCTCTTGCTTGCCAGTGGCAGCAGCACGGTCTCTGAGAGCCTGCTCGTAGTTGTTGGTAAGACGACGCTGGACGTGAGGCTGGTGGTGCTCGCGGGTCTCTTGCTCGACGTCGGCATGAGAGTGAGGAGGATGGAACTGAGGAGAGTGGTACTCGGGACCCATGTCAGGAGAGGTCGGGGAACCAGCAGAGGCAGGGCTACTGCCGCCAGCTGAGGTGCCGGAACGCTCGTTGATCAGATCCTGGTCAGAAGCAGTGTGGGAAGCCATTTTTGGATGATTGGTGGTGGTGACGATGATGGGATGATCAAAAGAGTGCGCCACGATCAATAGAGATACTCTACGTGATGCGGGGTGATGTTTGCAGATGTGCGAATGATAACTTGTGATGAGAGATGACCTTCTGCAGGTATGGTGATGTCGAGTTGGTCTCGAAAAGTGAGGTAAACGAACAAGAGATTGTTTATGCCGAGCCCTGCGTTCGTCTTTCGTCGGGGAAGGACCCCTCGACGAATCGACACATGGCACCTACCTTGTATCTTGTTATCCAACTTCCTCGTGAAATCCATCTTCGCGATGGTGAGGTACAACTGGAAGGTACCTCTTGACCACAGCAGCTTCCTGCAGATCATCAAGACATTTCCCCGCATCGCACACCCAGACTGCCGATCGAGCACCGGCTGTCTTGAATAGCAAGCCCGTGCAATATCGTTGTCTCGCCCTAGGACCAACTGTTTTACATCTGCCGGGTTGTAAAGGTGTTCAGCCCAGTAAGACAACCACATGGCGAGTTATGAACACCGTAGAAGCCTCTGACGGCAGTGTCAGGCTTCTCTTCAATTGACTAGAAGTTCAATAGAGACAACGTTTGAGATAATGGGATTTAGAGGCCGTCCAATAGCGTAGTCAGCCACAAAGAAAATCAGACTTTCGGCAGCCTCGGGCCTTGTTGAACCTTGAGCCCTGACTCTCGAAACATACAACCCAACTTGGCGCAAGACGCATATGATACGATCAACAAGAAAATTGCGACACGAGAGCGCCTGTGCAACTCTTTGGCTACCCTTGTGCAGCATCACTTCTGGAAACAGACCCTTTTGCAATTCGCCAAGAGACGCATGAGCCTCTCGGCGACGTCTCGTCCCGTCTCCGTACTGCGCCTTCTTGATATACGCAATCTCTCGAGTTAAGCCGAGCCCTTACGAACACGGTGGGTGCAGGACATCGAAAGTCGGTGAGCCCGGGCATGAACCGGGCTCTCTGCCGTTTCGTTCCAAAAGACGTATGCTTCTCCCTTTGGCATCATTGAGCACTTTGAAACGGCCTCACAATTGCCGTTGAGAAGTGTTCTCATCCTAACACACGCCACTATCCCCACACCACAGGCCTGCGTGTCTCGCACCTTGCCTGTGTTAGTCTTCGAACCTCTAGTCCGGCACTCCGCTTCGAAGGAAAAAGAAAGGTTCCCCGTGCCTTCTCTGGTAAATAATATCTCGCCGTTTCTCATCTTTCTCTCCCTCACGTTACCTCATTCCCAACTCAGACGACCTTCTCTATCCTGGTCCCGGCTCACCACATATACATATCGCTATCGACCCACCTAGAAGAGCATGCTCATTTGGACTCTCAACGCATTTCCCATTCATACAAAATGTCGGCTCTGTCTTCTCCAGCTCTGAGCTTCTGCGACTCTCTCTCCTCGCCGGATCTGGATGCCTACCTGGACAGTCTTTCACCTCTATCTCAACTACCCTCGCCCACGATGAAAGAAGCTTGGTGGAGAGAAGAAACCCTTCACGGCAGATATGACTCGTCGATGTCCGACATCTCATCCTCATGTAAGTCTTCCAAAGAACAATTACTGACAGGCACGTGAGCTGACAAAAATTCCAGTCACCATTGCTGCAGACATTTTATGCAACATTACTGCATGCGAAAGTTGCAACTCCATCAAACCATTACGGTCAATGATCGCGCAGTTTTTAAACAGTTCTCGAGTGCCCATGGAAACCGTTGCTCTGGCTTACAATATCTTATCTCAACCAACCGTTGCAGCTATGCACTGCTGGCACAGCAACCCGGTTGCATTCGCTTCCGGTCACATGCAGTCAAAGATTCAGCAAATGCATGGACCAGAATCGGATGCTTCTTGTCAACGAGCTTTGGTGATCCTGTCGGCGCTGAGCGTTGCAGTATCCTTTACAGAGGATCAGCCCAGAAACCTATTCCACTGGTCAAGATCGGTCGCCGGAGGTATTTTCAGCACTGAGCAGATCAGCACGATGAACCGTATCGTTCTTGCCAAGCTAGAATGGTCGATCCATCCTCTCGCTGCACCGGTGGCTATTGAGGCAGCTCTCACGGCTCTATCAGGTTCAGGAGTTATGGCGCACAGCAAGCAGCCATCGTTGACGCCGTTCATCGTTGACGAGGATGAAAGCCTCAGGTTGGTCTTTGGCCCAAAAACAACTGTTCAACATGGGCTCGTCACACCGGAGCCATCACCCGACTGTATGCACGGCGATGATGATTTGATCCTCCAATACCTCCCTTCGACTCCAGCGCAGCAGTCGATCTAAAGGCTGCAGTGAGACAAAGCGGGCTTCGTCGGACTGTCGATTATGACCCTGGAGGTTGAAATGGACACACTGCATGTAGGATCGGGTGTTTAATTGAGGAACGAAAGCGACTATGGATATTAGGGTTACGGCGTATGATGGGCACGGGCAAAAAGGCAGGCTGGATGATTTGTTTTCACGATGATACCCACATGATGTTTACACGTGGCGACAGTGCCCAGAAAGCAGACAGAGAATTAGCTAGTAATGCTAACATCAACATGAGCTATGGCGTGTCAATTAGTGATTACGATGCATGTGCAAGATTCGGAGCGACTGTGAACCGAGAGGGCAGGTTTTTATCCAAGGAGCTGAAAGAAGGTTTCGGGAAGTCGGTCTTAGCGGCTCCAGATCACGCCAGACCCGGCGCCTACCCCGCATCACAAGCTAGATCGGGGGAACCTCACGGAGGACGAACAGCCAATCCTACCACCACTCACACGCAGCAGCCACTGACGGCACACAGTCCAGAGCTCCGGAAACGTTGGGAGTCGTCGACGTCTTCTCTTCGTCCTTCTCCTCACTTCATCGTCTTCCTTCCCCTGTCCATCACCTTCCTGGTTGCAGTCAGCTCGAGCTGCCCCTCGTACCCCTCAATTCCCCTCATTCTCTGCATCACAGTGACAGAATCGCCATGGCCACTACACCTACCGTCCGCTCACGCAGACCATCAACATCAGCTCCAGTGGCTGAGCTCTCGGGTCCCATTGGGCCTGCAGGCATCACAAGGCCTAAGCACAAGCGTACAATTACTGGCTTTGGTGCATCTGACATCAAGAGCGTTGAAGCCGAGATCCCAGATGCTCAGAAGTCTGCGTAAGTCAGCCAGAAATGCAATACTCTGGAAGCCATATACTAACACGAATGTTCTAGCTGGAAGAAACATGTATGACCGAGCCCGAACGTTGACCTGAAACCGAACCGGCACTGACCCGAGCAGAGTGCTTCAGGCTTCAAGAACAAGGAGGACTTCGAGGTACCAGAGCCTGCAACAAACACAAACCCTACAGTTCTAACAGCACTGGCAGGCTGCAGCAATCCGTCATATCGAGACAACTCTCGCTCGCTCACTTTACAACTGCGATGAAGGGTTGGTCTAGCCGTCCCTCTGGACAAGAGACGTTGCTGACCAGGATCGTAGCGCTGCCTACGGTGGAACAGCTTTGGCGTTCCGTGACCGCTTGATCATTGACTGGAACAAGACGCAGCAGAGCCACACCTTTGCTGATCAGAAGCGTGTCTACTGTAAGATTGGCACCCTTCGGCTTCAGCACTGTTATTGACGGACACAGATCTGTCTCTCGAGTTTTTGATGGGAAGAGCTTTGGACAATGCTATGCTCAACGTTGGTCTCAAAGATGTTGCAAGAGGTATGGAATGCAACTGCACATCACATATGGCGGGTCTAACTCTTGAGTAGAGGGCCTGGCTGATCTAGGCTTCCGTATGGAAGATGTCATTGGCATTGAGCGCGATGCTGCTCTCGGTAACGGTGGTCTTGGTCGACTTGCGGCTTGTTTCCTGGACAGTCTTGCCTCGCTCGACTACCCCGCTTGGGGTTACGGTCTGAGATACAGATATGGTATCTTCAAGCAGGAGATCATCAATGGCTACCAAGTCGAGGTTCCCGACTACTGGCTCGACTTCAACCCTTGGGAGTTCCCACGACACGACGTTACGGTCGACATCCAGTTTTACGGTAATGTTCGCAAGTACAACGATGACAACGGAAGACAGGTTTCGGTCTGGGAGAATGGCGAGATAGTAACTGCCAATGCCTACGACGTACCGATTCCTGGCTACAACACGCCTACTACCAACAACTTGCGTCTATGGTCCAGCAAGGCCGCCAGCGGCGAGTTCGACTTCCAAAAGTTCAACTCTGGCGAGTATGAGCAGTCTGTACATGACCAGATGAGAGCCGAGACCATCTCTGCCGTCTTGTACCCCAACGACAAGTAAGTTGAGCCTGTCGATCGGCAATGAACTGCCCACTGACAGCAACACAGCCTTGACCGTGGCAAGGAGCTTCGTCTCAAGCAGCAGTACTTCTGGTGTGCTGCCTCGCTCAATGACATTGTCCGCCGTTTCAAGAAGTCGAAGAAGGCGTGGAAGGAGTTCCCCAACCAGATTGCCATCCAGCTCAACGACACCCACCCGACTCTTGCCATCCCCGAACTGCAGCGTATCTTGGTTGACAACGAAGGTCTTGACTGGGACACTGCTTGGAGCATTGTTGTAAACACTTTCGGCTATACCAACCACACCGTCATGGCAGAGGCTCTCGAGAAATGGTCTGTCCCATTGATCCAGCATCTGCTTCCCCGCCACCTTGAGATCATCTACGAGATCAACCTGCACTTCTTGCAGTATGTCGAGCGTACCTTCCCCAAGGACCGTGACATGCTTTCTCGTGTTTCCATCGTCGAGGAGTCCAACCCAAAGATGATTCGCATGGCTTTCCTCGCCATCGTTGGTTCTCACAAGGTCAACGGCGTAGCAGAGCTGCACTCCGACCTGATCAAGACAACCATCTTCAAGGACTTTGTCAAGATCTATGGTCAAGACAAGTTCACCAACGTCACCAACGGCATCACTCCTCGTCGTTGGCTGCATCAAGCCAACCCTAAGCTGTCCGAGCTTATTGCTTCGAAGCTTGGTGGCTATGACTTCTTGAAGGATCTTACTCTCTTGCACAAGATCGAGACATATGCCGACGACAAGCAGTTCCGCAAAGCATTCCAGGACATCAAGTTTGCCAACAAGACTCGTCTTGCTAACTACATCAAGGAGACTACTGGCGTGAAGGTTAACCCTGCAGCCCTGTTCGATATTCAGGTCAAGCGTATTCACGAGTACAAGCGTCAGCAGCTCAACATCTTCGGTGTCATCCACCGCTACTTAGCTCTCAAGGCCATGTCACCAGAGGAGAGAAAGAAGATGCAGCCCAGAGTTTCCATCTTCGGTGGCAAGGCTGCTCCTGGTTACTGGATGGCCAAGTGCATCATTCATCTTGTCAACGAGGTTGGCAGAGTTGTCAACAACGACCCTGAGATTGGTGATGCCTTGAAGGTCATCTTCATTGAAGATTACAATGTGTCCAAGTGTGAGATCATCGCACCTGCCTCTGATATCAGTGAGCACATCTCGACTGCCGGTACTGAGGCTTCGGGTACTTCGAACATGAAGTTTGTCCTCAACGGTGGTCTCATTATTGGAACATGCGATGGTGCCAACATTGAGATCACCAGAGAAATCGGTGAGGACAACATCTTCTTGTTCGGTAACTTGGCCGAGGACGTCGAGGATATCCGTCATCAACACACCTACGAAGGTGTCCTGATTGATGATGGTCTCCAGAAGGTCTTTGATGCTATTCATGATGGCATGTTTGGCCACTCAGACGAGTTCTCCGCCCTGACCAACACCGTCGTCAACCACGATCACTGGTTGACCTCTGCCGACTTTGAAGCATACTGCAAGACCCACGATGCCATTGACGAGGCCTTCAAGGACCAGGAGGCTTGGCTCCACAAGACCATTCTCGCAGTTGCCCGCATGGGTTTCTTCACCGCCGATCGTTGTATCGAGGAGTATGCCGAGATGATCTGGAACGTCGAGCCTCAGAAGATCAAGCAGAACGGTGCATGAAGGGTAGACGGATAGACAAGAGATTCTTTCGGGACGCTTATGAGATATGATAGATAGGAATCAATAATGCTTTCTTCCAGCAGTGAACAAACTTCGGCATCATCTATAACTATGCCCTAATCATCTCGTGTCGCTCCTGCTTAAGGCTGCCTGTATGCTTCAACCTCGAGTTTCCAGTCTGTCTGAATCGCTGGGTTATACGTTCATAATCACCATCAGCTTCTCGGATGGGCTGTAGATGACGCCCTTTATTGCTTGAATACTCGTACTTGGTTCCTCTAACATGAATTGCAACAACCTCATGGAAGAGAAAGTGACAATATTGAGGAGTGGGATGAGACATCAGATCCCAAGTCCGACGCCGACCCTGTCCGCCAAGTCAGGGTCCACCAGGAATTTTTTTTTTTCTCACCACCCACCCCAAAAACACGTCCCGGTACAACCAGCGTTGCGGGAACAAAAAGTGATGTCAACGTTTGTGTAGGAATAGCCGAAGGCGGGGCTCGAACCCGCGACCTTGAGGTTGGGAATATCAGAGAAGATAAGAGCCACACGCTCTACCGATTGAGCTACCCCGGCAGGTCTGATTGATCTAGTTCACTGCGTGAACTGGCTGTTGACTGATGGAGGTGCGGTCGCTCTGTCAATATATATACTCTTATTGTAAAAGACGAATATGATCGCAGAGCGCGGCTAAGTGCATATGATCGAGCAAGTTATGGTATATTAAGGTAGGCATGCATTGCGCGTGTGCACTGAGACTTTTACAAGCCTCAAAAACATAAATAGTAAAGTTGTTCTCTCAATGACTTCTTTCGCAGCAGAGCACGGTGTAAATGTATAAATACGATACCGTCTGATAAGTTGTACATAGAAAAAGCTCTTGGAACGCTCTGGAGGGCCATATTTGACGAACAGCATCTATCAAAGCCAGTAGCAGAGCTATATGTCGCTTGGGAGTAAGGATTTTGAAGGAAAATTGTATACACTGTCGTCGCTGGCGTATGTTTTTACAGAAATCCAGGCGAGAGCAGGGTTATCCTGTATACCTCGAGTACTTGGTCGTTTTGAACAAACGTCTCGCCAATCAAGCTCCTTGTCGAGCATTTCAGTATGTGTTGATCTCGAGAATCGTTGACATATTCTCTTGTATCTGCTACAGAAGACCAACAGGCAAGAAGATCAGAACCGAATATTCTCGATAGCGAGCATCAGTGTCGAGTGCTTTCAATGGCTTAAGCATACACATCCTCGTTGCTGGCGTGGGTTTGAATGGGATTGAGATCAAGGGCAGAATTAACCCAGACACTAGCGAGACTCGGTCGTTCTGCACGAATTTTCACGACCACCTCGATGGCGGAGATGGTGATCGTACTTGATCGGAGGCGACGTAATTAGTTGGCGAATGACAAGACGAGGAACCACAAATAGCTCATGAGTCCCAATGGTTCGGCAGAAGCCACGGTCTTGTAACCTCTCAGCGAGCTTACAGGGATGCTGGAAGTCCCTCATCGAACCTCTCTGATCTGTATGGGGTATATTGGCTCGAGACCCGAGAGATTTAGCATGTAGTTCGAACGTTTCATATTCGAACACAGACAAAGGCTTGCATACCTGTCAATCTCGCAGACATCGTGTACATTGCATTAGCGAGAGATCGGAAACCCAGACAGCCTGATCCATGCAGCGCAAAGACCATTCAAGTTCGAACCAAGAAGCAACACGAATATGCAAGATCACTCTGATTCCTCGTTCGCAGCGGATAGCAGCAGCTCGAACTTCAACATCTGAAGTCTGGAGTCATCAGACTTGCTTATCGGCTTCTGAAACATGCGACCACCCTTGCCAGAACCGTTGGAAGGGGTTTGAGGTGACTGATCCATCGACGGCGGATTGCATCGAACTCCCTTGCAGCAGAGAACGCGTGAGGCGATTGTCGTTTTTCGGCAAACACGTGTCTCAGTTGCAAACACAGCTTTCGGATCCGAAGCAAGGGACCGGCAGCTCACGCTTGCGGTTCTACTTCCACTTCAACGTCACGGCCCAGATCTAAGGTCTCTGTGTTAGTCGACGTGCAGCATACCTGGAGATCGAGTTCTTCCTCCGAGACAGCGGACTGATGACCCAAGACAGCTGGAGAAGAGATCCGACCCTCCATGTTGGGATGTAAGCAACCAGGGGCACAGAATCAAGGTCCCAGGCGAGAGGTCCTGTACCGAGGTGATCCTTCAAAGACATGATGACAGGTCAAGAAAACAATCAAATCGATCATGAGATTTCTCCAGGTGATGCCACACAGTGGGAACAGGGGGGCGTGAAACCGGAAGGGAACGAGAACATACCAGCAATTGTCGTAGCGCGGTGTTCGGCGCAAAAGGTGCATTGCATGGGCGCCAATAAATGATGCTGATGCCATTCGCGCCGGGGGGACGGCGGACCCTTCAGGTTTGATCCTTAGTCATCGTTCAGGCATCATTTGTATTTTGCGCGCGGGTCGTGGATATTGAAAATCCAGCAATTCCAACAAGCAGCACTATCCAGACGACTGATCGACGGGGGGAGGAAAAGGTGGCTTTGGCAAGACGCGCTTGACGCTCGAGTTGCGCAATATATTACTTGCATTGGCGCCATCTCGATTTCGGGAATGGGTGAGGATACCGACCCGCATCCTTTGAGAGCCCTGAGTATTCTGACAGATGACCGAGATTCGTCCAGAGAACGTAGACAGATGTTGTCAAGTCATGGAGGATCACATCTGTCGATGAGTCTCTCGATCGTGTTGGCTGAATAGACTTGTGCATACAGAATTTGGATGCTGCAAGGAAAGAGACACGCATTGGGTGCCTGCCGAACGTACTGGTGACGGCGTGTATTGTGAAGACGTCCCTATGTCAGGGAGAACGATGTACGCAGACGACCCACCCGATTGACAAATTTCTTGCAGGATGGCATTGAACGTTGTCCACCTCCTATTCTCATGTAAGATAGATGAATTCAATCCACAGAGTCTAGAGACAGGGAGAGTGACAAAGTCCGGGATCTGTTCGGGCCCAATCGACGGAAGGAACGATGCACCGGACGATTGCGAAAAGGAAAGCGCGTCTTCAAGAAGACATAGCCGACACGTGTGATGATTGGCCGGAAGAATGATCTGTCCCGCCTCTCTCTTGGCTTGTCAGTCTTTGATCTCTCAGCCTAGTCATCCAATCTATCTACCTTTTGCCCTTCTTTTTGACTACTGTATGTGCTAATGATTCAAGGGACCCATCGATCTAGACATGCGTGACGTTCAACAATCTGTAAAGTGATGCGAGATCGCGACGGGTGCGCCAAGGAAAGGTCATCTCGACATGGCTTTGGTCTGAAGGGCGCAACTTTCCGGAAGAAGCGAGGCAATATACAAACACTTTGAGAGTGGTCCGGATTTGGTCAGAAATTTGATGAGCTGTCAAATTGTTCATACTTCTGTCAGAATCACGGGTACGGTGCGGTCCGAAGCTGCTCCAAGCTTGACAGCGAAGGGTGGCTGGAGGCTGGAGCATGGCTGGAGAGCATGGACAGTGAGCCATGACCCATACTTTCGATAGCCTCAAACACGCAATGAGGTGCTGCTCAATGCCCATCCGAGAATAGCATATGATTTGTTAGAGTTTCTTCTGAACGGTGAGGTAAATCGGCAGTCGTAAATGTTGGTGAATCAGGTTTCTTCACGCGAGTCGCGACACTCCGAGTGGGAACATCGAGTGGAGAGGTTCGATTGTTAGATTTAGAAACTAGCTATGAGAAAGAAAACAACATCCTATCGACCCCTGGCCCTGCGTGTCCGAAAAGCAGGAGTGATGATTCTCGAAACTCCCTTGATCTTTTTAGTCGGACCTCTTACGAGAGTCCGCAGGCGTTAAGACATATCGTCATGACAACCTTCGCATAAACCCCCTCGAACGCTTCAACTGTAGATACTGCCCAGAAAAAAGAGAGAAGGAAAAGCAAGTAAGGAAATGCACCAAAGACGCACTGAGAACGCCTTCGCTAAATGATACTTGGTTGCGACTTGAATGACTTGAGTTCTAACAAGAGAAGAAGCAGAGATTAAAAAAAAAAAGGGGTGACCCTGAGTTATGTCTTATGTCGTTACGTCGTCAAACTGGGGCTGCTGTGGCTGTCGATTTGAAACGAGTGGAGGTTCCGAATAGTGGTTGCGTCGAACTGTTGTAGACGATCGGTTTGCCGGTGCAGACGAAAGTTGGGCACGATCAACGGCCCAACTTACTCTTGCCACGCGGGTTGGGAACGATGTATTCCTTGCTAGGATCCCATTCATCGGGATGGAAGTCGGGGTTCAAGAAGTGTGTGCGGTTGAAGTGGGAACTATAGAGTGTTAGATACTCGAAATTGGACAAGACTGCTTGCATGACTTACTGCTTGAACTGAGCTGTTTGACAGACAGAGTTTTGAGCAGTTGCATCTATAACATTCTGTCCATTCTGCTCAAACATGTGAGTAGATGGTCTGAAGTTTCCCTTGCCGCCATAGCTCAGCTGGTCGTAGTTGAAGAAGGTGGTCTGGGATACAGGTGAGAAGGTGTGATCAACTGTTGCAGTAGGCGAAGGAGTCTGAACGGCGGGCACGTAGGCTGGAGTGGCAATGGGAATGACAGGAGGTGGTGCGTGGTGTTGAACAGGCAATGGTGCCGGAGCTGGCACAGATGGCACCGCAGCAGCGGGGGCAGAATAGTCGGAGACGCCATAGAACCGGTTGGGCATCCAGTTGGATTGGTTGGACAGCAGTGACATGCCAGGAATCATGGTCATGAAGTCGGACATGCCAAGATCCATGACAGGTTCCTCGTAGTGGTGGAGAGAAGACTGCAAGTATGTGGGTACAGCGATAGGCTGACTTGGCGGGGGCTGCGAGAAGATTTGATCCGGCTGATACAGTATATCGTAATGACCACTGGAACTGACATTAGTATGTGATGCAGGGAGCAACCAATGATGACTTACGGTCTGTAGAGAAGGCGAATGGTGTGGGCATGAGTGAGGTCGGGCGCAAACTGATGCGCGTTCACCTCAACACCAGCGCTACGATCGAGGTAGATGATTTCCAGAGCGATACCAGCGGGCTTGAGCAAGACATCAGTCAGAGCTTGCATTCCAGGGTGGTCAATCTCGATCTGATGAGGGTCGATGTTGGCATCGCAGTAACTGGCGACGGTGTGGGGGAGCACAAAAGGAGCGTAGTCTTTGGCACGAGTCTTCATCCAAGCCGAGGTGAGGGTCTACCGGGGTCAGTACGTGATTGCGCCACTCGAATCCTTGTATCACATACCTTCAGATATGTGATGATCTGATTTTGAATCTCTTCATTGTTGAAGTGCTCAAGTAGAAAGGCTTCAGAGTTGGCCGAGGAAGCCGACATGCATTTGCGCAACAGAGCATATATTTCATCGGCAAAATCTTCCCAGATGAACTGGCTGTAGCCAGCCATGTTGATGACATTGCCCAACGACTTGAGACGAGTTTCCTCCTCCAAGAACTTGTGTCTGTCACCGGCGCGGAAGAGATTCTCGAAATAGCCGAAGGCGACGGCTAACACATGTCAGAATTTCTCTTTGAGTGAAAGGACAAGAACTGTCGCTCACCTCTCCAACCACATCTTCCATCACCACGAGTAGTACGATAGTGAGAGTACTTGAGAGGAAGTGCCTGTCACAGAAACATTAGACATGTGATGATGAGTAAGAGTCGATGAAATCGCACCGAAGTTTTTGTGCGATAGACTGGATCGGCAGCAGCATACTCTTCGATGAGAGCACTGGTCAGTTGTTTCTCGCCAACAAGAGGTCCCTGATAAACAAGTCAGTCAACACGGGGTCCGAAAGCTTGTGCAACGAAACGACCCGGGCGGGTGCGGGGAAGGGAGCAAACTCACCGTCACCTCAGGCTGGAACTCGGCTGACAACTTCTGGAGCTGTGCCATTTCATCTTCCGACTGCGAATAGGCCATGACTGCAGGCGTGTGTTGAGGCGGTGAGGGTTGATGGTGTTGATGACTGTGGATGTATGGAGAGTGGTCAACCAAGGGCTGGTGATAGTGTTGCTGATGATGATGAAGCTCGGGCATTCCAAGCGCCGATGGCCGCATTGGCATCTGCATCTCTGCTGGCCGGTACGACGTGGTGTATGACGGAAAATCGCCATAGGGATACATCTGGTCGCCCTGGTAGTAGTTGGGCACTCCCACATACGTATACATGGCGACAGTAGTCGGTCTATGTTAAGCGATTGAATGTGTCGTGCTGATCAATACGCCGATCGTGGCAAGTAAGAGCAAGCGAAGAGCAGGCAGGCGGACAGCTTGAGAAGCAAAGAATGATGGAAGAGATGCGCGAAGGACAGAACAAGGAGAAAGCAGCAAAGGTAGCAGGAGGTCTATCACGCAGGTCGTGGGCGTGAGGGGTGGATGGCTTTTTCACACAATAGCCTTGTCCCCTACGTGATAGATTGAGGTGCAGGAAGCCGGAGAGGTACTGGCACGACGGTGCGAGTAGAAAAGAAAGGGATCCGTAAGTCTGGGAAAGGTTGATCAAAAGTTCGGTTCCCTTGCTGCGGTAGAACGAGAGGATACAGGAGCCACTATATGAAGAGAGACGAATGGGAGTATAGGTCATGCGGCTTGACTCCTGCCAGGCACCGAAAGCGCGTGCCGGGATAAAAAAGAATGTATCAGAGCATACATATCCGATCGGGTCACGAAGATGGAGCGTGGCAATCGACTGGGACTGCTGCACCGCTGGGAGCCAATCTAGAAAACCACTAGACTCGGCGCCTCATGCACATCAAACCATCACCAAGCTTGCACTGTGAAACAGAGGCTGATCTTTCGAGTAGGACAAGGCCAAATGCATTGTCTCTGAGATGATCCAAGTCGACGAAAGGTCGGCACGCTGACTCCGAGTCCAGATACGAGATCACGACAGCTTTTGAGCGATTTGAACGACGGTGTCAAGTCCCTGACGCTGCAAGTGCATATTGTGATTGAAGTAGCACGCAGAGTGGGAATCTAACTTCGAACAGCGTCTCTTAGGAGCAAAATGCGACAGGTCGAGAGACTGAGCGAAGTGGGTGCTCCATGACCCGACAGAGTGGGTAACTAATCTGAGCGCACAGGGTTCGTCGATGGTAGGCTGGGTTTGATGCCAACTAACCGATCAGGAGCTTCCGGGCCGCAGTAGATCATTGGGCGGCTCCGAAAAAGCGGAGAGCTATGTGTTCATCCTAGTAGTACAAAGACTTGACTACACGACAATGCAGCATGCAAGCTCTTTAACCTGTCTCTCGTCGGCAAGACCTGTTGTTTGCCTGCAAGCTTACGAGCACGGGATGATCCCATGCAACATCTCTCGCCATGTCTTTAATTTATCTCGACCTTTGCGTCGGGTTCTCAATAACTAATCATTGTACTTCGTTATTTTGTTGGCCTTCTATCCACGTTGCTCGAGCTATCACACACTCAAAACCCGCCGCCCCACCCTCAGAGATGAGACCTGTCTGTGTTGGTCAAGGATATTAATGCTTGTGCTACCACTGAGCGAGAAAAGAAAAAAACCGTTGGTGCCCATAACTGTCCGGAGCGTATTGATGGAAGGAGCTGTTTACGAGCGATATCTCGTCAATCGCTGACGGGAGCACAAAAAACGCCCAGAGGGAGGTTGGGAGGAGAGGGGCATAGGCCGCTTTGTGTCAGCAGCATGCGCAAGCGATGGGGCGCATAATAGTTCTTCCAAATAACGTTCCGGGTATCGCCAGGTACGCCATCCGTTGCATATTTGTGGCATTATTGTGGAGGCATGGTGTGGAGGCAGAGCAAAGGACCGTGATTGGATGACACCCGAGATGTATGCAAGTCATGTCGAGATGAGCTCAACCTGGGACCCGGGATTGAAACCTGCGCTTCCCAGAAGGCATACTGGTCCGCTGCGAGGAGGGAGTGAGGTACGTCTCGGGATTTCCCATGGAAAGCGCCCCATCGTCACCTTTGAAACCCTCACCATCGTTCAAGACGAACGCAGCCAGTGAACGAACCGCTGAGGTCCAGTCCGTGACTGCGTGCATGCGATCCAAGTCTGCCCTGCTCTCAATGTCGACAGTTCCGGCTTCTTGGTTGATCTTACCGTGGAGCTTCTGATCCATGATCAAGAAGCCTACGATGTCTTGGACCTCTGGGATGGAGATGTTCAGCTGCTTGGCGATGAAGGAGAGGCGGAAACGCGTGTAAGGAGCAACCAGCTTGACAACGGCCTTTGTGCGCATGTTTCGCGTGACCTCGTCGATGTTCTCGGCAATGAAGGGGTCGGCCAACAGATCCTTATTTTTCTGCAGGATTGACTCGTACCGGTGAATGTCATCTCGCTGATAAGCATCGACCAGCTCGGTCATGGCAGCGATACGAGGATCGTTTTTGTATGGCTTGGTCTCCTGCGAATCAAAGGGATTGATATCGGAACCCATAAGCATGGTCGTCAAGACCAGATACTTGAGCACTTGGATTCTCTGCAACGAGCCGGCCTCATCGTAATTGCGGAACGACTCGAAGAAGTCGGATTGAGCCTCCTTCCAATTTTCTGCGCGAGGGGGTCAGCAATGGGGTGTGAAAAGGCGCAAGCGTGGCGTTCCCGAACCTTCACTCATGTGCATCTTGCCACCACATTCTCGGATGATGCCCATAATCTTGGGATGGGGCACGGCCGATCTGACCTTGAGAGCGCGTTGATAGAGGGCCTAAAATGAGACGGTAAGATTAGCTGGCGGCTCACGGCGTCAATCAAAATCATGAGATGTCGACACGGACCTTCAGGCGCTTGTTGTTGCGAGTTTCGGCGTACATGAGAATCTCGAGAGCGTAGACTTCGAGCGAGTATGTGCCCTTGCTTGGATCGTCGGAACCATCTTCCAACTGACAGGCCTTGTGTAGCTCGCGCACCTTATCGGTCAGGCGACGGTAGTCCTTCTGATCAAGCCAGAGACGGGCCAACTTTGTGTTTGTCTTGAGCCAGAGACGCTCGTTATTTGTGCTCTGGAAAGAGTCGAGTGTCTTGGAGTAGAACTGCTCCATGCACTTGTTGGCAGCGTCATCCTCTGCGTTCTTCTCGATGAAGTCGAGCATGTTGTTGATGGACTTTTCCGAGTAGTTGCGCGTGACGGCTGATTTGACATAGGTGAGTAACTCCTGGTAGTGTTGGACGGCTTGATCATAGCGACGGAGCTTGAACTCGAGTTTGATGGCCTGCTTCAAGCCTTTGAATCCCCTGGCTTGTGTCAGTCCAAGGTGTCGACGGACAAGGGCAGCGGCACACACCAGTCTCCCTTCTCCTCTTCGAGAGCAGGAACACCCAGAAACTCATCGATGGCCTCTTCTGGACTTTCGGCCTTCATCTGCTTGGCATTGTAGTATTTGTTCTCGATGTCAACGTCGCCGCCCTGGTCCTCGTCCTCATCTTCGTACTCGAAATCGTAGCTGGGCAACAGTCAGCGGTCTGGTTGGCTGCATAGGTGAGTGTAGCGCATGTTCCGTACTCCTCCTGGTCAGAGTCCTGCATGAAATCATCGTCGTCGGACATTGTGGCGGCTTGTCGTGCGGTGAAGGGAAGTCGACAGGTCGAATCTTGTACACGAGGTACAGTGATGGGTAGCACGAGAGGCGCGGTGAGTATCGACGAAGCACAAGATTCAGAATCCGGTGGACGGTACTCTGCACGACTATGGCCAGGCAAACAAGTGAAAGCGAGCTCCGCGCTTGATGACGGTGTTGTCCTCCGATAAGATAAGAGGCTTGGCGTTAGCGACTTTCGCTTGCTCTCCAGTTTGAGGTTCGTTCTTTCTACAAGTTCGCTGAACATGTACAGCTTACCCAGAGCATCCGCTACTCGGCTATCTATGTGGCCATCTACAGTGCCAGAGAGCATCTCTGAATGCGCAGTATATCAGAGTTGAGCCGAGATATGCCTGGAACATGTGCCAAGAGGCCTGGACAACAGACTTATCTCGAGCATGGCAGCCGCAGAGCAACAGACGAGACGTTCCAAGCATATCGACCGCAACAAGATCAGACGAGACTTCAGCATTGGGAGAGTAAACACAGATCCAGACTCAGTGGGCTTAGGGTGAAGTTCTCCATGGCCACAGGCAAGACTGTCGCTGGAGTGCGGAGTGGTTGCGACTAGAAGTCGGGGTACAGGTGGGTGGCTTGTGCGTAGCTCTAAAGCAAGCCGTTCCAACCGTGATCTCGCTCGCTCGTAGCAACCAGAGTCAGAGCCAATGCTGTTGAATTATCAACGTTCGCATCGACGTCGAGTCTGCTCGTGTCTTCCTCCACCACGACCTGACTTCCTATTGCTATCCATCGACATCTGCCTCAGCCCCAATCGCCGGTCGATCAGCCCTGTCCAGTGTCGTCTCTCGTACGTCAGCTTTCGGATCAAGCCAAACTCTACGCCATCATCCCCAGCCTCCGCCGACGCACTAAACCACCACCCGCCCACGACCACGCCCTCAGCTCGCTGCCCTCTGTTCAGCCACTCCCTCTACCAACCAACATCCGCCTCTCGACATGCCTCTTTGTGGTGGAACAAAGACTGTCCAGCGCAAGCTGGTCCTGCTGTGCGTCTGATCTCATATCCGGAATCCGTCTGCGACTAGTTATACTGATACATTGCCGTGTCCAGAGGCGACGGTGCTTGCGGAAAGACTTCGTTATTAAACGTCTTCACGAGAGGGTATGAAACACCTGCTACAACAGCCCTTGCGACTCTGCTAACACGCGACCAGATATTTCCCTACAGTCTAGTAAGACGACTCGCACCCTCGTGCCAACCGCTGATCGCTAACCCGGCTTCCCGCTCACAGCGAACCCACCGTCTTTGGTACCGCCTCTTGAACACAATCGCTCTTTGCTCAACACTGACGCGACTCAGAAAATTATGTCCACGACATCTTCATCGACAACGTTCACGTAGAACTCTCCCTCTGGGATACCGCCGGCCAAGAAGAGTTCGACCGTTTGCGCTCCCTCTCCTACGACGACACGCACGCCATCATGCTTTGCTTCAGCGTACGTTGCGACCGCGTTCCATCCGCAATCTCGCCTAACAATTCCCCTAACAGGTTGACTCACCGGACTCGCTCGAGAACGTCGAATCGAAATGGGTAGCTGAAATCGCCGAAAACTGCCCTGGCGTCAAGCTCGTCCTCGTAGCCTTGAAGTGCGATTTGCGAGAGCAAGCGAACGACGACGAAGAGTCAACAGAGCCCAAACGTCCCATGATCGACTACAAGCGCGGGCTTGCCGTAGCCGAGAAGATCAAGGCGCTCAGATATCTTGGTATGTTTCGAATATAAGGCACACACGTCCGACGGACATGCTAACCGTGAGCGCAGAGTGCTCGGCCATGAAGAATCGCGGAGTCAACGAAGCCTTTACCGAGGCTGCTCGCGTCGCCCTACAGGTCAAGAATGTCAAAGGCGACAAGCAAAGCAGTTGTTCTGTCATGTGAAGACCGCCTCGCCCTCATCACACTATCCCGAACGACCTCGCCCTCCCATCCCCTGTCTTTGCCGTCGAATCTTCTCTTCTTGCACAACCATTATTATACCCCATACCCTTTTTGTTTGCTATCTAATTCACGCCGCCTTTCATATCTGCTTTACGACCAAATTCACGCTCCTGATTTACCTGTCTCGCGCCGGAAAAGCCGATTGTCGGGCTATCTGCACATGCACTCTACACACCAACACTGTTTGTTTATCGCTAGCCTTATGAATTATGTACAGTTCCACAATCAGTCTGAGGCAAGCCAAAATTGACAGCTACATTTTCTAACGTGGTGGTTCATGCGGGAGTTGATGTTTGCGTTGTCGACACGCGTAGATGAAATGACTATACATTAACAAGAAAGAAGGGAGATGAGAAACATGTTCTATGAAGTGGCACCACTAGCTTTCCTCTATCCTTCAAAGATGCCATGGTTAAGTTCAATACCCATATCCCCAGCCACCGCCCTCATCTGCTCCTCGATATCGGCATCCATACCTTTGCCCAATCCAAACCACTGCTTGATCTTCGCATACCAGAACCACACATCCGTACCAACCAGCACAGCCCTAAAGACCAAATGATTGGCATAATACTTCCAGCGTTGAGAAATGGTAAGATGTGGTTGTTCAGTGAGCGCCCTAGACGCCCAGAGCCCAGTAATCTTCACTCTGTTGACAGGCGAACCCAGGAATTGATTATTCCCCTGCACGATGCGAAGGTTGCGACCGATAAAGATGAGTTCTTGAGGCCACTTCTTTTCGTCGCCCAAGATTTGGCGGATGCCGTTGCGCATTTGCATTTGCATCTCGTAGGCGCGGGCTTTTTGTTCTGCTTTTGTGAGTTTCTTTATGCTTTCGCTGGTGCTGTTGTCGCCGCCGGTGTAAGGACGCATGAGCGTTGCAGAAGCGAATAGGTCTGGAGAATTGATGCCCCAGCCCTTTACAATGCGGCCAATGGTATCGTTGTCGAAGGTCATGAGGGATTTCCAGAACAGAGCGTAGTCGTGGCGGAATTCGGGGGACATGCGGATGTAGAGGCCGTGGTCGATGAGGACGAGTTCGGGTTTGCCGTTGGGGAGGCGGCGGATGAAGATGTTGCCGGGATGGGGGTCGCAGTGGACGAGACCCCAGAGGAACATTTGGGCGGAGAAGAGAGACACCATTGTTTCCATGACGGGCTTGTAGTTGAGGCCGAGACCTCCCTTTTTGTTCGCACCGCGCCAGTCATCGCGGCTGGGCTTGAGTTTCTCGTTATTGGGATCGTTCGATAGTTGGACATTTGTGGGAGGAGGGAGAAGTTCTCCACCAGCACCGGGGCTGCCTTTACGCCAGCCACCGTGCCAGGTTGCTTCGATGCCTTCTTTGTCCCACAGCCTTACACCCTCGATCCATTCGGCAGTCATGACACGTCTGGAGCTGAGTTCGCGGTAGACCTTCGGGATGTAGACCTTACCACGAAGACGAGGCTCGTTCTGAATGAGGTCTCGCATCTCGCTGGCGTTGTTGGCTTCGTTAACGAAGTCGGTCTCCAGCATCAGGCGTTCAGAAATGTAGGGCACCAGGGTGTAGAGAGGGATATCGAACCACCACGTGTAGATCTTTGAGACGACCTTGAAGGTCCACAGATCCCAGTCGACCTGTCTCTCAATTTCTCGCTTCTGGATCTTGATGGCGACCTCTCTTCCGTCAGGCAGACGGGCCCAATGAACTTGAGCGACACTGGCACTAGCTCTTGCTGTCCTCTCCATGATACCCTTGTCGCCCTGGACACCGTCGAAGCTCACACCAAAGACTTCTTCGACATCTTTTCCAAAATCTTCCCTGATGACCTGCCTCACATCCTCCCAAGAGTTCTGAGGGGCGTCGTCAAACATGGAAGCGAACATCTTTTGAAACTCGGGAGGCAGAATAGCACTCTGCATAGCAATGGCTTGTCCAATTTTGAGGTAAAGACCACCGTTGTTGCGAAGAAGGTGGAAGAGGCGTTCAGCACTGCGGTGGTGGACATCGGCTATCGAGTCGGCGAAGGGAGGGTTTGCGCGGAAGTTGATCTTGTAGTCGAGGGCAACAACGAGACCAGTCTTGAATGTGCGGGCGGAGCGTGTAACGACGGCATCGAAGAAGTAGCTGTCGACTGCCAGGACAGTGGCGGATAAGATGCCCAATTGAATCAATCTCTTGAGGAGGGCTCGTGTTCGACGGTACTGCTTTGCTGCGACAGGCTTGCCTAGCGATTCTGGCGACGGCGGTACTAAGGGTTGAAACTGTGATTGGTGTCTCTGCAAGTGCTTGGTGACAGGGCCTCGAGTCCATGAAGGCGACAATCTATGCGGCACTCTGCTACCGTAGGCAGATCGTGACAGGGCCGCTGCAAAGACGCCCTTGCGGCATGATGGAAGCATCTCTTCCTATGCCTGTGTCTTTCTCCTGTTAAATTGCACGAGAATGATGTACTAGAAGGAAATGTTGCATGTGGAAGTGATTGCATCAGTCATGACGTATCTTGATATTTGTGCCAAGCCACATGTCTGCATCCATCTCCTTTCCCTCCCACCTCTTCCTCTATGGACTCGCTATACTCTACACACAACTTCAATCATGCACTGAACGCCATCGAAGGTAGAGTAACAGCAGTCCGATCAGCACCTCTCTCCGCTCTTTGATAGTCAGTGATCTGCGCCACATCTCGTCGCTCCCCCGCCATATCCTCCAGTTTCTCCGCTTCTGCATGCATTATATGTGCCGTTTGCCAGGCCAAGCCATCATGAGTCCGGTTGAGTATTGCTTTTGGTCTGAGAGTTTTTCCATCCACTTGTCTTGTTCTCGAGCCATCATGTAGGTCCACATACTAGGTTCGGTCTTCTGGCCACGAAGCTTTAATGCTCTGCTTCTCCTACTCTTCTCTCTATCAATCCAAATCCTTCAAGATGCGATGCCCGTTGTCCATCCTCTCGCTGGCCGTCTTTCTGCCTGCATGTATCTCTGCATCTTCACCTGTCGTCACAATTAAGAATGGAACCCTTCAGGGTCGACATTCCCCTGAATGGAACCAGGACTTCTTTCTAGGCATTCCTTATGCTCAACCTCCTCTCGGTGACTTACGTTTCAGATGGCCTCAGTCCATAAACACATCCTTCGAAGGTGTCTTTGATGCTTCTCATTTTGGCTACAGCTGTTATCAATATGGGAGCAACTTCAATCTGAGTGAAGATTGTCTGACCATTAATGGTAATTTGTACCCTCTACCATGCCCTGTCTCAGCTAATCTGTATAGTCGTACGTCCGTCTGGACACGAGCACGAAATCCTGCCAGTTCTAGTTTGGATATACGGCGGCGGTCTGACTCTGGGCAGCACCGCTGATCAGCAGTATAACCTGAGTGGCATTGTCCAAGCCTCGACCCAAACCGATAACCCATTCATTGCGGTCAGCATGAATTACCGACTCGGCGTGTGGGGCTTTCTCAACACTCCGGTCGTCCATGCCGAAGGTTCTTCGAATGCAGGTCTACTCGACCAGCGACTTGGCCTGCGATGGGTCCAAGAAAACATACACTCATTTGGCGGTGACTCTAAGCGAGTCACTGTATGGGGAGAAAGCGCTGTTTGTATCCTTGTTCTGCTTCTCTTGAGATTATGCTGACTGTGACTTTGCTACAGGGTGCTCAGAGTATTGGTCTGCATTTAACCAGCTATGATGGCCGCAACGACAATCTGTTCCAAGCTGCGATCCTAGAATCTGGTGGACCTGAAGGTGCAAGTTTAAATACTTTGCCCTTCTACTCTGCTGCCACTGATAATCTCACGAGGACGGTTGGATGTCCTAGAACCTGGACCAGTCCATCTCAACTTGCATGTCTCCGTAATCTCAGTTCAGAGGCGCTGTTCGCTTCGAACTATACTGTTGTCTGGAACCCAATCGTTGATGGCGACTTCCTCACAGACTACCCTTCGTCTCTCTTGGCCCAGAACAAGTTCATTCGTATACCGCTGCTTACCGGTGCAAATACTGATGAAGGCGTCAGTTTCAGCGTGCAGAACCTGAACACCACACTGGATGTCTACAATTCTCTTTTCTACTGGCGCAACTACGCCTTGTCTCCCTCCAGCATTAGAAAGCTGTTGCAACTCTACCCAAACGAGCCTGCCGTAGAGCCTCCATACTCCAACCATGCGAATGTTACATATCCTCAATACGGACAGCAATGGCGGCGCTCTGCTGCAATTGGAGGTGATCTCGTCATGATAGCACAACGACGCAGGACGGCAGAGCTCTACACGAAAGCTGGCCAGAAAGTTTTCTCCTACCGCTTCGACACACCTCTATACAATGCCACTGTACCCGGCTCAGTGAAGCACTTTGACAATGTCATGTTCAGTTTCCAGAACATCTCGGGTGCAATGGGGCTTTTGCCGCAGTACCAGCATTACAGGACCTTGAGTACTAGCATCGGCAAGTCATATGCCAACTTTGTGGGCACACACAACCCGAATGGTGTCAACACGACTAGTGGTACGGGCTTGGCTCACTGGCCTCAGTATAGCATCGAGAATCCTACGAATATGGTCTTAAATGCCACTGCTAGCTTTGTCGAGAAGGATACATTCCGTAAAGAAGGCATTAGTTTTATCAACAGCATTTGGCGGGAGTTGTTGGCATGATGTAGACATTGCTAGCGGGAGAATATCATTTCATTCGTCGAACCACACGTCTAGACAATCCTGACTCCCAAAATGTAAAGACGAGAAAGCATGTCCTGATGGACGTGTTCACATTCAGATGTGCTGTCAACAATTTTCGTGATGGGAATTGAACAACGCCCTTTCTCCGCTGAGGAAGTTGTTGACCTTCTTCTCCGCGGCCGGCCACTATCGCACGTTCTTGGCGGAAGATCGGAGATCTGTAGTGGGGGAGGATAGAGAACGTTTGGTTGTTACTAACAAGGTAGTGTCCAGAATACATTGCCTAGCAGCTGTTTTATCCTCCTTGTCTCTCAAGACTGACGTAGATGTTAGTGTGACTCAAGACATCACTTATAACATAGCGAAATACTTATAAGATTGGTTCCTTATCATTCAAATCGTGATGCAACAGATCTGGTGGGAAAGCGTGTTGAAGTCGCGGGAAAGGGCTGCGGCAAGAAAATGGCGGGGGCGACCAATAACAAGACGGCCATTGGACGGAGGCAATTGCGTTATCGCGGCATCGCGTTATCGGGCTTTGGTTTTGGGAGGCCGAGAGAAAATGTACCACCAAACCAAATGATACGAGTCTTGGTTTCTTTGTTATCTTTCTCCTTGGAAAGGATTGACATATTTGCCATTTATACTGCCGACTACTTGCCACTCCTTTGGTTTTCCGCTTATTCATTGTTTCAGAGACAGTTCATTCTTCTTCGACACCAAACGACTTTATATATCCATCCGAAGCTTGAAACAACAGGAGGCGATTGCTGTCAACATGGCCACCCCGGCATTGCTCACTGCTGTTGACTCGGTCAACCATGTCCACTTGATTGTTGGATCCAACCCTCTGGCTGGTGCACGTTGCAACAGAGCACTCGAAGTTGGTGCAGTACCCAAGATCATCGCACCCGAAGACGCCCAAATACACTATGCACTGGCAAAGAAGATTGAGGACGGCAAGGTGGAATGGATCAAGAGAGAGTTCCAGGACACAGACTTGACGAGTCTTGGAAGAGATGAGGTGGACAACGTTGTGGATGCCGTCTTTGTCACGACGGCAGGCAAAGGTGCTCTGGGTGAGTTGGACTCGACTGTCGGATCTCGCAAGCAGTGCTAATTTCTGTCTCAGGTATATCCATCTCTACACTCTGCCGCAGACTGAGAATCCCCGTCAACGTTGCCGACGCTCCGAACCTTTGCACCTTCACCCTGTTATCTACACACTCGTCAGGTCCTCTGCAGATTGGTGTCACAACGTCCGGCAAGGGCTGTAAACTGGCCTCTCGCATTCGACGTGAGATTGCCGCTGCTCTACCCTCTGATCTCGGTACTGCTGTCGAAAGACTCGGTATGATCCGTCGTCGTATCTGGGAGGAGGACCACGCTAGCGAATTGGCTATGGACTTGGAGGCCGAAGAGGAGGATGCTGGACAGAATGCTCAATTCAACAAGCTCATCACACCTACCGACCTCGAGGCTGCCAAAACCAGACGTATGCGCTGGCTTTCTCAGATCTGCGAGTATTGGCCGCTACGCCGTTTGGCTGCCATTACCGACGCCGATGTTGATGCTGTCTTGGCTTCATATAGCCAGGAAGCTGCTATTGAAGCCAGTACTCCTCTGCTCAGTCCTGGAACTCTTGACTCCAGAACCCGCAAAGGTCGCATCATTCTGGCTGGATCTGGTCCTGGTCATCCGGATCTCTTGACTGGACTGACGTTGAAGGCGATTCGTGGTGCCCACGTTATTCTTGCCGACAAGCTGGTCCCAGCCCCAGTTCTTGACCTGATCCCTAGACGCACGCCTGTCCACATTGCGAGAAAGTTCCCTGGAAATGCCGAGGCCGCTCAAGAAGAGCTTCTGTCTCTCGGCCTTGCAGCAGCAAAGAAGGGTCAAACAGTCCTTCGCCTGAAGCAGGGAGACCCTTACCTGTATGGACGTGGTGCTGAGGAGTATGACTTCTTCCGCCGTGAAGGCTTCGAAGTCAGTGTGTTGCCCGGCATTACCTCTGCTCTCAGTGCTCCCTTGTTCGCCAAGATTCCTGTCACCCACCGTGCTGTTAGTGATCAAGTTTTGATCTGCACTGGTACTGGTCGTAAGGGAGCTGCCCCTGACCCACCTGCCTACCTGGCAAATCAGACTTGCGTATTCCTCATGTCTCTGCACAGACTCAGCGCTCTCATTGACAGTCTCGTTGCCGAAGGCAAGAACTACCCCAAAACCACGCCTTGCGCAGTCATCGAGCGAGCAAGTTGCACCGACCAGAGGGTCATTCGCACCACACTTGAATACGTATGTGCCGCAGTCGAAGAAGAGGGCTCGAGACCGCCCGGCCTTCTCGTTGTTGGTCTTGCGTGCGAGGTATTGGAGAAGAACCACCAGAAGTGGGTTGTCGAAGAGGGTTTCACTGGCTTTGACAACCTGGGCGAGGGAAGTCTCGAGGAGCTGAGTGCTGAACTCCGCGGTGAGGTCCTGGCTTGAGACTGGTGGTGAAAGACGATCATGGCGTTGGGACTGTTGGCTGCATTTTTGGAGAAGGAAGATACCCCTGAATTTTTAACAAGCATAGCCAGATATACATACATCCAACATAGACATGCAAATACACTTGTTCATAAACAAAGGTGTCTCATCGCGGATCAATAGCTTCGCATAGCTGCGCATGGAAGGCATGCAGTCAGCTTGTATCACTTTTGCGCCTGCCTGCAGCTTCTCGCGCCTTCTGGTCGCGCCTTCCCGAAAATGGGCTCCATCGACCAAACTCTCAACACGAACACCCGAACCAACTACCACGTCCACCACATTGGACTCTCCTAAATCACATATACCAGCGCAATGGCCGCCAATGGTCTCGCTCTTCCAGACGGCCTCCACAAGCTTTTTACTCAAGTCAACCTCGAAGACATCACGAAAGCCATCACAAATGTCACATTGGCTGATTTCACCCACCCAGTCAACACAGCCAAAGGACGCGAGCTCAACGCCGAAACCGTCACCATGCTCTACGAGGAAGCCAGCAAGCTCCATGGCGCAGGAGCGACTCTCATGGCCGCTGCTTTGGTCACGTTTGTCATCATCTTCTGCTTCCCCATGGCCGCAGCCACACCTTTCTTGACCATGCTGGGTTTCACGAATATCGGTCCCGCTGCTGGTATGGATGTGTACAAGTCTTGAATGCCCAACCTTCGCTGACCTTTTGGTAGCTTCCCTCGTTGCGGTCTTCCAGTCTGCTTGGGGTGTCAATGCTCTGTTCAGTCTTTTGCAAAGTGCAGCTATGGGCGGTTACGGCGCTCCTGTCGTTGCTGGTGTGGTCCAAGCAGCTTCTGCTGCTGGTGCCTTCAAGGCCTGGGCAATGGGTAATTTCACCTTGCCTGCCTTCCCATGGAAGCTGTGATCGAATGGGATGATGATCAATGTGGCTCTCCTGTTTATGTACTCAAGGGGGCTGGATGAGGAGACGACATTGTGACGAAAAGCACATGAAGTACGACATCGATGACCCGAAAGCCCGAGAAGAGGAAGACCGAAGCTCGCTGCAGATATGGTACACTAAGCAGTGAACGGACTTGTTAAAAAGCAGAGTGCACTTGCTGTGGTTTGGCAGGTGGAGCGTCACGTCAAAAGAATGAAGTTCAGCTGTCATAATGTCAATCAACTAGTTCAAATGTTAATATCACCGCTTTCATTCTTCAATGTCCATTCATATCTTCGTCCATGCTTTATTCGAGACTAGACTGACTACAAGGGGGGCGTGCTCTCCTAAGATAGTATGAACTAGAATGAAGCTTATCGGCTAATCTTGTCCAACTAAATCGCTGGAGATGGATCAAATATGGTAGCAAATCGGAGCTGGTGCGTACCTCGACAGCTCTCACTTCTGCTCAGGCCTTTCTGGGTCCAGAGTAAATCTTGACCTTCACGCCCAAGTGACCGTACCAAAGTATCGGGGTAGCGGCATCTAGCACTAAGGAGAGATGTAGACCGAGCATCAACGTAACTACGATCACCGAGTGCCGGGGTTCTAGACTTTCATCCCTGATCAGAATTCGTCCTGTTGATTTTCCCCATACTTGATCAAGTCTTCGGCCGCAACCAGCCTTCCTAAAGGTACGATCGATGGGGCGGAGGTGATGGATGATGCTGAAGGTCGAAGCTCTCCCGTGGACCGTGGCACGTCAGTAACAACAAGCAATCACGTTGACGAACACAGATGTTGTCTCGACGCCACGAGGTACACTGACAACGGTGAGGTGCCATACTGTCACATGGCAGCCGTGCTTTTGTAGACTGGTCTACGCTTTGTGTAGTTCGGCAGTGGGAAACGATTCGAGCGACATTACGGGCCAGCGCGGAAGAGATATGATGACAGTATTTCTCCGGATCAGAGGCAATGAGAAGCAAACACTTGCTATGTATTGTCATGAGTTCATGGATCGCGGGCAGCCGTGTAGGTCGCAAGATGATCTTTCTGGTAACCTGCATCTAGAGCAAGGACAGTACCCACTCAAGCAAAGTCAGATAGGAGTGTTCTGGCCATGGATGGTATTGTCATATGTTCATGGGGATATTCCGTAGATCGATGGGGGTGTCTGTAAGAGTATCGAGAGATCAAACTATGCCGTTTTCGGAAGTGTATGTAGGGCAGCGAGCAGATTCTGTGAGGGCGCAACGGTCGACTCGGGACTTGGATGCCGAGCGGATGGTAAAACGCATCCTCGGAGCGGCAGTCATGGTATATGGTACCATGGGGTGAATTTGATAGTTGTACTTCCCAAATGGGATATTTGAAGTTGGGGCAGAGAAGGCAGATGTCTGCGAGCTGTTGCTAGGAAGGATTGAGCGGCCATGTAGGGCTGCGAAGTCTAAGCAACGTGGTCAGTGCATGGCCCGGCACGCCCAATACCAGTTAAACTTCGGCTCCAACTACTCTACAAGCTAGAATTTTTCGTGAGAGATCGAAGACCGCCTTCCTTCCAGCATGAGTCGATTGTGCTTCTACGGCCGCGTACCAGACTTCTATCTCGTCATAGCCGTTTGTCTGTCGCCAGGCACAGACTTTGTACCTACCTCTAGCGGCGGTCCGCGGGAACGGAGCGAGCTGTCGGCATGCTTGTCTATTGTCATGCTTTGATGTTATGTCTCTACAGATTCTGGTAGGTCTCGATGAGCGTAGAAAGAGTATAAGTAGTTGTGGACATCTCCTCCAAGGATAGAATATCTCATCTCATGCCATCAGCTTCCTCAGCTAACACCTTCTCTTCACTCTCCTTCTCTACATTCGCTACCATGCGCACATCAGCTACCTTTGCTGCTGCTCTCTTGGCTGGCTCTGCCACTGCCGCTCCCACTCCAGGGCTTCTGAGCAGCATTCTCGGTCAACTCACCAATGACCTGAACACCCTCCTCGGCTCCCTTGGTATCAAGCTCCAGACCAATGCCAACATTCACGGCCCTGTCATTCCCTTCCACGATCAGTGCCCTTTCACCATCAACTCGTCTGTCAGCATCTCCAGTGACGTTTTTAGTCACGAAATCAACTGGCCACTTGGTGTGAACGGCGGAAACTACATAAATTGGCGCACCTATCGTGCCAATGGCGCGAATTTGGGCGGTTGGCTGGAAAAGGAGCGTACTCACGATCCTATCTGGTGGTCTGCAGTTGGTGGTGATAGCGCTCCTGATGAGTGGACTTTGTGCGAGACCCTAGGATCCAAATGCGGACCCATCCTCGAGGAGCGCTACGCCTCCTTCCTCAACACCTCGACCATCGATCAGCTCGCCAGCGTTGGAGTAAACACTCTCCGAATCCCCACCACCTATGCTGCATGGGTCAAGGTTCCTGGATCTCAGCTGTACTCCGGCGCCCAGCAGAAGTGGCTCAAGATCATCACCGACTATGCAGTCCTCAAGTACAACATGCACATCATCGTTGGCCTGCACTCTCTGCCCGGCGGTGTCAACAACCTCGATATTGGCGAGGCCCTCTTCCACGACGACTGGTTCTACAATGCCACCAACCTCGACTACAGTTTCCAAGCCATTGACGGTGTCCTCAACTTTATCAAGAGCTCTGGCTACCAGAACGCCTTCACCATTGCTCCCATCAACGAGGCTTCTGATAACCTTGCTGGTTTCGGCTCTGCTGCCGGCCTGTCTGACAAGGCTGTCAACTGGATCAACACCTACATCAACGGTGTGCTCAAGAAGATTGCTGTTGTGGACAAGCGTATCCCCCTGCAACTCCAGGACTGCTTCAAGGGCGCATCATTCTGGGCTCCCTTCTACTCAGCCGACCAGAACATCTGTTTCGACTCGCACGTTTATTACTTCGCTGCTGCCGGTACCTATGCCAACTACGTCAACCCTGCCGTCTGCGGTCAAGCCCAATACATTGCCGAAGAGACAAAGTTCCCCGTCTTCATCGGCGAATGGTCATTGTAAGTTTTGCCCTTTCTACATGTCGACATTTTTCATCTGCGAGGAGTTATGACTGATGATTATCAAAACAGGCAAGCCATGTACAACAACACTTTGAACGTCACCACTCGCAAGACCCTCTTCGACACCCAGCGCTACGCATGGCAGAAGTATGTTTCCGGTGGCTCCTTCTGGACCGCTGTGTCATACTCTACCGCTGCTGTTGATGGTGAGGGCACTCAGAGGGATTACTGGTCGTACATTGACCTCATCAATGCTGGTGTTATTACCAAGCAGACTGATGCTTCTTACTGCTAAACAATGGGACCGAGGAAGATAGGAAGAGTAGAAGATATGATTGAGTTTTTATGACACAAAAAAGCCAAAGAAACGGATGCATTTCCACTAGATGAAACAGAACAACAGGAAGACTTGCAGGAGAATAGAGGAGTTTGAGACTTGATAGAGCATTTATTTGTACACATTTTCAAAGACGCAAAGTTTTCACATTCACTTACCCATCCAAACTATGGAGCTAGCGACATGTCGTATCGCCGACATGTATGAGATGGCCGGCTTACATGTGTACTCGACCGGAATGAATTTCTTCCTCATCACACAAGTGTGGTAAACTCTCCAAAACATTCTTCAAACAGGTTGTCAAAGAGTCCGATTCACGAGTAGCAATGGTAACTTCGTCTTCAAAAAGAGAGACTGCTGAATCTCTGTCATGTAACCATTTCTCATTATGACGTGTAAGCTATTCAACAGGCAATCCGTTCAACCTCTGAGCGGCAGAATATGCTGGGCCATGACACTCTGTCTACACAGCGGACACTCGGGCTTCTCCCTCACCCAATCCGCAATGCAAGTCCAGCAAAACACATGACCACAAGTAGTAGCACTAGGATCACGCATGGGCTCTAGACACAGCGTGCACTTTCTCTGTTGACTACTCTCGATCCAACCAAGTTTCTCCTCATCTTCGAGATTGAGGATAGCGGCCTCGGAGTCTGAAGGCGGCAAAGGCGTATGCGTCATTCTCGAGATCTTAGTGTGGAGACTGGAAGTATCGTGCTGAGCGCCACTTTCTTCCAACAATAGGGCGTTGTTCGAGCTGTAGGCGTTTGGGTCCAGAGAGACTTCGACGCCGTTGTCGAGGACAGCGCTACCTCCACTCAACGTTGCGGGGTTGCTGATAACAGGGACCGAAGAGTAGATTTCGTGAGCGTGCAGGTAGGCCTGAACACCGAGTTGGAGGACTAGGAGTACACCCAAGACTTCATAGCCAATGCGCTGCTCGCTGGGATCTAGACGTCTGGTGAAGATGTAGCGGAGACCACCAAGCCGCTTTGCGAGGTGATAGTATGCACCGGTAAAGTAGAAGGCTGTCAGACTGAGAGCATGTATCGGCGAAGGAGAAGTGATGGTGTCGAGGTTTCGAAGGACGTAAGATTGTAGGTTGGTCAGCCACGATGATGACTGGTCGGGCTTGCTGTTCCGGCGGCGCAAGGAAATTTCCAACTTTGCGCGCAATTTCCTTCGAAAAGCTGGTAGGAGTCTGGTGAGACCATATGGCAGCAAGACGCTGGCGATTATGTATCCTCCTCTTCTGTATGCGCTAGGTAGACGCAGCGTGTCATCTTCCACCTGGACGATGTCGCAGTATTCCTCTCCGAGGGTACGATTGCCCACCAGGGTCGTCAAGGACAGATATAGCAGATCTGCGAAGGTCCGCGTACCCGTCATGTTGGTTTGCGCAAAGCGAGCGCCATAGAGGTTTCGTAGTACCGAGGAGAGGCGCTCCAACAGCACACCCTGGAAGTAAGCATCTTTTTGATGTGATCGGATGATGTCTGGTGCTGAGGCGAACGGATACTGAAACGCGATATGGTCGCTGCTAGGAGCTTGGTCGTGGACGAAGTCAGACATTGTGTATGCAGATGAGCAAGCTGCGCTGGCAAGCTGCGTGTTAGATGCGGGATACGCTAAACGCGACGAACACGGTCAATACGGTGCCTGGCCGAGGCATTGTCGGACTTTTCGCTTCTATACCCGACAACCTCGACAACTCAGGGCTGGCCCAAGCCTTGTGCTGCCTACCTCTCGTCCAACAGCGTGGTCTTTGAGACCTCTACTTTGGACCAAGCAAATTTCGAGGTGCCCCGTCAGATTTGGTTGTTAGTATGTGCTCTAAGCATGTCTTGACCGCTGCATCGACTGGGTTGCTGAGTCTGCTCTACGGAGTACGGAACCCGGCTGTCGGCACCGTCGCCAAATTTGGCAGGTGAATCACAAACCAACGATTGGATAGAAGTCGTCGTAGGAACAACTCCTTTATCGTTCAGCTTGCAACTAATTATTGATCCTTCCTGACGAGAGTGCATTCGCTGTCTCGACAAGCCGACCCGCTCAGAACATGATTTGGTAAGAGGTTTTGAAGGTTTGTATCACGGCCGAACAACAATCCGGCGGCGCCTGACTCTTGCACCGAAAACAAGAACAGGACAAGCCTTTGGGGGCTGAACCTTGTTACAAAACATCTGCAAATCAGATCTGCCGTATTTTTGTTTATCTGCATCGGAAATGTGGAGGAGCCAGGAGGACGCAGTTTCGCCGACGCGCCGACATTTTTATCAGGCTGGGTGACCATACTAGAGAACGTCGACATGCTTACCAATACACCATCCGTCAAAGATTAGGTAGTTGCAGTAAACGACAGTAGCTATGAGATCCACAGCCGATGAAGTTGTGTTTGTAGAACTGATAAGCCTTGTTCTCTCTCTGATTTGGTTAATCATGCGAGAATCGTCCACGTGTAAATCATCCATGCGTGAATGGTCCATGTCGTTCCATGTGTGGTGCATGTCCGCAGCGTGGGCGAATCGTTGATGTTCTCTATCAAAAAGTCTATGTTGCCTAGCGTATCCCCTCCATCGAAGATGCATCAAAGACGGCACAAGCGGAGGCCGACTCGGGACGATACGACAGATATGGAGGCGTCATGAACAATGGGTAGCTGCCTGCCGCCTTATAGTGTTGTTGCTGTCGTTCGCTCCTTTTCCTGATCTGGTTCTCACCTGTCTTTGAACCTACGACCCCTACCACGCCTCCCGGAACATGTCTGCCCCAGTGCCAGACACGGTCTGGACATCAGGCGACACTAACAGCCCGCCTCCAGCTGCCGACATTGCACAACATGGAAATGTGGCCACCGAGCCATTAGAGAGAGTCGGAACCGCAAAAGAATTAAACGCTGAGAAAGTACTGGATCCGGAATACGTACACCAGAAGGAAGCCGAAAAGCACGCCGAGAAACATGGTCGATCACCGCTTGACCGACACCAGAGTGACTGGACATCTTCCTCGAGCAACATCACGCCAGACGACAAAAGCCAGAGAAGCACAGAGGGCGAGAAGCAATCATGGGGCGAAAAACTAAATCCACTCAAGAGGAAAATCAAACCACCGGTACCAGCTGAGCAAGGAGAGTCAAGGGAATACAAGGCCAATTTCTTCAGTCATCTCACCTTCCAATGGATGGCACCTATAATGTCCGTCGGATACCAACGACCACTGGAGCTCACCGATCTGTGGAAGGTCAATCCTGATCGCAGTGTAGATGTTCTATCTGCACGACTCAAGGCTGCTTTCAAGAAAAGAGTTGACAACGGAACCGAAAATCCTCTGAAATGGGCGCTCTACGATACTTTCAAAGGCGAATTTTTGCTGGGAGGTCTCTGTGAACTTATCGCCGCCGTGGTCCAAGTCTTGGCTCCTTTTGTTCTCCGATATTTGATCAACTTTTCTACCGAAATCTGGATTGCTGAGAAAACGAACACGCCCAAACCTGATATTGGCCATGGTATCGGTCTGGTCATCGCCGTTACCGCTCTTCAAGTCATCCAGAGTTGTTGCACGAATCACTTCTTGTATCGAGGCATGACTGTTGGTGGCCAAGCTCGTGCCGTCACGATCGCTGTCATCTTCGAGAAAGCCATGAAACTGTCTGGAAGAGCAAGAGCTGGAGGCAAGTCGAATACCGAGCCTGTCGGCCTTCCTCCTGGTATTGCTCCTGGCAGTAAAGAAGAGAAGAAATGGTTGAAGGCAAAGCTCAAAAAAGAAAAGGCAAACTCGAAAGACAAGAAGGGAGTTTCGGGCAGTGGCGAGGGATGGTCCAACGGCAGAATCGTCAACTTGATGTCTACCGACACGTACCGCATCGATACAGCTTCTGGAATGTTTCACATGATCTGGGCCTCCCCCATCTCCATCATATTGACGCTTGTCCTGCTTCTCATCAACATCAACTACAGTGCCCTGGCCGGATTTGCCCTCCTCATCGTAGCAATGCCCTTGCTTGGACGATCGATCAAGAGCTTATTCGTCCGCCGTAAGGCCATCAACAAAGTCACCGATCAAAGAGTCGGTCTCACCCAAGAAATCCTGGCTGGTGTCAGGTTCGTCAAATACTTTGGCTGGGAGAGCAGTTTCCTCGATCGCCTGAAGGAGATTCGTCGCAGAGAAATTGGCAAGATTCAGTTCTTGCTGAACATTCGTAACGGTATCATGGCTGTTTCCATGTCTATGCCTGTTTTCGCTTCTATGCTGGCTTTTATCACCTACAGTCTTACAGACCACGGCCTTCAAGCTGGAAAGATTTTCTCATCTCTAGCTCTTTTCAACGGTTTGAGACTGCCACTCAACTTGCTGCCACTTGTTATCGGTCAAACCGTCGATGCCAGTGCATCTATTCGCAGGATCGAAGAGTTTTTGCTAGCCGAAGAGTCACTGGATGAAGCTGTATGGGATTACGAGGGCAAGAGTGCCATCGTGATGAAGGACGCCAACTTCACCTGGGAAAGGACTCCAACTCAGGAAGCAGAGAAGAAAGTAGTAGGAGCTCCTGGCTCCAAGGAAGCCAAAGCTGCCAGGAAAGCTGGCAAGAAGGCCGACCACAAGGCCGACAAGCAAGCGAAGAAGGATGCAAAGAAGGCTACCAAGGCACTGAAGAACGCCGAAAAGGAGAATGGCCACGAGGCCTCTGACAGCAGCACTACACTGGCCGAAGACACCGAGCATCCATTCGAAATCAAGGGTCTCAACATCTCGATTGGCCGTGACGAGCTTGTGGCAGTCATCGGAAGTGTTGGATCGGGCAAGACGTCCATACTGGCTGCATTGGGAGGAGAGATGCGTAGGACTTCAGGCGAGGTCACTTTTGGTGCTTCACGCTCTTACTGCCCTCAATACGCCTGGATTCAGAATGCTACCGTCAAGGACAACATCACTTTTGGAAAGCCCTTCGATCAGGAGTGGTACGACGAGGTAGTAGACGCCTGCGCTCTGCGAGCCGATCTTGACATGCTCCCCAACGGTGATCTTACCGAGATCGGAGAGCGTGGAATAACTGTTTCCGGTGGTCAGAAGCAACGCCTGAACATTGCCAGAGCTATCTACTTCAACGCCGACATTGTCCTCATGGATGACCCGCTTTCGGCTGTCGACGCTCACGTCGGACGTCACATCATGGACAACGCTATCTGTGGACTTCTCAGAAACAAGGCTCGTGTTCTTGCGACTCATCAACTTCATGTTCTACATCGTTGCGATCGTATCATCTGGGTTCAGGACGGCACTGCATACAAAATCGACACCTTCGACAACCTCATGGCGACTGATGCAGACTTCCAGAAAATGATGGCTACCACTGCTAAAGAGGAAAAGAAGCCGGAAGAGGAGGTTGATGGTGATGAAGTTGAGGAAGAGAAGAAGGATGTGCAACAAAAGACTGGTGGCAAGAAGCCAGCCGCAGCACTCATGCAGGCCGAAGAGCGTGCTGTAAAGAGTGTTTCCTTTGGCATCTACAAGGCTTACGTCAAGGCCTCGGGTTCCCTCGGCGTTGCACCTCTGATTCTCCTTACCCTCATTCTATCACAAGGCGCCAACATTGCGACCAGTTTGTGGTTGTCGTGGTGGACTTCGAACAAGTTCGGCTATACCAGAGGAAAATACATTGGAGTATACGCCGCACTTGGTGTCTCGCAGGCTCTTCTTATGTTCGTATTCTCCAGTATCCTGACCATCTGTGGTACTCGAGCCAGTGCGACTCTGCTCCACAACGCAGTCACCCGGGTTCTTCGCGCACCAATGTCTTTCTTCGACACGACACCGCTCGGACGCATTACCAACCGCTTCTCCAAGGACGTTGATACCATGGATAACGCCCTGACCGATGCCTTCCGTATGTTCTTCATGACGCTAGCACAGATCATTGCCGTCTTCATCCTGATCATTGCTTACTACTACTACTTCGCTGCTGCTCTGGGTCCTCTGTTCATCATGTTCTTGTTTGCCGCGAGCTACTATCGCTCTTCGGCACGTGAGATCAAGCGTCACGAAGCTGTTCTTCGTAGCAGCGTCTTCTCTCGCTTCAGCGAAGCAGTGTCTGGTGTCGCTACTATCCGTGCCTACGGATTGCAGGATCAGTTCTCGGAGTCTGTCCGTGACGCAGTTGACAACATGAACGCCGCTTACTTCCTCACCTTCTCGAACCAACGCTGGTTGTCTGTCCGTCTCGACGCCATCGGTACTCTTCTCGTCTTTGTTACTGGTATCTTGGTCGTCACTGCCGGCTTCTCTGTCAACCCCAGTATCGGTGGTTTGGTTCTGTCGTACATTCTCTCAGTTGTGCAGATGATCCAGTTTACTGTCCGCCAACTTGCTGAAGTCGAGAACAACATGAACTCTACTGAGCGTATTTACTACTACGGCAACAATCTCGAAGAGGAAGCCCCTCTCCACACCATCGAGGTTCGCCCCTCATGGCCCGAAAAGGGTGAGATTGTCTTCGACAATGTTCAGATGCGTTACCGTGAAGGACTTCCTCTTGTTCTCAAGGGGCTCAACATGCACGTCAATGCAGGTGAGCGTATCGGTGTTGTTGGTCGTACCGGTGCTGGAAAGTCAACCATCATGTCCACCCTGTTCCGTCTTGTTGAACTCAGTGGCGGAAGCATCACAGTCGATGGTCTCGACATCGCCAAGATCGGTCTTAGGGATCTGCGATCGCGTCTCTCCATCATTCCTCAGGATCCTACTTTGTTCAAGGGCACCATTCGCAGCAACCTCGACCCCTTCAACGAGCACACAGACATGGCATTGTGGGGTGCACTTCGCCAAGCTGATCTCGTTGGCGAGGATCAAGACATTGCTGATTCATCGACTCGTATCCATCTCGATGCTCCTGTCGAAGAAGAGGGTCTGAACTTCTCCCTTGGTCAGCGTCAACTTATGGCTCTAGCGCGTGCTCTTGTACGTGGCAGCCGCATCATTGTCTGTGATGAAGCGACCTCATCTGTCGACTTCGACACGGATCAAAAGATTCAACGCACAATTGTCAAGGGTTTCCGAGGCAAGACTCTCTTGTGCATTGCCCATCGTCTGAAGACCATCATCGGTTACGACCGTATTTGTGTCATGGACAAGGGACAAATCGCCGAGCTTGACCGTCCCATCACTCTCTACGACCAGGGAGGTATCTTCCGCAGTATGTGTGACCGCAGTGGTATTCGCAGGGAGGACTTCTTCTCCAGCGCCGAGGCCACCTTCAGCGAGTGATTTATCTGAATAGCATGCGTGTGCTTTTGGGAGGGCTTGGACAGCATGGACTGCATAGATGCATACATGAAAAGGGCGTTTTTGGCGAAAAGCATCTCGTTTGCTGAAATTGATTTTGGTGTATATACGAAGACCTATGAACATATTTATCTCTGAATTGATTGGTATGCTATATACGAAGGTGTCAAGTCAGCTAACCAGGTACTCATACGTGACTCGTTGTAAATAAGACAGGCATGAGATTATGTGGACTCTAGAATATGATTGGAAGCAGTATAAGTTTCAAGACTGAAGAATCATGACGTCTGTGTTGTGACAACCATACAAACGCAGGTACCGATACTCGTTGGACGGGTCTGGGTTGAGTGACTCTGCCTGTCAACCATTTAGACGAAACGTCAGAGGTTGAGAAGAGAGACAAAAAGTTATTGGTGGTGGTGCTTCGCCCCCCTTGCCGGAGCGATAGCAAAAGATGGAAGACGACAGAAGGTGATTGGAGCGTGACGGAAACTAGACGGATCAGGGTCTCGGTCGACGCGCGCCAAGGAAAAGTGAGGGTGAGGCAGCGTCGTGGCGGGAAGTCAGAGAATTCGTCTGCGAGTGCCTTTACCTCTCCTGCTTGTCCACTCTCCTCTCTACAACCCAAGAAACCTCACTTACTCAAAAGTTCTGTTGTTTTCTTATTTGCTTTGTCGTCTGTGCAGTTGTTTTCCTGCGCATCCGATACAAGTCTCTGGTCTATTCGTCGCCAGACTCCTTTCCATATAATCAAGACTTTTTCAGTCATCACACGCCTTATCCCAACAATCGCCATTCCATAACACGACCGCTTTTTCAACCCGGAAAAACCACATCGCAAACATGGCCGATCAACTCAACATGAACAACCTCTCGCTGAGCGAGTCTCAGCACGCCCCAAGACAAAACGGCAACGGTGGTTTCGTCCGCTCTGCCTACATTCCCCCTCACGCCAGAGGCAGCACCAGAGGCCCTGCTCCTGGTCCCGCTGCTATGGACGGCGCTCCTCCCATGAACGGCCACTTTGACGGTCCCAGGTACGTCTCCTGGCATCGCTTGCAAACGCGCGTTTGACTGACCAATTTTTTTCCAGACCCGGTTACGGTGCTGGTCGTGGCGGCGGCGCTGCCGGCGGCGGCTGGGGTGGTGCTCCCACTTTCACTCCCAGAGGCGGCAATGGCTTCGACAGAAACGCTTACGGTAACCCCGGCCAGGGCGGTGGTCAGCAAGCCCGTGGTTCCGGTGACGGCCAGTGGAAGGACGGCAAGCACATTCCCGGTCCCTCCAACCCTCGTGTCGAGCGCGAGCTGTTCGGTGTCCCCAACGACCCCAACGTGCAGCACAGCGGTATCAACTTCGAGAAGTACGACGACATCCCCGTCGAGGCCAGTGGTCAAGGCGTTCCCGAGCCCGTCACCACCTTCTCCAACCCTCCCCTCGATGACCACCTTATCAGCAACATCGAGCTCTCTGGCTACAAGGTCCCCACTCCCGTTCAGAAGTACTCTATCCCCATTGTCATGGGTGGCCGTGACTTGATGGCTTGTGCTCAGACCGGTTCCGGAAAGACTGGTGGTTTCCTCTTCCCCATCCTCGCTCAGGCATTCGTCAACGGCCCCAGCGCTACCCCTGCCCAGACTGGCATGGCCCGCCAGCGCAAGGCCTACCCCACCTCGCTCGTCCTCGCCCCTACTCGTGAGCTTGTCTCTCAGATCTACGAGGAGGCCCGCAAGTTCGCCTACCGTTCGTGGGTCCGCCCTTGCGTCGTCTACGGTGGTGCCGACATTGGTCACCAGCTCCGCCAGATCGAGCGCGGCTGCGATCTTCTTGTTGCTACTCCTGGCCGTCTTGTCGATCTCATAGAGCGTGGTCGCATCTCGCTCCAGAACATCAAGTATCTCGTTCTCGACGAGGCTGACCGCATGTTGGACATGGGTTTCGAGCCCCAGATTCGCCGCATCGTCGAGGGTGAGGATATGCCTCCCGTCACTGGCCGTCAAACTCTCATGTTCTCGGCCACCTTCCCCCGCGATATTCAGCTGTTGGCCCGTGACTTCCTCAAGGAGTATATCTTCCTCTCTGTTGGTCGTGTCGGTTCCACCTCTGAGAACATCACCCAGAAGATTGAGTATGTCGAGGACGTTGACAAGCGCTCCGTTCTGCTCGATATTCTCCACACCCACGGCGCTGGTCTTACTCTGATCTTCGTCGAGACCAAGCGTATGGCCGACTCGCTCTCCGACTTCCTCATCAACCAGGGCTTCCCCGCCACCTCGATTCACGGTGACCGCACCCAGCGCGAGCGTGAGCGTGCCCTCGAGATGTTCCGCTCTGCTCGTTGCCCCATCCTCGTTGCCACTGCTGTCGCAGCCCGTGGTCTCGATATCCCCAACGTCAAGCACGTCGTCAACTACGATCTCCCTACCGACATTGACGACTACGTTCACCGTATCGGTCGTACTGGTCGTGCCGGAAACACTGGTGTTGCCACTGCTTTCTTCAACCGCGGCAATAGAGGTGTCGTTCGCGACCTTCTCGAGCTTCTCAAGGAGGCCAACCAGGAGGTCCCCGCCTTCCTCGAGACTGTCGCTCGTGAGGGCAGCGGCTTCGGCGGTGGCCGTGGTGGACGTGGCGGCGGTGGCCGTGGCCGTGGTGCTACTGCCACTCGCGATGTCCGTAGCTTCGGCGGCGGCTCGCGTCCCGCTTACGCTGGCTCCCAGTGGGGCGGCAGCGGCGGTGGTGCCGGCTTCGGAGGATCTGCTGGCGGTGCCGGTGGCTACGGCGGCGGCATGGGCGGCGGCTACGGTGGTGGCATGGGTGGTGGTAGCTACGGCAACCCCTCCGGCCCTTCAGGTCCTGGTGCCAACTCTTGGTGGTAGACTCCCCAAGCTCGCTAGTGACCACTTCGCCCTTTTCGGTCACTCGACCTTTTGGTCACTTTTTTCTTTCAGTCTCTGATTTTAGCTTTCACGTTTTCGCGGTCCTTTCTCTGGACGTCAAAACACTCACAGATCGATGGACGAGGTCCTTGCTCATACATCCCCAGTCAGCATGATAGACAGCGTTGATTTTTCTTCATTCTCAGCACGGAGACGGCGCTCATCACGGTTTACGACTTTCTTCACGGCCTTGAGCGTTCTTACATGAAACGCTCGATGCACTCGACGAGCGTGGTATCCGGTACTGGGCATATGAGGCTTTCCAGAGGATTCGGACATCTTTCGATACCAGTTGTGTTTTTCAGCTTATTCTCCTTTTCAAATAATGATCCTGGCATTTTCATAGCATCACGAAGCTCTAGGGCATCTGGAAAGGCGTTCTCATGGGACGCTAGGCCAGGCTGGGCTTGCACGATGTTACGGCTGTCGCATATGGCATGGGCAGCTTTCTTTTTTCGCTCTCGGATGATGGATACCCACAACTCTATAGACTTTGTTCATCTGGAGGCAGGAAGAGATAGGCATGGCAAAACGGCTGCCTGCAAGGGGATATGCTGGCCACTAGGCAGGATCAATCCTAAAAAAAGTTACTTCTACATCTCGTTCCGTGTTTGATTCGATATAGATGCGCAAATCAAGGCATTTTTGAGCTCGTAAAAAGACGTTTCTGTGACAAATGTGATTTCTAGCACCTGGTGCCCATAACTCTATAGCAAGCTTCAAATGGTGGAAATGCTACGGTGAGTGATTTATTTGCATGTGTCATGGTATGCACCGGTATTGGACAGGGATTTGAGAATTTTGGGTGGATCGAAGCTTCCCCCAGACAGACGCTCCGCGTCGTCACGGACGGGAGTGGCCGCAATCTGCAGGTATCGGCAGGAGCGCGATTGAAGGGTAAACTGTTCTTCCAACCATCACTTTCGCAATCGACATCAGACACAAGCGCGCCATGGTGGAGCAGGACTCTCGCAGCAGCTTGCGACACATCCTCGCCGACGAGCCCGTCGAACAAAGTCCACGACCAGCACCGCCAGCAACTCCAGCATCCGCGCCAGCAATACGAGCCGCATCAGCTACAGGCGACCATGAGGGTTCTCCAGCACCCAAAGGCGACAAGGATGATAGGGACGACGAGCACGAGGCAGAGACTCCACTGTACACATCGACGACACAGACAACACGGCGCAATGCAAATGGCAGCGTGTCATCAGTCTACTCAGGAAACAAGATCCGCCATCTGAAGAAGGAGGACGGCGTGCCGCTATGGCGCAAAGACATACAATATGACTTTCTCGACATGGTCTTCAAAGACGAGCATCGCGTCTTTACTCGCTACTCGGACAATGAGAAGGGCCACACGTTCGCCGAAGTCTACGTTGATGCCATGGCAAAGAGCAGCAAGTGCAGCAAAATCCTCAAGGAGAAGCTCAAGGAGGACTTCGACTCGGCCATCACCATGGCCATGGTCTGCCTGCTTGTCAACGTCGGCCGCATGAACACGACTCTTAACTTCTTCCCCGAGATGCGCGCTCAGCTCCGTACCTACCACTCGATTCCTGCCCTGCAAGCACACCAAGACCCGAATGCCTACAAGCAACTACAAGATGCCCCACGTCTGAAATCCATCCTCAAGGGCGCTACCGAGGATACGCCACAGCCAGGAACCATTGAAGACATCCGCCAGGCCTCAATACCGCGAACCAACCCTGTCAACCTGATCTTCGTTCTATCACAATATGCTCCAAAGATATCAGAGCTGCACTTCAATCACCCTCGCGACTTCTTCGATCTTGTCATGCGACCTAGCTTGAGCAGTAAGAGCAGAGCGACGGCCTTTCTCTGGCTCATGTGGTGGTATCTAGAAAGCGACTTCTCCAACGAATCTGCTCTTGCCAATCCCTTCGGAGCTGGTTGTGAGTCGGACGGTGGTGGTCTACCCATCAAAGTTCCTCCGCTCGAGAGTTTGACCGAAGAGCAGGCTGCCCTGGAGAACGTTGACAGCGTAGAAGAGAAGGATTATGGAGAACAGAAGCGCAAGGAAAGAATAGCAATTGTCGCAAGCGAGCCGAGTCCTGCCATGACGGCACTCAAACGTGCGAGAAAAGGTATGTTGTCACGGCACGACTACTGGCTAGACACTAACTTGGGAGAACAAAAAGAACGTAGTCTGTTCGCGGCGGGTCTTGGTGATGCAAACTCGGATGCTGGAACCAAGACCCCCAGCCGTGACTTTGACTCGCCAGCACCACACGGTGAGTTGCCTCTTGGTTGGTGTCTGTATCGATAGCTGACCTGTCGACCTAGACTCGATGCGTAGGCCGTATGCAGGTAGTGACTACTCACGTTCCCCTACTCCTCCGACAAGCTCTTTCCAGGCAGTCAACACAATCTCGAAGCCTTTGGCCGCCAAATCCTTCTTGACCGAAGTTGATGAAAAAGAACACGACATCAGACACTTGGCTTCACCTTCCGTGGGCACGCCACAAGCTGCAGTATTGCCCAAGAAAGGCGCTGGACGAGGTAACCGGACCACCAACATACATCACCCTTTTCTGCTGCCCAATCCCGTTCACACATCCCCTCCTGCCCCGTATACCGAGCCGGATGGCCTCTATTCGAATCCCCAACGTGACCACCTCTCGACATCTCCGTACCAACTCCAGACTCGGAACCGTCCGCTGACATCACACCAAAAAGCAGTCAGCGATTACCGCCGTGTGCGAATCAATCAAATCCTCGATACCGGTATCAGACGACGCCACATAGCTGCCAAACGTCAACGCCAAGAGGAAGGTATATTACTGCGTGCTTGGAAACGAATCCGCATGTTGCCCTCCGGGTGGGACAGTGAGGATGAAGGCAATGCCGACAAAGGTAAAGATGACGCCAAGGACAAGGACGAAGCTGGCAAAGGAAAGTCAAAAGAGGAAGAGAAGGCAGCCGCTGCGCTCCGTCGTGCTGCCGGTGGTGTCCGCATCCTTGGAGGATTCGCACTGCCACTCACAGACAAGGAGCTCGAGCAAGAGAAACAGCGTCCGCTTAACAGCATCGCAAATGTCGCGAGAGACGACGTGGGCGAGGAAGCCCTGTTCTTCTCGCGAGCATTTTCACTCGGAATGGTCACACTGGATCGCGAAGAAAACGCAGATGTCGGAGGCAGCCTATTACTTGCATCACCACCACTCAAGCCCGTCGACGACATGGAAGACGAACGAGAGTTGCAAGCCATGGACGAGATAGCTGCTACAATCGTAAAGCCCAGACAAGGCAGGAAGAGTCGTGGCGGAGGCGGAGGTGCAAGCAGAAAATCGAAAGGTGGCGCGAGCAAGCTGGCGGAAGAAGCAAAGGACGAAACACCAGGTGGCTCAAGATTGTCCACTGCAAGACCGGACAATGAAGGAGAAGACGAAGATATGCATGATGAGGGTAATATCACCATTGGCCCGAGTGCAGAGTTGGATGACGATGAAAGGGAATTGCTTGGTGAAGCGGACACGGAAGACGAAGAGGAAGATGAAGACGTTATGGATGAGGATTGATCGGCATTTGTACGGGGGTGTGTACGAGATTTGCTAGTGGGATGGGCTGGCTGTGTGATCACTGTTAAGAGCATTGGAATTGGTATCAACATGGCAGAAAATTTTGCTGCAAAAAGTGCTGGATGCAGTCATCGTTGTCCGTTTTACATGTGACACTGTTTTGTAATTCATCGCTGCTTCAGTTCTGTGACTTGCAAGCATCTGGCACTCCAAACCCGATGCTTCAATTGCCCTAGGCTTTGGCTTTGGCTCGTTTACCAAATCCCTTTTTGTCCTTTCCCACGATACAATTCTGCAGCGGCTGCGAAAACATTAGCACGATACACGTAGTTGAGTCCAGAGTGTTGCTTGGGAATATATCCTACACCATGTACCATTGGAGGAGACGAAATGTGATATTTGATCAATTGCAATTCTTGTAATCAGGACGACCCTGTTCATAAACCGAACAGGCATCAACGACAAACGCCAACCTTCCATCGCAGCACCTGGCAACTCAACAACACAGCATCAAATCACACATCGAACAAATGATTCGACAAACAAAGCCATAACCATCGGGCGTCACACATCAGACATGGCGACACCACTAGCAATACTCGCAAGCATTCAAAAGAAAGTGTGGGCGGGGAGTCTACCGCTCGAGATCAGGCTCGCGAGTGCGGATTGCAGAAGCATCGATGAAGTGGATCCGTATTTGGTATGTGTGTTTTCTACTCCTTTTATTCAATACAAATAGCGAAATATCGGGTTTTCTATACCCAAATCATGTCTTCTGACTTCAAATTTAGATCTGCATCCCTCGCCTGTCACACCTGTCTACTCTACTGCCTCGCTTACACGACTTCTTTCTTCCTTACCTTATCGACCCGTCTGTTTCTTCTCATACAGCCTGGCTTTCCTTTGAAAACGTGCCGTTGAAGTATCATTATCCTGTTGGATTACTGCACGATCTGTTTTCTGGAAATGCAGCTGCAGCTGCGGATGCTGATGATGATGATGATGAAGTTGGTGCAGAGGCAGGGAAGCCTTGGAGATTGGTGGTGAGCTATTCAGAGTTTCCGGCGGATATGTTGATGGGGTTGGATGCAGAGGGGAGGGTGGTGAGGGATTGTTATGTCAATGCTGTCAAGGAGGTGAGTTTTTGTATCATCCTCTGCCCCCACTCCGCATTCTGGTTATGATGGAGGAAGATGTGTTGGGTGGTGAAAGTAGACTTCTAGACTGACATATCACAGGCAGACGTGATACGCAATGGCAAGGGAAACGTATACATGGGTCTAAGCAAAGACGACTCTGATACGTTATGGCAAGCAGTACAGGACCGTAAGTTTTCCATTTCCCTCCTTTTCGCCTTCCCTCCGTTCCCCCCTTCCACTCTTTCTACCTCTTTCTCTCACCATTGCTCTCAAGAAGAATACTGTACTGATGAGAAAATGTGGTCTTCCAGACAACCTCACCAAATTCAACACCATAAACAACAAACTGCTCAATCCACCAGGGACGCCTCTTCGAAACATTCCCATCAAAATATACCTTCCAACCACCACATCACCGCAACAAAGTTCTGGAGATGACGAGGGTCAGGTGTCAGGGATGGTGCAAGCGAGTATCAGAACAGTACAAGGATTAATCGCTCCCTTTTCTGCCACAACGCGTGAGTTGCCTTTCCTTCCCTCTCCCCTCTCCCTCTTCTTTTCTTCATTTTCCCTCCTCGCCTTCATGTAGACTGACGGTTACTACTGCACAGGCCAATCAAACACCCTAGGCACAGCCCTGAATCATATCCTGCCCACCGTGTTTCCCAGTAGGCGAAATCCAGTCTTGGCAGTGCCGGTGTTGCATGGAGCTGTTGTGCCGATGAGTGCGCCTGTCGAGGATTTGATGCGTGCTGCGGCGTTTGCAGATGGATTTTTGCATGTTGTGGTTGTTATGCTGTAGGCATGCTGTGATAGGTAGAGGGAGATAGCATTTATACCCAATTATAGAAAGGCTCTTCATCTTGTTGAAATTGCATTGTATGTTTGTCGGGGTTTTGTCATGTGGTGAAAAGACAGAAGGTGGACATGAAACTGTTGAGCATGGCTGGAATGATACTCTCAAGAGAAGGCCTTTTTGTTTGTCTATGATTGCATTGCATTGCTCATTATTGCTGATATTAGATATACGTTACCTGGCGTTTTGTCAGGCCATTGACCATGTCGTCTAGTTCATCTCTTTTGCGCTTGCGTTCTATGGCGTCTTCACCTGTTTCTTCTTGGTCATCGTCGTCATCCATGTCCTCGTCCAGCGAGTCTTCCCACGTCCTTGGCTTCCAGCAGCGGATGGTGCCGTCGGAATGGCCCGAGTAGAGCTCGATGTTATGGGCTCGCCAGGCTAGACTTGTGGTCTTGTTGACGACATTTCGTGTGCCGGATCCTGCTGTGACTTGTATGCGTGTAGACGCATATGATGGGGTTCGCAGGCGTGTGATCAGTTTGCCCGTGTGCATCTCGTATACAAGTAGTTCGCGTGGGTTGGGGTATATGAGTATCTCTTTTGATTGACCGGTGAGATGACTTGGGCTGAGGAGAGGTAATAGAGTGGATGTGGTGGAACTCTTGACGGCAGGGCCAAAATTGGTCAGGGTATTTGCGCCTGTGTTTGCATCCCAGACACGTATCTTGTCGTCTTGACCACAGGAAACGAGAAAATCTCCTGCTTCGTCCCAGGTTATACCGTTGACAGCGCCCGTGTGAGCCTTTCCGCGCTCACGCCGCAGGGTATTGCCATTCATGCCAACACCCCTGCTGTCTTCCATGTCGAGCACGCCCAAGCTACTTGCGCTGCGACGGATATCCCATAGGCGTACTAGGCCATCAGAGCCACCGCTGGCCAGTACATGTTCGCGTTTCGGGTGCCAAGCGGTTGAGAGGACGGCACCACTGTGACCAGGCAGCGAATGTGTACTGGCACCTGAGCGGAGGTCGACCAGACGCACAGCAGGATTTTGTGTGGCGCAGGCTACCAGCAAGTGCGAAGCGACGGGCGAAAGGGCGTGCGAATAGACGACGGCTTCAAGGTCAAAGGCGGCCGAGGTCTCGAGGGTCTCGGACGAGTAGAGCTTCAGCGAGTGGTCGTAGCTGCTAGACAGAAAGGCCAGAGAGTCGAAGGGATAGAAGGAAACGTGGGTGATGCCAAAGTTTGCCGTCTTTGAAGTCTTGGAGGCATAGCCGAGTGGTTGGATGACACGCGACTCGTCGGACTGGCTCGTCGGAGTCTCGAGGTCCCATATTCCAATGGACGAGTCTGCACCACCAGAGAGAAGCCATCGGCCTTCGAACTTGTCGACAGTGATGCTATTCACACCGGCTGGATGTGCAACACCGTTCTGCAGAGCGTCTTGGTCATTTTCAGTGTCCGGAGGGCTGATGCTCAATGATACATGACTGGCGGGCTGGATTGAGTATACGAGACGGGTGTTTTGCGAGCGCGCCAGGGCTGCGGGGCTCACGCTACCGAGAGCGCGGTTGAGTAAGAACGAGTTCATCCGGCGACAGATTCATCTTCAATCATCTTTGTCTGGTCTTGGTCGATGAAGAATGGAAGGAGCGATCGAGGAACGTGACGTATGCTGGGAAATCGCGACTCCAACCTCTCGCCAAGACACAGCTTTCCGTCGACCATCCCAATTTTAGATTCGACCACGAACGCAACTTTCGAATTACCTGTAGACAACTACGCTGGAGATGGATCCTCGTACAGAGCGTCTGCAGCGCTACAAGCACCCCGAAGATGCTGTTGAGCCTGAAGCTGTCACTCGCAAACGCCGCAAGATAACCGTCTATGAAGCAGTCGCTGGCAAGGCTGGTTATGAAAGTCTTCTCGCGACCGAGAAACGCACTGCTACAAAGTATCGAGACACTCAGACAAACTCGTTGCAGTCCGTTCCGCCAGACGAGGTCCTGTTTCGCCGTCAGGGAGCCCCTGAGCGATATCAAGAATCCGACGTCTACCAGGCTCCACACCCACCCACTCCTTTACCAGATTCCGACCTGCTTAAGTTTTTACACCGATATGCATCTGACTTTTACTCGAACGCCACTCCGGACAAAGGGCAAATCGACTTTCAATCAATGGACGAGACTGCTTTGCTTGCTTTGGGTATACTGCTGGAAGAGACTGCTGCCCTTCATCTTGGTGATACTGGCCATTCTGCCTTCATCGAAGACGAGAACGAGGACATCGTGACCGGCAAGCGGGAGTACTGGGATGGTGGGAGATGGGTCCGGAGTGTCATCGAAAAGAAGACGGCTGGCTCCTGACGCGCCCACCTCAGCTCCGTTGTGCGACATTTAACACACACCATGTGACAAATACACTCGTTGTCCTCCTCTGGCCATCACAACTACTACAGCCTATCAAACAACAACACCACCCGTATCGAGATCATCAAAAGAAAGCTCTGTGATCCATCGCCTTTGCCAATATATTGTTGTCAAACGAATGGTCTCGAGATCAATCTCTCTCGCCACTGTATGCACTGAGATCGGCAACGCCGGGCCTTCGAACCGCATGCCATGCATCCTCCACGTTCGGACACTCTCCTACGGCCCGTGTATCCAGACTCATGCCATGTCGGGCGACCCCACGACCCATGGATCACCCCAGAACCCCCAGAGATTGCTCAGAGATGGCTTGATCGCGACGCTACTGCGACCCGGCAGATCGTGAAGAGATCCAACGTTCCAGCCTTCGCCTGAGCCGCTCGTCTGCAGTGGGAATCTCCGGTATTATGCAATGTTGTATGTTGCTTTAGCCGCCAGACGCGCCAACAATAGCCTATCGTCCTTCGAACGCTTGTCGTGAACCTGACACTAGCCAGTCGCCCCATTTGGCGACAACAGGAGAGGAATCTGGGCGGTTCCGTGATTGGTTTGCAGCTGCAGTGTTGACCCAGCTGGCTGCTACACGCGTCTGGCTTGCCTGTGCAGAGATGAATATGGCAGACCCTGGGACGTGTTTGGCGTACTGTACGCAAGCTGCAGCATACCTCGTTGCTTATGCAGCCCTGCCAGATTCAGACATCTCGAGTGCGACAATGCTGAGAATGTTCTTGTTGTAAGACCTCCAGATAACCCTCGAGATTGCGACTAGAAGAAATAACAACATATGTGCCCAGACAACTTTTGGCTAAAGACACCCTCCAATGGCCCACGGTCTTTCTGTGCGGCTCCTTCGTTGAAAATGCTTACTTGGTTCCAAGCAACGGTATCGTCAATCTGCCTGTATAACTTTAACATACCACCTACGTCTACGATCGTTTGTAGTCGTCACTCGTTTTGGTGTCGGACTTCAATAATCGATGTCGCAAAGCATGCCACGAAGCTTGTTCGAGCCAAGTTTGATGTTAGATGGTTGACCACCAGCGTCGTTGTACAGGCAAAATCCGCCGGTTAAATACATGTGCTTGTGACCAATGTAGCCTGCAAAGCGGACTATACCCCATTCGGTCTACCACCCTCCTTCTCCGGACGTTCTCGTGGAGCTGTGGGGGATAACCGATTTTGCGAGCCGGATCACCCTTCTCCAGACTCCTCCACATTTTTGAGCGGTGATCCCTTCGACTATGCATGGAGTGGACTCCATGCTGCATAGCTCGACATTCAACTACTGTCAAAATTCAAGAACATCACGTCTGTACAAGCTCCCGGCAATACTCATGCTTCCGCCCCCCAAGACGCCACCGTTAGCTAGCCATCTGGCAACCTAATATCAACGCCGTATCAGACGTCGATCCTGCATGGTCTAGTCCCAGTTCTGCAAGCGAGATATCTTGGCCGCCGGGCCACAAACCACGCGATCACCCTCTCCTCGAGGTCTCCCATTCATGCGGAGTCCCCGCTGTGGCTAAAAGAACATGTCTGTGGGGTAAACGAGAATCAATAGTGGCCAAGACCACTCTGGCCTTCTCTTTTGCATGTGCCACGCCGCCGGGTCGATACAAGCGAGGTTCAGATATCTTTGTCACCTCTAAATGGTGGTCTGCTTGTGCGCGTGCCTGGCGGCTAAATGAGATGGCATGCTTTGTGCTGCAACTCTCATTTAAGATATATAGCTTCATTGTCCTCACCCCCATGACTTGATCAGCCAGGCATTCGACTCCACTGTCTCACAGGCATCAATTGCACTCGCTGATCTTTTCTCTCTTTCTATACACGCAACAATCGTTCTTCACCACAGACAGTCGAAATGGAGGCCGCAACCAAAGGCCACTTCCGTCTTGCGGGACGCGAATTCCCCAAGGTCAACTGGCTTACTGACCCTGGTTTGAGGAGAAACTACATCTGCTTGATGTTCGTCGTCATTACCAGTGCCACCAATGGTTACGATGGCTCTATGATGAACGGTCTCCAGGCCCTCACTATCTGGAAAGAGGGTATGTCCGCTTTAACGACCGGATTCCAAAACACATACTAACCGTCTGCAGATTTCAACTACCCTTCTGCAGCTTCATTGGGTCTGCTCAACGCCATCATGTCCGTCGGTTCTCTTGTCGCTCTTCCCGTTGTCCCCTACATCGCCGATGGTCTGGGTCGTCGCGCTGGTATCCTCACTGGTTGTATCCTCATGATCGTCGGTGTTGTCATTCAGTCTGCTGCCATGAACCTCAACATGTTCATTGGCGCTCGTTTCCTCATTGGATTCGGTGTTGCTGTCGCCCACGGTGCTTCGCCTCTGCTGCTCACCGAGCTCACCCACCCTCAACACCGTGCTCTTTTCACTACAATCTACAACACCACTTGGTACCTTGGTTCGATCGTGGCTGCATGGTTGACCTTCGGAACCTTCCACATCCACAACCACTGGGCTTGGAGAATCCCCTCGATTGTACAAGCTTTCCCTTCCGTACTTCAGCTTGTCTTCATCTGGTTCGTTCCCGAGTCACCTAGATTCTTGATCTCCAAGGGCAAGATCGAGCAGGCCCACCAGGTTTTGGCCAACGTTCACGCCAACGGAAACCTCGAGGACGAAGTTGTTATGCTCGAAATGGCCGAAATCAGAGACACCATCAAGCTTGAGCAGGAGTTCGAGGCCAACGGCTGGGCCCAGCTCTTCAAGACCCCCGGTAACCGCCACCGTCTGATCATTCTCTGCTCTGTTGGTTTCTTCTCGCAATGGTCCGGAAACGGCCTGGTCTCGTACTACCTCACAATCGTTCTCAACCAAATCGGTATCACCGACACCAACACTCAGCTAGTTATCAACGGTGTTCTGCAGATCGTCAACTTCATCGTCGCCGTCGGACAATGTTTCTTCGTCGACAAGGTCGGTCGTCGCACTCTGTTCTTGATCTCGACTGCTGGTATGATGATGGCTTTCATCGTCCAGACCATCTGCTCCGCCCGCTTCAAGATTGCTGGAACTGAGGCTTCTGCCAACGCTGTCGTTGCCTTCATCTTCATCTACTACGTCTTCTACAACATTGCCTTCTCGGGTCTTTTGGTCGGATACTCTGTTGAGATTCTTCCTTACAACATCCGTGCCAAGGGTATGACTCTCATGTTCTTGTGCGTTGATCTCGCACTCTTCTTCAACCAATACGTCAACCCCGTTGCCCTCAACGCTATCGAGTGGAAGTACTACATCGTCTACTGCTGCTGGCTCGGATTCGAGCTCTTCATCGTCTGGAAGTTCTACATCGAGACCCGCAACACTCCTCTCGAGGAGATTGCCAAGTACTTCGACGGAGATTCAGCCATCGTTGGTGGTGCTGCCGCAACGGAGAAGAGCAAGGTGTTGGCTGCCGAGATCGGTGGTCTTGGTACCGTCAACATGACCGAGAAGGACGGCATGGCTGTCGAGCACAGAGAGCTGTAGAGAAAGATACCACGGCAGGATATATACAGTCGGTTTGGACTTAGTTATGTGAATAATGGGTTGTTACGATGCTCCGAATGTCTGAATACACATTCGCTTTGAATTTATGATTTTTCCTTCAGACCACTTTGAGAATTTCTCTTGACTCCTGTGACGCTATCCACTCTGCCTGCTCAACAGAACACAGTGCATCACGATATCTTGTGGGCTCGAATGCTTCCCGATCCATATGTGTATGTGTCACGCGGCAGCTGTAACGATGCAGTTCTTCCGGATGGGGGATGACGCCGGAGAGGGCCGCCGAAATCACGACTCTCGGTGGATGCCTTGTGTCTCATGAACTTGCTGTGCACTTTCACAACTACCGTGTGAGATACCATTTGCCCATGGGGAGGTTATTCTGGATAAAATGGTAAGTTTTGGTGGCGATCAGGGAGGCGTTCGTCGCTCGACAGGCCCCACCTTTACGACATCTTGACCTCCACCTTCCTCTTTAGCCAGACTTTTGTTCAACCACATCCTTCGAAAATAACAACAACAACTGACACTGCCAATTATTTTTCGCACCTATCATTGATCAGGGAAAAAAAAGTCCAATCGCGATTCGCACGCAATGCCCGAAACCAAGCAATTTTCGCATACCATCAAGCTATCCCCTGGCTCTTCGCATGCCGGGCAGGAGTTTGAGGGCAAGCTAGCTTACTGGAGTCTCGGCGACGTTTCCAAGCCTTGCGTTTTGATGCCGACGTGTTTTGCCGGCAAACTTGAAACCACGACTACTTTCCTTTACGATTCGAAGGACTGCGCATTGTCATTGTCTGAGTACCATGTCTTGGTCGTTGGACAGCTTGGTGGCGGGGAGAGTTCGTCGCCATCGAATCAGGCTGCTCCGTTTTCTGGCATCGATTTTCCCAGAGTCACGTATGAGGATAACATAAGGCTGCAGTATGCGCTGTGTCAGAGTCTGGGCATTGAGAAGTTGGAGGCGTATATTGGGTTTTCGATGGGTGGACAGCAGGCTTACTATGTGAGTGTGCTGTACCCTGACTTCGTGTCCAATGTGGTTATGCTGGCGACTTCGGCACGCACATCGTGGCACAACTACAACTTCTTGGAAGGACCAAAAGCTGCTTTGGAGTCTTCTGTTGATTTTGAAGATGGCAGATACCAGAAAGAGCCCGTCAGAGGTCTCCGGGCTTTTGGTCGGGTTTACTCAACCTGGGCACTCAGTCAAGCCTGGTACAGAAATGAGTGCTGGAAGGCAGTTGGCTACGACACGCTAGAGAAGTACCTCCAGAATGTGTGGGACAAGAGGTCTAACGATGCCAATGACTTGCTATCCATGCTGTGGACATGGCAAAATGGCAACATCGCCGCTTGCTTCCCTGAAGACAAGGGAGATTTGCCCGCAGCTTTGGGACGCATCAAGGCAAAGTCGTTGATCATGCCTTCGAGAACTGATTGCTACTTCCCACCCGAGGACAGCGAAGAGGAGGTCAAGCATATCAAAGACGGAAAGCTGGCTGTCATTGAGAGTATCTGGGGCCATCTTGCTGGCGGAGGAGCTGGTACTGCTGATGACAAGAAGTTTATCAACGAACAGGTCTCTCAACTTTTGAGATAGTCGACTAGCTACTCTTACAGCTATACTCGTAGTTGAGTCATCACAACATCTGCCATCATTTTCGTCATCTCCACTGATGGGATCTGAATTCCTCGATACCATGTCATGTGAGCATGCTACAAATCCGAGATCAAAGCACAGCTTTACTCCTGTAGACCGTTCTTTGTACAGATGACAAAACTACAATGGTCAGCTGACGGTCGTCCTCAGATGGAAGCTTCGATCAACCACCTTTGTTCTACCATTTCGCACCTGCTCTGGAATCTGCGTAATTGTGAGCGAGAACAGGATGATCGATCTCACATCCATGTGTTGATTCAACATCAACTTTCTTCTTGTCCATAAGAACACCGGCGACTTTGTGTACAACGCAGTTGGTGGCAGATAAGTAGGTTTTTCAAAAATTTGAAATCTACATTGTGTGAAGAGATCGCCAGCATAGCGAGAGTTTGCCTCGAACATTACACGTCTACGAACTCTCTGATTGTGCGTGACGAGTGTTACAGATGGCTATTGCTCAGAACCAGAAAAAAAAAACCGAAACCGGGAACATAAGTAAATGTAGATGTGTAGGTATACTTACTGAAGTTGTGATGTAATGATCTCGGTGGCCTGCTAAGATAGGCAAATGTTGTTTGTCAGCGTCAGGGGAGAGCCGATCAATGAAGTTGGAGTGCTTGGGAGCTTTGATTGTTGTAAAATATGTATAGCAGAGTTAGCGGATGAGAACATGCGTCGAACAAGAGAGATCTGTCTGAACAGTGCGCACACATCAGAGGATGGACAAGAAACCGATGAGGCAGACCTCATGGGACATTGGAGAAAAGTGACAACACGGCATAGTTAAAGTGGTAAGATACATGTGATAGATTACAACGAAAAGAACTCCCAATGGCATCAGGTACAATCTTGGTTCGATCTTGAAGAAACGATCAGACCGACTCCTGCTCGTCTCCACCAAGCGGTGCATATGGCTTGCGATTCCAATCCCAAGGATCTCCACCGGGGACACAGAGTCCGAGGCGCCAGAAATAGTCACGATGTGCAAAGAACAGCTGCCACAACTTGTAGCGAGATGGCACGACCCAGGAACCGATAGCTCGCTTTTCCAACTCGCGCTCCTCAGCAAGGTCATCCACGGAATGCTTCACTTGAGCTCTGAGATCATCGCGTTTGGTGGGTGTGGACTCTGGTGATAGACTGCTATCTTGTCCGGCGATGCACCGATGGTCTTCATCACCAACACAGTGCTGGAGATCCTGAATGTCTGGAGTCAAGGCAGACTTGGAGATATAAATCTCGCCAGCGTGCATTCGATATCCCCACTCTGTAAGAGGTAGCAGAGGTACTGGATCGTCTATGTGAGTGACACGACGATAACGTAGTTGTCGTTCATCGAAAACGTTCGTCCAGGCATCACGTGAAGAGCCGAGCAAGTTGAATCGCTGGTCAAGGTATTGATTCAAGGCTGCGTTCCCAAGTCGAGGCTCTCCAAAGGTAGTAATCGTCGGATTCCAGCCACGAGATTCGAGTTCGAGACCGGCGAGGGCTGCAACGGCACCACCAAGTGAATGACCAACGAGAGTTAGGGCGTAGTTGGGGTAAGCAGCGATGGCAGCCTCTAAGTCTGGTAAGATGGCAGAAGAAGCCACCTTCCAAGAACTGTAGAAGCCAGTGTGCACAGTGCAGTTGTTGCACTTTGCATGATCGGCTTTCGATGCTCCTGAGTCCGGGTCACCAGGGTAGGGGACGTATTCTTGAGGTACGGTTGAAAGATCGACAACCGTGTTTGCGATTGAGTAGGTGCCACGGAACGCGACGATGATGCGAGGATTCGCCTGTGAGTGAGATAGAGCAATGTAGCCGCAAGAGTCGGACATCAACTGGCCAGTGTTCCATGTCTAGAGTACATGTCGGCACATGGTCAAATGTGGTCAATACAAACACACCCTCTTACCTTGACAAGTTCAAAATCGGGAAATTCGGAACAGCGACCGAGACATTTGAACGGCCTTGATATGCCTATGCCGGTGAGACCTACACAATAAGATATGTCGACGACACGCGCGAGCTCCTCGAGGTCAGAGAATAGCTCGGGAGAGACGGTGCGATTGTCTGCAGCATGGCGAAGAAGAGGAGCTTGGTGGGCTGGGAGAGCAGTCGTGACGACCGTCAAGACACTCAGGAGAGACAGCAGAAGAAAGCGCATATTAAGAGTGATGGTCCATGTCATGATCGGACATGAGGAGGTGGGTAGGTGCTCTGCTGTAGGACGTAGGTGATATATTGCCATGCTCTTTTGATGACGAGCGAGTTGCGCGACAGGGCTGGGAAGAGGACTTGGTATCAAGCGCGCAAGCTTTCTTAACCAGCGCCCGCCATGCCTCCTTGACACTTTTGTTTGAAACAAGCTACGAAGACTCGGGAAGTGTTGTTGGTCAGGCAGGGAGCAATGGCAGCATATTTTACGATATCGCCTTTCGATTTGATCTCGAATGTCGAATCTCGACCAGACGGTCTGGCGATAACACTTGCAAAGGGGAACGAGAATACGCTGCGTAGCGCTAGGCGTGCGTCTGGTAGACAGTCCTGATTGCGGGCGATTGAGAAACGAAGGTGCTTGGCAATCAGCCTCATAGCACTCCTATGACGATTCGGGCGCGGCAGACGTCACGTACTTGGCCAGGGTCTCGATGTTGAACCGCGTCCAAGGGTGGATAACACGCAAGAACCGCCGGTCTCTAGTCTTGGAGCTTACATGTATTACGAGTCTTGAGCACCTACTTTGCTCTATTTCGAATCCACACACACAGCCTCGCCCTCATTCTACTTGAACTCCAAACCATCAAAGGCATTCTGCTCCCTTGTTTTCGGCCCAATCTCTACCCGCGGTCCGGAACCAGAAAGTCAGTTGGAAAACGCTTTCCAACACTCAACCTGTTTCACTCTTATAATACGTGCGTCGCTCATGCCTCGAGTCCGCCGCGAAATAGCTGCTTGCTGACGGCTGCTAGTATAACATTACTATCTCGACATACGACAAGTCACACGACTCGCCATGCCGACGTCTCCAGCAGTCGACTTCGCGCCCTCACCCTTCGCATCGCCGGCAGACGAAGGTGCACCCTCACCATCATTCCCGCCAACTGATGATGGTGTACGATCACCATCCGGCGTACACTCGCCTGTCGGCGGTGGTGTCCGCTCACCCACAGGAGAACGTAGAACTTCCAATCCATTCGGTCCTCGAAGGTCTCTGGCCCTACCCAGAACCAGTCTCGCAGCACCCGCCAGAGAACCCGGAGCCATCAACCCGTATGCCCCACCATCGCTAGAATACGACTTGCGCCAGAGGAAGCGTAGTATCTTCATCTTCTGGTTCCTCATTCTTTTCGACTCCATCGTCATGCCCTTGGCTCTCTACTTCGGTCTCTGGTACGGCACCGACCTCTCTCCGAATACCGTCTTCTCCATCGTCACAGCTGCTCTGGGAGGTATCAGTATCTTTGAGTACGTACTCCGCTTCTGGCATCTGTGGAAGAAGGGCAGCACGTGTCGTGTCATTGGTGGTCGTAGATCATATGTAAGAAGCATATCCTCCATGTACACTTAAGACACAGAGACACTGACTCTTGAAATAGCTCGATTGGTTCCACTGGAACTTCAGTTTTGCGTGGGTCATCATCATCGTTGAGCTCATCGTGTAAGCATCTAATCCAAAGTTGTTTCGAATTCGTTGCTGACGTTCCACCAGTGGTACCATTCCCGAGAATCCACCTATTCGTCTGCTAGCGATGCCTTGTGCCTCTCTCATGTTCGCATTTGGCTCAGAGTTGATCATCCAGGATGGCATGCGTCTCCTCAAAATCCCCTCACCATTCCGTATTTCTTCGATGCCTGCTGGCTCCCAGCTCCGCCCTGGAATCTACTGGATCATCGAGGATATCATTGCAGTCGATGGCGGCGGTAACATTGAATTCCGCGAGAGACTCAACACCAGATACGAAGCCAGCCACTACTTCCGTCAAATGCTTCACCGTCTGACTTTGTTCTGGGGTATTGGTGGTGAGGTCGCAGCTGCTGTCATCACTGCACTCATCTTCTCCATTCAAAAGGACGCTGCCTATGTGGTCGGCTGGACCGTTCCTTTCATCTGGGCTGGTGTCTGGACATTGTGCACTTTCTGGTATGCTAGACGCTGTCTCAAGCATGAGGCCGAGCAGTGGGCCATCGACTTTGGCAAGCCTGAGGTCTAGACGTACACTCAGGGCTGTACTCCTCTCTTTTTCGAAAGATAAAAATTGTATAATTACGACAGAATGAAATGTTAGCGTGTTGGAATCGGTGCATTGGAATGGGGAGTTTTTGACGTTACAGCAATAGATATTCTTGCCATGAACAGATTTTTTCTATGAGCCAACGAAGACATGTTGTGTAAGTTGACATTCTCAACACTCGTCAAGGGTGATGCGTGCATTTTCAAGATGTAATCCAAACAGCAAGGTATCCTTACCTCAGATATAAGAACAGTTCTTCCAAGTCAACATCGTGACCTACTATCCTCCTTGCGTGAACGAGACGAAAACACAAAAGACAAGCATCCTACCACCTACCTCCTTGTACAAACATAGACATCAGCAAAAGAAAACACAAAGCACTGTGAATTGGATTGGAACCAACGACCTCCCGATCCTTATGAAAAGAGTGTGTTAGGCAAAAAGCGAGAGGAAAATTCAAGAGATTGTGACGGATCGGGTGGTGCTTGACCACTACACCACCACGGCTTTTGTTTCTTGTTTTGCTTTGTTGAAGAAGCACCAAACAAAAAAGGTTGTGTATAAGTGCTTGGAGTTTGGAAGGAGGGTCTCAGTGTTTTGGTGGAGAAGATGGAACTTTGTGGGAGGTAAGAGGTGGTACGAGGGAGTTTTTAACTGCTGGCTGATGTAGTGGTTGGGCGCTGGGACAAGAACATATCAGGCGATGATATCTATCTCAGGCTAGAGGTCCTTGATGTATGTTTGGGTGGGAGGCGAATTTCGTGGATGTACTTTGTGGTGTTCTTCAGCTTGCTGATGCAGATGAAGTAACTAGTGGAATTGGTGAACTCGATTGGAGGAGTTGGAAGATCTCATGCCTTTATGATATTCGCTTATTTCTCAAATACCACAAGGACCGCCCTTTCTATTTCCCGTCCGCTTACATGATCAAACATCCAATACCATACATAGCCCTCTCCACGTCCCTTCTCACAGCATACCAATCTGCCCTCCTCTCCGCAAATTCGTACACCTCTTCAGCGCGGAAGATGCCATGATATCTATCGTTATCCGCAATAATGGTAGCCAATTCCTTGCACCGAGCCATCCTCGTTGTTGCAGCAGCAGAAGTCGAGAAGATGGAGGTCGATGTAGTGGTAGCATTGCCACCGCCGCAATCCACCAGGTAGATCTGAGAGAGCTCGCGCAGAGCTGAGTAGTAGGGTAATAGGGATTTTTGACGGAGAGTGGTTATGAAGGAACTGTAAAGGTTGATGTCGCTGTTGGAGAGGTGGTGTTAGAAAGTATCGAAGGAAAAAGGGAGGATAGGTACATACCTGATCAGCTTTATCGCTCCATCAGCACTGATGCGTTGGCGTTTTATATGCTTGCACAGCACTCCGAACAGTCTCAACCCGACTTCTTGGTTGAACACATCCAGCATGTTCTTGTCCGTGCTGCCGACCAACATGCCTGTGTGTTGCTGAATGGTGTCGACTACACGCTTAGCGGTTTCCGTGGGTCCAATATCGACTAGACCCATCATGCTAGCGCGCTTATCAACTCCTGTCAAGTTTTTGGCGTCCACGGCATCGGTGTTGAAATCGGCGGTGAGTTGGAGTGTTGCACACGTGTATTCGACCTCGTCCATCAGGACATCGATGCCTTTGCCCATGCCTGCTGCTACTCGCTCATCTAGCATTTGCTCGAAGCGTTTCTTTTCCTTCACGGCTGGATTAAGGAAATCGTCGCGGTCGGTGAGGCCCGGTGTGACTAATTCTTGCACGTAAAAGACATCGACCATCTGTTGAATCAAGTCTCCGACATTGACAAGCTCGAGGAAGGTAACGAGGGGCTCGACTCCAGCAGTCGCTCCTGCCGTCTGTTCTGAGCGGAACTCTTTGACGTCGCGCGGGTTGTAGCTGCTCAGATGACCTACTGCCTTGTCAAAGCCGTTCTGGATATGCCGGCGTCCGAGAATCTCTAACAGGCTGACGAAGATCTTGTCACACTGCTCTTTTGTTAAGGTAGCATATTTATCGCCCATTCGGATGAAGATGGCAGCTCGCTCAATCGACGCTTTTGCATGATGAATCAAGCTCAGCGCTACCTCGATGCTGAATAGAGACTTGATGCCCTCAAGTCGTGAGTTCATGATGGCGGTTTTGGCTGCCAACTCTGTCGTCGGAGCCGGCCTTGGTGTCGCTGGAGTATCCGGTGTTTCTGGCCGTGAGGTCTGGTCTGGAGTAGGGACCTCAGCTATTGGTGTAGCCTTGTTCGCAGAAGGAAAGGTAGGTAGAGCATTCACAGGCATCATAACAACCTTCTTGAACGAAGACAAGAAATCGCGCTTCGCGGCTTGTCTGTTTATGCCTGACATGAAGAAGGACTCAGTCTTTGCTTCTTGCTCCGAAAGTTCTTTTTCCCAAGCACCAACTTCATCATTGCATCTATTGGTGAAGTACTCGAGCTCCTCTGTGAGGAAACGGTCCACATGCGGCTCGAAAATGTGTGAAATGATGCTCTTGATCTGATCGTGAAAATCTGTGCCGGATGCTTTTGGTGGTTGAATGGAGACCGCAAAGCGCATGGCTTGCTCGAATACTCCAGCCACTGCCTTAAGGTAAACTTCTACACTGTTCTCGTGTGCTTCGATAAACAGGGTTGTTATATAGTCTGAGACTATGTCTTCACAAACGCGGGTCGTGAAGGGAAGAAGGACACTAACGGAGCTTGGAAAGACTTGATCGATAATGGACGATTGCATGGATAACATGGATGCCAGTTTCTCGAAGAATCTCTGTGCAGGGTTGAGATCCACGTGTCCAGGAGCCACGTCTTGCAAGCAATCTAGAGGGTTGCCGACTTGATTTCTTTGGCGCATATAAGGATGGTTCGAAATGAAAATGTCGACGCCAGCGGCACCTCCGTTCAAGGAGACCAAAACGTGAGCATAGCGTCTCATGCGATCAACATCTTGAGCTTGATACGCCTGTTGGAATTCGTTGATCATGGCGTTCTCAAAGATACCAAGCATAGAATCAAGCTTGTCCTGCCGTTGGCGCCATTTCTGAGCACTATCGCTTCGTGCAAAGACTCTCAAGTCAGCAAGAATGCGAGCTTGCTGTTCAGAGTCCTGGACGAGACGAAAGACGGCTGGGTCGGACGAGTTTTCTGAGCGAACCAGATCGTAGTAGAAAGGACCCAAAGCACCATGAACTCTGCCGTACTCTTGTCTAGCATGACCGCGGACGGAGCGAACCTTACGCAGAGCGGTGGTGGCAGCTTTTGCGTCGAAAGTAGGATTTTGGGATACAGTCAGATCGTCAAAGCCATCAGTCACACTGCTATGCCTCGGCCTCCTGGGGGCAACAGCCTGTTCTAGCGATTTCCGTACTTTCTCTTGCTCGTCGTGTGCGTCGAATATGGTCAGGCTCCGATCGGCTTGTGGGCGGCCACTGAGTCTCTTTTTTGATTCCTCGTATCGTTGTCGTGCTTCCGTTTCGTTCCACACGCCCATGTCTTTCAATCTAGCAACCCATCTCGTGTCATCGTAGACCATCTCTTGCAGACGCTTCGATACTCTGGCGCATGTTATCAGGTCGGATACGGGGAGGTAGTCGAGGATGGTAGCGATGAGTTCTGAATTGGGTCAGCATGATTGTTGTGATTAATGTATGTTTCCTCAGGATGATAGACCAGCAGGTAGGACAGGCTTCAGAGTCAGAATCTGAGTAGCCTTGAGAGAAGCAAAGACATTGCTTGGTGTGTTTGGTCGACGAGGGGCATCTATACTTGTGAGACCAGCCCTTTGTTTAGGAAGGCCATTTGCTCCGGCAGCGGCCCTGGGCAGCGGCTTGCTGCTCATGACGATGCTATTCTATGGGATACGAGAAGATTGGAAGCAGCCGACGACATAGTTGTGTGTACTGGCCATGAACAGTTCATCAGCAACAACAAGGACCGGACCCTTGGTGCGTCAGTCTGGAGAACAAGCTCCGCACGCTCCCTCAAGCGGAAGTCGCTCAATCCGAGTCCCTCGCTCCTTCCCATCTTGTTGCCTTCCAGACCGCTAGCATTCTTCCATGCTGCCTCGATCAAGCGACATATGGATGGACTGTCTATGCGTCCTTGCCTTCACGGTACAATGTTTGCTTGTACCCTAGTCGTGCTCATGTCCTAGTGGCACTGGGGCTCCGCAAGACTCGTGCAAGCCCAATCGCAATCTCGCCAGACCAGCCACACCCTCGATCATCAAGCAGGTTTGTCGCAACCCTGCTGTGACCTCGTCCACATACCCTATCTCAACCGTAGGTCGGTCTTTCTGTTTTTGTTATCTTTCTTTCACATTTCTATTCTCCCCACCAAAGCAACCATGTGTCTCGTCAGCGTCAAGGAAGACCCCGACGAGTATGCCGTTCCAGCTCGTGTCGTACGACGAGAACGCCGACGCTCACCACCTCGCACCACAAGAGTCTCTCGCGCATACTATGAGGAAGCTCCACGTCCTCAGGAGCGAACATATATCATACAACAACCTCCTCAAACTCCACCCGTCATAGCCTATGCCCCGCCATTCGAGCAACATGATCATCATAGCCATTACGACCCACCTCCGCCCCTACCGCCAGCACCTGCATCAGAAAGACACTCTCACGCCGGCCCTCAATATGTCGAAGTAACACCATCGTCGCGCTCCAGCAGTAGCAGCAGCAGCAGCTCAAGCGACGGAGGCCGTTCCAAAACAACTTCTCGCTCCAGAGCCACTGGCCCCCAGAGCGAATATCACCTTCGTGAGAAGGAGCTCTTGCGAGAGCGTAGAGGCCCACAGCATCATTCAAACAAGGACGATTACGAAACATATCGCTACGTACAACCTCCTCGAAGCTCGGGCCACCGCAGCAGTGGTAATCTGGGCCCCAGAAGCAGCCACATCGAGGATCCTCGTACCAGCCGCTCGAGTTACAATGCAAGAGAGATAGTGGTCGAGAGCGGCAGGCAACGTGAATACCGACACTGATCTTTTCCATCTCTGTTCCGAAGCCTGATTGCCATTTGGACCAGGTGGGGCCGCTTGTTGATTCCATACTCAGCATATTCTTCTTCTAGCATGGCCGGCCATGCTTCCATTTCAACTTATGTACTAAAACAATGTGTGTATGTTTGTGCAAATGACTTCCAATTCTATTCTCTTTTCGATTGCATACAGACATTCCTATTCCCACCTGATTCAAACTTGACTCTGCGCTACACACACTATCCACTCCATATCCCACACGACATACCCATGCATCCCATGGGCAGTTGCCAAGTCTAGCTCAAGATATGTGAGCCGTGTAATCGCGGAGTCATGGAGGTACGGTCCCAATTTCGATGTGTGGAACTCAGAGTTTCCAGCGAACAACCATCCAGACACCTCAGCTCAAAGATGGAACCGTGACTTTAGCCACACTAGATCCTTGAGAGTGTCTTAGTAGATCTCCCCTCCTCAATTCCCATCGCTCCTTGCTCCTTCTTCCACAACAAAAAAAACACCAAACCAATACAAAGCACTGCAAAAGACACTCCGAGTTCTCATAACCTTACATCTACGATTCCAACATCACAAATGAATGTTCATTGAACTCACATATTCCAAAAAGCCCAATCTACATACATATCACTAATGAATCTATATCAATGACTCCATATCAATCACCAGCATCTTTGTCTTTTCTATGGCATCATCTCCAACAGGAAAACAAGTAAAGGAGGGAAGAGAAAGAGCTTTGCTGTCCAGTAGCCACATTCTGTTCAGTGGTTCCAGATTGTGTTCATGTCAAATAGATCGTCGGTGGAAAAATGATCTTGCAATCTGCCTTTTCACACTCTGTTCAGCGCATGCTGCCGAGAGGCAGGATGTCAAGTGAAAGGAGCGTTTCAACACTATGACGAAAAAAGGCATCGTCTGAAAGGCCATGCGGCTGTAAACAGCATGGGCATGCTCATTGATGACCAAACACTAGAACAGTTTGCTATCACAATCGCCGAGGAATAAAGTCAAGTGTTGAAGTTGATCTGTATTTTTGATATAGGTAATTAGCAACCGTAGAAGAGGAAACTTCCCAATTGCGCCAAAGGAAGAAAGAAGGAATTTGCTATACCCAAGACCTTCAGAACGACCTATTGAAAGGATCCGTTCCAAAGTTGCCCATGACCCGCTCAGAACGCCACCTGCCGCCAACATACACCATGCGAGACTGTCCAGGGATATCCTACATCTCGGCAGTCTTGTAGCCAGCCTCTTCTGCGCTGGCGGGCTTGACATCATCGTTTTGAGCAACGGCTGCTGCACCTTCCTGAGTTCCTGCAACTCCAAGCTTGTCACCCTTTTCCTCGGCATCGCCCTGAGCAGCTGCTCTGACATCGCTCTCGACGGCAATACCCATGCTTGCAAACTTGGCCTCGACATCGCCGACTCTGCGCTTGAATTGCAGGCGGTCGAAGAAGAGGCGTTGACGTTGGCGTTCCAGGTCTCTGCGCTCGGTCTGCAGTAGAGTCTCCATCTCATCGAATTGCTGCAACTTGAGCTCCAGTTTTTGCATGTGAAGGTTGACAGCTGAAGAGACTAGCGAGCTGACGTGACGTTCGGTGTGTGAGGCCAGAGCCGAGGAACGAGCGGCTGTGAGACTGAGAGCCAACGTGGCGGGTGAAGATGCAGTGTCCTTGGCCTCCTCCTTAAGAGGCTTGGGGCTTGCGGATTGCTTTTCGGTTGTGGGCTTGTCATCGACTTCCATTGAGTCGTCATCTTTCGATGCTTCTGGCTGTTCTGCAGAAGTCTCTTTCTCTGTGTCTGTCACTGCTGATTCCTTCTCCAGATTGCTGCGAAGTTGCTTTCTCATCTGCTCCACAGTCTTGCCTGCGGCAACAGCTGCCACTGTAGGGTCAGCCAGACCGGCGAGGAAGCTCATGACAGACATGACGGGGTTGTCGGCTTGCGAGAAGGGAACACGACCGTTGCTCAAGAAACCCAGGTTGTTTGATGCGCCGTCAACTGTGTCTTCTCCCTCGAGGTACTTGTCCTCGATCTCGAGCTGCAAGAACTTCAGAACACACTCCTCCCTCGTACGGCTTCCAACATGGGTTGCGATCTGCTCCCAGTTCTCGTCAAACAACTCGAGACCTTCGAGCAACAGCAGCAACTCCGAGTCAGCCCAAGGAGCCTCGCGATCGGCGATGGTCGTGTATTTCTCGTTCTCCAGCTTGGTGTAGTCGGCGGGACCAGTCGAGTTGGGGTATCTTCCCTCCATGAAACACGTAGGACAGAGGTCGAATTTGAGCAAAGCACCATTCTTACCAGCGACTGATGCTGGAGGGGCCTTTGAGTTGTGGTAGCGCACACGAGTGCAGTCTTTGCCGCATGAGTAGCAGAAGTATTGCTTGCCGGGCTGTTTGAGTGATTCTTCGAGGTCGGTGCCATTCTCCTGTTTCGCGCTGAGGTCCTTGCCGGTGGACTCGTAGATGTTGCGTCTGACTTCCAAGTTCAAGTCTGATTTGATTGCAGGGGTAGCGCTTGCTAGGCGGTCGGTACCAGGGTTTGCGCGTCCAGCAGTGACTGTCGAGTTAGGAGCAGGTTGGTGGGGCTGCAGGCCACGGGGAGTATCAGCGGTGATGCGGAAGTGACCAGTGAAGGGAGGAGCGATGTTAGAAGGGCGAGTGTCAGGGTCGATCTGGAGATGGTTAGTTTGATGATCGTCAAGTGATGCGCAAGGAGTCGGCGTACTTGGTAGTTGATCAAGCCCCATTGCTCAAGGAAGGCGTGAAGACGCATGATTGCGCAAACATCACCAGCCAGGTTGCGACGGCAGGCTGTAACGGTCAGGTATTCTTGAGGGTTCAGGCGGTATGTGTTGATCATGAAGTCGCGGTAGTCCTTGTAAACAGCAGGAGTCTTTGAGCGGTTGCGTGAGTTGAAGAACTCTGGCAGAGCCTTACGTTCGAGGTTGTGTATTTGGTGCATGTCGAACCAGGCGCTGTACGAAGGCAGGATGATGGCGTGGGTTTGCTCGATCAAATGTGAGCGAGCGGATGCCTCGGCTTGTGACTTTGTTTGTTGCTGTGTGTCTTGGGATTGTGTTACGTCCATGGTGTCCTCGGCAGCCTCTGCAGCATCCTTTGCGTCGGCATCGGCCATGTCCTCGTCGTCGGCCTGTTGTCCATCGGTCTCGGCAGGAGGGCCTTCAGGCGCATCTAGCGACGTCGGCTTATCTGACGGCGATGTGGCATTCGTGTCGTCGACGATTGATGTGTCCTCGGCATCTGGGCGGTTGAGTCAGTGTTGGGCGCAAAGCTGCCAGTCGATGTGTTGGTGTACCTTGAGCTTCCTGTTGCTGCTCCTCGATCTGTTGGTTCTCGGCGTGAATCATTTCATCCGACACGGCTCCGGGGGCATTGACAGTGTCTTCGCTTGCAAGGGGGTCCATGATGCGACAGTGCGGCGAGGCTGCAACGCGTGTGTGGATGAATCAATAGATGGAGTTGTGACTTGGTATGGACAGGGCTCGACGCGTCTGCTCCTCCGCGCTTTGCGGCCACCGAACTCTCCGCAACCATTTGACCCGGACTTTAGCCGTATCCACCCATAGTGAAGGTTGCGTCCTCGAACAAGTGTGAATAGTCTTGGAAACATTTTGCAGGATTCAGTCAAGTTTGAAGTTGTCACTTCTCGTATACCCACGACCAGAGCAAACCTTACAACTGGACAAACGTGGACTACTCAGAGGGGTAGCCGCAAACGAAACTCAATGTGTGTGTGTTAGGAAACTTCTTGTTCTCATGTATCTCATCGCAAATCGTGTTCAGCTCCCAGAATGCTGGTCTGTTTCTTTGACCCTCCTATCATACTCTTCGTGCCTGCCGCCCCAGGGGAATGCTCTAACTCCACGGTCTTCGTATCAACGACTTCTAGTCATCTCCGATACGCGGCGGGGATTTTGATTTCGGTGAGCTGAGTGAGAAGGGACTGTGTTCGCCGCCGCGATGGTGTGATCCACTGAGACCCCAGGTTAGCAACAAGTCCATCTCCCAAACATATCCACTGGGCACTCTCTCATTCGAGTTATGGGCAAAAACTTACGAGCGTCTCCTCTCCCCTTCCTTCCTGAACATCTCAATAACCCTCAACATCTCCTTTCTCCCTCCAGTCGCATCGACGTTCTTGCCCTTCATACTCATACTGACCTTGTCCTGCGCGTGTGCCTGCAGCAACCTCCCCAACAACAGATGCTGCATCAGCAAACACACAAAAACACCACAATCACTCCCATTTTCCTGCTGAGGAGAATCGTCCAGATTCACAAACTTCAGCGGCTTCTGCAGCAGTTGCGAGATATGGTGTGACAGCATTTTCGCTTCGTTCATGTTGGAAGGGCAGAGCGAGTCGTAGTGAAAGGCTACGCCGTCGACGACGCTGACGAGAAGTAAGGACCAGTGGGAGCCGCCTTCTGCGTGTTCGACATCGCGGCAGTCGTTCACGGGCAAGAAGATGTGTGTTGTGTTTTCGAAAGAAGGAAGGGCGGATTTCAGGGACATGGGGTCGTTGGTTTGGAGGAGCATGAAGGCCATGCTGGGGCGGAGGAGGACGATGCGGGCTTTAGGGTAGGCGTTTAGTTTCTCGTGTTCGAGGTATTCTTCCCAGAAGGCAATGGCCTGTTATTGTGGTGTTAGTAGGTTCGTGGGTTGAAGGCGGTAGGGCAGGGAGATTACGTTGTCGGTGAGCCAGTCGTTCTTGATGCAATCGACGTCTTCGACCGTCACTGGATGTTTGGGTCAGTCTCCGGTGTCCGATGCATGAGAGGATGGGAAGAAGAGAGCGTACATCGAATATCATGGTCTATTGCCAGTCAGCTTGTAGGGTTATATAGCTGCGGCGCAATCTACTCACAACTGAGGTATGCATCGTCGGGCTGGAGTGACTGTTCGTGCATCTGTCAGCATCTTCTTTCTCTTCTGACTACTCAGTACAGATTGCACAAGAATCCAGCATACCTTGTCGCCAAAGCGTCTACTCACTCGTCCACCGAACGGGTGAAAGCCTGATGACATGGTCGGTTGTAAAGGCGTGTTTCTCGAGCGGGTGCTTCGTGATTGCTGATGTGCAAGTGTTGGGTGTCTGTTGCGCGTTCGAATGTAGAGGTCTGAGCCCGAGGTTCTTAGGAAGAGTCGAGGAATCACAATGTCTTGGTTGTGACAAAAAGAAAGTCAATGGATTGCGTATCAAGTTTCCGTTGCGTCCGCCGGTCACGTATGTCAAGCCATGACGACGGTCCCGCGCGCGCCTCGGCTCCCGTGTTTCCGCTGTGAAGCAAAGCATAACTCTTCCATATATCTATGCAGCAACTGCTTCTTTCTCTAGCAAATACCAACACTAATGTCTGTCGTCGAGATACAGAATCAGCTTTGTCAAGCAACCTTCTCCTGCTGCCGCTCATCAAAGGTGGTAAGTCTGCAGTATCTGCTCGAGTCTTCTCTCTGCATCCACTTGCCTCTGCAATATCTTGACGTGTCTCTCACGACTAGCCTTGATGTCCTTCTTGTCCTTTTCCATAATACCACTCACTTTCTCGTACCCTAATACAAGCCCTCTGTGCATCTTCGATCGTTTGGTGCAATACTGTTCGAGTCTTGCTTGGTTGCTCTTCTCAAGACGTTCGATGAGATTTTCCCCATCTTGCTTGTAGTCCGAACTGATGTCCTTGATGGCTGTCTCGTGATCCTTCAGGTGCTCTGTCAACCGGTGAGCTATGCGTACCAGTTGGTCGTACACATTTCCTTGATGAAACTCTAGTGCGTTTCTCCACATCGAGAAACCGCTCTTCGGCTTGTCGCCTTCATCATCTGTATCCGAAGATGATTCCGAGTCATCACCGTCATCGTCGTCGGCATCAACTGATTCTTCATTCACCAGTGTCTTGTCTGGATCTTCTCCTTCTCCTGCTTCTTCGGCTCCAGTGTCCTCAACCTCGTCTCCATCAGCGGCTTCTGTATCCGTCTGAGGGACCACTTCTGATCGTAATGCTTCCATCAGGCCAAGCATTCTTTGTGTAGCTTGAACTTTTGGAGGCGAATCTTGCTGAGGCTCTGGGACCGTGTTTTTTGAGGGTTTCTTCTGAGGCTCGGGTGGCTGTCTGCTCTCGGCTGTCGCTTGTGTGTCTTCATCAAAACCGGCGTGTGTAATGGCTGGCGAGGATTGAGCTGGCAGGTTTTCCTGTAGAGCGCCCATTTCCTCTAAGGAGCTCTCTGATCTGACTGCCTCTTTGTGCTTAAATCTCGTGACCTGAGCAAATGGATCATCCACAGGCTGACGTGTCAGGGAAGGAGGTGTAACTGGAGTCGCCGACATCCTCTCGTCTCTTGTTCGGGGGGATTGAACTGTGTCTGGCGGTATCTTTGTTCCGTAGGGTATAGGGGATCCATTGTCGGCGACTTGAGACGACCTTCGCAACACTGGGTCCTTGGCTGCTGGAGACCTTGTCAACTGTGTACGAGATTGGAAAGTGCTTGTTCTTGAATGTTTAGCAGGCTGTCGGGTCAGTTCAGCAGGAGGCCGCTTTCGATCGGTTCCAAGTGGTTCAGTCTGTTTCGCTTCCAAACGTGGGTTTACGGCTCTTTCTTCGGTCTCCTGTGCAGGGGGCATCAGACCTTGACCAGCTTTTCGCTCAGCTGATCTGTCGATAGGTCGTGGGTTGATGCGAGGCGGCGCTTGTGTGTCAATTGGAGTGGGTAATGCTAGTGTCTGGTTGGCAGATCCTGGATGCTCTGAGCTGACAGGCGCCAGATCTTTTGAACTGCTGGACTTAGTTAATATCCTCGGCTCGCCCAGAGATACCGAAGGGTTGGCCGCGACTGTATCTTTGCGCAAGACTTCTGGCTTCCATGGTAGTCGTCTCGAGGGGTCTCCAACCAGGTCTTCCAAAAATCCAGTCTGAGCTCCGGTTTCGACTGCCGTGCGATTCACGACTAACGTTCCGTCGTCGGCTGCGTCTCTGGCCAACCGAGCGCTTGTATGTCTATCCTCAGGTATGGCGGTCTTGAGCGACATTCCTGACCCCTTCGAAGCCTTTGTTTTGGCGATAGGAACCTCTGTAATGCTCGCTATCTCATCAGGGTAGCCAGTGGGGGGGTCTGGTTCCGACTTAAAGACGTTTCCTTGCGCCTTGTAAGTAGGAGAGGTGGCGCCAGCATGAGCAGATGTTCCAGTGACTGCCACACCAGATGACTTCTTAGTTGGCATGTCCAGGCCAGTACTATAGTTGTCTGGTGGGTCTTCTAGATTGCACTGGTCAAGATTTGGAGACGAAACTTCTGCGGAAGGTAGACGATGCATATCTGGGCTGGAATCTTTTCTCATAGCTCGTGTCCCCTGATTTCTAGGTCCAGCGGTGCTGAAGCTCACGAGATTTGGCTTACGCTGAGCACGCTCTTGCGCCAACAGATCAAGATCAGAGTGGTCTTTACTCAGGTGGGCTAGAGACTGCTGTACTGCTGATGAGTGAGCATCTGCAGACCCAGATTTGGAAGTCTGATCCACGATCAAGGGAGTCTTGAGTTCCTCCTGTGGCTTCTGGCTCATCACCTCCGGGATAGTGTGGTTGAAGCTGGCATCGTAATCTTGGTTAATTGCATCTTCGTCGTCATCATTTGACTTATCGTCATTGACGCTGACGGGATTCCTGTGAGTGGTGCCTTGTTTAGGCATTGGTCTGTATGCTGAACTGGAGTAGGTGTGTGCAGCCGGGGCCTCTTGGTTGATCCTGGGCTCCGTAGCTGTTGAGATCGTGGCACTGTTGGCATTGGTAAGCAGAGAACACCATTGGTGCATGCGATTCTTACCGATCCGGACTCGTAAGGGCTTGCATCATCTGCGTCTTACGTCGAGGCTTAGCTTGCTCGGGCTCAGGAGGCTTTGCCGGCTGGGCTCGAGTTGCGAGTTGAGATTGTGAAGCACCGACCGAGTTGATATGTGTTACGCTCTCCTCGGAGTCTTCAATCTCTTCTTTCTCTCTGTCGGTTGAACTGGGATTCTGTGATACACGCTTCTGCGTCCTCATAGCATCGCTCGTTGTGGTTTCTGGAGCGGATTCAACGAATCCATCATCTCTGTTAGCTTTCTTCGTTTGAGCCCGCGTGCTTGCTCGCGTAGTGGGCGCTGCCCTCGACTTTTGCGATTTAGGCGCGCTGTAGTCCTCGTCGTCGTCATCTCTATCAGTGTCTGGAACTTTGGCAGCTTGTTTCTTCAATTGGCTCCTGTTACCATTTTTACTAGCAGCTACAGTCTTTGTGGCCTTAGTCTGTTTCGAATTGCCTTTTTCGAGACGCGATGGCTCCGCAGACTGTTCTACGTCTGGATCTGGTGATAACTCGAACTCGCCGCGGTCTGCAGGAGTCTCGATCTTGCGCGATGGCTGTTTGGTCGGGAGTCTCTGAGGGTGTTGTTGCGTAGGTTTCGTGGTAGTTTTGGTCGAAGATTTGGCTGGAGGAACTTGAGGCGGACGCGCTGAGATCTTTTGAGAAGCACCGGTCTTGGAAATGGCTTCCAGTGCTGCTGCTGATGCTTGTTTTGTGGTGTTGGACTGACTGGTTCCCCCAGCCTTCCTCTGTCGAAGAATAGCAGCGGCCGAAGTCTCACCTTGGTTGACGATGTCAGGAAGAGGCGGAGCAGGTTTGAATGACTTCTTGGAGGTAGTGCCAGCTGATTTCTTGGGTTTACTTGTGGTAGCCTTGGCAGTTGAGCCCTTGGGTGGCATGTTGGGCGTGGTGAGACTAGTGGGGGCAGATACGCCGAGGTAGAAAGATCTGGTGGGTTCCAGAGGAGCTGCGCTCTGATTCTCCTCGGCTTCTCGAAAAGCCAGGGGCACTTGATCAGGAGTCTTTGCTACCCTTGAGCTGGACTTGGCAGAAGGGTCGATAGGCTGAGAGCGGACTGTGATACAATCTTGTAACTCTTCGCCGCTGTCGTCGTCGCTGTTTGTAGATACGTGAACAGAAAGGTCTGATTGCGTCTCGTTTGCGGTAACAGCGTGTTTTGACGATGAGGTTCGCAGTTGGCCTTTGCCTAGAACTCCTGAAGTGGTGTTTTTCTCAGAAAAGACGTTTTGAGGTAGCACTTGGAATGAATCCTCCTCTATAGCGTGATCTGCACAAGAAGAGTGCTCACGCAAAGGCACCTCAAGAGAGTTTTGCGCAATGACCGGGGGCTGGGCGGACGGGCCTAAAGCGATGACGTCTTTCTCATACGATACTGCTTTAAGCTGGCGGGTTTCAATGGGCACGCTTTCCTCAAGGAAGTCGAGCAGAGGTCGAGGCGGGCGAGCAGGCGCAGGAGGCCGGTCCTCGAGAGAGTCGTGGACGATGCTCTCAGGGCCCTTCTGCGAGACGTGGTCTAGAAGCGGTCTCTGGGAGATAGATGGCGATCTGGGGACTTGCGTAATGGATTGTAGAGCCTTTTGGGATGTCTGCTTGACAGGTGTCGGATTGTGGCTGCCGTGTATAGGACGATGGTATTTTGCTTGACCGAGTTCAGCAGGCACAGCCGAGGCCATGACTGTAGCGATAGAGAACAGCGTTCATGATCGTGCACTCGGCTGAGTGTATGTTGGGGCTGAGTGCGAAGGGAAGTTGCGGCCTTATCGATTTCTGTCACATGCTTGTTGCACCTACCTCTCTAGACCTTCAACTTAGCGGTCGCCCTTTCCTTCAAGTATACAAAATGTCACGTTGTGACTCAGAATAGTCGAGAGCGGCTAGCAAAGCATCGCTGCTCCCATTCATCTGCTTTGATTGCGCGATCCGACTTGACATCTGAGGGTTAACGGGCTCGGAAGAGCAGAGAGACTATCAACACTGCATTCCGAAATTCATCTCAATCTCAAATTTACCACATGACGATACATCCTTTCCATGCACGAATGTCTGTCGTATGTGTGGCCATGAAAATGCACAGCTCCTTCGGTAAGTGGAAAGCATCCACTCAGAGTCGTGATAGTACTAGCTCTACGTTGCTTCAACTACCATCTGGAAAGGGCAGTGTTGGCTTCAGATACGCTGCACCATATATGAGAGCGAGGTTGGGTGACAGACTCTGATATGCGGAGAGAATATTCAGCGAGAAGAAGTTCTTGTCACGTTCAGTCTCAAGAAAGAAGGACGGAGGTGAGCATTGAACCGAAACCGAGAAGCACAGACCACCGGTGTCATAGGATTACCAATCCCGGAACGACAAGGTCCCGATCGAAGCACCCTCGTGGTGACAGGTGGTGACAGTCAAGTATCTGTCTTGCACTCGCCAACTCTCGACGAGCACCACCAAGAATCACTAGACAGCTATGGGAGAATCGCCAGAAAACACCTGCAGATTAGCCAAGGCTTACACCAGCCTACGCGATGCAGTTCGTCAGACCAAGCGTCCTCGAAGCCTCGCCCTCTCGACCTATCCGACGTTACCAGAGACAAGCCTCGAACGACGGGAACAGTCGTTACCCGCAGCTGCTGAATCCAAGACCCAGACCTTCCTCTACCTTGCATATGGATCCAACTTGTGCAACGAGACGTTCCGGGGTAAGCGTGGAATCAAGCCTCTGTCACAGATCAATGTACAAGTACCAGAACTACGTTTGACTTTCGACCTTCCTGGCATAGCCTACTCGGAACCATGCTTTGCAAATACAGCCCGTCGCGATCCTGAGAACGATGTACCATCTTCGACGGAAAAGGAGGGAACACCCGCATCCAACGACTACCACAAAGACAGGTGGCACAAAGGCTTGATCGGCGTAGTCTACGAGGTCACAGCCACAGACTATGCCCATATCATTGCTACCGAAGGCGGCGGCGCCTCGTATCAGGACATTCTTGTCGACTGTCATCCCTTCGAGATCTCAGACCCAACCCGTTCTGTTCCAGTACACCCCGCTACCAAGCCATTCAAGGCCCATACTCTTTTCGCTCCTGCTGTACCCCCTGGCTCTCAACCCCCGAAAGAGGGAGGAAGAATCCAACGTCCCGATACCTCTTACGCACAAGCCTCGGCTCGTTACTTGAAACTTATTACCGATGGAGCTGCTGAGTGCAGACTGCCATACGAGTATCAAGACTATTTGAACAATCTCAGACCGTATACAATCACTTCCAACAAGCAACAGATGGGCCAGTTCATCTTCCTCACCTTGTGGCTGCCTTTTATCGTGCTCGTCTTCAGCCTCGGCGCACAGTTTGCCGATGAGCATGGTCGCACCCCACCTTGGCTACGCATCCTTTCAGAGTCCATCTTCAGAGCTTGCTGGAGGACCTACGATGGTTTTTTCAAGCCTACCTTTGGCGATGGCGAGCGGACAGTGCCTGCAGAGGATGAAGATGGCCAACATCAGCAACCACCCACCCAAGACAACCTGCCTCGATACCTTGAAAGCGGCGCATCAACGAACGAGAAGATGAATCCTTCGGCCGTATGATCGGAGCAGAGGAACAACAACAAATTATTGTCGTATGCAGCAAACAACGCGAACGTAGTGTCGCATCGAGTAAAACGACATCGCGTGCACTGCTTCGAGTCCTTCCCAGATATGCTCAAAAGATATTCCTGCTTGCAAGCTGCCCGCACTCTTTCGATATCTTTTGCGAAGAGAGTGAGCACACCATCACACATGGCGGCGAAGCTCCTTGCTTCAACTTGCTTGTCTTCGAGCCAAACAGCAGCCACAACAACAGCCAACAGCGGACTGAATCAACGAATGTATACCAAAACATCTGACAAAACCGAAACCCCCTAGCCGCCGTGGTGCTAGATTGGTCAAGAGAAAACGCACGAGGCTTTCTTCCTTATTTTTGTCGTGCGAGGATTACTGGGACCTCTCATGGCATTAAAGATCGGCCTTGCCGAGGATCGAACCGGTGGCCATAGGCCGACTGAGCGGAAGGAACACTACTTTGACCACTGCGCCAGACCACCAGTTCGATGTAAGGAATCCTGACTGGCATCACTATAATACCAATCTCCCAAATGCGCTAGGTCTCGCATTCTCCGGTGCAGCCGTCGTCGCCGAGCTGTTTTCTGGATCCTGGCACCATGTTGTCCTTGCGGATACTTAGTCAGGTTGAATAGCGATTGGTTCGACAAGTCAATGATTCATTTGTTTTGATAGTAGTTCGGGATCGTTATGATACTGAGGGTGTTTGCTGAAGTGGTTGCTTCACTTCGTGGTTCGCCACTACCCCTGGACAAAGGGCAGTCTGAAGCACTCGAGACGATATCTTTGTGATTGCTTCACTGCTGCAATCCGGACAAAGCACATGGAAGAGACTTCCGGAGCACAAAGAACACCATCGTCGTAAGCGCGCTGCTTCTTTGATCTATCAGAAGCCACATGGCTGACTCGAGCATACAAAGCCTGTATATTTATTCTTACTAATCCCCTCAGGGCGTTCCCTGATCTTCTTGTAAACAAACACCATATCCTCGAACACAATGTACACCAAAGCAATCTTTCCCACGATATTCCTGGCAGGCCAGGCTCTCAGGGCGCTAGCTCTCCCTGCCACTACAGTCACCATTCACAGTGTAATCACCAGGACGACAATCGTACCTGTCATAACTGAGGCTGCTGGTTCTAATCCTTCAAATGTTGCTACCCCAGCTCTTTTCACACCTGGAGGCAACAACACCTCTCCTACTACACTTTCTAGTTTCAGCGATGCTTCGCCTTCCAGTGCGACTCAGCTCACCATCACCGTAACCAAGATCGAGGCCAGGCCTTTCCCGGTGTTCATTACTGTGACTAGTTACTATTGTCCCACCCCTACTTCTGAGGTTGTGCCCAGTTCATCTATTGATTTCCCAAGAATCACTTTCGTCGCTCCCTCAAGCACATCTACTCCAGCACCCTCGAGTACAGTGCCTTTCTCCCAGCCTATCGAGGCATCTCCTACCCCTGCAAGTACTTCCTCCAAAGCCTGTGTCTACCCCATCCCAGGTAAGTGTGATTTCTAAAGGCGGTAAGGCAAACACTTTTTCTTTCCTCTTTTTTTATCTTGTCTCTTATCTTTTTCTTCATGTATTCTCCATGGTTGTACGAGTAAAATTCAAGTGTTATCTTCTGCTCTTCTCTTCACATCTTATTTATATCAAGATCTCTGTCTTCACTATCCTGTCACTTGTGTCATCCCTCGCCATCATCCGAGAATTCTATCAGTTTTCCAATCTGACCTTTTTTCATCCCCAACGCTCTACTCACAAGAGTCTGCCACAATGGTAAGGATACCTGCAGAGTCCGCAAATATAAGAGGTGGTTGTCTGATCTGAGTTGCACAATCAACAGTTTAAGCTTCCCGCAGGTCGGCTGACTTGACACTCCGGCCTACCGCGCAAATACTCGCGCTCACAACCAGCCCCTGCCTAACCTTTATATTCTAGGTAAGTTACGTCCCCTTTGACCATGGTGGTGCAGTGGTCAGCACACCCGATCTGGTAACCTAAGTCCCTATATTCGCTTACCTAAGTTCCTAATACTCTCTCTCAAGGATCGGGAGGTCGTAGGTTCGACTCCTACCCATGGTGTTTCTTTTTGTGCATCTCTCATTATCGCCTACGTTCTTTCTTTGTCTCCGTCCCGCACTTCTGTTCACATGCACATTTCCTTATCTTACTCCCGGAGCGAAAGGCGCGGAGGCGACTCTGCTTGATTTTCGCAATGAGACCACGAAGTTTGCTAATGTCCACCAACAAAAACAAGACACAGATACGACTATGCTTGAAAAATACCAAGATAGTTTCGACAAGATTTTGATGTCAGTTTCTTTGTGTGGGTTGCGATACTCTGCTCCTCGGCCAAGATTGCATACCGAGCATGGAAGGTGCAGATGACATCCCTGAAACTTATGACCAATCAGCCTCGGTATTTCCTAAACACAACAGCTTATTCGCAGGCGATCCAACACGCTTTGATCCGAGATACCACTTCATAGTCTCATATCTTCGATTGCATGGGTAGCGCGTGGTGAGTCTTTGTCCCCGAAGAACAATATCAAGACTTCGAACAATACTTGGCGTCAGGCACTCGAGATTACAAGGGACGAGACGAGTCGTTCCTGACGAAATCTGACAATGCAGCCAAAGAACTTCCCACGTGGGAGGCAACGTGTTTCTGGCAGGAGTCAAAGAGATATCCGATCTACGAGCCTCCAATCAAGGACAATCCACACTCAGAACAAGCAAAGTGGGTAGAGGCATCACCTTTGTAAGAAAGAAGCTTCTGACAAGGCAAAACACAAATCGACTCGATTATCTCAACTATATAAGCACCTTGCCCTGACCGCCGAGAACAGCTTTTCTTCTTCGTCGATAAACTTACAAGTCAATCGCTACAGTAAGCATCATCTCACCTTCCACACACACAAACACCCCTTCCTAACAGAACTGCTCACAGAAATCTCTCAAAATGGGCAACGGACAACTCTACGTTTCTTCATGCGTCCTCCAGGGCAAGGGCCAGCTGTACGTCTCTTCGTGCACTCTCCAAGGCAACGGTCAACTCTACGAGTCCTCATGCACTCTCCAGGGCAAGGGACAGCTCTATGAGTCGTCTTGCTCCCTGCAGGGTAAGGGCCAGTTGTACGAGTCTAGCTGCACCCTCCAAGGAAATGGTCAGCTCTACATTTCTAGCTGCACTTTGAGCCGCAACTAAACGGTTTGCTCATGGTTCTGTCCTCTCGCCCGATTTCTTTTCCTTCTGTCTTGATTCTTTGATGTGAGAGGCTGTTTCTAAGGGTTTCTTGCAAAGGAAGTTTCGGTTGGCTTTTTTTCTTTTTCTTCACGATTCTCTGTCTCTGTGGCCACGGAGGCATTGGATGTATATGTTGGTTTTTCTCTATGTCTATCTTCTCTTTCAATTTGTTTTGGCTGGACCTGATGATCTACAACCATTATGTCCATGTCGGAGGACTCAATTTTATATCCTCTTTTACCAACGAACAATCTTGACCTGATGTACTTATCAGTGACCTCAAATGTGACTTGTGGATACCCATCACATTGATGAAGGTGGTCGCTCATGTGAGGATACATCCTCCTGTCTAATATCCACCCCCCAGTAATTGCAACTTTTATACTCTTTTTCTCATCAGCCATACAGCCATCACCAACATCACTCAATATACCCCAACTCCCTGAACGCATTCTTCAAAATCTTTCTAATCGTATCCTCCTTCAAATCATTATAATCCTGCATATCACCCCCTTTCTCTCCAATCTGCTCCGCAGCCATCATCTTAGCTTCAACGTATGCCGCCTTGTCCTCCGCATTCCCCAATATCCTTTCTCTGAAGATTCGATGTCTGACCACTTCCGGAGAATCTGGGCCCCAAACATGCAAATTCACCGCATAAGGCACGTAAGCGTAGAAAAAGCGATGTCCATGCCAATGAGGTTCTCTGAGTAGGAATCTAAAGCCTGCTGCTTCCAGAGGCGCAACGTATTCTGATTCGGCAGTGATGTCTCGAACGACCAAGTCGATGTCGATGATGGGTTTGGCGGGGAGGTCGGGGATGCTGGTCGAGCCGGTGTGGTGTACAGCGATGACTGAATCATTACCGAGAGCAGTGATGATTTGTTGCTTTATGGAAGCAAAGATCTTGGGCCATTCGGGGTTGTAAGGGACCACTTTTAAAGTCGGCTGGGTATCGCGGAAGGCGATGCGTTGGACGAGTTCGGGCTTGAATTCGGTATTTTTGATTATCTCTGCGATTGTGGGTGGTGCCATGGTGCGAGATTCTTGTTGCACCTGCGTATGACTTGAGATTTTGTCAATGATGTGTGGGAGTAGAGGACACGAATAGGGAAATTGTGAGATGTATACGAGAGTAGTCGGTTCTGACCAATCAACGTCGTTTCATGTACGGTGGCCTAATCAGGAGACCGCATGTTGAACTCGCGACTGGAATCAATCCCACTTGTATTTGACCAAGCATAGCGATAGCAACTGAAGGAACAGCGTATCAGTGATTAGCACGTTGCAGCATGGACATTCGCGCGACTGTCTCACGACCCCCCTCGCAAAACCATGGCTCAATACGGTCACCACGGATATCACGATATACATGCAGATTCGTAGGATTGGAACACGGGATATAAAGCCAGCTCTCGTAACCAGATGTCAGCTACTCTTCACTTATCGGAAATACATCATCCAACATCGACTTGGTTTTTCTCCAACAATCATGACTCCATCCATTCCTTTTCGTAAACTCGGTGCAAATGGTCCCGACGTACCTGCCTTGGGCTACGGCATGATGGGTCTTTCTCAGCCTGTCTACGGCAGTGTTTCCAGCGAAGAAGACAAACTCGCCATGTTAGACCGCGCCTACGAACTAGGAGCCCGACACTGGGATTCTTCAGAGTACGTTTGTTTCCATTGGATCTCAAGCATTCCCAATGCTACAATACCATCAACCAGCCAAACAGTACCATTCGTCTCCACCACTGACCCAAATCAGTCTTTACAGTGACAACGAAGAAACACTCGGAAAATGGTTCACCCTCAACCCCCACCTCCGCTCCTCCATCTTCCTAGCCACAAAATTCGGCTTCGTCAAGAATAAATTCCCCACACTGAACAGCACATCCTCCTACTGCATTTCCGCCTGCGAAGAAAGCTTGCGTTTACTCAACATCCCCTACATCGATCTCTACTATCTGCACCACCCTAACCCACAAACCCCCATTGAAGACACAATGCGCGGAATGAAGTCACTCAAAGAAGCAGGGAAAATCAAATACATCGGTTTATCCTCCGTATCCTCTGCTACCCTGCGTCGAGCAGTGAAAGTGGTCAAAGTGGATGCAGTACAAGTGGGCTACTCACCTTTCGAACTTGACATTGAGGGCGACAAAGGCACCAACCTGCTCAACACTTGTCGGGAGTTGGGTGCTGCACTGGTGGCTGCAATGCCGCTTGGACGAGGTATTCTGACCTCTACATTCGCTGACAATACACCTCTGGATCCCAAAGATATGAGACCAACTTTCATGCCTAGATTCCAGGATGGGAACCGAGAAAAGAATGTAGAGGTATCCAAGCAGTGGAGAATGTTGGCGGGCGAGAAAGGGTGTACGAGTGCTCAACTGGCTATTGCGTGGCTGTTGGCGCAAGGCGAGGATATCTTTGTCATTCCTGGGACAAAGAGGATCAAGTATCTAGAGGAAAACTGCGGTGCGGCAGATGTCAAGTTGAGTCGAAAGGATCTGGAAGAAGTCAGGAGGTTTGCAGAGACTTGTGAGATTGCTGGAGGATGTCTACCGCCGAACTTTGAGAGTTTCACTTTTTCTGACACTGTTGAGGAGGAAGAGGTTTAAGATGATAGGTGGATGCTTTGGATTAGAAAATACAGGCGGATAATGGTAATCAAACAATCAAAGGTATAGACGCCGTCTTCTGCTATGCGCAATGCTGGCTTTCCTAAATCCTACACCCTGCAAAGCGAATAATACATTTTTGTCGCTCAATTCCTCTAACTCTCATTCGGGCATCGCAGAAGTGTAGGGTGTATCTTAGATGAACATTAAAGGTTCAAAACGTTAAATCTCAGAGGTTGGGGCCAGAAGGTGATGAAGGTAAACGCCCCGTAACATGCAATCAGATGATTGTGGAAGAAGGGTCATCAGGTCATCATCTCTTGGAGGCCATTCCAGTCATGGCCAATCCTTGCGGTAATGGCTTGCTTTGTCCAGGGCTGGGGCTCTGGACTCTGCTGGGTGCGGCTGAAGGTGCTGCCGAACGGTTGTGTGCCATGTGGGCCCTAACAAGGTGACCGGCGGCGAGGGCGGCGCAGAGAGACAGCTCACCAGCAAGAACACCAGCAGCAATAATACGCGCGAGCTGACGAGAGTTGTCACCAGGGTTTGTAGGGTGAGCTCCGCGGACGCCAAGAAGATCGAGCATGGCGGCTTGGGGCTCGAGGACTGTACCACCACCGATAGTACCAACTTCGATACAAGGCATAGAGACCGAGATCTGAAGGTTACCATGAAGGCTGAGCAGATATTAGCATATGAACCAACAGATAGGGAGTACGCAAAAACTTACTTTTTCATGACAGTGATACATTGACTGCTCTCAACGTTCTGAGCGGGATCTTGACCGGTGGCGAGGAAGATAGCAGTGAGAATGTTGGCAGCGTGTGCATTGAATCCACCAATGCTGCCTGCCATGGCACTGCCGATCAGGTTCTTCGAAATGTTAAGCTCGACAAGAGCATCGACGTCGCTCTTGAGGACGGAACGAACAACATCGCGAGGGATGATGGCCTCGGCGACAACACTCTTACCACGTCCGTCAATCCAGTTGATGGCGGCGGGCTTCTTGTCTGTGCAGTAGTTGCCTGACACGGAGATGACAGCCATGTCTTCAAATCCACTGTCCTTCATCACGCTGAGTGCCTGCTCGACACCCTTTGAGATCATGTTCATACCCATGGCATCACCAGTGGTCGTCTTGAAACGAATGTAAAGGTATGTACCTGCGAGTGCAGCCTTGAGGTACTGTAGTCTGGCGAATCTGGAGGTCGAGTTGAAGGCATCCTTCATGATCTTCGTGCCAGCTTCAGAATCAATCCAAACCTTTGCTTCAGCGGCACGAGCAAGAGTCTCGAATCCAACACAGGGTCCACGGGTCATACCGTCGCCAGTAAGAACGGTGACAGCACCGCCGCCAGCATTGATGGCCTTTGCACCTCTACTGGTACTGGCGACAAGTACACCTTCAGTCGTAGCCATAGGGAGATAGTAGCTGCGGCCATCGATATCGATAGGACCAGCAACACCGAGAGGGAGAGGCAAGTAACCAACGACGTTCTCGCAACAAGCGCCAAAGACGCGGTCATAGTCGTAACTCAGGTAGGGAAGCTTGGAACGTTCCAGAGCAGCAGTGACGTGCTTGGTTGCGGGAGTGCGAGAGATGAGAGAGCGGCGGATCTTGACGGCACGCGTCTTGTCGCCGAGAGTTTTCTCAAGGGCGTAGCCAGGAATCTTGTTGCGGAGGGTCAGTTCGGTAAGCTCCTCATCGTTCAACTCGGAAGTTCGCTTTTCAGCAAGCAGTTTCTCGCACTCTTCCTTGGAGCGCTTCTGAATTGCACTGTTGGTAGCATGTCCGTCCTCAAGACCGGCGGCATCGATGTTCATCTTGGGATCGTACTCGGCAAGAGGAGGCAAGGGAGCAGCTTTGGGCGCAGTCTCAGCAGATTCGGTTTGGCCGGGCTCTTTGATGCTCCAGCGCGCAGCATTGAACAGATAACCGTTCAGAACCAGACTGACAGCCAGAGCGATGATGATCCACTTGCTCAGAACGGGGTCTTCGAAGCTCTTGAGAACACCTTCAACGACTCTTCCGCCCATGCTGGAGAAGATACCGTTGGCGTAAGGACCGTCGAAAAGAGACCATTCGGGTCTGTCGGAAGAGTAATGAATCGAGGGGTACTGGAGCTCGTACTTGATGGGAGACAAGACGGTAACAGCGGTTGACTGGTTGCGAAGCTTTGCTTGAGCCAGAATGTGGTCAAGAGCGTTTCCAGCAACCTTGAAAGGATCCATAGAGCTAGAGAGCGAGGGAGAGTTGTTTGCGGCGCCGGTACGGAAGGGGATAGTGCAGAAGTTGAGGACGTTGATGATGATGAAACCAGAGACCATGAGGACCTTGAATCTGGGGATGCTGCTATCGCGGATCTTGCGACCAAAGATCGAAGTCTCACCGTTTACAGCGTCAGGCTTCAAGCCGTCGTTGCTGGAAGCGACACTCTCGGCGACAGTGCGGCTAACGCCATCCTCTTCGAGAGCCTTGCGCAAAGCGACATGGCGCTTGATGCGGTTGACTTCGAGCTTGATGGTCAGAACAGCCGTGTAGAAAGTGAAAAGCAGGATGCAGTCGAAGAACAAGACCCATGCAGCCAAGAAACAGAACTGGCGGAGACCGCCCTGAATACCCGACATGGCACCGGCGATAAGCAGCGTGATCTCGACCATGTAGTCGCGCACAATGCCCCATCCGCGCTCGTGAACGGCAGTCTGCACGGCGTTCTGAATGGTCAAAGGAGATGAATCGCCGTTCTCGCGTCTGGGAGGGTTGAGTGCAGCCGAGAGCACAGCCTGTGTCAAAATGATGGGCTTCTCAAAACCAACAGTGACAACCAAGAAGGGCAGGCCCTCGGAGAGCAGAACCACATTGACAGGGACACCCAGCTTCATGGTGACAACGAGACCGAAAAGAAGGGCAAATGCTGACGAGAAAAGGACACTGGTTGCCAGCCAAGCATTGGAGCCCATGCGACGCATCGAGACGAACAGCGAAGCAAACGTCAAGTGCATGGAAAGGTATCCGAGAGCCATGATGATGATATCGAGAGTCTCTGCGTTGCGGATCAAATCGGTGAAGGACATCCACGAATTGCGGACCCATTCGCGTAGGGAGAAACGACGCGCCGAACCTCTTGCTGCTCTCATGATCCATCTCTTTTGCTCGTCGTCGTCCTCGGCAGATTCTTGAGCCGAGATCTCCTTGATTGAGGCCAAAAAAGCAGGAGTCTCGTCCGAAGGGAGGGAGAAGGCAAGAGTCGAGTCTTGAGACAGGGACAAGCGGCTGGCTGATGAAGGGAGCATTTCGGCCGAGCTATCGTTGGGAATCACAACTGATGGAGCATCGGCATACGAGTCTGCAAATGCGAGGGTGATCAGGGAGATATGCTGCCAGAGTGTTAGTAATGTTCAGGGGGCGAGCGAAGGTGCTAGGACAAACCTCTGCTTGAGCGTCGTTGGAGACGGCTTCTGGTTGCCACTCCCAGGCGGTCTCGGGACCGGCATGCAGAGTGCGACTGCCGTGAGAGAGAGCAGAGAAGTCGACCTGGTTGTTGTTGAACTTTGTCGAAGGCTCAAACAGGCCAGTTTCAAGGAGGCCGATGTAGGTGGTACTGGCGATCAAGGCGCAAAAGACGATCGAGTGGATGGGATGGGTGCATGTCCTGCGAGTGACGCTCTGCAACAAGGGGGTGATGTGCTTGCTGTAGGGACCTGGTTTGGCCGGGTCCTGAGGGCTGTAGAAGCCTCTCCAGCGCGCCGGAATCAACGAAGCACCCAGCATTGTTGTTTTTGACGGATGTATGGACCGGGAATGAGTGAGTCGATGGTTGAGCAATCGATCACAGGCGCATCCCCTCACAGGCTACAAAGCAATTGACACGCCAAAAAGACGACGGGAACAATAGGGAGCGAGACGAGCGAGACAACAGCAAGCTGGCTCGCTCCAAAAGTTGAGGACCTGCCTCAATCAAAGGCGGTCAGGCGCACGGCCACCGCGCGGGACGCTGCTGCCGTTGCAGACACACACGACAGAACAAGCTCCTCGACATTGCCGCATCAGTCGGCCATGACTTCTGCCACAAGTCGCGCATTCTCAAACCACTTCTCGTACGAGTCTCAGCCTCGACAACTTATTTTCTGCCATCTCACAAAGGAACTGGCATTTGACACTCTGTTCTGCATCGCTTGTCTGCCATGATGCACCATGCCGTCGCTCTGCCGCCCGCAGCGGCCGCATCTCTAGAATTCCTCTGCCGCATGTTCCAAACATCCCCAGACTTTCTATTCATAAACCCCTGAGTGACAAAAAAGCATAACTCGTAAATCCGCCGAGTACCTTTGACCATGAGACACCTCCCCCAAATCTCTCATTTCCCTCAACCAAATTCCACTGACGCCTCTGTCGTCGTTAGCTTCGATTGCATTGCATTGTTCTATTTGCCGTGTCTCTCCTTTGTCCTTCCAGAATTTCCTTGGCTTGTCGCATGTTTCGCTCTCAAACACCACGTTTTTGTGAACGCTGAACTTGTTTTCTCGCGTGTAGCGTGGACGCGCCCAGCGCCCTGCAAAGCTGGCTGCCATCTGCTGCAAGATGACGCCTCCAGGAGTTGACATCTTGCATTCGTCTGCACGAATCGTACCACCCTTGGCAGATCGCTCCCAGCCTTTTCTGGAAACTTGGAAACACGAAAAACATGCCGCTCGTACCATTGTGGCACTCCTCTCGGCCCGCTTTGTGGCTCCAATCAGATAAGATGGATAAGATGGTATGGAGAAGATAATCTCTACCACGCTTGATATATCACATGGCAGTCCCAACTTCACTTTTCGAGCAAATATAGTTGATCGTTGAGTTACCCAATGTGGATTCATTCCAAAGAGTGGATAGACTATAAAAAAGGCTTACGTGTCCAAAACCGAATGCCCTATTTCGCCCCACCGGAGATTGTATCTAGTAGGACTCAACCCAGCCGTCGCTGAGTTCGGCAGAAAAGAGAGAAAGAAAGGAAAAACATTACTCAATACCAGTGTTCATCATCCCATGATCCCAACGCCTGTGCTATGCCCGTGGCCTGCAATATACGCCTCGTGTGTATGCATTCGCCCTTTAGCTGAAGTCGTATTCATCTTCGTCGTCGCTGTGCTCGCTCTTTGGTCCTTTGAGCATCGAGAACCATCCAGTACCCGCCTGTTGCTTCTGAGGCGGAACAGGTGCCTTGAGAACAACTGGCTTGTTGCCCGTCATTGACAGAGGGGCAATCTCTTCGATTTCAATGTCTTCTCCGTCGATAGAAGAGTCGTCGTCGCTGTCGTTTTGAGTGTCGCGAACACCAACAACCTTGACGAACTCAACCACGGATGTGGTCAGATTGCTGGCTGCTGCATCGACAAGTGATATCGGTGCCAGACCTTTGGCTGCTGCGTGATTGCGAGTCACCGTAACAAGGTTGTTGGCATCGCGAGACACGCGGGCCTTGAGTTTCTCGGGAGTCGGGCCCATTGTGCTTTGCGAGAGATGAGTAGTCGAAGAGTGAGGAGAACCAAGATTCGAGAATGAACCGTCGACAGCAGATGTCATGTTTCGCACGCTTAAAACAACAGCCTTGGCCTTGTCGAGCGCCGAGTGACGGGCAGAAGACCCATCGCGTGCTGCTTGTAGCAACTCATCGATTGAAATTTGGAAGTTCGTCACATCCATATCCTTTACCAGGCCGTTCGACTTGATGTGTTCGTGCTTGGATGATAGTGCTCTTGCAGCCATGTGCTCCATCGACAAGCCGATCGAAGATGCTTTGAGCGTTCTCAACTGTGTCTTGGTCTTCGCGTAGCGAATTCTCCATTGCTCGTTCTCTACTTCTAGGGCTGCAATTCGTGATTGCAATTCTTCCTCCCTTTCCATGGCTGTCTCACTCTGCTCTGACAGCAGGCGCATCTCCTGCAGATGTTGCTCGGCAGTGAGACGTACCTCGGCTGTAGTCTTTCTGTGTTGCAACAGCTCTTGCTCCAATTCCTTGTAGCGTTGCTGCCAATCGTTGTCATGATCCAGCGACTTGGCCGACGTTGCGTTAGCTCGGAGCATCTCGTTTTCAGTCCTGATCTCGTCCAGCTCGAGGTGCAAATCTGAAACCGCTTGTTCCGTATGAGCACGCAGATTGGACTCAGATTGGTCACGATCCGCTCTGGTGTGCTCGAGTTCGGCGTGTAATGTGTCCAGGGTCTTCTGTGACTCGACCATCTTTAGATCATGCTCTTCTCGTGTCTGTGACCACTCGTTCCTGTCTCTGCTGTGATCTTGTTTGTGTGTTTCAATTTCTGCGTCCTTGTCGTGTAGTTTTGCTTCCAAATCTGCAATCTTGGCCTCGAGTTCTGACACCTGGTGTTCAAAGGCTCTCATTGTTTCGGCGTCTTTCTCGCTAGTGCCGGAGACTTGTCCCAGGCCATATGTCTCGTCGTCGTCTTCGTCGGTTTCGTCGTCTTCTACCATGGTGCTTTTGTTGGGGACCATGGTATTGCTCTGGAAAGTTTGTGGGAGTGGTCTTCCGAAACTACTGCTTGGGCTTATAGGGAGACCGCGAGAATCGGTACGCGGAGGTGGCATTGTTTCGTCCGAGGGCGAGTAGGGCGAATACGGCCCATTGCTAGGTGGTCCGGGCCTGATGCCGGCTGGAGGAGGCCCGCGCATGCCATTCTGTTGGCCCGACGGACGGCGCATGGCGTATGGTGGGTGCTGTCGGCTCGACACTCTGCTTGCTACACTGCCTGTGGGACTGGCAGGTCTGTCCCCATCGGGACCAAGGAGATTTGGCATTCGGCTCCCGAGTTCAAAGAAGACATCGGTCGCAAGTTGTCGGAATCGCTCTGGAGGAAGGGTGGAGAGCTTTTGGCGTGCTTGGTTTCTCTTGGGGTGGAAAATGTTTCTGGGTGGGAGAGACGGAGGCACAATGCCTCCTGGTCGTCGGCGATCATCCTCGCGTCTCTGCAGCTCGTCGAATACGTCGGTACTCAGCTCATTGAACTGCGTAGGCGAAAGACGGAGCAACTTATCCCTTGCTCGTGTCGGCCGTGTGTTTCCCTGCTCGTCTCTCAAGTAGGGTGCGAGGTAAACCTTGAGTACCGAGTAATGGTGGGCCAATGCAGCTTCCTGGTTGTTCGACTTGACTGACTGTCTTCTGAACTCGCTAGCGGCTGGCGAGTACAGGCCAGGACCGCCGCTGACGGAACTCGAGGAAGAAAGGTGGCTGTTGGTTGCGCTAGGTGAGCGCCGCGAGTGAGCGCGACTAGAGAGGCTGTTGTCGGTCGAGCCCTGTGACAATGGCGGGGAATTCTGGATAGGAACAGCAGTTCTGCTGGCTGCAGCAGCGTATGGATCATGGGCTAGGGGGGGTCCTTGGTAGCCGCGACCAGACAGAGAGTCGTCGCGACTGCGATTCGGAGCATGCATCATGTTGGTGGTCGATGTTGGCGGAGTGAATACGAGATGCTAGGATGGCATGGACGTTGTTTAAAGGTAGATTGTTTCTATTCTGCAATCATGCGCTTGACTCGCTGCTCATCGGGAGCTGTAAAGAGTGCTGTCCAGGGTAGGTGAAACGGATCGAAAAAGAAAGGAAAGAGAGAAACAGGGTAACAGTAAGAACAAACAGGACCCGGCGGCAGATGAAAGAGCGTGTGGACGATTGGAATTGCTCACGCGCGAGTCGAGTCGAGCGAGCCTCCCCCTGATACCGTAAAGTTAGACAATTAACGCCGTTGTATCTCTGAACCGTGATTTGCTGCCCTGGAGCGCCGGGCTCGAAGCGTGGCTCTAGCGCGACCCTGCCAAAAGCTGGGCAGACTTGCTGGAAGCTTTGAGATGTCTTCCATCCCTCATCCTTCAAATGAACAAGACAGAGCACGCTCCGTGCCGCGCGTACGGATACGCCTGCATACGCTTATCCGATGCTGCTTCTACATGTGCATCTGCCCTGCTTCTACGAAATATCTGCTCTCTATAATATCCCGTTGTAGGTCATGAGCCGTCGCGTGAAATTGATCATTTCTATCAGGAACGCGTCGACCAAGGGCGTTTCAAGCACAGGGGTTCGCAACGACGCCACGTCCGACATGCATAGCCGACCGCTCGGCTGTGCATTGTCATCCTGTATCCAACTGTGATGGCCGCTGTTCACTATGACCGGAGGATTCCTCCTTTCCGACTGGCTCCACGTCTTATAGGGGTGAGGCTTGGGCCTTGCTGCCCTCGACTAATCCTGCTGTTCAAGTACTCTCTACGCTGTCCAAATCATGCCAGAGACAACGCCATACTGGCAGGTCAACGTTCCCACGGATCAAAGGTCTGCCGATTGTCCGGATTTCCTGAAAGACGCAAATGAGAAGGATCAGAAGATCCTAGCAACTCCAGATTCCGAGTTCCGTCGTCTGTCATGGCACGAGGTTCAAGAATTCATACGGACGAATCGTATCGATCTGTTCCAGCGGGTCCCGAGCGACCTGCGCCGCTACAAGGCTTATACCGCGAAGCTCAAGCAGGAATTCGGCTCGGTTATGAACTTTGTCATGGCCGAGAGATTGAGATGGCAAGATCTAGTGCCTCAAGGCGAGCCCTTCAGCAACCCAGGTAAGATCTTCACAGACTCCAAGTCGTACAGTGTTGATACTGGCCATAGACGACATCAAGATCTTGCTCAACGACTGGCCTTACGGAATTGATACAAGAATCGTACATCTAGTCGTATGGGTCAAGTTCCAACTGGAAGAAGACACCATCACCGGCGACCTGACCGATTCAGCCAGACAGCAGATCGATTCCTACGTCAACCAGACATTCCGAGACCACGTTGGCACCGCAAATTGCATCTGGTTCAAGAACTGGGCTTCCCTCAAATCCATACATGCTGTGGAGCATTTTCATGTTATGCTGTTTAACACGGATGCCAAGTTTGTGGCAGACGTCACAAATGGTGATGTAGCACTGTTGGACAAGATTAAGATCAGCGACGTTTGAGGCTATACATGGCAACATATCAAAGATAACAACGATCTATTCTACCATAATTTGCCCACCCGTTTAGGGCCCGGGGCTGAGTCCGGCATGTTGCATACAGGACGACCCTGCTCTTCTCGGACCACAATCTTTTAGACATGTTATATTAGTCGGCAGACCCTACTTAATAACAATGTAGTCGATACACATATAGACTGCATTGTTATCTCTAATATAACGTATTAGCAATGTGTGCTTGCTAAGTAGATAGAGAAGTCATGATGTGTAGCGGTTATAAACTGTTAAATAGAGGTATATAGGAGCTGTGAGTAGATAAGAAAGAAAGAAAACGCTTATAGTGGATGGTCGAAAAAAAGATGGCGTACAAGGCAAGGAAGCATAGAGTGGTACACAAGAGGGCAAGAGCAGTAAGGGACGATCGAAGTGGAATGTGCACGACACTTAATCTAGGAGCAGCTATACTACCTACCTACTTTCAACCGCATATGACGAACGCTGTATGGATGCCCAGATTCGCATATACAGGCTGAGTGGCGGCGGTTTGCGAGCCTCATGAAGAAGATGACACCCAAACAAACGATTCATGACCACTTCCAAACGAGACCAGCTTCTGACAAGAAGGATGCGCGTGGACATGTCCACGAATCAGGAATCCTACCTGTTCATGAATGATTATGGAGAGTTGAGGTTCATGGTGCTGAGTCGAAGAATCTCATGAAAGAGTCCCGCAAACCTCTAGCTCTCGGGCAGGAGGAAGAGTTTCTTGCTTACGCTATGATGGCGAAACATGCGACTGAGAGAACATCGCTACTACATACCATTGATCGGTATACCACCGTCCATTGATACGTTCCTTGCGCCCTGCGACGCCTTCCGAAGCTTCGAAACAGTTCCGATCACGGTATAAGTGCGACCAACGTCGAGCAAAAGGTGTAAAGGGTTGATCACACCACGGTCCAAACTCGAGCTTCTGTAGACGCTGCTCCGTAGCAGATGCGATGACGCCTCCGACCCCGCTGTCTTGCTGCTGCCCCGCCAAAAGACCGAGCCTCGGGACCACGACTACAAAAGGTAGAGCTATTCCTTCGATCGAAGAGGAGGTTGTTTTCGAAACACGTTACTGTGTGAGAGAGAAGCGCCAATATCGAAATCATGTCGCAAACTATGAAAGCTGTTGTGTTCAAGGGACCTCACAAGGTCGTGATTGAGGACCGTGAGTGTTACTTCTCTGGAGAAATGTTGTATACCACAAGCTTACGCAGAAACATACAGGTCCTGTGCCGAAGATCCAAGATGATGGAGACATCATTGTCAAGGTCGAGTACACAGCACTCTGCGGCAGGTAAGTACAATCATCCGTACACTTTTTTGTCACACCTGACCACAGTCCCAGCGAACTGCACGTCTTCCGCGGCCACCAAGCCTCAGCTACCGATTTTATCATGGGCCACGAATTCACAGGCCGCATCACCCAAGTAGGCTCAGCCGTCAAGACCCTCAAAGAAGGCGACCTCGTCGTCTCTCCTTTCACAACTTCCTGCGGCGAATGCTTCTACTGCAAACATGGATTCTCCTCTCGCTGCGAAAAGTCACTTCTCTTCGGCTGCCCTAAGCTTGATGGTGGTCAAGCTGAATACGTACGTATCCCTACTGCTGAGGGTACGGTGATGAAGGCACCCGAGGGACTGGAAAAGGAAGCTTTGGTGCTGATGGCAGATATCTTCCCCACCGGCATGTTTGCGGCTAAGAATGCGTTCAAGGAGCTGAGCAAGGAAGAAGCTCAGGAGAGCACAGTTGTATTGCTCGGTCTGGGACCCGTGGGTTTGTGTGCATTGGTTAATGCCTTGGACTACAAGCCCAAGCACCTCCTCGCTGTTGACAGTGTGGACAGCAGATTGAAGCAAGCCGAGGGTCTCGGAGCCGAAGCCTGGAACTTCATGACCGATAGAGAAGGTCTGGAAAAGAGAGTCAAGGAGCTCACTGACGGCAGAGGTGCTGATGTCGTGATCGAGGTTGTGGGTCTGTCTCCTGCACTCAAGCTTGGTTACGACCTCCTCAGACCTTGGGGTATCATTTCGAGTGTTGGTGTACACAATGCTGAGGTAATAATATGTTTGATGACCGCAAATGAGCAACTTGGGCTGACGAGCACGCACAGATCCCGTGGACAGGCAATCAAGCATACAACAAGAATCTGCGTGTTCAGATGGGTCGCTGCCCTGTCCGTTCGATATTCGCAGAAGCACTCGAAAAGCTTAAGGCAAAGCAACACCTACTCGGCTTCATGTTTGAGAAGGTCATGCCGCTCTCTGAAGCCTTGGAAGGCTATGATCTCTTTGACAAGATGAAGGTGCAGAAGGTCGTCTTCGAGCTTGAACATTAAGCGACAGAGTTTGAACAGATTGGCCTGGAGAGATTACCTTGGGACATCAATCTGATGGTTGGACATTTGGTCGTCCTAGCTTGTAACAAATGTTGGTACATTGGATGCAAAGAAGTAATACAGTGTAATTTTTGGTCATTTGTATCATTTGTGATTGAGTGAGCTCAGAGATAGCAGATATCAGCACATATAGCTCCTATAGTTTTGAGCAGTAACAAGCAACTCCACCGTGCGAAACTCCAGAAAGCAAAAGACAAACATACTCGATACAGGCTCCTAGCCTTGACACCATAACTCCTTGCGTTGTTCTCATAAGCTCAGTGTGTAGCAAAACTCCTTGTCGACAATCGTAAAGCGATGAAGCAACATGCTCAGTTGACGCTGCAGAGTAGCTCTGCCTCGAGGATGTATTTGCCCTCCTTGTACTTCTCGGCGGCTTCGTACGCCTTGTCGTACTTCCAACCAACCGTCTCTTTGCACTGTCTGCAGGTGATGTCTCGTACGACATGTCTTCCAGTGGTCATGTTGCGTTCGCCAGCCTCGCCGGCCACGATGTTGACGACGCTGTTGAACAAGAAAGCCTTGCCATGCTGGCCCCGGAAGTTCTGCAACCGTAAGCTTGGAGGAACCCAAAACGTGTCGCACTGGAGAGGACGTACTCTGCTCACTATGTCATCGTGGTCTGCCAGGTGGGTCTTGCAGGTCTTGCAGCCGTAGATTCGCTTGCAGTTGAGGTAAACGTTGTATGCCAGGCCCATGTCGCTGTCAGCTGGGCGGCTGCGTGATCTGAACCGTATGTTGGGCGAACGACGATGGAGGCTTCTGGGGAGGTGTCCGGGTTTCGAGCGGGCCGCCAGACAGGCGGTGCGATCTAAGGTGGGCGGAGAGTATGGAGATTCAGGTATACAGAGAGCACGTGTGATGGACAGACAAGCTCTTTGGGCAGAACAGGATCGCCGTCGCTCTGGGCGATTGCCGAGTGGGCAGAAGTCTTGGATGTACGACGGGTGATGAGTGGAAAGGTTGTGGCTAGACCCTGAACGGCAGAAACCGGATGTAGGCGGGGTTTAGAGCAAGATAGCAGCGCAGATGGGCGATGTGGCAGTGTCTGGATGATCAAAGTCGAAGACGGACAGGTTGCAAAGATGCGGTGAGAGAGACGATGTAGGATGGCAGCTAGCAAGGCTGGCTATCAAGACAGGTCGTTTGCAGACGCGGGGCAGCAGAGACAAGGCAAGAACCATCAGTCGTGACCGTATCACGTGGGGGCTCACAATCCACGTCAGGAGCGAGTGTCAGAGAAGACCACGGGTAGGCAGCTGCTTCGTGACAGCAGACTGCAGGTGCGACCGAATTCGATTTGCAGTACTGGCAGTAGAGAAGTGGTGGTCGGTAGAACTCTTGCCCTGCATGCTTTTGGAAGAAGGCGATGCTTATCGATTGGGATGGAGGAAGGTGGGAGGGCACACACTCCCGGCGGCCTGAGCGGCTCAGCCCTGCCCGCCCGAAACACAGCCGTCTGTCTTCCGCCCGATACTGCTGACGCTTCCTCTTTGTTGTACATCACCGCTGCTTCGACCTTGCAACACTTGTCCCGGACATCACTTCTGCTTGCCTCCCTCCTATAAACATTCTGCGAGGTTATCTTTCCGAGGACTGTCACCGCCACTCATCTTCTATCTCTCCCGGCGCATTCAACGTCATCACCGACCCCTGGCAGCATGGCTTCCGAGACGATAAACTTTGGCCAGATATTCGCTGTCGCCGTCGTGGGCTTTCTGCTATACCGCTGGTTCTCTGGACCCAGTCCGCCATCATCACAATCTTCTGGTCGCAATGGAGGACGTCAAGTCAACCCCGAGCACGTCGAAGCGGTAGCCGCCATGTACCCCCAGTTGGACAGACGAGCAATTATATGGGATTTGCATCGAAACGGAGGCAGCGTACAGGCGACTGTTGAGAGACTTCTCGGTGGAAGAACCTTGGAGACGGTACGTACAAGCTGCTTTGCTCGCTTGCCGCAGCAATTAGGCTATCAGATCTGACTGACAGCAACCACAGCCCCCACCATCTTTCCAGCCCCCGATACCTCGCGCTGCAGCTGCACCCGCCGCTACCAGACCTGTAGCTGAGGTCAAGACCAATCCCGATTTGATCACCCGGTACAACCTCTCATCTCGTGTCAACACAGCAGAAGGCAAGCAAGAGGCAGAAACAAACGGCACCAAAGGGTGGTCTCAGAACAAGACAGAAAGATCCGAGATTCTGAAACGAAGAAGGGAGGAGATGGTGCTGGCCGCCAGAAGGAAGATGCTGGAAAAGGACCAGACCAAGGCTGCTTAACGCATGTTCCGTATGACAAACAGGCTTCCCTGTATATACACACAATCTTTTGCCAGCGAACAAGGACTATCTTAGATTCGTGACGGTTGTGATTCTGATCAAGGCTGAGATGTGCTCTATGGCTGCAGGTATAGATGTAGGCCATCACCCGAGTGGTATTCAAGAAGGCTGTCATGCACAGGCTGGTGTCTGGGATTGATCGCGTGCGTGAGGGCCTCGATGGCAACAGGCCTGGACATATGTAGTGATCGACACACTTGCTGCTCTATACAGCTAGCGGCGGATCGGCCCGTTGAGGCTCCGATAATGCTTGGACAGCAGCACCGCCGACTGCGACTGCGACTGCGACGCCGACACTCGTCGACCTCCAGAGCCGTCGCACAATTCTCGAGTAGTCGCTTGGTTCCGAGTCGAGAAGAACCTTTGCAGAGTAGAATGAATCGATCAGGTATGTTGGTTCCTCAGTCTTCCTTGGTACTCTCTTGCGCCCAGCCGATATGTGGTATCGTCAAGCGTGCGCAATGTTCGACGAGCAATGCGCGTCAGAGTGAGCATGGTACGAAGGATAGCACACAACCACACAATCGAGACAGCGTGGACTGGCTGAGACAGAGACGATCTGGGACTGACGTTAGCATATAGGAAACGGACAGCAAGCACTCCGCCCAATGGCCGGCAACGTATTCCAGACAGCGAGCGCAAATCGCAACACGCCGCTCGCCTCGCAACGAGCAGGACAGACAGCAAAGCTGGGAGGAGGGTCAAGTTGGACTTTCGGTGTGCCTATGGGAGTAGGAGCAGGAGCGCCAGGCCTCAGTGCCTCGTCGCGTACTCCTCTTGCCGGATTTGCACAGGTCATAGGCGCATCTGCGTCGCAGGCCCCCCTCGATCTCTCGTACGTCCACGCACTCTCTTCGCATCCATTACATCCATTCTATCCCAGTCATCCATTACCCAAAGCCATTGTTACCTTGCATCATCATGGTCAACAGAAAGATCCGCAGAGGCAGGAAACCCAAATACACCTCTCTCGACCTCGAGAATGATGCCAGCTTCAATGCGGGCATGCTGAGCATTCCCATCACTCGACGCACTCCCTCGGGTCATTACATTGTTGACCAGAGCACCGTGACTGACGACAAGTACAACAGCGAGTTCCCTTCGCTCGGCCCACAACCCCAGCAGGCCAACGCATCGCAAGCCTGGAACACCACAGCCCTCCGCACACCTCAGCAAGCCCCTGCTCAGCGCGCAACTCCCTCGCAGCAGCCCCAACAACAACCCGTCCAACAATCCCAGCAAGCCCAGCAACAACAATCGCAGCCCCAACAGCAGCAGCAGCCCCAACAATCACGCTCTGTCTCCGGCCAGACGCACGAATCACAGCAACAGGAACTTTCAAACATGGACAGTCAGTTTGATGGTCAATCGCCCATCTCTGGACGTGCCGGCAGCGAACAGCCTCAAGATGAATTCCCACCCCTTAGCAACCAGGCCCAGCTGAATGGCCGTGTCAACGGTTACTCTCACGAAGACGGCGCTTTCGGCTCGGAATCATCACGTCCCAGACCCGCCAACCCACCCGGCATTGAACAACATATGGGTTTGATGCAGCAACAACCACCCATTGGCCAGGCCAGCGCACAACAACAACCCTCGCAACACTCATCCAACTTTGCGCCTCAAATGGTTGACGCTCCTATCACCAGCCAAGCTGTTCCACAACAATTAAAACCCTACGATGAAATGACCGAGGCCGAGAAATGGGGTCTCCCCGGTCTCCTGGCAAAGATCCGCAGCAACGACGCATCCTCTGCCTTCACTATGGGCGTCGACATCAATTCGCTCGGTCTTGATCTGGATAGTCCCGAACCGCTGTTTGCTACTTTCTCGACCCCTTTCGCCGACAACCGATCACGTCCTGTCATTCCAGAGTTTACCCTGCCTGGCGGTTACACAGTCACAAACGTTCCAGCCCTGGCTACGCGCATGAACGCCTTCTCTGACGAGACCCTCTTCTTCGTCTTCTACCAGAACCCCCGAGATGTCGTGCAGGAGCTCGCCGCGGGTGAGCTGTACAGCCGCGACTGGCGTTGGCACAAGGAGCTGCAGCAGTGGATGATGAAGGATAGTCAGATGGCTGCTCCCATCCGTGTCAGCGAGCGTAGTGAGCGCGGTGTCTACATCTTCTTCGACGCCAACAACTGGAGACGCGAGCGCAGGGAGTTTGTGCTCAACTACGATCATCTGGATCAGAGACACGGCGCCACCCAGCCCCAGGCTGCACTTTAGGGAAGTGTTCTGGCCGCCCCGACTTTCAGGAACCGTTCTATTGATCTTCCCGTACGTTCCGCCCCTCGCGTCCATGATCCTTTTCTCAACCCAGCCTCGACTCATCTCCGTGGAGGTGCATGCTCTACTCTTCGTCCTACTGGTTCTTCCACCAATGATGCTCAGTCCAGCCCTTCATCCTCTGGACTAGACACCTCTGCTCCTTCTTGGTCGACCCCTATGCGTTCAGCTACCTCTTCTACGCTTCGCCCTCCCCCTGGCTTACCCATTCCCGCAACTCTACGCGGTCCACCTCTACGTCGTGAGGGCTACCAGCCTTACCGCTTTGGCCACCTTGCCTTCCCGTACATTGAGGCCGAGATGAAGAGGAAGCAGGACGCTGCCAAGAACAACAACAGTGCTACTTGATGACAGAGACGAGTTCGCTTTCTCACGTTCGTAATGAAAGACTAATACCACATCGCGTGGTTCCAACGGCCCCCTTGATGCAATAGCTGGTCAACAATGATACAGCTTGGCTTCGATGTTTTGAGTAGTACAACCAAGGGGCGCCACGTATGCAACAGTAGACCAACAGTTGCTTGGTAAAGAGATAAAAGAGGTTGAAAAGGGGAATGGATGGACTGATAGAGGCGCGAGACCTCCTCAGCTAGTATTGCTAGTAATAAATCACCTACGTTAGCCCCACCATATCCTGATCCCCTATGAGTTAATCGCAGTGCGTGATACCTCACTATGTGCAATGGCAGGTCACAAGTGACTGCAGAATGCATAGTAGTTTCGAGAAGAAAGATGGTTGCCAAGGAGAGCCATGGTATTGCCGGCTCTCTCTAAACACGGATGTGATGTGGACACTGTTATCCAGTTTTATAGCGTGGACATCTTTGTGGAAGGAGTATAAGAGATGTAGACATCCACTCTTTACTCCTTGTCCTTCTACCAACGTCAAGCATGCTATGAAGATGCACGATAATTTCAAAAGATAGAGGTGTATCCATTGAGAGTCGTGACATCTTGAACTCTATATGGGCTTGCCTGTCATCCAAAAATGACTATGCATTTATATAGCGTCTACGGGCTGGGACTCTGCAGGAGAAGCATGGAAGTTGTATATCTGAGCACAAAGAGAGGCTATAAGACGGCAGATTGTGCATTAAGGTTCTCATTCTTATGTGACATTAGAAGGCCTGGTTACCTGAGATTTCTCGCGACATCCAATCATGACTTGATCAGTTCTTCTTGAAAGCACTCTCGTTGACAATCCAATCACCCAAGGTCTGCAGACCAGGGTGTTCCTTCTTGAGAGCAGCAATGTCGACGTTGTAGCCATCGGTCTGAAACCATCTGAACATGGTACTCAGCTCCTTGCTGACCCAAAACAAACCCGATCCCACAAACGAGAATGTGTTTGGTGCTCCGTGTCCCACAGCGTTCTTCCACACCTTATCAGCTTCAGACAAGGTGAGTTCATCTCCCGCAAGAGAGATAGCACGGCTGTTGTATTTGGCCGGGTTGCGGAAGGCCTCAGCGGCAAAGTGGCCGATGTCGCGCACACTGATCAACTGCAACTTGCGGTCTGGTTTGAGGGCTGCTGACCACATTGCGCCAAAAGTTTTGCCCATGAACCCAGGGACCCAGTTGTCCATGAAGCCGACGGGACGCAGAATGGTGTACTTCATGTCAGTGCCTTTTGCGCTGTCAATCAAATGGCGCTCGATGTTGTGCTTGGAAATGAAATGAGGCACTTCGGTGGGGTTGTCGATGGACTTGTCACCACCGCGATCCACCGAGGTGAAAACGAAATGCTTGACACCGTGCTTCAGTGCTTCGTCCACCAATGCTTTGCCGGTTTTTTCTTCGGTCTCCACACTCTGACCTTTACCTAGGAATGTGGTGACAGCGAAGACACCATGAATGGGCTTCTGAAGTGCTTCAGCGGCAGCGAAGATACCGGGCACATCGTTGAAGTCTCCGGCGACCAGCTTGATGGCTGGGGATTTGGCTTGCAGGGAGGTCGCTGAGGCGGAAGAGGGGTTGCGAGTTACGGCTAGGATTGTGAAGTCGGAGGTGTGGGATGGGGAGCTGATGAGAGCGTCGATTGTCGCACCGCCTTGTTGGCCTGTTGCGCCGGTGATGAGGAGGGCTTTGGACATTGTTGCTTTGGATGGGAGTTTTCGTTGATTTATGATGATTGGTTAATTGGTTGTTATGTGACGGAGATGGATGATGGTTTCAAGTCTGTGTTGGATACTTGTAGCTCTGGATCGGATGTTCTTGCTGTGGTGCTGATACAAGTTTACGATGGGGAGTCACAGTCCTTTATAGCTCCTTCAGGTACCGTTCTGACTATACCTACGACATTTACTATCTATCCTTGTACCTCGAGCTCAAGCTTCAAGCTCACGCAAGGAGGAACATTGCTCCGAAGCACTCGGTCTCTGTGAAGCTTCAATCAACCGACTCGCGCGGATGAACAGCCACAACGAAGTCCTCCCGAGGTTTATCCACAGAGGCTCTTCGTCAGCCATCAAGGTCCGTACTCGACCGTTCTCGATTCGGCCTTGTAAACTCCTGCGACGGAGACATGGGTTTCCTGATTCGGTCGACCATGTCCTGTCGGCTGACGTACAGTCTTGGGAGGATTCACGGAGGGGCAATCCTACAAAGTCTTTTGCCAGTTCTGTCTCCTCGAGATCTTGCTGGTATCGTAATCAAGTTAGGTGTTTCGTAATCATACAGGAACACGATTGACGATGATGCCATCTGGCATGAGTCCATTTCTGACGCTGGTTCACTCGAATCTTAACCATGAAGATCTCATGCCGGTCGACAAGTCAGATGACTGTCTCACGTGTCCATAATCAATCCTCCCAAGCTCAACAGAATTCAAGTAAGGATCGAGACTTACAAAAGACGATGTCTACCAGGACTCGAGCTCGGTGGATAGTTCTGTCAAGCAAGTCAATCATTCAGTCCACGGCCGCTTCCTCGACAATACTACCACATACCTCCATCCATCAGTCACAACTGCAACCATGATCGCCATGAGAGATACGATTGCTTTCACCGATCAAGCGCGCTTCGACAGCTTCATGAACCAACACAGGAATGGCAACACCATGACTTCATACGACTTGATCGATGGCAATGTCCAGATTCGCATCGTCAGATCCAAGACCCTCGAAATACTCGCAGAAGCCACCTTCGCTGATAGTGGCCTTGCCAAGCAGTTGCTCGTCAAGATGGGCGATGCTGCAAAGAAAGTCCAGAACACAAGAGCGAATGTGACTGAGAGGGGTATCCATAGTACGCCGGAACCGGAAAGAGAAGTTGTGGTTTGATTGCGGGAGACTTCATGAAGATTTTCGATGGGAGTTGATAAAGACATTCGGCTTGCCATGTTCCAGTCTGCCACCGATCTCTGAGCAGTGCAGTAAAGGACAACGTCCAGTTTGGCAAGTTCATACTGTTGGGATTGTAGACATAGAAGCACTGTATCAGACATCAGGCTGACTGGCTTTTCATGTCGTTCGACTTGGTCTTCTGGAGGGATAGCTACAACTCGCGTCGAGGTAAACAAGTGACTCGCAGCAGAGCGAACGTTCGTGTTCGTCGGGTTGGTGTTTGCTTGTCGACAAGTCTGGTGCCCTGGCGACGCACTCGACGCACGACGAATTATCCAGCATCTCACGAATACAAACGTTCACTCATGATTGTTTCGTTTTTCTTTCTATCTCCCATCATACCGCAACACGGCACGCGACTTCCTCAGACATCACTACCAAGAAAACTAGTAACGCACCTTCAGCATCCATCATGCCTGCCGCGTAAGTATGCACACACTGTCAACTGTCCTCAGCGCTGACTCCTGTATAAAGACACATCCCTGGCCTCAGCGAGAAGATCCGTTCTCTTAGACGCCCTCAAGCCACTGAAGTCTTCTACTCTTGCAGCCAGCAGGAATGGGACGTTCTGTGTCAGCAGACCCTCGTCGACCGAACCAGAGCTGCCGCCACACGCACTCTCATCAAGAAGAGTAAGGCAGGCGTCCTCCACGAGACTGCCAAGGGAGAACCAGCACAAGTAAAGTGCTCTGGTTGCAAGCCCGGTACCAAAAGCGAGGGTTTCCCTTGTTACTTGAAGGCAAACAGCACTGCTGTCACCTGCGGTCATTGCAACTACCACAAGAGATCAAAGTGTGGTATGTACTCATCGCTCGTATTGCGCGTGTTGGAAAATGGAACTGACCATGCTTATGTCCAGATGCTCAGCGCGCTCCTACTGGTTCCTTCAACGACCTTGCTTTCAGCCCCATCTTCACTACAATTGATGAATCCGGCGTTATCGCTCCCTACGACCCTCTTCTCGCGCCTGCTGCTGCCCCTGTCGAAATGACATATCTGGAATGGTTGCAGGCCGAGTACAACGCAGAGTTGGCTCGTCTGAACCACGAGGTGGACATGGGATGGTACCAACAGTAGATTCCCGGGTCAGAGTGTGTGAACGATTAGCTAGTACGGCTTGACAAACATCGGCAATCGGGTCACGAACGTGACATTAATGAAATTCGTTCGCGCTTTTCCATCGTTACAAGCCGTGTTGTTCGTGCCATGTTTCCGTATTCTTTAAGTGCTGATGTACACAATTCCGTTCCGGATCACCACGATATATCAGCTATGAAAACGCACAAAAGTCTCTGAGATAGAGCGCTGTCCAGAGAGGGTCCATCAATATGATGTTCTCAGTTTCCCAACACCTCTGTGCATTCTTATAGCTACGTAAACGCCCTGCAGCCTACGAGGAGAATTTGTAGGGTTGTGACCTCTACTAACAATACGGGCAATGTATTAGCTATAGAATTGTACGACGGTTCGCCGACTAAACCTCCGTCCAGAGAGTGTCGGTCTTGAGATATATTCCAGCGGATACTGCCCCGTGTCTCGATATCTCTGTGCATATCTATAGCTATACAAATGTAGCTGCAACCTTTAGTAGGGAATATGTAATTGTCCCACCTGAATATCAAAACTATATCACGCCTCAAAATCCGGCATTGATACATATGGCCATATATCAGTCGTATCGAAAGGAAACAGCGCTTCTAGATCAGCATTATCAAACGACAAGAAATCCTGCACATTTGGCTGGAAGATCGCCATCTCGCTGGTCATCTCATCCATTCGCAATGCATCCATACTTGACGATTGTTGCGGTGTAATTCCTAGTAACTGTTCAGACTTTTCCGCTTCGAATCTTGTGATGCAGTCAAGAACAGCATCTAAATGTTGACAGAATTCTCTAGCAGCAATGTTACCTAAACGATCGAGTTGTTGCATCAGGTGGTGTGCTGATTGGAATGTCTCTTTGTCTGCTTGTGCGTTGGACCCGAGACAGAGGTTTGAAACTGCGAGGATGGTGGCTGCAGCGAAGAGATACTGCGCTGATGAGTAGTCTAGTGCTGGAAGTGCTGTCCATGCTTGGGTCAAGAGACGGCAGGTATGTCTTGCAGTGTGGACACAAGTTTCAGCTAGCATGAACGTTGCTTGAGGGATCTCGTCTTTTCGGTTTGTACGGTTGGTGACGTGGAAGACTTGGAGTAAGGTTGGTCGGGTGGCAAGGATGACACACTGACACTGTCAGCGACATTGAGAATACCGGCGATATTCGACTTACCTGGTTGAAAGACAGATGCAAAGCGACAATATGCCAACTAGCAGGTTTGTCCGGCCACATCCTAACACTTTCGGGTAATGTTGCCGACCAGTCTCGAAGGCTCTTGAAGATAGCTTGTACTTTCTGAACAAATGGCCTATCGTCTTTCTTCCGGCTGTATAACGTCGAGATTGTCTCTCCAGCGATACTCGCTAACCGCATACTCGCACAGATATAGTCGGCACTGACCACATCACCTTTCTGTGCGTCGGTAAGACCAGCATCTGAAGGTGGACTGACTTCTATACTATCGTTGAGGATGAATGCAGAGTGACCGATCTTACTTGCGATGAAACGGTCGAGAGCATACACCGTCCACCATAGACGTGCTCTCATCTGTCTGGCAGCCAGATCTGGTAGTTGAGATTCTGCGATATTGTGGTGTAGACCCAAAGTCATGGATAGTCGCATCGCAGACCCAATGTACCAGTACGCCGAATGACGTCTATTCATCGCCAATGAGTATATCGTCTACTTCTCATCAGCAATCATATAGTTATATCATCATTTCTTACTTACAAGAGAGATCAAAACTTCAACATGATCCGCTGTTGCACGTTCTGGCAGTACAGGCAAGAGCAACCTAGCTCTTGCAAAATACGGTAATCCAGGAAACACCATGTCCTGAGCTTCAGCTAACCTGGGCGAGTATACTTGAGCGAGTGCGAACAGAGCAAAAAGTTTACACTCTTGCATTTGGCTCAAGGATGATCGATCAGTGTACGCTTTTTCCAGATAACTTCGAACACTGGACAGAGAAGAGAGATGATAGCACTGTCCCACTGTCGCAATGACGGATTCAACGAGCAGATATGCTTGAGGCCGGCTTGGCCATGGTGCATTCTCGTTTGCTGCTTGTAAGATTTGGCTGTCTTGGATATAGTGTGTTCTAGCAATGTGAATTTCTGCTTGCGTGTGAAGTAGGAGTTGCCGTAGACGCGATGAGAATGCTGTACATGCTGCCTCGCCAATGAAGATGGGACTTTGATCCAGTGGAACAAACCAAGCGTCGTCTCGCACCAAAGGATTTCCTGAGTTTGTGGTGGTAGATGGCTCTGGTGTATTACCTTGGCTTTGTTGCTGATCGTCGCCCTGAGGTGTGGAGGCGTCTTTCTTGAGACGTTCAATCTCTTTCAATAAATCATTGATATAGCTTCAGAGGACGTCAGCCTTCATCTACCATTTCATCGCGAGTCACGATAGCTACCTTTCCCGGACGGTAGTCTTTCGATCCTTGATCGGGTATTCACATACGACATTGTCGGCGACTCGACAGTTCTTACAAGGCTTCTGGCCATCACATTTGATCTTGTGTGAATGGCATCGCTGACAACTGTGATCGGTATAGTTGGTCAGTTTTACCGAGGCGGAGGAGGAGGGTCAGATGGCATCATACGCAACGCTCTTTCTCGGCTTCTTTGACACCCTATGCTCGGAAGCTTTCGAAAGTCTTGTTGTTTCCATCCTGATTCCGTGCGAGACTTAGATCCTTCTTCAGGTGGAGTGTTGAAAAGGTAAGAGAGGAATGGTAGGATTGTGTATGGTGTGTGACTCCGCTTCGGCGTGATGCTTCATCTTGCCGAGGTGCTTGGTAACTGGTAACGGGAATGCGATGTTATCATGTCACCTCCTCATCTCGATCACCAACTTCAGACTCGGATGAGAATAAAACTACAGATACTTTCAGGCAGTGAGCCTTGTATGTCTAGGAGGTTTGATGGATATTCAGTAAAAATGTTCTATCATAGCAGAATGTGTATGTGGAGAAATGCTTGGACTCAGCTAAAATCCAGAAATCTGGACCGAACCACCCAATTGACCCATGTCTTTGCTAAGTACGACATGACATACGTATTGGTCGCAGTGAGATGTCTGGGATCGAATGTAGTGGTTAGTACCATCCGCAAACATCCGATGAACGATTGTTAATGTTAGTTTGTTCTGCCAGTTCAGACCCCATCGCAACTGTTCCCAGGAAAAACAGCTGGTTGAGTAAGGACCTGGCGATCTCGAGCACATCACGTGGTGTTCAATCGCCATAGACCTGGTCGGTTAGCTCAGTTGGTTAGAGCGTGGTGCTAATATCTGTGGTATTGTCCTGATGATATTGACACGCCAAGGTCGCGGGTTCGACCCCCGTACTGACCACGATTTTGCCATAGAACGGTATACATATTGTCAGGGATATTGTGGTGGCTACAGAGAATTTTTTTCACTCATATGTGGATGGTTACTGTTTTGGGACTGGCGTTGGACTCGAGCGTCGACGCTAGCTAAATATGGTCAAAGCTTGGCGGCTTGCTTAGACCTCATCTCGTATCAAATCACCGTATTCGCGGCTATGCGGCATACACCAACATATAGCAGCAGACCAGGGTCGTAGATTTGACGGTGAGTATCCATGTATCTTAAGCCGAAATTAAAGACTTTAAGGAATTACTAAAGAGCAAAAGGTGACCTGGAAATGATCTACACTTATGATGTAAGATGACATGCATGACAAGGAGATCTGCAAGATCTCCCTTAACCGGGAGGTGGACGGTACAACAATTTGGGTAACAGGTTTGGGTATGACTATATATTAGAGAATCCAGCCTATCGATGTAGGGTCGCCTTTCTTCAGAGAAATACAATCACTTACTGACTATCTGTCAGCCTATATCCATCATACACATTTTTTGTGTTCGTATTCTTCGAGTTCGTGCAAATAACCCGGCTTAATGTGTTCATTAGACGGTCAGCTCACCCGGTGGAGATATGATGTTCTCCTCGAGAACGACACCCGAGACATCTACTCGAGACGGATTATAAGTGTCCTCGCAGAGTACCACAATATTCAAATCGTCCTTGAAGGACTTCGTCCACCACGCTCTTTGTTCGAGTCGCTGTACTGCATGGCAATCTTGTTTGAAGCTTTGAGTTCGTGACCAAAGTTTCGGAGATCGCCTATGCAGCCCAAAAATTCTCACTGGCCACCACCCTCGGGACTTGAAAACACTTGATCAAAATGCTTCAAAGAGTGTCTCTGTCTCATCTCATTGCGCTTCAAACGCGCAAACAACATAGTATCTCTTCAGATAGCGGCGTCCTCGCGGCTGTGACGGATTCGTCAAATATCAGACTTCCAGAAACTTGCGACAACTACATGTCGCCTGAACCTCGACTTGATCTAGCCTTTAGTACACGGAAAGGAACCTCCAGGGCTGCTCTATCGGCTGGTGGTAGCAAAAAACGCTGAGATCTGTTGAGCTAGGTTAAGTTCATACAAAATCAATTGTATATCTAAGCTCGCGGGTTGATGGCACAGGGGTAATGCGCCCCCTTCGCATGGGGGAGATCCAGGGTTCGATTCCCTGTCAATCCACGTTATTTTTGTTGAAATCGGACAAGTGGTTTGAGTTTTGATTAATTTTTGAAGTTTGAGGCCTTGATCCAAGATTTCGCCCGAGATACTTGCTCCTTTCAGTCGTGGACGAGACATATGATGAGGGAGTACCTCTCGAACTCACCGTGCAAGTCTCAGAACAGTAGCTCAAGGCTTGCTCAAGATATTCGAGGAATATGTTGTGAGCCTCTAGCTTGGTATAGATATAAGTATTCGACGACGACATTCTGGCTTTTTGTTACTCCTTGAGTCAAACTTGAACCCCTCTTCCCATAGACTGTGCAAGTTGCAGAGGAATAGCTCCAGTGCTGGTTGCTATATCCAACACCGATCTTCCAGGCTATATTTTGGTATACCTATCCATGCCCGTTGACGACAACCACCTATCATCTTAACCTTTGGCAGGCGAGAACAACATTGTTTTTGTTGTCTAATACACAAACGTCGTCACAACTTGAGCAGACGCTTTTGGGGCCAAATAAAGAAAGGTCCATCTGGTGTAATTTGGCACTCACAAAGCCAGACAGGTGCATCACTCAGCAAATGGGAAAAACGCAAGTGTGATTGCAGTAGGAAGTTGAAAAAGTATGTACATTAAAAGGTTGTAATAATAGATAATCAAACCATGAATCTCATCAAAATTTGCACATCGCTGAAAGACTCCCAGAACAATAAAACATCAAATTTTCCTAACCCGTACAAGCAGGTGCATTCTTTGCAGTCTTTGTGATAGTCGTAAACACTGTAGACGTGCTCTTGACAGTTGTCGTCTTAGTCGCTGGAGCAGGTGTTACGGTAATCTTGACGGTGCTGCCGTTGATCGAGCTCGTCTTGTACACAGTAGCAGTAGATGCAGGAAGCGTAGTCTTGACCGTAGTCGTTGAGTCTGCAGAGTTGGTGATTGTGACAGTAGACTGCGCGGCAGTGACGACAGTGGTGCTAGAAACGAGCTTGTAGCTTGTTGTGGTCGCTGCTGCTGCGGAAATCTGCTGGGTCGAGCTGACGGTCACAATGCTAGTGAACGTGCTTCCAGGCAGAGAAACAGTGCTGAAGACAGTGCTAGATGCGAGGCTGGTCACGGTGGATCCTCCGACGGTCTCGGTGACCACCGAAGTAGTCAAAATGGTTGAGATTTCTGTTGCGGATGCGGCGCTCTCGGTGATCAGCTGAGTCGAGGTTGCGAGCGAAGTGGTCAGAATTGTCGAGGTGGCTGCCTTAAGTGTGCTGGTTGGCGCAATAGTGCTGGTGCTGGTCATACTGGTGTAGAAGGTCGAACCCGCGCTAGTGATGACTGAAGTCTTGATGTAGGAAGTCACTGTGGTGCTGACGAAGATTGTAGTAGTCCCGGCAGCACGAGCCTCAAGTCCTCTCTTGAAGAGTCTGGCAGCACCTGCGGTGGGTACGCAAGAAGCAGTGATGGTCGTTCCCTTCGTGGTAGTCTTAACAGAGTAGCTCGAGACGGTGACTGTGGATGCCTTGAGAGTGGTCGTGGATGTCACATCTGAACCTTGGACCGTGGTGACACTGCTGACTGTAGAGCCCTTCAAGGTCGAAGTTTGGTAAACGGTGACCAGAGAGCCGGCATTCTGAGTAATCGTGACCGGCTTTGGTGATGAGGTCGAAGTTGCGAAGACAGTGCTCGTGGCCTTGACTGTCGAAGTCTTTCCAGCAACAGTGGTTGTGAAGTAGTCAGTTTCAGTGCTCTTGATGGTAGTATCCTTGCCTGCAATGGTTATGGCGCTTGACACGACCGAAGTCTGCTTGACAGTGACGTCCTTTGCAGATACGGTAGCAGTAGCCAGAACGACAGAGGTAGACTTGACTGTCGCTGTCTTGCCAGCCTTTGTTGTCGTGGATGTAATCACACTGGTTGACTTGACGATTGAGGTCTTCAAAATAGGCGAAGGAGTCACAGTAGTGCCATCATTCTCGGTGACGTAAGTCACGGCAGTCGAAGTTACACCACCTTGCGTCAGAGTGGTGAAAGTTGTTGCCTTCTGGATGATGGTGGTGGTGACCTGGGTTGTGACCAGAGGGACGGAGCTGCTGAGCGACGTGGATGGGAGGACGATCGAAGCCGAAGAACTGACACATGCGGCTGGGGCAGAGCCGAAGCCAGCAGTGAAGGGCTGAACATCAACAACAGAGAAATCGATCCACGAAGTGGTAGGGAAGAAGCTGGCCAACTGGAATTGAGCGGCAGCGGCATCCGACAACTGTTGTGAGAAACTGGCACGGTTGCAAGTGTTACTTCCAGGACCATAGTTGTGGTACTCTGCAAAGGTCACGCCGTCGGTCTGAGGCGAAGACTTGCTCCACTGAGTCCAACCTGCCGAGCCAACTGAATCATCGAGATAGCAGCCGGCGTAAAGCACACGAGCGAAGTTGTTCCAAGGACGTCCCAGCGAGACATTTTTGAATCCAGAAGAGCCCGCAGCAGGTACGATTGAGCATTGATCAAAGACAAAGCCAGCAGCTGTGGTGTTGGTTGCACGCTTAGCAGCAGTAATGGAATCACCATCCTCGTTAGGGGAGATGGTCGAGTTGAGGAAGTAGCCAGATCCAGCGCCGAAGATGAAATCAACATTTCCTTCAATGTAACTCTTGAAAGTGAACATGTTACCAGAGATGTACAGAGTATCCTGGTTACCATAGATTTGACAACCGTGCATGAAAGCATACTTGCTGCTTTTGACTGCGAAGCCAAGCGAAGCAATGTTCTGCTGCGTACCGTTGTTGTTTCTAAAGTTGACATTGTAGGCATAGAAGTAGTTGCCCGTTGCGTAGACAGTAGCAGCGTCCACGTCGCTTCCAGTACCCTGAGTATCTTCACCATAAGACTGCTGGATGGTGACCTGGTTCTTGTTGTAGTCATCGGTCGAGTCTGAGTAGCCCATAAAGATGGTCGAACCGCTCTTGTTGACAATCAACTGTTCGTTGTAAACACCAGGGTAGATGAAGATAGTGGCGTTAGTCTTGCTTGAAGTGGGTGCGGCGTTGAGAGCAGCCTGAATGGTGTCGTAAGTAGTAACACCGGCAATCGCGTTCTTGGAAACGATGAGTGCGCCAGTAGGAGGCACAGTGCCGTTGTAAGCGCTCGATCCGGAGACTGTGACATTGTTAGGTGCAGTAGTGTTGACGACTGCAGGCTCAGGTGTAACAATTGAGTTCCAGTAGGTCTTGTCAATCCAGGCTGTGTTGTCCATAACGGACTCCAGCGAGTAAGAGTCGGATGTCAATAGAGTGGCATTGCCGAAAGCTTGACGTGCGGCAACGTTATCTGCCCAAGAGCCGGGACCAACATTTTGGTACTCGCCGAAGGTGATGTAGTCCGTACGAGGGTCGGTAACTGACCAAATCTTCCATCCCGATGGGTTGATAATGTCATCGAGGTATGAGTTCTTGACAACGACAAGAGCATAAGCAGAGTAGGGACGACCCAGGTAGACAGAGCCGGTAAGATCAACTGTAGCATCAGTGGCAGATGTGAAAAGACACTGGTCAAAGATGTAACCTCCGATGGCTGAAGCAGAAGCACGGCTTTGAGCAGTCATTGCAGACTTCTGTCTCTTAGCACCGATTGTGCAACCCTTGAAGAAACTCTTGGAATAACCCCAGATGAAATCAATAGCTCCGGAAATGTAACACGACTCATAGTACTGGTAGCCAGCAGTCGCACCAGTGAGGAGAGTATCTTGCCAACCCTGGAAAGAACATCCGTAGAAGCCGATATCATTGCCATAGATCGAGGCGGCAAGAGTTACGTAGTTTGCCTCCAGTCCGTCAAGGTTATCAGAGTTGATGAAGTTGACATTGTAGAACGAAATTCTGTTCGAGGCAGTTGCGACAGTTGCGGTTTCTGCATCGTTGTGGCCGGCAGGCAGAGGAGATACCGAAAGACCGCGTGCAAAAGTGATTGTCACAGAGTTGTCCTTATAGCTCTGTCCGGGATTGCCCGAAGTATATCCAATAACACGAACGGCACCGGGGCGGTTGATCGAAGGGATCTGCTCGGTGTAGGTGCCAGCGTAGAGGAAGATGGTCTGATTGGTGCTGTCGTTGGGCAGGGAGGAAAGAGCGGCAGTCAAGTTTGTGAACGAAGCATTGTGTTGACCATCAGCCGAGACGATCACTGCATACTGAGGAGGAGTAGTGCCACTGTCAGGATGAGCATTGATCGAGGAGGTACTGGTAGGCCCAGGAACAGCTGAAGAGGAGCTGCTAGCGCCGCCAGTAGTCGTGGACGCAGGGAAGTTCCACGACGGCTGGGCATTCCAAGCAGCCTGATCAATGAAGCTGGTGTCACCAACCCAGGTAGAGAGACTGTAACCTGCAACCTGATCTGCGGTCATGTTGGTCGCATTGGCAAAACGGACAGCTCCAGGAGCCCATGACCCAGGACCAGTGTTGTTGTATTCGCCAAAGAAGATGTTAGATGTCTGCGGGTTTCCAGTCGACCAAACCTGCCAACCAGCAGAGTTGATATGCTTATCGAGATAGCTGTTCTTGTAAACGACCGTCGAGTAGATGCTGTAAGGACGACCGAGGTAACTCTGGCCGAATGAGCTCCCGTAGGTGGAAGTGTACGTGACTAGACAGCTATCGAAGATGTAGGCAGCTGGAGTAGTTGCAGTACGGCCTTGAGCTGCGACACATGCGCCAGGAGTGTTCGAAGCAATAACAGATTTGTAGAAATATGCCGTGCCGAAACCCCAGATGAAGTCAACTGAACCTTCTACATAACAGTTCGAGAAGACCTGAACACCCTTGTTGGCAAGAAGAGTGTCTTGGAAGCCGATGAAAGAACAACCATAAGCGGCCATGTTGTTGCCATAGAAATCAGCTGCGAGAGCGGCAGTGTTGGTCGTCTGAGGGTAAGTGTTGACGAAGTCAATGTTATAGAGCGCAAGGCCAGAGTTGTCATTGGTCTTCTTCGAGTTGATGACAGGAGTCTGCTCGTTCTGGCCCGCGCTGGTAAGGCGACCGCTCGAGAACTGGAGTTTGACCTGGTTCTGGCTGTAGTCATTTTTGAAGCTGGTTTCACCAATCAGAGTAACCTTGCCATTTCTGGTGATGCTGATCTGCTCGTTGTAGACACCAGCCTGGATGTAGATGGTGTAAGGCTTGCTGTCGTTAGGAAGAGCGGCAATGGCGGCAGAAATGTTGTTGTACTGGCAGGCTGTGGCGTTTTGAGACACAATCAAAGTAGCTGAAGGGGTAGGTGTAGCACATGAGCTCGAGCTAGAGACAGACACGGTGTTGCTTCCAGTTAATACGGATGATATAGACGACACAGTCGATGAGACTGAAGTGCTGTTGGAGCTGCTCAGGACGGAGCTGCTCGAGATGGAGGAGCTCGAGGCAGATGAGCTCAAGACAGATGAGGTCGACGCAGAAGAGCTCAGGACAGTTGAACTGGGAGTAGCGGAGCTCGAGGCGGCTGAACCTGAAACAGTAGCAATCTGAGCAGAGTCAGACTTTTGGATTGTGCTCAGAACGTCAGAGTCGATCCAAGTAGTATCGGTAGAGGTGTATCCAGCGAATGCATTTCCAAAGAATTTGTCGATGTTGAAGGCAGATACTTGATCGGCAGATAGCTGAACGTCGCAACCTGAAGCCCTGCTTTGTGCATTGGCTGCATAAGCTCCAGGGCCAAAGTCGGAAAACTCGCCATAAAGGACGCTAGCTCCGCAGGAAGTAGGATGGAATCCGCTCGTGGCAATCAAGCTTCCTAGGTTGGTGTTACGGTAGATAGCTTGAGCTAGGCCACCATTAGGAGCCGCGAGGAAGACATTAGTGTTGGTCAATCCAGCCTTCTGGACCACGGAACTGGAGTCTACGACAAGAGTGCCGTTACCGACGTTGCCATTACCAGCGGGTAAGCCCTTGCCATACATGATCGAGGCGCCTTGAGCGGTGGGAACAATGGTAGATCCGTAGACGTATACGTAAGGATAGTTAGCAAAAAGCTTGTCGCTGCCTTCGATGTATGAATTGGCGATCAGAGCAGTACCGACGGAGGAGAAGAACACGCCAGTACTGCTGGAGATAAGTGCGCAGGTATAAAACCCGATTTTGCTACCCCTGACCGCGGCAGCAGGGGCAGTGCCGGTGGATGCCGTATTGGTCAAGTTCAGATTCTTGAAGGTGACCCCCTTGGTCAAACTAGCAGCGACGTTCAAAACACCAGTGTTTTGGGTGTTGCTACTTGCAATGATGTTGACCTGGTTTTGTGCGACAGAACTAGCAGTTGGGCCGATGACTGTCACAGTCTGAGTTCCACTGATAGCGATGATCTCCGAGTAGGTGCCTGCCTTGACAACGACTGTAGGAACGCCGCAGCTCTGAGCAGAACTGATGGCAGCATTGATAGCAGTGAACTGAGCCGATCCATCGGTAGCAGTAGTGGTCGCGACCGTGATCGCGGTTGCTGAGGGACATGTGAACGTCGACGTTGTTGATGAAACGAGAGATACACTCGACGAGACTGACGAGATGAGCGAAGTAGTGGAAGAACTCAAGGTCGATGAACCAATTGTCGAGTTCTGGCAAGCCGCGAGAGCAGCAACGCCAACCACTCCAGACAAGATTGAAGTCTTCATAACGATGGTGACCACCTCTCAAAGAGGGGTGAGAATGAGCGAATGTGGTGTAGTAGTGGAGAACTGCTAGGAAAGAAGTTCGATATATGGTGAGCAATGCAGCTAATATATCTCCTCGAGGTTCAAGGGACAACCTAGAGGGCCCGATATCATGGCCTTCGGCCTTGCCGAGCAGTAGGTACTCGGTCGGTCTGACGAGCCGACTAGCTTGATGGGCCACAGACCGGGCCTAGTCGAATGTCAAAAGAGGGCAGTTCCAGTGTTCCTGCTGCGGCTGACGGCCATGTGCATGTGGATTATCCGATGTGGAGGCAAACAAGCGTCAAGCGTGCATGCCACTAACGAGAATACAGTGATACCAGTGAACAGGTTCAAGACGTAGGGCTACAAATATCCCGAGACCGAGATCTCTAACGATTGGTGGATCGCTGGACTCATCCGTTGTACGAGCTGAAAATGAACAGCTTGGACTGACATCTGTATATGTTTCGAAATGACTGTGTCCCAGGTGGAAGTTCTTCCGAAGCAAGATAGTGGAGTTTAGGCTGTCAATTCATTTCTTGATATTTGCCGACACACTGGACCTTGAGCAAGCCTTTCCCATTTGGTTTAAGGGCCAGGATAAAGTTCTGCTGCTCGATTGTTTAGCGAGCATGCGGGATATCTGCAGCATGGTCCTCTAGAATGCAAGAGACGCTGCGCCGCAAAGATGATCCACGACGTGCGCCTACCACGACTAAACTCTGCAGGGCATGCCACTCGCGTTCGGGATCCATGCAAACAGATTGATTCGAATCTGTCTCGACCTTGATGATGTCGACACGGAAGGCTTAGTGGAGCCGGAAACACGTTGAGAACTAGAAATGATAAACTTTGGTGGCTTTGATCGTTTACAAAGATATCACCTGCTTCGTTCACGGACAGCTGCTAGCCGCAACTTCGCAAGTATGGACCGTGAGTCCCACCACTTACGTGCAAATATAGGGTATGGAATCTCGTGGCGCGCATGTGGTGAAGGATCGTTGCAAAAAGGCTTCAGATGTCGCTTAATTTGCAGCCGCTAACAAGGCACCGAGAGATTTGCCGCAAGGTCTTCCTCCAGGAAACCAAGCTCCGACATGGAAGATGGGCGAGAACGTTTGAAGACCCACAATTTCCCCAAGTAGTCGTTCAGATCTGAAGCATGGTCCAACTCATTGTCAAAAGATGTTTGGACAGCGAGGAACGATAATTACGTGCTGCACCACTCCAACATCATCTGGCAGTGCTGTTGTCGAGAAGGTATACAGATCTAAAGTCTATCTGCAAATATTCGGTCAAAGCCCCTACAGGGTCTTCGGAAATAGGCACCCTGACTAGAAGCTGACAGCCGCCAAAAAGTCAACCTGTCCAGCTGCGCGGGATGCAGACAATCCTCCGCATCACTGATGATCATGTTGGGGTTCTGGTCTGCATGGGCCCGAACGGTTGTACCTCGCAGCAGTAGATAAGCTACGAGTTACAACAGTCGTTCCGCCACGCGAAGGCGATATCCTGGTCAGAACCACCGGAGCTTTCAAAAGCGGAAGCGGAACATAAACGGGCAAGCATACAGAGCACTTCGGTCCCAAAAGAGAGCACACAAGTAACCGGAAAAATTCTACCAGTCAGCTGAGGTGATACATTTGATATGTAGCACGGGACAGCCCACCTTATCAGCCATACTGCATGATAGTGCATGTATCCACCCAAACAAGCTCAGGTTCAAGAGCAAAGACAAGCCTTTTGTATCCAAGTCCTCGGATCAAGCGGCTGTTCCTGAGAGACGTAGCAAATTCAAAGATATCCACTCTAGTGTGTTCAAGGCAAAAGTTGTCGTTGGCTAGCAATTCTTATCAGATGGACTGCACGCTGCAAGCTGGCGTTTCACTCTCATCGCCGTTGCACACCGAAGATCTCAACGCTCCCCGCTGCCAGCCGTTGGAGTCTCAGTTTGGCACTGCTTGCTGCGCCTGCCTAGCCCTATGTGCCAGACCTTAGAGCAGTGGAAAAGGACGGAATCTGAGGTGACAGAAGAATATGTCTCGGCTTGCCTCATCTCGGCAAAGAGGCTCATCGCATTACCGATCAGCCACGGCTGCCATCGGCTGAGGGTCACGGACTGGAGTCCATGATATCGACATGGGTCTTTTGAGAAATACACTTTCTGCTGTCAGAGGTAACGTAACAGCCCTGGTGAATCCTCGTTGGTGGTAGAGAATTATTCCGTCGAGCTGAGCAGAGCTGAGAGTGGTTAATCTCTGTCTCCCTCCGGTAGGGCATGTATACTTACAATAGTTGGCTGCTGAAGTGGGATCTTGAGAGCCAAAGTCTTCTCTTCTGCATGACACTCATCTTGAAGGATTTGGGGACGACGTGTCAATCTTGCTTGCCTCTCTAGTGGCAAGTATGACTTAGCAGAGACACGTCGACGGCGCCTCTATGTTGTGGCATGTTGTGGCGTGCGCGAAAGGAGCTGAATTGACATCTCCAAGCATCAATCATGAACATGACGAAAAAGTGAATTGGATTAAGTACAGATATAGATGTGTGGAGTACCATAATAACGCCTCTCTCATGCATGTATGTAGTCAGCAAAAACAATTGGGCTACTAGAAGCGAGCGAAGGCGAGCTCGTAGGCAAGACCAAGGGTAAGCTTTGCGTGCTGTAGCATGTGATCAAAGTTCAAGTATTCGATCTTATCCTCAGTGGTGTGGATCTTGTTGTCGCTGTACTTGAAGTCACTTTCGATGACAAAAGCACTGGGGTAGCCAGCCTTGCTAGCGCTGGCATGATCAGAGCATGCATAGCCACACTTGGTCAGAACGTAAGGGATGTCGCAGTATTCGGTAACAACCTTCTTGATGAACTCGGTGAGACCAGGGTCAACGAAATCAGTGATGACGCCAACGCTCTCTGGCTCTCCAGCATCAAGAGTCTTCTGGACGTAGCCAGTCATGTCTTGCTGCAGCATAGCTTTGACATCACGACCAGCCTTCTCGTAGGTCTGGAAGATGGCTTGAGAGCCGAGCAGACCGCCTTCCTCAGCACTGTACCAGTGGAACTCGACAGTGTTCTCTTGCTTGCCGCGAACGATGTCCTCGTCCAGGAGCAGTACACGCAATGCTTCGAGAATGGTGACAGTGCCGGAACCATCGTCATCAGCACCAGGAGCAGCCAGAAGCGAAGGGAAGAACAGGTTGATGCTGTCCTGGTGGGCACCGATTACAACCGTCTTGTTCGTCTTGCCAGGGAGAGTGGCGATGATGGAGTTCTGTCCCCAGGCATGCTCAAAGTGCTTGACGCTCGCACCGTGCTTCAGAGCTCCAGCGTGTGCTAGAGTGTCGTTGACCTGACCCAGCAACCAAAATGACGACTTGGCGCCATATTCACTCTTGTAGTAGCGTGTGTGGAAGGCGGTGAAAGTCTCGAGGTGGTCGTGCATGTTGGACTTGGTCAGGTTGCGAGCGAGGTGCTTGACGGTCGAGTTGTACTCGGTATGGGCAGGGAACTTGACGGCGTCGGTGGACTTGAGCACAGAGCCCAGGTCGGGTGTGTCGGTGATGTCGAAGAACGAGATGCCTTCCTGTCATGTTGTCAGTCCGATCCCTGTCATGTGAATGCGAAAGAACATACTCTTCTCAATGCCCACTTCTCGGCATCAGTCACCCACTTGGTCTCGCCGGGAGCAAGCTCGATCAGGTACTGCTCAGGCGACATGAAGCCCTGGACTTGCTGGGCTGCATTCTGAGCGATTCTTGGGACGCTGAATGCCTGTACAGCGAGACCAGAGGCGCAAGCGGCAAGGATAGATGATGTCTTCATGGTTGATTATGGTGATCAGAGGTGAGAGGAACAGAGAGACCTTGTAGTTTGACGTGACTGCCTATCGTGGGGGAGTTGACCGAACAACGCTTGTATCGAATGCGGCAGGCACGCACGTCATTGCCGAGAGTCGCATGTGATCATTTTTGGGCTTCTTGTCTCTCGCATCATTTTCAAAATATCATGCTTCGTCTATATCTTGAACTACCCAAATGACACAGTTCTTGTATCCAAAGATTGTGAGGCTAAATCAGCCCAAGAACGGGTTGATGGGAAGAACAGACGCATAGGTGGCTTCGCTGGATGAGTTATAGATTTTGTCAGTCGGCCAGATTACCATAACCCGCCTCGATAGTATAACGGCTAGTACGAAGGTCTCATATCGGTCATCGAAATGACCAAGCATGGCTTGGGTAATCCTTAGATGGGAGTTCGATTCTCCCTCGAGGCATCCTTTTCTCGTTTTGCATGGCACTTACTAAGTGTCATTGCTGCCTGGCAACTGCCTCGCGCTGCTCTATTGTTTTGCTCGTGAGTGTCGCGTTCCTCGCGAACTTGTCACCATCACTCTCGTAATCTTGATTTTCTTCTAATTTCGTGGTCGAAGTGCACGTGGATCCGCGTCGCCACATTTGCCCCAGTCGCGTCTTCCCCGAATCAATTCAGCAATGGAATAACTCACATCCATGAATAGATTACTGGATGACCTGAATCGCGCTCAAAGGCTTGCGGTCGTCTCGCCTTCACTGGCTCTACAGGTCCTGGCGCCTCCTGGATCTGGAAAGACGAAAACACTCACCGCTCGTGTATCTTATCTCATCGCCGAACGAGGACTAAAGCCATGGAATATCGTTGTTTGCACCTTTACCGTGAAAGCGGCACGAGAGATGAAGGAACGAATCAAAGACCTTGTAGGCGATGGCTTGGAGAAGAAGCTTGTCCTAGGAACCTTCCACTCGGTCGCTCGACGCTTTCTCGTCTCCTATGGCCACTTGATCGGCATTGAGAAGAATTTTGGTATTGCCGATATGTCGGACAGCAGAGCTATCATCACTCGCATTATCAAACGCCAGGGCTTCTCAATCGAACCGGGAAGCGCAGGAGCCAGGATCTCAAGTCTCAAAGCCAAGAGCGTCAGCGCCGAGCAGTATGGCGTTACTCGCAAAGCCGCTGAGCAAGAGTTCAGTATTGTCTATGCTGAGTACGAGGAAGCTTTACGAACGTCCAATTTGTTAGACTACGACGACTTGCTCCTTCGTTGTGCTCTGCTTCTTCGTCAACATCCTCAGTGTGTCTCCAACATTGAGGCTGTCCTCATTGACGAGTTTCAAGACACGAACAGCGTACAATTCGAGCTTATGTGCCTGTTTTCTCAGTTCAAAAAGAACGTCACTATCGTTGGTGATCCTGATCAAAGTATCTATGGCTGGCGAAACGCTGAAATTAAAAACCTTGAACGGATGGAGAAGCGTTTCCCTGGCACTGATGTGATACATCTGGAAGAGAACTACAGATCAGCAGGAGCCATTCTCCAATCAGCCCAGCAGATCATTGAGCAAGATGAGAGCAGACCGACGAAGGCCCTGAAGCCCACTTTCGGTATTGGAGACCGGCCAGTCCTTCGCAAACTGCCCACAGCCGATGCGGAGGCAAAATGGCTTGTTGCAGAAATCAGGAGGACACAGGCTCTGAGTGCAGAGCTGCTCAAACCGAACGACTTTGCGATCTTGCTCAGGTCAGCAGCTGTATCAAGACATATTGAGTCAGCACTCGGCAACTCCGGAATTCCCTATCGCATGGTCGGAGGAACCAAATTCTTCGATCGTATCGAGGTCAAGATGGTATTGGATTACCTCCGTGTGATAAATCAACCAGATCACAACGATGCACTGCTACGAATTATCAATGTCCCCACTCGTGGCGTTGGCGATGTGACTGTCAAAGGTCTTATCGATGAAGCTGAGAAGAAAGGCAGCACTCTGTGGAACATAGTCCTCAACATCGTCCAAGGCAAAGCAAGATCAAATACGAAACTCTCCACTCAGGGATTGAAGGGTTTGACAGATTTCGTCAACCTCGTCCTGACTGGTCAGAAGAAGATAACAGGGACAGGAGATCAACAAGCATCACCTTTCGAATTGGTCGAGTACCTCATCAAGAAGTTGGATCTCTCGAAATTCTTGCAAAAGAAATACCCTGACGATTACGAGACTCGTTGGGCCAATATTGAAGAACTCAAAGCACAAACAGCAGACTTGACAGCCGCAATGGCTCAAGGCAAACAGTTCATTGAAGAGGAGGTGCTTCCAGATATTGAAGGTTTGGAACAACGTCTCATTAATGCCAACGAAGATGCCTTGACTGTATTCCTTGCGAACATCGCGCTTTCGAGCGAGGCCCAACGAAAGCAGGAGGAAAATCCTGACGAGACTCAGCAGCATGTCACGATCTCGACCATACATGCAGCAAAAGGTCTCGAATGGCCTGTGGTCTTCATTCCCGCCTGTTACGAAGGCTCAATACCACACTCGAGAGCTGATGACATTGATGAAGAACGAAGACTGTTGTACGTCGGCATGACCAGAGCCCAGGCATTGCTATACTTGAGCTGTCCCAACAAGAACAGTCAATCGGGAGAAACAACCATGTCCCACTTCCTTACACAAAGAGGAATAGAAGCATTTTTCGAAACTCAAGGACCAAAGCTATACGATGATGCAGTTGTTGAGCTGGCAAGAACATTGAGAAGAGACCAGCCTGCTCTACAACAACTCATCAAAGCACGCAGCACCTACGAGACACCCGAAGACTCCCACTGGCCCATCGACGGCACTTTCCCTAAGAGCGAAAACACAAGATGGGATCAAGGACGCGAGATTGAATCCAAAGAAGGTATTTACGCAAACAAGCGACGCAGAACAGAGAATGAGCAGCAAAGCGGACCAACAGTGCCAGTAGCTGGATTCATGCCAGCCTCCAAAGTCACTATGCAGAATCCAGCAGGTTTCTCGACTGCATCAATGTCAATTCCACCAAAGATTACAACAGCCACCTCTCGCATGCAAGAATCGAACTCTGTACAGGAGGAAGCCAGACTTCGGGATATAGACGCACGCAAAGCACCAATTAAGAAAAGCAAAGCCGCTGAGGGCACAGCTAACATCATGTCCTTTTTCGGAAAACCAAAGGTCGTCGCTACAGCAGTGGAATCGACACGTACAGTTAGTGTTCCAGAGACCCACGCGTTGCCCAAGCCTCCAGCATCTATACCTCGCTACGTCTCCAACCCCCTAAACGACATCTCAAACCTCTCTTCTTCACGCCCTGGGCATACACAACATACGCCTATAGCACCTCCAAGCAAACCAGCACAACTCTCGAACTTCAAACTCCGTACCACACCTTTGACCACAAAACCTACATCGACCAAAATCCGGAACGAGGACACTGTACCTCCAGCATCAAAAGCATATACATTTCTCTCAAGTCCTCCTCCAGTAGATCCACCATTTTCGCCTCCAGAAGAGAGAGGTACTGCTGGAGGAACAGAGCAAAAAGCAGAGACCTTCAGACCGGCGAGTACGTTTCATGCTACCAGTGTTGGGCAAGTTAGCAATAGGAATGCTGGTGCGCCGCGACGGTTGGGCATGGGAAGGAGTTTCAAGCCTTGGAGCGCTAGAGGCGGTCGAGGTGGCTGAGGAATTGCCGTATGGTGCTTTGCTTATATTGTGCATGGTCTGGCGTTTTTCACAGGGTCAAAAGCATGGCATACGTACAGTATGGCTCTTGAGTGTCGAGGAAGCATAGCTGTTGGTATTGGTTGCATTGTGTTCATGGAGTACTGCATTCTTGTACTGTTCGTTATCTTTCGGTCTGCATACTGGGCCAAGAGTGCAGTGTACTTTCCGCTGCTCCCACTCGTCCGAGTGCTCGCCTCGAGTGCGCTCTTTAGCAGGCCACCGGCATATAAACTGCTCAAAAATAGCTAGCTGCCTTCTTGGTGGTTCGTCTGATACTGCATTCGCGTTGCAACGCAATAGACCTCTCGGCGGTGAAGCATCGTCTTTTTCCCATCCTTCTCTCTCCTTTTTCCCTCATCAAGCATTAGGCTGCGCAGCATAGATCCTCACCGGATACAAGTCCTTAGGAAACCCTCTCTGCAGTTCCGTCGCAACAATCTTCAGACCGGCCTCCTTGAACAAGAGCCTAAACTTGTCGTCTGTCCTCGTAACACTCGAATCCGTCTCATCGTAAACATCCTCCCCAAACTGATGATTCGACAGATTTTCCTTGAGCACAATCCAACCTCCGGGTGACAGATGTTTCTGTGCGCGAGTGAAGAGGGCATTGACCTGTGTATCCGTACATTGACCCAAACACCATTGGATCCAGATGATATCGTAGGTGTGTTTGGGCTCCCAGGCTTCAAGGCCTACATTGTAGATGTCACCAATCTTGCCCGCCTCCCTCAATGCCTTGAAGTCATCTCCTTCTGAAATCTGCCTTGTGAATTTTTGCACCGGCTCAACGATATCCGTGACTTCAGAGACTTTGGACAGCAAGCCCAACGTGATGCGACCGATTCCAGCGCCGCAATCGACGATGCGGGAAAGAGGATTTGAGGTTGGGTGGAGTTTGGAGGTGCGGCGCAGTTTTGCGAGAAAAGTGGTGGATTGTTGGAGGTCGATGCGCGAGACCTGGGGGAAACCGCCTAGCATGCCTGTTACCGAGGGGTCGCAGGAGTTCCAGTAGCTGAGGGCGACTGAGGTGTCGATTTGTGAGTCTGGCGGGGCGGGTGTGGCGCTTGAGCCTGAAGACATGATTGTGGTGTTATGTGGGAGTGCGTATAGAGTTGGGTTGAGATGTGTTTCGTTCAGTGGATTTCAAGGTGTTGGACTCGAGATGTGTGGGATGGACTCGAGAAAGCTGGCAGGCGCGCAGAGGTTGCGGGAAGACGCGTCGATCAACACCATCACGTCACACCTTTTCGTACCATGAGATTCACTTTCAACGAGCCATCAACCTGCCTCACCGGTTCCGGCATCTCCATGTCACATCAGAAGAGAAGAATGGCATTGTGGTCCGGCATGATCAGTCAATGCACACTGTTTCACGTGCTTCCTCATAGGTCTACATCGAGCGTTACATCAACTATAGAGAGACAGGATAGTTCTCAGGTCATGGCTGAACAACATCATGTAGAACCCTAGTATTCAGCTGATTGGTACACATGGCTGCTACAATAGTTCTTCGGCATAGTTCTTCGGCATCCTCTATACGTTACAGTAAGTACTTGCGTAGATGTCAAAGTATGGGATAGCAGAATAGGAGCACGGCCGTTGGGGTGGTTTCTTGGCATGGCATAAGGCTTCGATCGGAGCGATGGCAAGACTTTGTGCTGGCGATAGGAACTCGGATGATTTACCTAGTTGATGGCATCACTGGTGTTGTGGTAAGCACCCAGGATACTTACTTTATGTTTTGATGGAAAATCAAAGATCCTTACGGCTAGTGACTTCACTTTTGGCAGGACGAAGGTTGAAACGGACAGAATTGCGTGTGATTGATATTCAAACAGGGTGGCTCTTGCAGCATAAGACATGTCGATATCAAGTTCCAACCGACTCAGAGATGAGTCTGATACAAAGTACAGAAGCGAGGAGGTCAGAGATGATTGATTTGAAGTTCTCTGTGGCGTCCGCGTCAAGCTACTCCAACAGAATACGCCTCACGGTATGCTGCATGTCCTTGTTGACACCGCAACGAAGCAGGTAGTCCTCGATGGATCCATACTTCTGAGTGATGTGAGCAGCCACACTTTCAACCCAGTGTGGATCGCAGTCAGCAAACGAGTCGGGCATACCAATGCTTCTTATCTCAACGATTCTAGCCTCGCGTTCTGAGACGAGCTCCTGTTGTGTTCGCATGTAGTCAGTGTTGATTGCTGCTGTGTCGACGTGAAGCAGCAAGAGAACGAGCAGGATAGTCAAGCCAGTACGGTCCTTGCCTTGGGTGCAGTGCACTACAACAGGATAGCTTTTCTCGTCAGCCAAAACGCGAAATACGGCAAGGACTTCAGAGGTGCAGTGAGCGAGCGAGTCGTATGCCAGACCGATGAGCCCACGCTCAGACATGACCTCTGTGCCCAAGATGCTGATTGCCTGGGTGCGATATCCTGCAGCCATAAGACCAATGAGCTTGGCGGCAGACCAGTATCGCAGTTGGCGGATCAGAGCAAATGAGTACGAGGAGCCGTTGAAGTTGATCTCGGAATAGTTTAAGCCGGGAATCTTTACTGGTTCAGCAGCTTGATTGTTGGAGGGAGCAACAGGCTCGGCGGAGGCTAGAGGGACGGAACGCTTTTGAGCTTGAACAATGTGTTCGGACTTTGTGCGTAGGTCAATGATGGTGTGGATATGGTAATCGTCCTTCAGGCGCCTGCGATCTTCGGTTGAAGCTTCGTCCGGTCTGGCGCTGCGAAACAGTAGACCAGATTTGAGCTTCCTGGAAAGAGTTACAAAGTGCAAGCAGCAACAAGTTTTGAAAGGCTCACTTTGAGCCCGTCAAGTCGTTGACGAATGCACCGACATCACGAAAGTTGAGCAGGCGATCAAACTTGTCAGCGTGTGCCATGACTGCTTGTGATTATGAACTGGTTGAAACGTGCACGGCGGGGAGTTGTAACGGGTTGGTCTTGTGGTGACCAGTGGTATTCAAAGCTGGAGTGATCAAGCTGGGCAGTAAATGTTTTGAAATGGCAGTCAATGCTACAAGAAGCAGGAGGAGCTCATACAGGCACTTGATGAGCAACAAGAAACCTGGACACGCATGGACCAAATCAGGTTCTGGACAAATGAAGCTCGGGCTACAGATCCCGACGTCGATCAACTGGGGTATGAGGACCGCGATTCAGTCAATCTGTGCTCTCGTCATCAAGTTGGAGAGCATTGGACATAGGGACCTGGAGGGAGTTGTGAGATGGCTTGGCCTTTGTGGGCGAGATGGCTGTCGATGTGAGTGGAAAGTCGAGACAGGGCTTGCTTGGTTGCCGAGTCGCACCGTTGGCGGTTTAATGACGTCGATGACGTCGCAGAATTGAGACGGGCAACGCATTCTTTGGGCGCAATATTGAAGGCTGTCTGTCCCTCGGCCATCCAACCGTCGTCACAACCTTCATTCCTAGCTTCCGATGGAGTCTGCCCAAGTGAAAAGCACAGGCGACACGACATTCCTACTCGAACAACACACGCCCGAACCGACTCCCCTCGAGGAGAAGAACGCGCCCATGTCGGAAAGCAATCCTATCGAAGCGGCCAATGCCCAGATAACCGCGCCCACCTCAGACCCCGCCGCCCACCACTCGGCCTCCACGACCAGCCAGAGCGAGAACACCCCGGCCAGCGACTCTTCGACAACCGAACCCCCCATCAAGACGACGACCAACGTCTATCAGACTGACAGCGCCAGCCAGAAGCCTGCCGAGTCTGCTGAGTCTGCCGAGCGCGTCGAGCCTACCACTACCGCTAGCGACAAGGCCGACACGACGAGCGCCAGCAGGGCCGACGCTAGAAGCAGCTACAGACCCGGCTCCAAGGCCCTTGATCTCCCTCCACCTGTGACGTCTTCCAGCTCCAAGTCCAGCATGAGCGACTCCAAGACCGGTCCTCCGCTACCCGTCACCACCTCGGCGTCTACGTTTAGAACGTCCCCTCCGCTGCCAGTGACAACCTCTGCTTCTGATGTGCTGCCCGTATGCCCCGATCCGACAGTCCACCAGCACCGCGACACCAGACTCCAAGACCAAGCCTCGAATGCTGCCTTGTACGCCACTAAGACTGGCAAGAAGCAGAAGGAAGACGTCCTTGATGCTAACAACAAGCTCTCGTCACGCAGTAAGATTTGCACCATTTCCAGGCTCTCTTCCACGCCGCTAACCACCTTCAGGTGCCGCTGCTTCGCTCAAGTACGCAAACCCTCGAGACCTCCCTAGTTTCCCCGTCGTCGGCATCGACACGACTGGTTCCGCCCATTCCGCCGCTAACCTGGCAAACTCTGGTCATAAGCAATTCGAACACTGGAAGCCCGACCCGTCTAAGAATGCGGGTATCGCAGCAATGGCAGCAAAGGACTACAAGATGGCACCATTGTGGAAACCAGAGTTGAGCTCAGCTGGCTCCAAGGCCGCTTTGCTTGCGCACAAAGACGGTCCCAAGTTGAATCTCTGGCAACCCGAGGCTTCAGCTGAAGGAAACTCTGCCGCCGGTATTGCTATGAGCAAGGGAAACCTTGGCCCTAAACTCGACTATGGCTACACTGAGGATGGACACAAAAAGGCCCTCATGGCCGCTACTGGTGCTCTGTCCAAGTCTCAGTCCACCCGAGCCCCTACAGTTGAGCACCCTCGATACCCCGACTCTGCCAACTCAGCACACAATGCCTTGAACGCCGCTACCATGGCTCACAGACCATCCACTAAGTCTCCTGTCGCCCAGGACTCGAACCGTATCGACTCTGACGCCATGCGCGCCGCTCGCGTCCAGAACATGGGCCGCAACGTACCCCGCGAGATGTTTGGTGGTACTCCCCCGGTCGACCTGGAGGTTGAGGAGAAGAAGAAGCAGGCCGCTCTTCGCGCCTCTGCAATCTCAATGGCCAAGCAGATGTACGAGCAGACTGAGAAGAGGAGACGCGACCAGGAAGCCGCCGAGGTTTCGGAACGCCTTGGAACCAGCGCTGCTACTGTCTCGCACAACCGTGTACCCTCAGCCGCTTCGACTCAGCCTGATCTCCGCCAGCAGGCCGTACAATATATTCACCTGCAGGAAGCTGCCCAAAAGCTTGCCAATGAACGTCTTGCAAAGATGGATCCTGATGGTGCTGCTAAGTATCGCGCTCACTACGGTTACGAGCAACAATCGCCTCGTTCGCGCTTGTCTCTGCGCAACCGCCCTGGCAGAAACCGTGCCGAGAGCAACCCCAAGCCTGTCCAGAACAACGACGATGATTCGTCTGACGACGAGTTCAGATCACGCAGAATTCGCAATCAGATGTCATCCTTGAACAACTCGGTTGCCCAGCAAGATGAGAAGCGAAACCAAGACCGTGCCGCCCTGCTTGCTGCTGCCGAGAAGAGAGTGCAGGCTCAGATGCACACCATGGACGAGCAAGTCTTCCAACAGACAGGTCAGGTCACACCTGCGATGATGGAAGATTGGGAGGCCAAGGCTCGCGCTCGTGCTACAGCTCAGAGCGAGGACAGACAGCGCAACTTCGGCAAGGTCAGCATTGGTGGTGGAAAGTACATGGATCAGTCCGAATTGGATGCCATTGCCCAGAGCAGACTCCAGCCCACTCTTGACGAGATCAATACCAACGCAGAGAAGAAACGCGCCAGAGATGAGGAGCTTCGTCTCGACCAGGAGCAGAGGAGACGTACGCAGCTGAGCGAGAAGGAACGTGAGAAGGAAGTCAAGGCCGAGACAAAGCGCCTGAAGGGTGAGCCTTATCAGAAACGACCTATCTGTGTGTACATGCTGACAAAATGATAGATCAGGAGAAAGCCGAGGCAAAGGCTGCCAGGCGTGCTGAGAAGGAAGCCGAGAAGAGCCGTAAGGCTGAGGAGAAGCAAGCTCGCAAGGAAGACAAGCGCAGATCCAAGGAGGTCAAGAGAGATGTTGAGGACGCTACCAAAGCTTCAGCCGCTACTCACACTGCAGAGAGACCATCCACTTCCGGGACTGCTGCAGTTGCTACTGACGAACACTCCAAGGTTGAGGCTGAGGACAAAGACGTCGATACTGACCGCACTTCTGCTATCGGCACTGAGGATGTTGCTACCTCTGACGGCACCGCTCTCGCTAAGACCGAATCTCCAGACGGGCTGACCAAGGTTACCACTGCTGGTACTGTTCACAGCACTCAGAGCGGTCTTCGCCCAGAGCTTGATCGCCACGTTTCTACAATTGTTAGCTCCAGTTCCTCGAGCGCACGCAGCAGCCTCAGTCTTTCTAGCATTGACGAGGACACCGACAGAGATGCTGTGAACAGAGATACAGATGTCGTGGCCAGTAAAGAGGTGCCTCTGACAGCTTCTGAGTCCGCCGCTGAAGCTATTGTTCTCCCTCCCGTCGTAGCCACCTCTGGCGACGCCGCTGAATCGGTGCCCGTCGGTCTCACTGCGCCTGCTGCAAGCGCAAGAGAGGTTTCTTTCCAAGGCCGCAAACCCGGCCGTATGAGCGGCATCTTCTCTCGCTTCAGCCGCAAGTCCAAGCCCGCGGAAAAGACCCAGCAAGCTGAGAAGACTACTGCCGTCACCGTCCCAGCCACTGATGCCAAAAAGAGCCTCTCGACCTCTGAGCCATCGACCACTGGTGTTGCGGCAACAGAAGCCCCCGTTACCAGCGACGCAGTCTCGGACTCATCGTTCCGTCGCCATGATACTGATCTCCACAGCATTTCCTCCGTGTCCAGCGACGAGGAGATGCCCACCACACGTCCCACTGCCCGCCGCGGACGTAGCAGCATCAGCGCAATCAGCGGTGATGAAGACGAGTTCGAAGAGGCACGCGATCACTTTGACGAGACTCTTGCTCCCCCGCCTACTTTTGGAGGACAGCAAAAGACGCAGAGCCCTGCTCGCGAGACCAAGTTCCAAGAGGAGTTCTAGGTTGACGACTTGAAAACTATGAACAACAGGGGAGATGGACGACAGAACACGATATCCTACGGCTGAAGGCTTGGAAAGAGGGAGAGTGAGACGAATGTGGTGAGGATAATGTGTCATCTTGTTTCCTTGATGTTTTGCCCTCGTTTGCACCTACGTAATTAATACCTAGTTTTTGCTTTTGTTGTATGATATCCTTGAGTTTTTTTTGTTATCTTTTGCAGTCATTGCTTCTCTGCCACAGACCGCCAGATCCGGGTGCTTCGTCGTCGCGACTCCTATATCTAGGGTTTCGATGATTTATCAACGCTGAGCTAGATCCTCGAGGATCCCAGGTAGCACAAGGTATGTAATAGGCTGACAAGCATGATCAAAAGGATATGCATAGAGGGGTTTTACGTGGACAGCGATAAAAAATGTAGGAAGCATCGTGAGGAGTATTGGTTGCGAGTGTGTTTACCAAGTCTACCATAGGGAATTCTGCCAAGGCGGTGTATCAAGCTTGTGCACAGTGTCTACCTAGCGTCTTCCTGTCTAAGGGGGGTTCGATCCTTCTTTGACCAGCATGACCCAGCTGGTGGCTTCGCATGTCGCGAATCTCACATTGCAGCGGCTGCCGCGAAGCAGTGACCATCCATCTTGTGGTCACCTCTTTGGAGTACACCTCGTTTGAGAACCTCCTTGAGCACTTTATCTCCTGGCGTTGTGTCCCGTGTATGTGACACTGAATCTGCCGAAGTGCGCTCATGAGATGGCTTGTGTACACATCCTGCTTTAGTCGTGATGGCCCGTTGCACAGAGCTCTCTGAGCGGCAAGAGAAGCCTTGGTGGAGGTCTATTCGTTCTTTCTGTGGTGCGAAGGTATCTCTCAGCCCTTCATCGAAAAGAAGTCAATCTTCCGGGCGACCTTATCACCCCTGGTGTCGGGCAGCTCGCCACCGCGTCTCTTCAGATCCTCGCCCATGGCATCCAAACCTCCGCCTTGACGGGGCAACTGATCGAGACGCGAAGGACGAGGGTCGGAAGTCCAGTAGTGGTGTTCGAGGACCTGTGCAGCGGTTGGACGTTTACGTGGGTCGAGGGCAAACATTTGCATTAGCAGATCCGCGCCTGTAGTGCCTACAGTGCCAAAATTGGCCTCCCAATCTGCACGTCTCTTGACTGGTGTAACATCTTCTTTTGCGACGGGCACATAGCCTCGCAGTTTGCTGACACCGGGCCAGTTGTCTTCTGTAGGAGTTCCGACTTTGTCGCTGATCATGCCTAGCATGGCAAGATCGCCATCAGGCATACAGTGGAACAAAGGCCAGCGAAGTACGAGTTCAGCAAAGACACAGCCGACAGACCAGATGTCAACGGCGCCCGAGTAGAAGTTAGCCTGGTAATAGAGCTCTGGGGGACGGTACCACTTGGTGATGACGTTGTAAGTCATGGGAGCGTGAGGGTCGGCAAAGCTGCGAGCGAGACCAAAATCGGCAAGTTTGATCTCACCATTGGCGGCTATCAACAAGTTGTTGGGCTTGATATCACGGTGCAGAACGAAGTTTTGGTGACAGAACCACACGGCACGGGACAACATGCTCATCCAGGCCTTGATATCACTGGGACTGTAGTCGATGGTGGTATCCTGAATCAGCTTCATAAGATCACCCTGGGGCAGTTGTTCGAGGACAAGGTTGAGGTTTTGGTTCTTGGTAGAGAAGACGGAGAACAGGCGGATGATGTTGGGGTGTGACAGCTCCTGGAGGAATTTGATTTCGCGCAGAGAATCGTGTGAAATGCCCATTTCTTGGACTTCGGGTCCGACCTTGATCTTCTTGATAGCGACAAGTTGGGTGGGATCGGAAACGAGGTGAGCGGAGAAGACGTCGGCGTATTGACCAGAACCGAGTTTCTTGCCTGGAAGAAGTGAGTAGGTATGATTGAAGCGAACAAGGCAGGGGGCGTACCCTTGACATATTTGCGGCGCTCTTGGTCATCGAGCTGTTCGGCGATGTTTGTGGCAGAAGCAGGTGGAGCAGGGTGGACAGGATCGAGTGTTTGAGCTTGCATCTGAGTCGCCGCCTTGATGTTGGATCCGTTGGCGGGCCTGAACATGGCAGGCGATGCGGGCGAAAGACCCGTGCCCATCTTGTTCGTGTCGCGCAGCAACAACCGACTAGCGGACGAAGGAAAGTTGGAGCGTGTCGAGAGTCGAGAGTGCCATGACTATCGATGCGGAGCGGCGCTGCGGGCCGTGCCACACGGACCAAGCGCAACGAAGCAGCAGCGACAGCGACTTTTTGGCAGGCGCTGTCGTTCGTCCCTGCCGATTCGACACGCAGAGAGCCTTTGCGCCTACCACTCGCCTTCCGTTCCTTCTTCAATCTCTCGGTCTGTCGCTCTTGGAAACGCCAAACCACAATCACAACCCGAGCAGTCACATCACCACTCGGAGCAATCATGTTCGCCAGGCGGTCCCTACCCGTCAAGGCTCTGCCTACCACAACCTCCTTCGTCCAGACACAGCTGCGATGCCTGCACGCAAAAGTCGCCGCAAAGGATATCCCGAGACCTACTCCCTTCGTTCCGGACGCCCAAACCTTCCTCACTCTTATCGGCCGCAAAATGTCCCAGCACGCACAGAAGATTCCCGATTGGAACGCTCTCTTCTCACTGTCATCACTACAACTGCGCGAACTTGGTGTTGAGCCCGCTCGCAGTCGCCGCTACCTACTCCACTGGCGCAACAAGTTCCGTCAAGGCTCTTTCGGAATTGGTGGTGACTTGACCCATGTTCAAGATGGCGTCGGCGAGCTGAAGATTGTCGAGGTGCCCGCTGCTTCTGGTACCGCCACACTCACCAGCTCTCCCGGCATGCGCAAGATTATCGTCAACGTCCCTGCTGGTCAGGACAAGCCTTCACAGTCCCTCGACAAGGTCGTGCCTGTCCAAGGCACAAAGGTCGTCAGATCAAACATCATCGGTGGTCCCTACGTCGAGGCCATCAAGGAGAGACCCGGTGTCGCAAGGATCGTCGCAAAAGAGGGTATCTGGGAGATCAAGCGTGGTCACAAGATCGATGGTGGTGAAAGAAGAAAGGCCGAGGTGAGGTACAAGAGACGTGTCGAGGAGAGAAAGACCAGCAGAGGTTAGACATCTCTTTCTCGCCATTTGTAAAATACCAATGTACTTTCTATCATGCCCAAGTTTCTGTACATGTTCCTCTACATACTTTCGTCCAACTTTCTGGCTTGTACAAAATATGAGACACCCGGAAGGGAAATGATCGGCGCTGACATTCTAACATCATCATTCGACTTCTCAGTTCCAACTTTTGTTTCCCCCAACATTTCTGTCTCGAAAACTACACGTACGATGCAAGGATGGATATCGATGCTCCTACAAACCATCCAGGTGCTCTGATATTCTGGGCATACATTGTCGCTGCTCTGGCGTCCACTGGGGTCGTCTTAAACACCATCAGAAAATCACACCTAAAGAACAATGGCAGGCTCAAGAACCCTCCATTTCTCGCAATCCTGGCTATATCAAGTTTTGCTACTCTTTCCTACTATATGCTTAACGTTCTGATCCAATCCTACCAACAATGGACGACTCGCCACAATATTCCGCTAGGAGCCTTGATCGGACCAAACAGGACACCGCTACACTTGTGGCAATGGTCAATCACTTCTTCGCTGTTTCAAGATTTTGGTGAGGCCATTGTAGCCACTAAATCTCGGTATCTTCTCTCTTCTTCCGGCTTGTGGTCTACACTTGCCGTGGCAGTATACATGGGCATCGAAGGTCGAAGACACAAGGTACCCAATCTCTGGGCTTTCTTTGCACTTCTCGAGATTTTGCCGACATCGTTCGCTCAGACATTGTTCTATATCATGCTTTGTACCAAGCCTCAATCAGCGAATTCGAGTGTCCAATTGTTATCATACTGGCCACTATGGTATGCTGTGCCGCTCACATATGCGTATTGTCTCAACTCAGCACCTGGATATGCTGGACAAGGAGATTTGCTCATCTATACCATTCTCGTGGCACGTCTATTGCTTGTTCTCCCGTCAGTTTTGCCATTGAGCAGCTCGAATGATGAAACTCCCAACACTTTCAAGCATGCGGCAACCCTGCGCCTGTTTGTCTTTACAGTCGCCGTTCAATTCTTCACTCAGAAGAGTATCGGAGACTTGGGGCCGTTGAACAAGATGCCTTCGATCCTGCTGGAAGCTGTGAACAGTCACCCAGCAGTTCAGACCTTGAGCTATGATCTGCTACACAGTCTGATTGCATTTGGCTATTGGATGTTGCGAAGAGATAAGGCCGACCCAGTCGCAAGTGTTGCAGCAAGCCCACAAAAGATTTCTACCAAGAAGAAGCGCTAGGGCGAGAAGGCGTTATGCAAAAGAAACAGGAGTGGCGACCAACTCAGTCAGAGATCTCACCAAAAGAAGCAAAAAACCATCCTAGCTATGATAGCTAGTCTGGGAAAACCCCTTCCACTCTGCAGAGTATTCTACCTTTGCGAAGAAGAGACGGAACATAATGGTCCGCTACATCCGAGGGTCGAACCAAGGACTTCTAGGAGTTTTATCGCACTGGAATCACAAGTTGGTCTTACCGATTGGGCCAACTAAACCGATCGCTGGAAGGAGACCAGTTTGGCTGGTATATATGGCTACGATGCTATGGAAGTGACGGAATAAGTGGAAAGTGAATGTCTCCTGGCAGTGAGCAAAGTGAGTCGTCTCTTGCAGTGATAGAAACAGTGCAACCAATCATTGGTACAACACGATCACCTGGTGTTGTAGCAGAAGTCATACTCGGCGTGCTTTGTTGTTGATACACTTTTTCGTTGACGACCTCACTCTCACCTGTTTACTTCTGTCATCAATTCAACCGCGCTCCAACGCGCTTCTATCACAACATAGACGATTGTTTCTCTCAAAATTCTTTTGCTTGTATCGACCACCCTTCTTCCGTAAACACTTGCAAACATGGCTGTCACCAAGCCACCTTCTCCTCAGGAGACTCCAGTTCATCCTGACCGGGCGTAAGTCGCTACTTCGTCTTTCATCGCTCTGTTTCTGACAAAGACTCTAGTCCCATCACAGCACCATCCCTACAGACCACTGTGTCTACCACCGCCAAAGATCTTGCTGGATTCAAGATCTCGTCTGATGATCCACGTGATGATAGCTCCAGCACTGGAACACCCACCAACAAGGCCGACGATCTTTCGGACGTCAAGACCCCTGACGATCAACTCAACAACAAGAACAAATGTGCCAACTGCGGATGTCTTGACGCTAACGCTTACTGCGCCGGCTGCCATCAAGCACCCAACACTGACGGCACTCCTCACGTCAATGTGCGCTACTGCACCAGAGAGTGTCAGAAAGCTCATTGGCCCTCCCATCGCATCGAGTGCAAGAACCTGCAAGCTAGAAAGGCGCTCTTCAGAGCTGCTTGGCTCCTGCAGAAGATATGGTATGCCGTACGCAGAGAATCATTCGACAACGATTTGGTCAGCGCCGAGGAAGTCAATGGGGAGCTGTTGATCCAGGAAGGCAACTACGACCTCAAGTCCACGAAGAGGGAGAATGGATTCTACCGCGAGTTCCCGGACGCCATCTTCAAGAACAAGCAGGACGCAGAAGCTTCCTTGAATCTGCTATACTGTACTGATTCGGTGAGCCATATGTATATGGTGAATCACTGGCTGCTCAAAGGTAAATCTTGGAAAGACTATTCTCGTGAAAATGGGACTGACTTTGCTTCACGTTAGACATTTGCATGGACGTCAAGGAAACCAAAGTCAGGGTTCAAAAGCCGGCTCGCAAATCTCGTTACGCGTGCGACGAATGGAACCAAGACTTCCTTCACGAGGTTCTCCAAGTACGCTTACACTCGGGAGAGGTCTACGCCATCGACTTCACCGGAGCACAATACGGTTGGTACGAGCCCATCACCGAGTGGAGCAGATACAGTCTGCGCTGCAAAGAGATCATTCGCGTCTTAGCATTTGTCGTCGATGACAAGCGGCCACTTGGTTCTAGAGCTCGATCGATGCTGATGGGGACGTTCACGGATCCTTGGGACGACCGCAGCGACGTGCAGCGTGCGATCCCGATGTTCGGCGAATGTCTCAAACGCGAGTTCAACAAAGTGTTCGTTCAAGAGGTCGTAAGCAAGCATCCTCGTGGACTGGACATACTCAAGCTGGAAGCTCGGAAGTTCGAAGCAGTAGAGAAAGAAATTTTGTCGTTGACAAAGCAGATAGCTCACGAAGCGGCCGAGAAGGTCGACGTCCTCTTGCCAATCATCATAGATGAAGCATACCAGTGCAACGAGGAGATGCGCAAGCAGATCGCACCGGATACTGGAGCGATACTGAAGCGTGGGTTGCTCAAGCTAGCCGCTCTCTTCAACGGCGAATGGCTTAGAGATGATATGACGGGTCGCTTAACTTCAGTCTCGTTGAAGCGACTTATCGAAGACGAAGACTACGCGGTGAAGTGCATGAAAGGAGTCTTGGTCGAGCAAGAGCTTTGGGGAAACTTGAACTTGAACCACGGTTTAAGTTTCATTTGAGGGAAAGGCGGAATCGCTGCTAGACATGGAGAAGTAAAGGGCATAGATGGTCTAGGGAGGTCGAAGGTCAAGAAAGAGGAATGCAGGCGGAGAGGACCCCCGAGCGGAGGACGCGGAGAGCGACACCAGCCACAAGTTTGTAGATGGATAGATTGCCCCGCGCCACACCAGAATTAAAGGCTGCGTAAGCACGCGCGACCAGTCGTATACACTCGACTCGGCCTCAATATGCAACTGTAATTCTTAATCTCCTAGCAACAAGACATGGCAACCAAAGAAGGCGCCCCGCCGTCGAGTCGCGAGCGGCCTGCCACCATCACCACCCCGAGGGCACCCACGAGTAACGGCAACGGACACCTCGAAGTCGACGACATGCCAGAGTCACCCATCCACCCTATCCAGGAGGACTTGATGGCCCTGGCCAGACTGGGCGAACTACGATCCATCCAGAAGCTCTTTGACAGCGGCAAGGCATCGGCCACATCAGCAGATCCCCAAGGCATCACAGCCCTGCATGTAATACTCCCGGACGACATGCGCCAGGAACCACGAGCACTGACATGACACCACAGTGGGCTGCTATCAATGGACACTACGCTCTGTGTCACTACCTTCTCGAAGCCGGCGCAAACGTGGACGCAAAAGGCGGCGACGCAGAGGCAACCCCCGTGCTATGGGCTTCCAAGCGCTGCCACCTGGATGTCGTCAATCTCCTTCTCCAACAAGGCGCTGACCCTCTCCTGACCGACGACCAAGGATACAATCTTTTACATTCGGCCACTCTGGATGGGAACGTCTTCCAGCTTATTCTTCTACTACATCAAGCAGATGTACCCGTCGATATTCCCGATTCGCAAGGACATACAAGTCTCATGTGGGCTGCTTACAAGGGCTTCCCTGCCTGTCTGGATGTTCTGCTGAAATGGGGGGCCGATGTGCACGCAAGAGACGATTTGGGTTTTACCGCATTACACTGGGCCCTGGTCAAGGGCAGCTACAACTGCATTCAAAAACTCCTCGAATACGGTGCCGATCGATTTGTCGCAAACAACGATGGCAAGACTCCCGAGGTCACTGCAAGCGACATGAATTCGACACGCCAATGGCACCGCGCCCTCTCAGACAGCGGCTTCGATCCGTCAGGCAATCCTCGTGTCTTCCCCTTGGCTTTTGTCAAAGACACCAAAGTCTTCCTGGATAGATTCTTCTTCTGCTGGCCCTTTGTCGTTATTGGAGTCACGTTGTACATTCTGTCCATCATGCCGGTATACTTCGGCCTACCTATTTCTATGATCACATCATACCTTTTGCAATTAGCGTCGCAGAAGTTGCTCAAGTGGGCACCTAATGACATGAAACATATGCATAAAACGGTATGTATCATTCGTTCAAGCGGTCACTGTTACAATGCTAACACATTTTGAACAGCCATTCTTGGCCGGAGTTTTTGCAGCAACCTTAGCGTGGGTGGGCATCAGATACATCACTCACGTTCTTCCCAGTAAGGCAGTCACGACCCTTCTTCTTTCTGCATTTGCTAAAATTCGACAGCCACCTTTTCAAGCCACTTCTTCCTCAACTTGTTCTTCGTCGCCGCATTCGGCCTTTGTGCATACTACTACTTTACGGCCATGCTCATGGATCCTGGTTATATCCCTCGCTCGGCATCTCGCGGACAACAGAAAGCGACCATCGAAGAGCTCATCGAGGCCAAAGCCTTTGACGAACACCACTTTTGCACAATGTGCATGATCAGAAAACCACTACGGAGCAAGCACTGCAGGCGGTGCAATCGTTGCGTGGCAAGACATGATCATCATTGCCCTTGTAAATATATCCTTCGATCACCAGTCATTGAATCCCAAGCTAACTATATCTCAGGGTTGAACAACTGTGTAGGCGTCAACAACCACCGAGCCTTTGTCCTCTACATCATTTTCCTCCTCACCGGCATCGCTTTCCTCGTCCAACTCACGCTAGCCTACCTCGCGCTCCTCCCCACACCAGACCCCTCATCCACCAACTGCGCAGTCCTAAAACCAGAATTCTGCGCCCAATGGTCCAAAGATCCTTTCACTATCCTCGTAAATGGATGGGGCAGTGTTCAACTAACATGGACAATAATGCTTCTCTTCGTCCAACTCACTCAAATCGCCCGCGCAATGACGACTTGGGAAGCCATGCGCAATAACCACGCTGGTCCACTAGTCACTGCACTCACCACGGGTTCTACGTCGCAAGAAGGCGGTAGCATTGGCTCTTCAGGCGGCGGGCCCAGGACAGGCGTCCCTCGCACAAACACTGGCCCCGAGTCTTGCTTTGCGCAGTGGAAGCGTCTACTAGGCGTCGACACCTTCGTCGCAACTGCTCTCCACGGCTCCCGCGCCCAAGAAGTCCTTGCTCAACGGCGAGAGAACCCTTTTACCAAGGGTGTCGCCCGCAACTGCTCAGACTTCTGGTTCGACGGTGAGGGTGGCGGTGCGGTATCCATGTTTGGAGCTAAAGAGTTGGGCATGGGTTTGCTGGGTGGCATCAAAGTGGATTATAGGAGATTGTTTGATTTGCCGAGAGGTGCTGAGGAGGTTTAAGAAGTGTGTGTTCTGTAGAAGGTGGTTTGGGAGGAAGTGTTTGCTTCCTCTCTTGCATACTTTGATGTTGTAACGATCAATCAATTGTAGATATGGGTAACATCAAAGGTCAATCTAGCTCGACGCTGAAGATGACATACAAGTTCTAATAGACATAAGTTGAGCATATGATACTGTCTTGAGAGATCAACTCTGTCCTGAGTCACACTACCTTTCTGTCCAAGTCACTCGGTCTAATCTACTCTCTCCTGATGGCAACTGATTCGTACGATGCATGATGGGTAGGAATAGACTTTGTACAACTACATAGTTCAAAGAGGTCGTTACTTTTTACTCCCTGACAACCAACCCCCTGGCCTCAGACTCGGAGAAGAAGACGACCATACGCCATACCTTTCTTGCAAGTCCCTCGGCCTCTTCATCGAGTGTATCGCTCAACTCCTCCACAATCTCTTCAGGGCGACCATGTCTGCGCACGACACCCTCAATGACCTCGACAAGCATATCTTCCTGCACACCCAGAGATTCAAAAATCTTCTTTTGGACGTACGGACGCAGTTGTTCGTGGATCACAGAGTCGGGTAGGTGTGCCCATTTGACGGGCCAGCCGAAGAGATCGGCAAGAGATGTAGGGATGGATGCAGCGAGTGCGCGTGTGGCGGCTTGACGTTCGTCGTCGTTCATCTTTTCGCCAGCTGCAAGAGGCTTGAAGTCGACTGCACGCAGCAGAGCTTTCTTGCGATCTCCACTGCCTTGTGTAGTGTCGTCTTCGTCGTCGAGCAGGCCTTCCATCTCGGCCATGGTCTGTTGCTTGGCCACGCCCCGCTTCTGCTGCTCTTCCGGCTCTTCTGATCCTTCGCGGGCCGCGCCGTTACCACCGAAGCTGCCCAGGTTGAGTGTGAAGACCTTGGGTTGTGATTTCGTGGTGGCACTGCGGGTGGACAGCTCTTGACCGGCTTCGGCCAGGAAATCGTCAGCCATGCCGCGAGCACCGTCCATCTTGCGTTGCTCGCGCGCACGTTCTTTCCTCTCGTCCTCGCGATCCTGTTCGTCTCTAGAGCGTTCGGCATGCTTGAAGTCTCTGCGCGCGCGGATCCATGCCTTGCGGTCGCGGTAGAACAGCTCACTGGGTCTGCGCAATTCCTCCTCATCGTCGAATTCTTGGTATTTCTGCGCCAAAGTCTCACGGCGCTGCTGGCGAGCGCTTTGCTCGGCTTCCTCTTCTGCATCGGCTCGTGCAAGTGCCTGAATATGTCTTCTTTCCACATTGAGCCAGCGTCTTTCTTGGTCCAGGTACACTTTCTCCAACTCCGCGCTCTTGTTTTCCTCGCGACGTCGCTCAAGTTCCGAGTCAGAAGCCGGATCATCGTCGTCTTCAGACTTTCCGTTGACGAAGTTGACTCCGTCCACGTAGTCTTTGGGCATTTGTGCGCCTCGGTATCCCTTGGGGCCTGATGGTGCTCCAGCAACAGTGCGATCACGGGGGCCAACGGGTACACCATTGACACCTCCGGGGCCTGATGGAGCAGAAAGGGGAGGGGAAGCCAGGCGACTGGGTCTCGGTGCGGATCGATTGCGTTCGGCGGCCTCTAGTTCTTCCTCCTTGCGTAGACGCTCGAGATCGCGCTGAATACTGCGATCTCTGAAAGCTGCAATCTCGGCGGCGACTGTCTCGCGCATCTCGGCGGGGATGTCGGACAGTTCGTCTTCAGCAGTGACGGGAATAGTGATGACCTCTGCGCCGTCCGGCTTGTGGCCATCTTCCATGACAACGTCTCCGTTCTTGTCAAGGCCATTAATCAACGAGTCCTGGGACGAGAGGTGAGCCAGGACACGGTTCAGATCATCCTTTGCGGTGTCCAAACGGAACTGTAGTTCCTCGGCAGAAGGCTTTGACCATTTTTCGATGTACTCGAGTGAGTTTTGGTCAACGACGACCATGAGTGTGGCCTTCTTGACATTCCCTTCCTCATCTTTCAAAAGCTTGCCTTTTTCCCGCAGAGGTACTTGAATATCTTTGAGAACTTCCGTAGCTAGCTGTAAAGCACCAGCATCTTCATACTCGGCGAAGCCGAAGCGACAGGGCTTTCCATCGGCGTCGTTGACACGAGTCCAGCGACGCAATTTGACAGGACCTTGACCGCCGGCACCCAGGATATCTTCGAGCTGGGCGTCCTCGGGAACACCGTCAACCAAGCCTCCAATGAAAATGGTCCTGCTGACTTCTTCCAGAGTGGGAGGAACGAGTTGAAGGGTTTCACGCGGCATTCTTTGGTCGGCGCCGAGACCAGTGCGACTACGGTTTCCAGAAGCGTTATCGGGGGCGCGTGAATCGTAGCCATAGGTGGAAGGCTTGGAGGAGGACTGGCTGACACCAAGACGGATGACGGGGGCGTTGAAGTTGATGTCGGGCAGGTTTTGCGGCGGAGCGAAGGGAGCAGCAACTGAGGCAGGTCGACCAGGAAGGGGATTTGCGGCAGGACTCATGCCTGGTGGAGGAGACATGGCAGGTGCAGCACCTGAGAAGGTAGAGTCAGTGACTGGCCAAGTGTGATTGACATGCGGCAGATGTGTACCCATGGCTGGCGGAGGAGCCATGTTAGGCGGGTAGCCATACGGCGACCTGCCATACGATCCCGGAGCTGTGCACGATTAGCATATGGCCAGGATGAGAGACACAGCCGTAGGAGGACATACGGGGATAGTTGTTGTAAGCCATGGCACAGGTGGTGTCGTGGATGCAACAGGAAAGAACGAATTGCAGATGACAAGTTCAAGACTGCGCGCGCGACTGCCCCGAAGTTGCAACTCTCGCCGTCTTCCCGCAGCCTTGGCGCCGCTGTTGGAAAAGACGAGCACCACGAGCACGAGCGACATCAATTCTCTGTCATACACCTCCCACCATGGAATTGTCACAAGCCGCCGTGCGGACACTGACGCGCTGTCGTCCACTATCGCTATACTCATCGCCCATGTATCGCACCCAGCTCTCGCCCTTCGCCATCCGCTCCTTCACCACCACCCGCCTGCTACGTCAAGACCAGCCCGACGCCTTTATTCGCCAGCTCAGACACGAGGAGAAAGAGACACGGTCCCATGACATCTCTGCTACTGCTGGGGAAGATGCTGCCCCGACACACGCCCCCGCACAACAGCGCAACGAGACTTCCTCCATGGTCGACCTGATGGACAGCGCCCTTGATGGCTCAAAAGGCGTTCCCGGTGTTTCTGAACAACGCACCTCTCGATTCGCTACCCCCTCAGCCCAGGAGAAGAACCGTGTCAAGCCTATGGACTCCATGGAAGACTTCCTCACTAGTCTCAAACCTGGTAACAGATCGTCAGGCTCCTTAAACAGCCTCTACAAGCCCGAGATTAAACCCGTCAAGAGCCTCGATTTCACCCCCAGTCCCACCCTTGGCAAGACTGTCCAAGTCAAGAACGGTGGCGACGTCGGTCGCGCTTTCCGCGAGGTCGAACAACTTTGCGCCAGAAACAGAGTCCGTCAAGATTTCAACAAGCAGCGCTTTCACGAGCGTCCTGGTCTCAAGAGGAAGCGTCTACACTCTGAGCGCTGGCGAAGACGTTTCAAGGAGGCTTTCCGCGGTACCGTCAAGATGGTCAACCAGATGAGGAAACAGGGCTGGTAAAGGGTTGTTGTCTCTGTCTTCAAATTTGGTTCTTCATTCGCTGTACAAAATAAGCCGTGGCATGTACATCATGTCCGCATGGCACATGTCGGTATCTGGCCCCCCGATTGGCGATCCAAAGATGCCCATGGCAAGCGGGATCTGGTGTTTTGGTCGGAATGGCAATCTGTAAGAGTAGGGACCGCTTCTCAGGGTCGTCAATAAGAAGTCTTCCAAGCTTCTAAACACTCCCTTACCTGACTTTAGAGAGACAATTATGGTTTTCGTGCATGGTCAACCTGAATTTCAGTCTCCGTTATGCTGTAGGTATGACCCTGTTACTTATCTTATCTAGATATACACCAAGCGTAGGATGGTAACTTGGTGGTACGGGATGTAAAAGCATACATAACCACCTCATACATATATTTCAGCTCCAACTTATGTCGCCTCGCGCCTATGTGGTGGTCAGTGGCGTTGTACCAATAAATCTCAGGTCTGACCCAAGCACATCAACAAACCAGGTCGACTACAACTTGGTAGATCAAAGATCCTCAGCACCGTCACATCAGACTTGTCAGTTTCAATCTGTTGTAGATCAACCAGAGGCAGTGGCATTATATCAGAGCATATCGCAATACACTCGAGAAGCGATAGCCGAGTACAGATCAGTGACGCGGATCAATTTGATTAGACGCGGATCTAAGCGGACATAAGCTCAGGAGCACTGCAAAGCATGCGCAAGTTGACACCTTTTCCAAATGCTCACTGTGCAACGAAACCTCCCGACAGTCGTTCAAGATTACAAACTGTCAATGGGTCTTACCATTTGACTCTGTTGCAGACACAACAATGACTGGACAACTCAGTAACACCGAGGCGTGGTCCCTACTGGCTTGCTCTGCAGCCAGCCTTGGCGTACTCTCCAATACATGGAGCAGTGATGGCGCGCCGGTGTTTGCATCGCTTGCCTTGAGCGGTCTGGCATTCTCGTCATCATATGCTATCATAAGATGGACAGGAGATGCATTCATTCGGGTAGGGAGGAAAGGAAAGGATATGTCCAAGAAACAACCCATTGAACTGTCAGTAATATTCGCTTTGCAGTGAACAGAATTAATGCTGACTCGAGGTCTGCAGGCCAGAGATGATGGGGCTGGTCAGCGCTCTCGTATACCTCCTGTGTATCATCGCCTTTCTCCCATTCGCTTTCAAGCACGATATCGTAGCAGCGACTTCCGGGGGCGGCAACAAGGATATCATGATCGAAGCCCAGGAAGTCGAGACAGGAAGATTCCTGCACCGGTTTCCCCTTGAAAAGGTAAGTGCAACACTTTGAGCTGTGCTATAGTATTCTGACCAGACCAGCTTGCATCATACGGATTTGCATATGGCACTCTTGCGACGGTCATCATCCTCGGCATCATCGATGACTTCTTCGATATCAGATGGAGGCACAAGTTCTTCATTCCGGCTTTCGCATCCCTTCCTATTCTGGGCCTGTACTTTGTCGACTTTGGTGTCACTCAAGTCGTGGTTCCAATTCCACTGAGGCCATACTTGGGAGAGCTCGTCGATCTAGGCTCATTGTACTACCTGTACATGTCAGCCATCTCCATCTTCTGCCCTAACAGTATCAACATCCTTGCTGGTATCAACGGTATCGAGGTTGCTCAGTCGATCGTCATTGCATTGTTGATCCTCTTGAATGATGCATTCTATCTGGTTCCCTCGACGCCTACGCTCCACCCAGCAACTGACTCGCACCTTTTCTCGGTATATCTCTTGTTGCCGTTCCTTGGAGTGTCGCTTTCTCTTCTCAAACATAATTGGTTCCCCGCAAAGGTTTTCGTGGGTGACACATACTGCTACTTTGCCGGCATGGTGTTTGCCGTCGTGGGCATCATGGGTCACTTCAGCAAGACTCTGATACTTCTCTTCATCCCGCAAGTTCTCAACTTCATCTACTCGGCACCTCAACTCTTCCACATCGTCCCATGCCCTCGCCATAGACTACCTCGATTCAATCCCCGTACTGGACTTTTAGAGCCATCGAAGGCAACCTTCACGGCCGAAAAGCCTTTGAACAAATGGGTAGCGGAAGTGCTCAAGGTGCTGGATGTGGTGAAGCTACTGCGAGTCGAGACGGATGAGAAAGGAACGGTCACATCTACCACGAACCTGACGATCCTCAATTTATGGCTTGTGTGGAGAGGGCCCAAGAGAGAAGATCGTCTTGCTGTCGAGATCTTGGCCATGCAGACCTTCGTAGGCCTTCTCGGCCTCGCTGTGAGGCATCGCCTTGCTTTGGTCATATTCTCGCAGGACAACTTGTAGTTCTGCTTCATGAAATGTATATAGAATTGATATAGACTCTCAACCAAGATGACTCGTCTTGTGCGTACAACTAGACACCGAAGGCCCTTACATGACCAAAGGAAACACGCCCTAAGGCGGGGACTTCGGTGAAGGACATCCGCAAGTTTGATTCGATAAGGTAAACGTGCAAGACTGTACGTAATCAGAATGCGTAGTGGGGCTTGCAAAGGCAGATGATTGTTGAAAGGCTGCGAGATAGAGTAGACTTGATGGCTGGCGGCTAAACTGTCAACTCTCCTCCACAGCATGGATAAGCAGGGTCGATCGAATGCGGCAGGTGCGAACTGGAGATCTCCCGACGTTGTCTGAATCAGTATGATGGTAAACAGATGATCATCACGACAACGACAAACAGCAGAGGGGAAACAGTCATGGGCGAGATCGGAGGTTCTGAGCCAGCGACATCGCAACCGGGAGCGAGCTGCGAGGGGCACGGCCACTGTGGGGATCATCAAGCCAATCAGATTGAGGATTTTGTCAGTGAAGGCCGTCGAGATCGGAGGCTGCGGTCATCGAGAGCTGCCAAAGTACAAGTATAGATGGCGGCGGTTGGAAACATGTCTTCACACTTCATTGCCTCTTTCTTTCATTTTTGATACCCCCGCGTCCGTCACACATCACCGACGCCTTTTGCTATATCGTATACTCCTTCAATCCATCACAGAAACAAATCTAGCTATTCACAATGCCTGGTGTTGTCAAAGGACCCAGAACCTTGTACGACAAGGTCTTCCAGGACCACATTGTCGACGAGAGAGATGATGGCACAATCTTGCTCTACATCGACAGACATCTCGTTCACGAAGTCACATCGCCTCAGGCCTTTGAGGGGCTCAGAAACGCCAGCAGACAAGTCCGCAGACCCGACTGCACTCTTGTCACCACCGACCACAACGTGCCTACGTCATCAAGGAAAAACTTCAAGAGCGCTGCCACATTCATCGAGGAGGATGATTCGAGGTTACAATGCACCACTCTCGAGGACAACGTAAAGGAGTTCAACCTTACCTACTTTGGTATGGGAGACAAGAGGCAGGGAATTGTTCACATCATTGGCCCCGAGCAGGGCTTCACCCTCCCTGGCACCACCGTTGTCTGTGGTGACAGTCACACCTCGACCCACGGTGCTTTTGGCTCGCTCGCCTTCGGTATTGGTACGAGTGAGGTTGAGCACGTGCTCGCCACCCAGACCCTCATCACCCAGCGCAGCAAGAACATGCGTGTCCAGGTCGACGGCCAGCTCGCTCCCGGCGTCAGCAGTAAGGACATTGTCCTTTACGTTATTGGTCAGATCGGAACCGCAGGTGGTACCGGCTGTGTCATTGAGTTCTGCGGTTCCGCCATTCGCAGCCTCTCCATGGAAGCCAGAATGTCCATTTGCAACATGTCAATCGAGGGAGGTGCCAGAGCTGGAATGATCGCCCCTGACCAGATCACCTTCGACTATCTCAAGGGCAAGCCCCTTGCTCCCAAGGTTGACAGCCCCGAGTGGAAGAAGGCTGTTGCTTACTGGTCCTCCTTGAAGACCGACGACGGCGCCAAGTTCGACTACGACATCTTCATTGACGCCAAGGACATTGCTCCCACTGTCTCTTGGGGTACCTCGCCTCAGGATGTCATCCCGATTGACGGTGTTGTTCCTGGCCCCGACGACTTCCAGGACGAGAACAGAAAGAAGGCCTGCATCAGAGCCCTTGAGTACATGGGCCTTACCGCCGGCACTCCCATGGAGGAGGTCGTCTTGGACAAGGTCTTCATCGGATCCTGCACCAACGCCCGTATTGAAGATCTCCGTACTGCCGCTGGTATCGTCAAGGGCAAGAAGGTCGCATCCAACATCAAGCGCGCCATGGTTGTTCCCGGATCCGGTCTGGTCAAGCAGCGTGCTGAGTCCGAAGGTCTCGACCAAATCTTCATCGATGCTGGATTTGAGTGGAGAGAGGCCGGTTGCTCCATGTGTCTTGGTATGAACCCTGACATTCTCTCTCCCAAGGAGCGTTGTGCCTCTACCTCAAACCGTAACTTCGAGGGCAGACAAGGTGCCCAGGGTCGTACTCACTTGATGTCTCCTGCTATGGCTGCTGCTTGTGCTCTTGTTGGCAAGCTCGCCGATGTGCGCAAGCTCGATGGCTACCAGCAGGTGACTGGCAAGGCCCCTCGTGAGGTCTCAGCTGAGCCCGAGGTCGCTGCACCCGAGAGCGACGCTGATCTCGAGGAGATCATGGACCTCGATGAGACTTCCCAGGGCAACACCGTCTCCAGCGGTGCCCCCACCACCTCCACCGGCATGCCCAAGTTCACTCAACTCAAGGGTCTCGCCGCTCCCCTCGATCGCTCCAACGTCGATACTGACGCCATCATTCCCAAGCAGTTCTTGAAGACCATCAAGCGTTCTGGCCTCGGCTCAGCCTTGTTCAACGACTGGCGCTACAACGAGGACAAGAGCGAGAACTCTGACTTCGTTCTTAACCAGAAGCCTTTCCGTGACGCAAAGATCCTTGTCGTTCAGGGCCCCAACTTCGGCTGTGGCTCCAGCAGAGAGCACGCCCCTTGGGCCCTCCTCGATTTCGGTATCCTGTGTATTATCGCCCCCTCTTTCGGTGACATCTTCTTCAACAACTGCTTCAAGAACGGCATGCTCCCCATCCGCATCGGCGATGAGAAGGCCCTCAAAACCATCTTCGACGAAGCTAGCACTGGTTCAGAGATTGAAGTCGACCTTGTGAACCAGGAGATCAAGAAGGCTGACGGAACCGTCCTCTCATCCTTTGACGTCGAGGAGTTCCGCAAGCACTGTCTCGTCAACGGTCTTGACGACATTGGTCTCACCATGCAGATGGACGACAAGATTGTCAAGTTCGAGCGCAGACGTACTGAGGAGACTCCTTGGCTCGACGGCTCTGGCTTCCTCAAGCGTGACCGCAAGGGTCCTGTCAAGGTCGAAGCCGCACCGGTACCCAAGACCAACCGTGGCGAGGAGAAGACCGAGCCTCTTGAGTGGTAGAGTGTTATGCCAGTACAACGAACATCTGCTTTCATGGGAGTTTTTGCGATGCAATGGGAAAAAAGCGATTACAGGATCTTTTTGCAGACCATTTTGATGTGTTGTATTTTGATATCACGAGTGACTACGTTACCTACTATCTGTTTCATGTATATTTATATCCTTTCAGAAATCAATCGATGAACTCACTACACGAACTCATCTTCCCTCCTGCTACAATCTCAACACACATATACATCTAGAGCCGGCCAAATGGTTGTGTCGACAGAATCTAAACCCCGCGTATGTCCGAAGCCAAGATATATGCGATCTCGCACTTCCACACGCGGCTCCTTGGTCAACTTCACTTCGTTCTTCAACACGTAAATAAAACTAACTATATACAAATCGCTGTCCCGGTCGCATTCTGGTGACATCTAGCTTCTACTGACGCGTCCTCACCCGTCCTCGACTTTTTGACCCAAGCCCAGAAAATCACTCGTCTTCGACAGCGACCCTGTAACACCATCTTTGTGTATTTGGCCGGACAAGATATGGCCACTGACAGTTCTTTCCATCACTTCAGTCATGGACATCATGACCTGGTTCTAGCCGTCGACTACAACTTCTACGGTACGCGCATGGTCACCGCGTCATCTGACCATCGATTGAAGGTCTGGGACAGAAAGGACGACGGATGGACGGTGACCGACGTCTGGAAAGCGCATGATGCCGAAGTTACGGATGTAAGTCAATTCGCGGAATTGAACCGATATTCTTACATCTGACGGTCATAAGGTCAAATGGAATGGCCCCTTTGTAGGCGAGATCATAGGGAGCATTGGCGAGGATGGTCTTCTACGCGTATGGCAGGAAGACGTGCTTGAAGCACCTCTGTCTGGTCGTCGATTCAAGAAAATATATCAGCAACCTTCGGCGACACGAGTGCCGTACATGTCTCTGGATTTCAAGAATATCGGCACAGAAACCTATCTAGCTGTCATTTCACGCGACGGGCAACTGACGGTCTGTGAACCAGTTGATCACGACAATCTCTCAGAATGGCAAATACTGTGGCAAGATTATCTTTGCAAGACTCCGCAGAGGACAGAAGAGACTGGCTTCCGTCTAAGCTGGCATCACGAGAAGCTGCCGGCATGGCCTGCTATAATGGCTGGACTCGATCGGAAGAGTCTATCCTTGGCTGTTTCGGTCATGGACACCATCAAGATCTTCCGCAGTGACAAAGATCGCAAGTTCTACACGGCTGCCGAGCTCAAAGGATCGGACGCATTGATACGAGATGTCGCATGGGCAAATGGCTCAATGCGCGGCTTTGACGTGATCGCAACTGCCAGCAAGGATGGCGTTGTCCGTGTGTATGAGTTGCACACGCCAGGTATCTCGGAAACCTCAGCGTCGCAGCCTACAAATGCTACAGAGGTTCGCCCTGGACTCAAGTCACCGACATACGCCAAGCCCAATCAGTCAGGTATTGGCGCTGGGCTCGCTGGAGGGCCACGTAGCGGACGAAACGAGGAACAGGGACGTCCGGGCAGAGTCAACCAGGAAGCGAGACTTGCAGCTGAGCTATCTGCTCACAGCGGTGCGGTCTGGCGCGTCGGTTTCTCGCAGATGGGTAAGTGCGAGCTAGCATTCTTGCAGCTACCATGAGCTGATCTCGATAGGCGATTTACTAGTATCTACTGGTGACGATGGACTGGTGCAAGTCTGGAAAAAAGCCAGCAACGACCAATGGATGCAGTATGCAGAAGTCGATGCAATAAACGACAATTGAAATCCTCCAAGACGGAAATTGCGACTTGCAGGCTTGCGACGCATCATCAACGGCTTTTGCATCATCATGGATTCTCAAGGGTTGTCCCGATTGTGGAAGCAGCGATTGAGATAGTAACGCACCGGAAGGTGTTCCCCCCAGATTCCGATGGTTGACAGCGACCGTTGTTGGTTGACAGCGCAACCACACCACATTCCTCTGCCCTTCCATGGATGCTAGAAATACGGACATCGTCACCCAGCGACTCCATCATTTGCTTGCTCGACTATTCGCCGAAAACTTCAACTCCAGTTCTCCACGAAAACAAAATCCACCGACTAGTGCTTATAACCGTCCAGCCTCATATCATCATCGTACTGCGAGAAAAGTATGGTTAAGAGACACATTTCGCACTCCACCTAGAACACCGCAGCGACACTTTACAAACATAGATATAGATATGGGCGTCCGAGGTAGCGATGACTATCTCACAGCACGCGCAGCCAACCCAAGGACCGGTCTAATCAGCCCGAGTGTTGTGACAAACTTGACTCCCAGAACGCCCATATCGCCCGCCGAAGCACTTTCACTATTCGGGAGCGATCACATACTACCGTCGGACTCATCTCCAAGAGTCCGAGCAATCGAAGAGCCGCGATCAGCGTCGCCTCGACAGAGACCAGCAGGACCCAGGGGCCGGTGGCGTCAAGACTCGACAGGATGGAACATGGAACTAGACACGGAAGCCGGGTGTTCCAAGATCACCACAGCCAACTCGTCAGCCACCAGAGCCGACTTCCACGCGAGCGAAGATAGCTTTGTAATTCCCATGCCAACGGCCAAGGACCCACAGCCATACCAACAAGCAGATCAGGACAAGGCCGTGCAGTACTACAAAGACAAAGCACAACGTCTGTCACACAAAGAAGGAATGAATGGGAGGATGCACAGTATTGGCGCTGGACCTCGAAAGTTCGCCCAAGCCACGAAAGCACTACGAGACTTTAGCAACCCTCGCTCCTCATCACCCAAGGCCGAGGACAGTGCAGCAGGTCATGATGCATCTTCCCCACCGATATCTGCGTTCCCTGGTTTCGCTGCGTCATGCGAATCTCCATGCGGATCTCCACGCCCAACTCGCAAGTCAGTACACTCGCCAGCGCCTGAACTTGAGCGTAGAGATTCCGGTGTGAGCGTATCAACATCGTCCACTGCGCGAGAAAAGACAGCCCTTGCAGACAACAAGAGTCCCACCATAGGAGGAGCTGAACGTACACGATCCAACTCCAACACTTCACGCTTCCAGGATCTGCGACAGCTGCCTAGAGTCCGTGTTGTTCATCCGGATGGTCTAGCCGCGAAGGGCCATCATGAGAAGGCTGTGCCTCGAGAGTATACCTCTACCCCGCCTCCGCCTTATATGAGTCATTCGAACACACCTTCTATCTCTGGTGCGTCGATGGCCGAGTCACTGTCTCCTCTTGAAACCCAGGTGGTTGGGTTCTTGGCATGGGCGATCAATCAAATGTTCTGTAAACCAACACCATCCAGGCGTGACGGATCGCCGCAAGGGGCCAACATCGGTCTCACTCAAGCTATCCACATACTATCCGACTCGGCCACTAAACCTATCGAACGCTGGCAGGCGATCAAGTCTCTGGTACTCATGGCTGTAAGGGCCATCGCGATACTCTGCTGTCTTGCGATTGTCGTGCGTATTGGAACGGCTGTCGGAAGAGTGTTGGCAATCATGCTGTGGCCTGTCAGTATAGTCTGGGTGATTGTGAAATGGATGGTAGGGCTAGGATGAGAAGAGTGCAAAGTCAAATGTGTCTTTTGGTAGCGTTGATCGAGGAGCAACCTAGATAGTCACAATTGTATACTGAAGGCTCTTATCAATATTATGGGACGCATCTTATACTACTTCCAAGCTCTTGTCGATTCTATCAGAGAGTTATCACGTATTACTCCCCGCTTGAGGTCTGTACCCATGATGTGATAGATATTCTTGACGATGTTGCCACCACGCAGAGCTTTGTCTTCCTCTGTAAAGTTCCAACGCCGATCAGCAAGGAAAAGTATTCTTTCGTGACGTCGTCGATGTGATGTGAACTGGGTTGACGAGCACTTGCTAGCAACCAAGCCAATGCTTCATGTATGTGGCTCTTGGGTCTCTTGAATGCGAATCGAACCGGAGCCAACTGCCTCTCATTTGTCCAACCAGCGCCCGAATATGGCAATCATGCCATGATCGCCGACTCCAACGCACCACTTGCCATCGAGACTCCAATCCACTGCTCTGCACGCAAAATCGATGGGACAAGCGACCACCGTCGTCTTATGAGCGGTGTGTCGAACGTAGTTTCTCATGTCGCGTGGAGGTTTCTCCGGCTCGTCAGTTTCGTTCTCAGATGCTGTATCTAGAATCGCGGGCGTCGCGCCAGGAGCTGATGTGGGGGCACGCGCGGGAAGCAGCGAGTTACGGGGCACGAGTGATACTTTTGGCAAGGTCAGTCTTAGTCGATGATATGGTTAGGCTGGATTACATACCTCCTGAAGGCCTGCTCGCACGGCTGCTTGCTCTCGTGGAGTCGCTCGCAATGCTCCTAGCTCGTGTTGTATTGTTGAGTAGGACCAGTTCTGTGAGACCTCTTTTCCGCTTGTTGTTTTTGACAATATTGCCAGCATCACTATCAGGAGCACTACTGGCTCGTGTACCGTTAGCGGAAACTTGTGAGACGATGTCCTTCTTGCTTTTAACTTCATCGATAAGATCTCTGATCCGCTTCTTATCGTCAACAATAGGGACCAATTTATTGCTGGTCCAACGCTCCTCGAACCTCTGCAAATCCCAGAATGAGAATCGGGCCTTGGTATTGCCCATGACGAGCATGGGACGATAGCCGGGTTCCTTGAACAAACCGAAGCGCATGTAGAAGGGTGCCACGTTCGTCATGTCGAAGGTGCACAGTCGTTGGAAATCACCACCGAAGGCAGATCGTGTGGCTCGCCCATAACCAGGCATAGGTGGTTCTGGTGGTTGAGTATTGCCCGAATGAAAGCCGTCAATCTTCCACAGCATGATTTCGCCTCTGGTGACTTTTATGTTGTTTCCGGTGGACGCTTTGGAGAGAACCAGGTCACCCCAGAACCGGACACAGTCTACATAATCTGAATGCATTCCGATACTGGCAAAGTGAGGATAGACCACTACTGTCGGCTTGTCTTTTCCTGCGTTATGGTCTGGCACGGGTGGGATGCTCCACTGCATAGGTAAGCAATGACTCTGTGCCCCGACAGAAACAGGACTTACCAAGCAGATCATCGTATCCTGTCCACCGCTCAAAAGCCACCTACCGTTGTCATGGAAAGCCTGCAACGTGTGTCAGCATTGTGCATGGGTAGGTGCTAGGACACCCACGATAGAGAGGATTGTCTGCCTATGACCCTCCCCCGAGAGAATCGCTGCGCATGGCTGCCTGCGATACTGATCATCCAGATTCCATATTCGAATCGTGTAGTCGGCCGAACACGATGCGAGAATGTAGGGCGAAACTGGCGATGTTACCAAATCGTTGACGGCCTTTGCGATATCAGTCGGAGCCCAGAACAAATCGACTACATCTCACTCACACCTCCGTGTCCATAGAGAATCTGGTGTAACGAGTTAGCATGCATGCTCTTCGAATACAGACAGGGCGAGCTTACCCGAACCAACTCCCCTGTGACGACGTTCCAGATTTTGATGTTCTTCGATCCGGAACCAGCGACACAAACAAGAGGCTCGCCAGTATCGGCATCTACTGACCATGCAACACTGTTGAGAGACGAGTCTTCCTACGAGAGCAGTCAGCTACCGTACAAAGATTGGCACTGCATAAGCATTTTAGTCATACATCAGGGTCCTCAAGCAATCTCAGGACCTCCAAATTATTAGTCTTGGAGTTAGCAGACTTGCCGACAGGCTTGCATATGTAAATCTGCCTGTAGTTAGAGCTGGATGGAGAAACGTTTGTGAACGAATGATTGTATGTGGCTCACTTCTCTTGCTGCCACAGCGGCAAAGACGGGATCTTCACCCGGCGCAGTGTACGGGTAAAACTTTATGTCGTAGATTGAGACTGTTCGTCACATGAATCAGGTGAGGTCCGCTTGATAGAGAAGGTGGTTGTCGCAGACGAAAATGGTTGCGTACGTACCATTCTGTCCTTCATCCTTTTTAATATGTTTAGCGAGATGATTGGATGTTGGTAAACAATGATGGCAGAATTTGGAACGTACAGGTAATCGCAGCCACGCTTTAAGCTGCGGGAACTCCATCGCGAGGATGGTTGCTATCAGCGTCTATGTTGCATGGCGTGTAAGAGTGGTGGAAAGTGGCCGGATTGAGGCAACGCACGAAGTGCTTGTGCAGCAGGGAGGGAGTTCAGTTATGAGCGATTATGAAAGTCCACTGAGAGAAGCGGCTGTGAATGGACGTGTGGAGAGGCAGGCACAAACAAACGCGCCAACGCCAAATCCTGCGTGCTTGCCGAAGTTGATTTGACGACAAACACGAATGATCGACCAGTTCAGATTGCGAACAGCCTCTCGCTTGTCTTCACTCTGGATTATATCACTATGCAGACCAAACACTGCAATAGATGCACCTTTGGTGGCCGGCAAGCAAACACAAAAACAACTTGGAAGAGTAAGTAAGTTCCTTAATCGAGATTGTGACGAAAAATCTCGATCCGAGCTCAAGCAGGCAAAGACACCGACCGCGATTACCCTGCACATGGGCTGGTCTTGACTGGAGAGCGGACCTAAACGCCGGATCAGACTGGCAGTTATGACTTTGGAGCGACTGCCGAGACCTAGTACTTTGCGAGACAGGAACCATTCTCGAAAACTACTATGGACTCAGCTATATATGCACATACGATGTGCCGACTTCGCATGGACTATCTACTCAAGCCAGCAGACAATCATGCTGTCCGAAGTAGATCGGTCGCCCTACTCTCGATCTAATATGGTTGTAAGATTCCTGAGAGGGCGCCAAGTAGACGGGCTCGTGTGACGTAAGGAAAGTCTGCGGTTCGGTTCGTAGGGTAGACTCGGGCAGAGGCGAGCGTGATCAGACCGTGCTCTCTGAGTCTTGTCGGCCGCAATTTTACACCACCTTGTACTCGTCGCATCCCAAGTTTCGGTTGTGAAGAGAATTGTTGTCGCTAGCACGGACAAGGCGGTATATTGTTGCGCAACTACGACCCCATCCTGTCAGCTCCGAATCAAGCGCCGAGCCGGACTCGTCATTGCACCCTTTGCACCAGGACCACTATATAACCTAGAGACTCATGCCTCTCTCGAGCCCTCACGACTCTTGCCGCCTTGACAGCCATTAGCCCTAACTCTGTACGCCGAAGCCTCTGTCTCGACCAAGAGAGCGCATCAGGCTCGTCTCACACGTCAGCCAGCCAGCCAGCCAGAGCGTGTCTAAATCCCTGTCTTACGGACGCTACCTTTGCATTGCAGGGCCCTCGTCCATTGCGACGGACGTGCAGTAATCGCCCGATTGTAGCAGCCCGCATACACTGCCCTGGTCACGCACAAAACATATTCACCCACGCCAAAATATCTGTCTCCTGCTCCTCCACACTTGCTCGCCACCATGGACTTGACTTTCATCTCTATTCACGGTACGTCCATCTCCGACCCCCACTCTTCTTCTTCTTACTGACTACATCACAGACCTCACTCCCGATGCTCGTGTCCTCTATTCCTCCGATTCCATTGTCGACGTCCTAGGCTGGACACCAGATGAAGTTGTCAACCGCTCCTGCTGGGAATTTTTCTGTGAAGATGAACTGCCCTTCGCTCAAGCATTCCACAAGAAGGGTGTCCAGATGGACAAGGCCGCCGTTCTGTCCTATTGCCGGGTGAGGAACAAGGAAGGACAATGGACCGGTGTCGAATGCTGTTTCACCGTCGTCTATGATGTTATGATTGTCTGCACATCTGTCTATCGAAGGGGGTTGCCGAGTCAAAGTAGGTGCTTACCAAGTCCACCATACCATCATCTGCCTAACACTTCTTGCAGAACGAGCCGAAGAAGCCCCTATCATACGCCGCTTGTTCTCATCATCACCGCGGGATCCACGTTATCACATGTTGTCGCATATCTCAGACAAGTTTAGACGACCTGCCCCAAAGCCGACACATGAACCACGAGCCGCTTTGTTCCTGAACCGCTTTACTCGAACCTTGACCATCATGTATGCGACCGCCGGTCTGGAAGAGGTCATCGGCATCCCGGCCGATTACATGAGGGGCCGCAGCTTTTATTACTGTATCGCTGAAAATTGTTTGCAAGACGCTATCAAATGTCTTGAGAACGCAAAAGCGAATGATTCTATAGCATATCTTCGATTCTGGTTCCGGGATCCTCGCATAGATGATGACGTCACAACACCCATGGACGAGGAAAGCGACGACGAGATGACAGCACAGAGTAGTGTTGACCAAGACATTGGCGGCGGCGTTCACATCAATGAATCGCGTTCAGGATCCGAGAGCATGGATATCGACTCACACCACATTTCGAATTCTCGGACCACATCAGGACACAGTAGCACAGACGCACAAGACACGCATTCGGCAATATTTGGGGACTCTATGGCCGAGGAATCGTCGGCGTCTTCCACGACTTCGCCCGATGGAAGCGTCAGGCCACCTATTCAGCGTGATCCAATCGAGCTTGAAGCAGTCATATCTTGTACGTCCGACGGCCTTGTAGTATGTATGAGGCGGGCACGACCTATGATCCCAACACTGGCACGTTCGAGATACGAAAACGGTCTCTTTGCTGCTCCATGGGCAACGGAACCCATCCTACCACCAATGGAGGCACGCCCACAGCAAGCATTCGCCACAAATTTCGCACCATCACTAGGCCCGTTCAGTGCTCAAACAGATCACGTAAGAGCTGGCGGACCTGCTCAGGACGACTTTATGAATTCCATCCGGGACCAGGCTATCTTCGCATGGGCTTTAACTGGAATCAACGGTGCACTCCACCAATACGGTGCAAACAAACCATATGGAGAATCACTACCACTCGAAGGTCTCGAAGTGTGGGAATCCGACCCATACGCACAATCTGAGATCTTCAGGAGTGATTCTGGGTCAGGACTCGATGGCATGACGAAGGGTCATAGTCCAGCACAGATGTTTGGTGATCCTGGCCTTGACGGTTACAGGAAAAGGTAGAGCATATGGATCTCTGCCTACAACTCTCTTCTCTTCCATACTCTTGGTTGTTAGTGTTTTCTAACCACTCGATTTTTGTTTGCGATTAGCGGGAGTTCTGGGTTTGTAGAGGGGACAAAGCACACACGACGATGATGATTATGTATGAGGATGTTCCGGTTTTCTTTTTTCCCTTCCTTCTTGCTTACTCAATTCATCCTTAAGATGACTGTTGTGGTCGTGGCTTTAGGAAAAGCAGAGGCACAGAGTTTACCGTATCCTTCGTTGGCCTGCCTTGACAGTGTGATATTGAGTCTCCATTCACAGCTATATTGTGAAGAATCAGCATTTCTAGCACGTACGGCCACAGTCAGCTGAAAACTGGGCATCCCGTCCGCTCTGCCATACATAAGCAGTTGAACGGCAGATTAGTACTACGGTGGGTGACCACGTGGGAATTCCTGCTGCTGTACGTTTTGTCTTTTTGTCTTGATCAATGTCTTCGCGTTTTCGACATCTCTCTTCGCAATACGCTAGGGTCCATGACTCTTGCCCTTTTCTGATGAAGCCATAATATGCACAGTAGGACTTGTAGACCATGGAAAGGCATGGATGGTAGCTAAAGAGATCCGACACCAGGCCAACTCTCGATGACAATCGCTCTGTCTCTCCAGTATACTGTACATTTTGATAGCCACACGCGTTGCACTTCATGGAATATGGGTGATTGCAGTTTGTGTGTTCTATTTCAAAGATAATTGTAACCTCCGAACATCCGGTCATAGTCCTTCTAGCGAGCTGAGGACAACGTTGTTACCTCTGCTAGAAAGTGCAACGAAGAGCCACTCGTTCCGACAAATTGGTCAACCTCTCTACGAAGGCTCTATCACTGGATCCTCACTCCTGAGGTGGTTGATACAAACGATAACCAGCATTCCTAGGCCTGGTAACTCCTGCCAGAAGGTACTCTTCAGTGAACTGAGGGCAAGAGCAAGTCCTCCAGCGAGCACCGCACACATAGCAGAATTGAGCGCCACATACACATCTGTATATCGAGTTAGCTACATCGACTCCAAGGGTACATCATCATCAAATACTCACGTTATATGATTGGAGCCGGTTGTGAGAGCAATCACACGATGGCATTTTGTGTTGTAACAGCGCTGCCAGCCTTCCTTGTCGGCCAGCTCGAGTAAGCTTTGTGTATCCTCGTCTTTGGGGCAGTCGCCACGGTGTGCTGCTTCCTTGCAGATGGTGCAGGTTGTTTTGCCACAGTCGGGGCATGTTGCAACTTCGTCTTGGACATTGGTCTCAGGAACGAATGTCTTGCAGTTTGAACCACAGCAGCAGGTTCTTTTGTCAGGCTCCGTATCGTACTCAATCTTCTTATCCGCGTATCTTGCGACTAGCTTGTCGTCGAGCAGTGTCTTCACATTGTCGAAGACGATCTCCTGGTCGCAGCATTTTGGCGGGTACAGCGATTCGTCTCCGATGGTGTACTCGAACAAGTTTGCCAGGCATTCGCGGCAGTAGTAGTGGAGGTCACAGGGAGCCTTGAAGCTTTGGTATCTGGTGAAGAGTGACTCGCAACCTGTACAAGTCAAGAGTGCTGCCCTGGCTTCGTAGCGCAGAATGACTGCTTCAAGAGTACGTTCGAGTTCCTCCTGATTCGGCTCTGGTTCGAAGAGGACATGAAGTCCGAACCTGTGGTCGGCAATGTAAGTCTCAACTATACTTAGTTCCTCGAGTTGCAGGTTGAGGGCAAGGTCCATATCTTCATTGTCGGGAGTGATTGCATCGAGCTCTTCGCGCTGGAGACGAATGATCGTTTTCGCCAACATCTCATTCTTGGAAGCGTAGAGAAAGGACATCTTGGAGTGGATGTTGAGAAAGGGATGGTGGGAGATAATGCCAGTCAGTTGAACCTAGCCAGAAGAGATACTAAATACCACAATACTTCTATCAAGGCCGGCTGTTCAAGTACGCATGAGTGATACCATCCACAAAGGAGTCGAAGACATGCCCTGGAACGTCGCTCAACTTGAGACTTAGGAACAAAGATGTTGTCTGAGACTCATGTATGGAGATAGCCAGATATCCATCGAAGCTCTCCACGAGAGGACCATTGTCGAAACCAAGGAAACGAAGGAAACCAATGTCCAACAAACTGACACCAAGGACAAAGCTGAGAGAAAGATCTAGCCATTGTTGCTTTGAGCTTGTGAGACAGTCATGAAATTCTTGTTATAACATTGAAACCCCGCGGTCCAGGTAGCACAATCTGGCTTCGTGTGAACAAATAGTTGTTAACAACTGTGGTGTAGTAGTCAGTATTCTGGCATCGTTCGCCATTTGTCTCATTGATCTTGTTAGCTGTCTGCCTCTTGTCCATTCTTGCTGTATCAGAACTCTCCTCTGTAATAAGTTTCTGGCGTCATACGACAGCGAACTCCAAGACCATGTCCATCTCAAGCAGATACTATGCATTTTCGATATTGATTGCCGAGAATTCAACACGAATTCTACTAGTGCTTATAGCTTTGCGGTGTGATGTCCCGCATGAATACTGTGGTGATATACTTTCCGATCTGCCGAAACCCCGCTCTTTCTGATGACCACCGTTGTGGGTCTCTGTATAGCGCCAATAGTGGGTATATAGCATCTAGACAACGCCTATCCCAATTGTCCTTGGAGAACAACAATATTTTATCGTTCTAAACAACCACCATCTACAAGTAAGATTTGAAAATCATGACATTGCAAACACACATCCACGTCTCGAGCGAGCAGGGCCTATCCAGCATTACTACCTTGATTGTAGGCAGTAAAAGTGCTGCCCTCATCGATCCTCCTTTTCTGATCCCGGATGCCAAATCTATCGTCACTTGGATTAAAGACAAGACATCTCTGCCATTGAGAGCAGTATTTGTGACCCACCACCATCCCGATCACTTCTTCTCTGCCAACCCTATCCTCGAGGCCTTCCCAGACTCAAGATTCTTGGCTGCACCATACGTTCGTGCAGGAATTGATCGCGAGTATGAGGAGAAGGTCAAGTACTGGCCATTGGTGATGGGAAAGGAGATGGTGCCTGAGCAGCCAAGGAAGCCCGATGTATTCGAGCATAGCTTCTTCGTGCTTGATGGAGATGAGCAGTCGCCGATATGTCTGCTTGGTCCGGTGCAGGGTGACTCGATAGATCAGACATTGTTCTGGTTGCCAACGGAGAAGACGATCGTTTGCGGTGATGTGATATATGCGAGGAGCACGCACGTCTGGTAAGTCGAAGAGCATCAACATGCGTAATGGCGATTATGAATATGATCCTGACAACGGTACAGGGCGGCCGAGATAGAAACACCACAGATCTTGCACGCGTGGCAGAAATCGCTTGATCTCATCGCATCTCTGAACGCCACCAAGATAATCCCAGGACATCTGGAAAGTGGCTGGGAAATGGACGGTCAAGCTGATCTGGCACACACTCGTAAATATCTGCAGCTCTTCGACGACCTCATTCAGAACGCTTCTCAGCAGCACGAAGTCGATGAACTGTATCGAAAGTTCAAGGAAGCCTTCCCTAAAGCTGATAAGAATCTCGACTTCTTCCTCGGCCAACTTAGCAATGCTTTCGGCGCTGGGGGTAAAAAATGGGAAGAAAATAGACACCATAATGTTGATCAGCGTACGAAGGAGCAACTTGAAGGATTCATCATCTGATACGGAAAGAGCGAACATCTAGAGGAAAGCTTAGCGTAAACAGCACAGAATTTTGATCTCGACGTCGTGATCATGAGGAAGCCACAACTGGAGATAACCTCCTCATACTTCTGTTGATCCTTCAGGTTGTGGAGAGTGCCTGCTGCGTCACTCGACAAACTCATGCGACTAGCTAAACACGTTGTGCCAAGCCATGCAACAACCTTGATGTTCGTGGAGTAAGGTCGCTATCAACAGGTACTGTACGACTCGTTCCGTTCTCGCACCACGAACTCCTTAAGTCATCTGCAAGCCCAAATCCTGTGGGCCGCAGAAATCGGCTATTAATCGCAAATAGATCGCTTGCCACAAACATGCTTCGCTCGATGACAAAACGAGCTATATGGTCGAGTTGTTGCAAGAAATCTATTGGCACCATGTTGCGAGATTTGGTTGATATACATTTTTATTACTTTTGTCATAAATTGTACAGTCGGTCTTTCGTATCGTCGTCTATGCCAATCAACCGATTACTTCCCCAAGTTCGCCCGTAATATACTCAGTTGGGGCAAGTCTTGACAATATCACCAGGTTCGTTGGTGGTGCCATCAACAATGGCCCAAGTTTGACCCATGCAATAGAAAGGGCAGCAGTTCAACCAACGGAAAGGGCAATCGCGACGGTAGTAGTCGACGGCAGGTGCATCGGTCTCCTCCAATCTCATCTTGAAGGGAGTGCACTCATAGCTGTAAGCATTGGCCCAGAGAGAACCTCCGTAGACCAGAGGCTGAACCTTGAGGGTGATGCCCTTGTTGACATCGAATGCTTTGCAAGCAGCCCAGTCATTTCCCTGGAACCTGAGGACAGTCTCCTGAGCATAGTCGTCAAAGTCGATGGAGAAAGGACCGTTGGTGGCCTGTTCATCGGGGCCGGAGACCTTGTCGGTCTTGGGAAGAGTGTACTTCAAGTCTTGGTCGAAGACGTACATCTGCTGTCCCTGAGGGTCGGCGACGTTGAGCCAAAAGTCGTCGTTCGATCTTTGGGTGATGATGGTCTTGTTGGCAGAAGGGCAGCTACCGGAGCACTTGCCGTCGGCAGTTCCACCAACATTGAAGAGGCCGTTGATAGCCTGCACAAGCTGGCCGTCAATGGCAGGGGCTGTGTTATTCCAGACGTAGGGGATGTAGCTCTTTGCTGCCTCGGCAGAGAGGGCCATAGCGGCAACGGCAGAAATGATAGAGGTACGCATGATGACAGACGAATAAAGATGAAGTGGAAGTGTTTGATGAATGAAAGAACAGGAAGAAAATACCTGGACATGCCCTAGTTTTACCTTATATAATAAATTTTCCACATCGCAGTGGCCTTAGCTGCATGCAGCATGATGTTGTTCAACTTCGCGAGTCGATAACCTTTGCACCAAGTGGAGAGAAGGATGGACGCCGCAGGCCGCCGTGTTTATTTTCACCCGTACCCTCAAGCCAAGATGGATATTTCTCGTATTCTTTTTTCGAGGCCTCGGAGCCGCAGACTGAATCGTATTTATAGCTTTGTTGCTGGCGTCCAAGCTTGAGGCATCAACCCTAACGAGTCATTCTGATGATCAACGTCACGAGATGCAGAGCCAGTCGGCTGATTTCATGCAGTGGGAACCGCATGATGTCTTTACTGCTGGCAGGCAGGAACGTAGACCGAGCACACTGCTTTGGCAGCGCCATCTCGAGAGCACCCGATGGCCATGATGGACCATGAGCCAGAATGTGCTCTCAGCGAACGGATGACCACAGAATCGGCAACTCTGTGTGAGTCCCAAAAGCCTACAGATGCTTACCCAGGTCAGGATCTGGAAGCAGAGCGTCAATTTTGGCTATCTGTAAGTAACATGAGAGAAGGTGTCGACGAGATTGAGGAGGCTGGGAGGCTGGTGACGCGTGACGTAGGCGGCATTACGATGGTTCTTTTTTCGCGCCAGCGGACAGATTGATTCCTGACAACATCTTCCTCATTGTCGCGATGGCAAACAGCTGTATTGTACAGGAAGTGTCTTTACACGATCATGTAAAAGTGATAGAAGAGGTACAAGTCAACAACACCCGAAAGTGCAAGCCGAAGCGGGGAGCTGCGAGGAGTTGGATGGGACCCGAGGTCTGACAAAGACCCGGACGACATCAACACACATCATCGTAAGTTAGACAGCTAATGAAGCGATTAGCAGAAGTGCCGTAAGTAGAACTGTGCTTCGTTGAAATAACTACCACTCCCACAAGTTGAAGTGAAAGCTTGGGAGACAACATTCACTGAAGCCCCTCGCATGTCGCATTCACAAGAGATGACAACAACTATCCAGTAACCTGAAAACCAACACACCTTGCAATTCTTAGATCCAAACCAATCTGTCGACAGCAATCTTCTTTGCACAATGTCGGTCTTGCAATTCAATCTCAATGGCTTCACGCCAGGCGATCCTCACAATCTCTACCAAGCACACGCACAAGGAAGCAGCACAATCCAAAACGACATCCCTGAAGAAGTAGATGTCCTGATCGTCGGCTCAGGACCAGCAGGACTTGCACTCGCAGCACAACTTTCACTCTTCCCCAACATCACCACTCGCCTCGTTGAGCAAAAAGCCGAGAGGTTGACTCTCGGTCAAGCAGATGGCCTCCAAGTCCGGAGCATCGAAATGTTCGAGGCATATGGCTTCAGTGAGAGAGTACTCAAGGAAGCTTACTACATCAACGAAACCACTTTCTGGAAACCCGATGAGCGCAATCCGGAGTGCATAGTCAGAAGTGGCAGGATCAAGGACACTGGAGATGATCTGTCCGAGTTTCCGCATGTTATTCTCAATCAAGCCAGAGTTCACGACTTTTTCCTCGATGTCATGCTCAGATCGCCCACGAGACTGCAGCCATCTTATTCACGCAAGCTCAAGCAACTGGTTCTCCAACCAGCAGACGAGTCCTCGCCACAAGCAACATCATCCGTGCAAGTGCAACTCGAAAGAACAGACCCGGACCACGAGGGTCAACTCGAGAACGTACGTGCCAAATATGTAGTAGGCTGCGACGGAGCCCGCAGCGCCGTCCGTCAAGCCCTCGGTCTCAAACTCGAAGGCGACTCTGCAAACCAAGCATGGGGAGTCATGGACATACTCGCCGTCTCCGACTTCCCAGACTGGAGAACCAAAGTCGCCATCCACTCTGCAACCCAAGGCAGTATCCTGATCATCCCCAGAGAAGGAGGCTATCTCGTACGCCTGTACATCGAACTCGACAAATTATCCGCCAACGAGCGCATCTCTAGCAAGAACATCTCAGCAGACCAACTCATTCAGACTGCAAAACGCATCTTCCACCCTTACACTTTGGACGTCAAGGAGGTCATCTGGCACTCAGTGTACGAGATTGGTCAACGCCTCTGCAGCAGATTTGACAATCTGACCGCTCAAGAAGCACTCTCCAAAAGCCCGAACATCTTCATCGCAGGCGACGCATGCCACACTCACAGCCCCAAAGCCGGTCAAGGCATGAATGTAAGCATGCAAGATGGCTTCAATCTAGCCTGGAAGCTAGCCGCTGTGCTCAACAACACAGCGTCACCTTCGATCCTGCACACGTACTCCACCGAACGTCAAAAAGTGGCTCAAGATCTGATCAACTTTGATCGCGAGATCGCTTCCATGTTCAGTGCTCGTCCCAAAACCACTGGTGGCACTATCGACAACGATGGAATAGATCCTGCTGAATTCCAGGCTTTCTTTGAGAAACAGGGCTTATTCATGGCAGGTTTGGGAACAGCATATGCTCCTTCCCTCATCACTGCCACTCCAGTCCACCAAGAACTGGCAAAGGGCTTCCCCATCGGTGAGCGTCTACACTCAGCACCAGTGATTCGCTTAGCAGATGCAAAGCCCATTCAGCTCGGCCACATCGTCAAGGCAGACGGCAGATGGAGAATCTTCATCTTTGCTTCTGCCGAGGATCCCGCAGCGCCTTCTTCATCGTTCCAAGTCGCTTGCAGGGCCATTGCAGAAATGGTGATCGCATTCACGCCTGCGGGTGCCGATGTGGATTCTGTGATTGATGTCCGAGGTGTTTTGCAGCAGGGACATGCCTCGCTGAACATCAACGATATGCCTGCTATTGCATGGCCGCAGAAGGGAAGACTTGGCCTCAGGGACTATGAGAAGGTTTTCTGTGCAGAGGCTATTATTGGACACAAGGATGTCTTCACTGCTAGGCAGATCAATCGTGAGAGGGGCTGCGTTGTCGTCGTGAGACCGGACCAGTACGTCGCCAACATCCTGCCTCTGGGTGACCACGATGGACTTGGAAAGTTTTTCGCAGGTTTCATGCGTACAAGGGGTTGAGAAGGGCATCGGACACCAAAGCTAGTCGAAAGTTTGTATTATAGCATCAAGCCAAGAACAAGAAAAGGGAGTTTCTAAGGCTAGTCAAACCCATCTACCTCTTCTGTCTCTTAGCACTACGTCCCTCTTCCTCCTCTTGCACAGGCTTGTACTTCTCCAACTGTGCAGGAATAAACTCCTTGGCCTCCTTCAGTAGCTTCTTCTCTCCAAGACGCACAAACACGGCCATCTTGTGTCTAGCATCGAGGTCGGGATTTTTCAGAAGTTGCTCATCTTGCTCCACTGTAGTACCATATTGTGCCAGCCTTGCTGGAATCACCGCGTCCAGAATCTCGTAGTAAGCCAGTTTCAGTTGTTTGCGCTGTGCCTTGTTGGGGCCACGGTTGACGTCGATGCCCATCGCCGGACCGATGACTTGGCAGATTTGCTCTTCGAGTTCTTCGGGGAAAGTGACGAACTTGGCTGGGTGAGTGTTAACTCCAGTATCATCGGGCTCACCAGAGTCGCGGTCGAGAACAAAGCCCTCTTCCATATCTTCCTCGTCCAAAGAGCCCTTCTTGCCGGTATATCTCTTGTCGATAGTGCTGGAGATGATCTCCCAAGGTACCTCAACGACATCATATCTTGCGTGCTTTGTTGAAGTGTAGCCATAACGACGTAGGAGATCGCAGTTTGGCAGAGGACCGTAGTAGTTGAGGACCTCCTCTCCAGCCTTGATCTCCCTCAGCGAGGTCATTGTCAAAGAGTCCTCGCCGTGGTTGAGATGTGCGTTGAACTCTGCATCGGCATTGAGCAGGTCAGCCATGGGTACCATGCCCATTGCTTGAGTGCCCTCCAAGTCCTGAACCCAACCTTCTTGCTCATCGTCTTCCTCTTCCTCGTTGTTCTCCAGATCGAAAGCGTAAGCCATGATGATACTGCCCATGCGGTGTGCAAGTTCGACAACTTGCTCATCAGACAACTTTTGAGCCCCACCAGCATAAAACACGTCCTCGTGAGCCTTGACAACGGGCAAGACTTTTGTCTTGAACATCTCATCGGCAGACTCCTTGCCAACCTTGTCCTTGACAGCACTGGCTTGCAGCTCGTTGAGTTCGCTTTGAGTCCAGAACATTAGAGTGTCAAAAGTCTCGGGCAGGACCTCGAAGTAAGTCTTCCAAGCAGAGTTATCACCCTGCAAATACTCGTACACCATGACCATGATCAGATCCAGCCAGGGGTCAGGCATGCTCAATTCCTCTGCCTCATCATCTCCATCAGCCATACCATCATCACCATCGGCGTCAAGATTCTTCAATCCAGTAAAAATTCTTGGCAGTTTCTTTGATAGATCCGAGTTCTCGACACTGATGACGCTTTTCCTGGGGATTGTGAAGAGATCTGTCTCGGCAGGGATGTTCGAGGTGGCAATGATACCTCGCCCAGCTCCTCTGTCTCTCAGATCGGCAAGTTGAAGTCGAGAGTCGTATGTGGCTCCAGATTGAGATTTGAACCAGTTCAAGAAGACATCGGACTTTGCTTGGAAGTCGGCCATGGTCAAGCAAGCTTTGCAGTTTCTTGGTGTGGCTGATATATAGATTTTCCTCTTGTCCTTTGAGATCGTTATCTAGCGTGTGATTGAAGTGGTCGGCCTAGATTGTGCGATGAAATGAATGAGATATGTCGAGAATGTCAAAAATAAAGTCGATGAAATAAAGCTCGAGGTGCAAAATGTTTTTGCAGGCAAACAATGCTTCACGGAGAAAACGCCACAAAGTCCGAGTGAAAGTCTGGCAGGCACAGACGACCAAGGACTTGCAGCAATTGTCCTCGACTCGAATAGCATTTCCTTTGTGAGAGAACCTTCAGATTGTTTTGATCAATAGATAACATTTTTGTTCCACTTTTGCCTATACAAACGCCAGACGTCTGATCACAGTAGTACAAAGACCTTGGCCCAAGAAGAAAATAAAAGACAACCGATATAGCCACACCAAAACACCTTGCTCATGCACAAATCTATTCCTTGGTCTGTCCCTTCTCGATCTTTCTTCTCTTGCCTCTCAGCTTCTCGGCCTCTGCGTCCTTCTTTGCGTTCGAGTACTGCATCTTCTCGAAGATCTTGCGCTTGCGACGACTCATCATCATCTTTTGGCGATCTGTCTCTTCTTGTGCCTCCTTGCGTTGGCGCGAGATGGCCTTCTGTGCCTTCTCAGCCTCCTTCTTGCGCAGAGCCTTGGCAGGTGTGGCACCAGCATCGGCGGTCAGCGAACGGCCTTCTGCCTCAGCAGCAAGCTCTCGCTGGTGACGGGTGGCCTCATCCTCGGACTCGTCCTCCTGTTCGTCCTCGGTGAAACCGCCGAATTCTTCGTCCTTGGCGGGCTCCTCCTCTTCATCCTCGTCATCGTCGGACTCTGCGAGCTCGACATCCATACCTTCGCCGCTGACGACCTCCTTACCGCCTTGCTGCAAAAGTTTTGACTCCAAGTTGCGAGCTTCGCCGTCTCCACGGACACCTTCAACTTCCTCGCCATCCGAACCAGCATCCTCATCGGCCATCTCTTCGTCTGACTCTGCCTCGGCAGCCAAAGCCTCGCCCTCGTTCTCCTGCTCGGCCAAGGACTTGGTAGGGTCGTATTCACCTTGCTTGGGCTTGACCCAGGGCGAAAGATGGGGAGGGAGAGTGGCCCCAGGAGCGTAAAGGTCAGCTCTCAACAGCTTGCCTGCGTTGATGCAGTCCCAAACCCACTGGGGCTGGATGTAAACACGTCCAGGAACACGCTCGCCAGGTCTCAAACGCTTGGACGCGTTGGCTGCAGCGGTCTCCTCGTCCTCGACGGGCATGGCAGGAAGAGGCAGGTTAGGTCTGTCAACAATCTGGTGAGTGATGCGACGGTCAGCCTCGTCGGATGTGTAGGCGCCCTCGCCCAAAACAGTGTCCCATGCTACACGCTTGCAACCAAATGCACGCAGAATGAATTCCAGAGGGTGGCGGGGAGTTTCGCGCGAAAGATAGATTGTGAAAGGCTCGAAAAGATTGGCGGCGGTTGAAGCGGAAACGGTAGGTTGGTGCAGAACATCCGACTCGGGGTCGATAGGTGCAGGGAAAGCATCGAGTTCTCCGTCTTGTCTGTCCTCCTCTTCTTGGTCCTTGGGGTTTGATGAGGGGGTCTCCTGCGCTGTAGCGTATGAGCTGGTAGGCTCTTCGCCGGATGGCATTTCCAGAAGCTTGTCGGCCTCAGCTTGGGCAGTGGCAGAAACTTGCTTGGGAGCAGCAGCGGGCTGCTCGACCTGGTTGTCCAGAGCACCAGCAACGTTGCGACCCTCGATGGCGAAGGCGGCCAACTCGGCACCTTGCTCGTCAGCCTTGGCATCGAACTTGGGAGGATAGACCAGGCCGAGGCTGGTGTAGAGTCTGTAGTTTACGAAACCGAGGAGAGTTGTGTAGAACTGGACAAAGGTGCCCATGATGCGGAAATCGACATCGCCGGTGACGCGCTGGACGAACTTGTAGGGAACAAGCCACAGAATGTCCTGACCCTGGATAGTGGCCTGGTAGTAGATACCCTTAATGGAAAGGAAACTCTTGCGCAAGCTGTTGCTGCGGATGAGGTAGTGCTCGAACTCGTGAGTGAGACGCTGGCAGAGCTGGATGGTCTTGGGAGGAACAGTCTCGGTGGAGGGAAGGTTGGCGAAAAGGAAGAGCATGGAGAGACAGTCGTCGAGGTCGCGGAGGGCGTCGACGAAAGTAGGGTAGCGCTCCTTGATGATGTGGTCGAGGGTCATCTTGGGAGTGAGGTTCTTCTCCATGCGGTTTGCGTCCGAGACCTCATTGCGACCGAGAGCACGACCAATCTTCTTGGCCAGAGCCTTGTGGTCGCGGAACTTGTTGAGGAGAGGCTCATGGAGCAGGTACTGGATGTCGCGGGTGTAGTAGAAGGTGGTGGCCTGGGTCGAGTTGGAGTTCTTGGCTGCCTTTTTCTTGTTACGAGGTTCACGAGGGTAGATTCCTGCAGAGTATGTTAGACTTTGGGAGGTCGAGGGAGCCGGAGAGTGTGGTACCCTTGAAGATACACAGGCGACGGAAGTCAGGTAGTGAAATCTGCAGTTTGCGCACAGCCTGGGTACGGGTAATGTAGTTTTTGGCCGCGCCCTTCTGGCCTGGAAGGAAGTCAGTATAGCGGATGCAAGAAGCAGCGACAGCGGTTCGACGCACCTCTTCTCTGAATTTTGGCCATGATGAATGCGACAAATAATTACACAAATGGATGGTCAAAGGCAGGCTGAGGCGCGAGAACCAAAATTTCCCTTGTCGAACTTTCGAGGAAGGTGCCCTCACCGCCTTCGGCGTACCTTCCGTATTGGCCCGAGAGAGGCATTGCGGAGAGAGCAGCGGCTTTCCCGAGTCTCGACCCTCTGACCATTTATTGATGTCTAGACAGTGTGCAGCAACCATGTCGACCTCGACGTACGACAATATACTCTTTGGATCGGCTGCTGCTGTACGACTGCTGCTACCATGGGCCTTTCCCGGTCTGCCCGACCTCCTTAGTGGACGTGTCGAGCTCTCGACACCCGTGACGGGCTTCAAGAGATGTATGCGCCTGCCGACCCCTCGCTCTCAGCAAGAGTCAAGAGCTGAATTGCCATTCTATCACAGTGCAAGAAGGTCTTTTTCTATACAACCATGGTCTATCGCCATACGACGGAGGTGTTTTCCACCAGGCCCCCATCCTCCTGCCGCTCTTCTCGCTCCTCCCTGATCCCACACGCTACCCTCTCGTCACCGTCTTGCTATATACACTGGTCGATCTGGCGAGCGCATACGCTCTCATGCAAATCTTTGCGTCTGGCCAGTCATATACCACCCGATTCTTCACATCATCGCGCGAGTCGAAGCGCTGGTCGTCTTCTGCTGTCGCTGCCGCATACCTCTTCAACCCCTTTGTCATCTTGACATGTCTGGCCCGTTCCACAAATGTCTTTGGGAACCTCTTTGTTCTCATCGCTATTCTCAAGGCTTGCCGCGGTGCCGTTCTAGGCTCTGCCTTCGCTCTGGCCATTGCCTCGTACATGTCGTTGCATCCGCTACTGCTGCTTCCACCCCTTGCCATTCTGTGCTACGATTCATGGGTCCTCCGTCGTAGCAAGACCCACCAGAATGCGTCAACTGCCACCTTGGCCTCCTTTGCTGCGCGCTATACACTTGTGCTTGTGGCTGCCATTGCCATCTTGTTTGCTTTGTCATACGCACTGATCGGCGACTGGTCTTTCATCTCATCCGTTTACGCCTCTCGTCTTCTGCTGCCCGACTTGACCCCCAATGTTGGTCTATGGTGGTACTTCTTCATCGAAATCTTCGACTCGTTCCGCAACTTCTTCCTTGGAGTCTTCTGGCTGCACATGGCATCGTACTCTCCGGCACTCACAATCCGTCTTCGCGAACAGCCGCTAGCTGCTGTTGTGCTTTTGTGCGGTATCTTTGCCGTCTTTCAGCCATACGCCAATGTTGGTGATGCTGGCTTCTGGCTTTCCATGCTCTCCATGTATGGTCATGTTCACGAACGTGAGTACTTCTGACCCCTTTTCAACCATAACTGCATCGAATAGTTGACTGACATGGCAAACACCGCAGTTTCACGATATGCTTTCCCTGCCATCAGTGCCCTGATATACACCACCTTGCTCGGTCCTGCCTTCTACTACCTCTGGGTCTATGCTGGCAGTGGCAATGCAAACTTCTTCTACGCCATTACGCTCGTGTGGAGTCTGGCTCTTTCCGTCATTCTGGCAGATATGCTCTACGCCGTCATCAGAGACGAGTGGGAAAAGGAGCGTCCCGAGATGAAGGGCAGAGAAGCCAGGCAAATATGAGGAAACGCTTTCTAAATAAAAGTCGAATTGAGATTCTTTGGCCTGTTTGATCAGAATGAAAACTTTTGATTCTTTTGTATTCCTGTCCGTGTCTAGGACACACTTCGTTATCTTTCGTTATAGATTGCTTGTCAAAATAGAGAGCTTGGAGATGTTTATGCTGAGCCATTGGTAGCGGCATGCTTTCTTCTCTTCTGAACGGCATCGGCCAACTCGGCCAAAACCTTCTCGGTGTCATCCCAGCCGATACATGCATCGGTGATGGAGACTGCGTATTTGAGGCCCGACTTTCCTTCCTTGGGCATCTTTTGGTTGCCCTCGTTGATGTGCGATTCGATCATGACGCTCATGATGGCTTCTTCGCCGGCGGCGATCTGGGTGGCGAGTTCGTGAGCGACCTTTGGCTGGTTCATGTGGTTCTTTTCCGAGTTGCCGTGGCTGTTTTGAGAATGTCAGTCTTGCTGTCGCTTTTGTGAATCTTTTTGGTCTGATCATAACGTACCTGCAGTCGACCATGAGTCTGGGCTTGGTGTAGCCAATCTTCTGGAGCTTCTCCTTTGACTCTTGAATGTCCTTGGGGTGGTAGTTGGTTCCCTTCTTTCCACCTCTGAGAATCACGAAGCAGTCCTCGTTGCCAGCGGTGCCGACAATGGCGACATTGCCGGGCTTTGTGACGGACAAGAAGTGGTGGGGGTTCTTGACAGCGCCAATGGCGTCAATGGCAACATCGAGAGTGCCGTCGGTGCCGTTCTTGAAGCCAACGGGGAAAGAGAGACCAGAGGCCAATTCACGGTGAACCTGGGACTCTGTTGTGCGTGCGCCAATGGCACCCAGAGACAAGAGATCGGCGGTGTACTGAGGGGTGATGGTATCCAGCATCTCACTGGCAATGGGCATGCCTCTCTCGGTCAGGTCGAGGTAGAGCTGTCTCGAGACACGGAGACCTCTGTTGATGTTGAAGCTGTCGTCAAGATCGGGGTCGTTGATCAGACCCTTCCAGCCAACAGTGGTGCGAGGCTTCTCGAGGTAGGCGCGCATGATGATGACCAGCTCATCCTCGTACTTCTCCTTCATGGCAGACAGCTTGTCGCAGTACTCGAGAGCGGCCTTGGGGTCGTGCAGCGAACAAGGGCCAATGACGACCAGCAGTCTGTTTCTCTCGTCTCTGCCTTGGACAACATCTGAAGCCTCGTCGCGACCCTTGAGAACGGTGTCTTTTGACTTTTGCGATTGTCTGATTTCGTGCTGGAGAAGATCAGGGGCGGTCAGGGGAGTCATGCCACGGATGCGCCAGTTCTCGGGGGTGGAACGGTCGCCGACCGAGGCGTTCTCCATGAAGAACTGTATACCATGTCAGACGTGGTTCTTGCTTAGTTCGAAGCGGCGTTGGGGAAAGTCGCGGGGCAACTTTTTCCTGGAGAAGGCGCGAGGACTTACTTCTGTCGACATGATGTGTATGTGTGATGTGAGGAACGATGCAGATACTCAGGTATACGCAGAAGAAACAGTGAATTGGGGTATCAAGACGTGGGAAGGAAAGAAACAACAATGTAAAGTGGAAGGAGGAAAGGTCAGCAGCAAATAGTTCGTGAGTCAACCGTCACTCTGCCATCTGCTATTCTCTAGCCTTCGGGCCGACAAGCCACACACGCATAGCCTTTACTCAGCTTATGATTCGCTCAGTCTAGATTTATCGACCACCGGTATCGCTCCTTCCTCTTTTCACCATCTGCTTCCAAGCGATGTGTGCGCCCTGATGTGGTGTTACTACAACATGCATTCCCTGCTGTACCTTTCCTGAGATGCAACTCAGAGCACATGTTCTAGACTGTCTATTCCTCACTGCAAGAGAAAATGTATCTCATGACGTCAAATGCGGGGTGCGGTGCTACTGCTGAGGATCTGAGATGATTGAGCCATCGAGTTCATCATGATGAGTATAACAGCGGGTCTCACGGAATCGCCCCATTGAGAGCTATGTATATGAACAGCAACCCTCCTCTTGTTCCTGACTTGACCATTTCGACTGCACAACAATTCACCATGCCGCTCACCACAGAAAACGTCAAAAACATCCCCACCTGCTTCGCCAGTGTATCGATTGGTTGCAGAGATGAACACACCCTTCCCAAGAAGCTAGAAGCAATCTCCGAGGCACGCTTCAGTGCCATTGAGCTTGGATTCCCCGATCTCCTGGCTTTTGCATCAACGTATATGAAGAAAGAGGTCGGAGCATATGACTACGATGATCTTGTCATCTCCGCCAAGGTGGTCAAGGCCATGTGCGATGCAAAGAAGCTGAAGGTTTTGATTCTTCAACCATTCGCCAACTTCGAGGGCTGGCCGCAGGGTAGCGAGGAGAGAAAGGATGCTTTCACCCGTGCTGAAGGCTGGATCAGAATCATGGAAGCTGTTGGAACAGACATGCTCCAGGTAAGGAATACGCATGTCTGTGTCTCGATATATGTATACACTAACCACGACACAGGTCGGTTCCTCAGATACACCGGCCGACAAGATTGGCGCAGACCGCAGCCGCTTCGTTAGCGACCTACAGGAACTCGCCGACATGCTCGCAAAGAAGAACTTCCGTCTGGCTTACGAGAACTGGTGCTGGTCAACCCACGCCCCTACATGGAAAGACGTATGGGACATTGTACAAAAGGTCGACCGCCCCAACGTCGGTCTCTGTCTAGACACTTTCCAGTCCGCCGGCTACGAGTGGGCAGACCCAACCACAGAGTCAGGCTTGGTAGACAAGCCCAAGGATCAGCTGGAGAGAGACTGGAAGGATTCATGCGACGAGCTCTCTCGCACTATTCCCGCAGACAAGATTTTCTTCCTCCAGATCAGTGATGCGTACAAGCCTAAGCAGCCCTTCAGCAAAGACGTCGATGAGTCTGGAACCCGCTCTAGAGGTCGCTGGAGCCATGACTTCCGACCTCTCCCCTTCCAAGGCTACCTACCTGTTGTCGACTTCACACGCGCTGTCTTGAAGACGGGCTTCCGTGGTTACTTCTCGTACGAGGTCTTTGACGGGGGTGAGGATGGTAAGGGCAAGGACTACGAGTTGCAAGACTTTGCGAATGAGGCGATGGGCACTCAGTGGAAGCTCTTGACGGCGTGTGTCGAAGCTTAGGGAGTGTTTGGGGTTTGCCGTTCCAGTCAGCTCGTGGTTGCACGAAATCATATGTAGTATTCACAGACCATATTTGATCATGCTGCAGCTTCCGCCATGCCCCCTTCCCGTGTGCATGAGTCTGTGGATCCTAGGCTGATTGGCTTCGCTCGACTGTCGATGACCAGCAATGTATCCACTAAACTTCTACCCTTCCTCTTCACATGTTGTGTTCGATCGGAGAAGCATTAATCCAGCGTCTCTACATCAACGAGATTGCTATGATCATTGCCGACACACTAAGAGGTGCAACGTCGCCTCATATTGTCACCGTTGGGACCTCGTTTCAGACAGACACACGTGCCGGGAATGCGTTTTGATCTGCCATCACTGTGGCATGTACAACCGTATCTGGCCTTTGACTCATCTCTCCCCCTCTCCATGCCTTCTAGAAGGCGAGGAAGGTTTCCAGGGAGGCCACTGGGGACGAAAAGCCTGTGGGCCTCCGGGTGCTTGCAAATATAGTCGATGATGGTGTCAATCAGGATCGGCAGCTGTAGAGCAGGCACTACCTCGTTGGTGCGATCTGGATTCTCGATTGATTTTGCTGATCTCGCGTAGCTGAGGCATCAAGCAATTCCCGTCGAAATGTTGTCCCCCTGCCATCGATGGACGCCCTTCTGGTGTAGAGACTGCGCGCTGGGCTTGCAGGCCTGTGGGCATCAACAGCCAGTCTCCAGGCTCGAGTACGACAACAATGGGCCATCATCTGAGAGGCGCCTCGAGTTCTACGGCGCCATCACCTCCTATCTCTTGAATCTTTACAGGGGTAGGTAGTTCATGCCGTCCTGAGCTCGCGTCGTTGACCTGGAGCTCGGACTTATAACCATGCCACCCGTCAAGCTCCCGGACAGCAGTTTCTTCGTGATCTAGTTCAGGGACTTCCGCAGAAAAGACGTCCTTCTCGATGCGATCTTGCACTATCTGGCTCGTTTGGTTGTCCTTTGTTCGCTTTGAGCGGCGTCTGAGCCAGAATATAGCTCCACCGACCAGTGTGAGGACGAAGACAGCCGCAATGACTATACCAACGATAGCATATACCTCGCCTGTTCTCTACCTACTTGCTCGATTCCAGATTCTTCATTCTCGGTAACTCGCGTCTTTTTACCATGTATGAGAGAATCTTCTTTGTCGTCCTGAGTATCCTATGCTCGATAGCATATGAAAAGTTCGACAATATTACGAGCACTAGGACGAGCTACATCACAGTCACAGCGACCGAGTCTTCTGGTAAGTATACAACTGCCGAAAGCCCCGTACTAAATATCACAATCAGATCCCACTGGAGTCAAACAATCACGGTGTCCGGCTCTGTTCTAAGCTTGGCAAGTCATGCTATGGAAATTGTGATTGGTACGAGTACTCAGACTGCTGCTTACCATCAAGGATTCGGTGGATACATTTGGAGTGCACTGGGTGCAATTTCCACGCTTGCTCAAACGTCAGCCTCGAATTCTGGTTCGCTTATCTCTAGTACAGACAGTGTCTTGCCTGGAGTTTCTGGTATCTCATCGGTTTCTGGAACAGGCATTGTCAGTAGTTCGCCCTCTGGCGTATCCCCGCAAAGTCTCAGTACTACAGAGGCAAGCGGAACATCAGTTACTTCGGCACCCGCGAACTCAGGATCGAAGACTGTTGGTTCTCCGGGTGCTGCTCAGGCGAGGGGTGTTGTAGTTGGTCTTGTTGTCTTGCTGCAGTTTGTCACCTTGGTTTTTATATAGACATCATGGTGTATATGAGTTTTGAATTGGCTCTGTGTTGCATAGTCTAGAAGACAGTGTCGATTTCCACCTGAGCTTAATTCAATATTTGCTTGGTACATACGTGCGAAACCGCTTATTCAACACCATTCTCTCAACTCCTCAACCAAGGCCAGGGCTGATGAGTCGTCTTCCGCGTTACCCAACTGATACGTTATATGGAAATCAACCCCAGACTTTTGGATATTCATTGCCACAACTGATTCCTCCAGGACTTTCTCACTCAGCCGAGTAATTGCATCTTCCAGTCCATGACACCATCGGAGCTCAATCGGCGGGGCGACTGCCAGTTCTGGAGATCTCTTGACTGTCACGCATATCTTTGGCAGATTCTGTGTTTTGAATCAGCAGATATTCATCCATTCAGCATATCAGACCATAGTACCTGCAGGCCTTCGTCAATCATATCGACCAATTGACTCAACAGCTCTCTCCCAGGATCATCGATATTTTCCATCGCCTTCGCGTAGATGTCCCGCTCAATGCCAATCATCTCGTCATATCCTCCACGTAATACTTCACGCAAATCGTCCTTGATCTCGTCTTCTATGGGTTTCAGCCACTCAACGAATATTCCATCTCTTATCGAATTGGTCTGTAGCATCCCTACGGGGGTCTCAGGAAGTTCACCGTAGGTGTATCGTTCGATGAGAGCTTGACCAAGCCAGCCTCGCTCGAGGCAGTCGAGGTACCTTTGGACCGCGGCGAAGTTTCTAGCGCCTTGCTGCATTATCTCTTCCGCTGTGCAGCCAAGAGGCTCGAGCAGGAGCATCTGTTCCGGTAGTTCCATGATAAGTAGGGTTCAGATTGGATAGACTTGGAGAGTTTTGATGTTGCCTCTGCTTCAAAGATTTCGATTCATATTATGCGTGACTTAGCGTGACTGTTGCCTAGCCTATACAGACCGACGCGTTCTATGGAAATCCATAACTTTATCTGGATCCATCCTCCCCATGTGCAAGACTTTATGACGCGTGTGTCTGTAGGAAGCACAGTGGTTTGAGGAATAGTACAGGATCCATTGAGAAACGATATCCTGTCGGCTCTCTTTGGACGCGTGTTCAATCTGCAAGTAACTGTGCCTTTCGATAGTGAGATTGTTGCTTTATATTTTGATGAGAGGAGTGTGAGATGCAAACTTTAGGACTCGAAGATGATGTGATATGATCAATCAACGCGTGCTGCGAATACTTCATTCATGCATGTAAAGTTGTTTGGCAGTACCTTTTTATTCGATAGGCGCGATCTGACGCAGCTGTTTGACGCCTTCACAGGTGGGAAGGATGCACTTTACAAATTCATTTTTGGTGGGTGATGTTTCTCTCTGGACATTCATCCTCAGCACTATCACGGAGCCGTACACCAGTTTCATGACCAGACGAGCATCAGAGACACGGATAGGAGAGGATGTGACCAAGGGACGTAACAGGGTGAGCGACTAATGCATGCGCTTCACAAGAACCCGCGTGACTCGAGCGGACTGATGCGGCACGAGGTTCTCCCGAGCCGGGCAAGGGGTATTGGCAAACGCCGATGCGACGATTGGATCGTAGATGTACCAAACACTGCTCTACGATGCCGCGACTTACATCGCGATGGGCTGGAAAAGAAAGGATGGCAGCAATCTGCTGTTTTCTTTCCAAGTCCCGCCCTTCTCTGTAAACGCGATTCACAAATATCGCAAGCCACGTCTTCCGCGCTTGAGATCGAATGTCTTTAACACAGAGTCGTGTTAGCTCTCTCGTCTCGACTGATTCGGTGCCCATCACCTTGTCTGCCCGCCGCCAGTCGGAAGATGACGGTCAGCCTAAGCCATTTGCGCCCTTGACCACTCGGTCTACCGCGTCTTCAGATGGAATCAGCATGCCAAAGAACCTCATCAGGCCCTCTACGCCACAATCTACGAAAGACGATATCCAGAAGCCATGCCCCACTAACAGTATCCAGAGCTTCGGGGCCGCCATAGGTCTCGAACGAGATGCTGACGGCAAGCTCCTGGTATTCATGGCGAGTGACAACTCAGAGGCCATTGTTGGCTATTCACCTGATAACCTGTTCGCTTTGCAAAACTTCGTTGACCTTCTGGACCCGGAGGAGACGGATACCTTGCTTGAACACATCGCCTCGGCACACGATCGAGCCAGTTATTCCAACACGCTCAATGTCTTCGACCTGTCTATTCGGGACCACCACGGCTTGGTTAGGGCTCTCTCGTGTGTGATACACGCAGAAATCAGTAGGCCAGCTCTGATTCTTTGCGAGTTTGTTCCCCAACCTGCCGCTTCCTTCGCTCGTCAGAGCCAGAGAATGCACTCTCGAAAGACAAGGACAGAAACACGGCCTCCTCTTTCTAGGAAAGGCAGCGCGTCCGACACTCTCAACACAATGTCTAGAGCACATCGTACCATCTCCGTCGCTTCGACAATCGAGACCCTGCTCGAAGGTCTCGTGACTTCCATCAAGGTCGCAACAGGACACTCAAATATCTCGGTTCATCGTTTCGACAGCCACTGCCATGGCCGCCTTGTTGCACAAAGTGACAGTGATGAAAACTTTGCTTGTTTCCCACACTCTTCTGGTCCGGAATCTTGCAATCTATCACCTGAGTGCCGCACAAACTTTGATACACTCGAGATTCAGGAACATTCTGACCAGGCTCAAGAGACTGCACGTCTGATGTTCCGCCCTGGAAGCACGCATGAACGGTCCTTCGAGAGTCGTTTGCTCTATCTTCGAACTATGCCCGATTTCCCTGTGCATGAACTCGAGGATGGATCTGCCAAATCTCGTGTGATCATCCCCTTGCGAGTATCTGGCAAGCTCTGGGGTGTGGTTGTCAGCAAATCTGCTCAGAGCGATGCTGCAATAACCTTTCTCGGTCGTGGTCTGTGTCGAGTCATTGCCAATGCAGCCTCGACGAAACTGGAGAATCTGGACGCCTCTCAAGTCCTCGACGCTCAAGGACCTCTCTCGCGCGATCCACATTCCGACAACGAATCTACAATCGTTCTTGCAAGTCCACAAACCATGGTCAAGACCCTCAGAGCAGATTTTGCCATATCGTTCATCGACGGCATCAAGAGTTTCGTTGGTCCTGCGAAAGAGCCCCAAGAAGGATTGGCGCTGGTCGACTACCTTCGACTGCGCAGCCCCGCCGATGTTCTCACCTCCGAGGACTTTGCCGCCGATTTTCCAACGTTACACTATCGTCCAGGATTTCAATCGGTCAAGAGCTTGTTGTTTGTTCCGCTCTCTCAGGACAGTGAGAATTTTGTCGTGTACTTCCGAGAAGCACACTCTAGCGGTTCTTCCGACCGGGGCATCGACGCGTGGAGCGAGGCTGACCTTCAAAACGCAGCCATGATGCGCACAGTATACTTCAAGTTCAGCGCCATCTGGCGGGAGAGAGATAGCGCGGTGAAAGAAGGGCACATGTATCAGCTTTTGTTGTCCAACTCTAGCCATGAGTTTCGAACGCTGCTCAATGCTATATCGAACTACCTGGAGATTGCAGAAGAAGGACGACTCGATGTCAAAACAAGTGAGCTTGTGAAGAGCGCCAAGAACACTTCTCAATCACTGCTGTCCGCTGTCACGAAGCTGCTCAACTGCATCGGCCAAGGGCTGGGAACCTGAACCATGCCTAGAGGAAACACTCTCTCGAGTGTAAGTTTACTCATATACATGGTGCATCTCTCCCTTTTGGATATACAGCTCGTCACACGTAGCTCCAATCCGGCTCAACAAAGGACACGCTATCGACATCGTTCGGAACAACGGTCCACCGTCCAGGCTGGAAGGCATCTGAACGCCTCATTCAAGCAGTGACATGAATTTTGCGACTGCAGACCGGCGTGTCAGTCACGCCTACCTTACGTGGCGGAAACCATATTCGCGATGCTCTCCTGCAAGATCGAGTTTGCGCAAACAGCGTCCAGTAGCATCTTGGCTCGGTCTTCAGTCCGGTCTTCGAGTGGGAATCACTAGGCAGGAGTCGATGGTAAAAAAAAAAGAATTCTTCCGGGTTGAAAGGAACCAACGTAGCCTACACATCATATGGTCTTTTGGCCGCAATGTTGTAGAATGAACATGTTACATGTCACGATCTTGTCACGATCTTGTCACGAAGGAAATGTTGATGAGGAAGGAGTCTTGGTCAGTGTTAATAATAATTTGTCCTTGGTAAATGGAACCAATAATTAATAGTGTAAAAAACTGTTGTCACAACCAGAATAGACAAGTGTACATGACAGTCAAAGGTAACATACATACTCTAGTACGAGTGATGGAAAAATTGTCGGGAAGCAAAAGAGTAGGAAATGCACAAAACATACAGCAGCAGGGATTCCCACGTGGTCACCCACCGTAGTACTAATCTGCCGTTCAACTGCTTATGTATGGCAGAGCGGACGGGATGCCCAGTTTTCAGCTGACTGTGGCCGTATGTGCTTGATTGCCAATCTCTTCACAATATACCCTACGTCAATGTGTACAAACTTCGGTATTGGACGTTTCGGGGAGGTAACCATCACTCCATACGATCAAATAATTTATCATGACTGAAGTCACAGCTAGGGATGGCAGAGATGAGTAGACAGCAGAATATTATGCATTTTTTCGTATAGACCACAACTAGAAAAATTGGCTACTAAAACAGTCGTCGTGATAGTCGTACCCATCATGAGTTGTGCTCTGTCGGATAGGCGAAGAGGAAACTGTGTGCTGCTGCCTGCATAGAGATAAAGACTAAGAGGAAAAGATTAAGAAACATTACCGCCGCGTTCGTGAAGAAAACATAGGGCTCAAGGGTATAGTATAATGCCCAACCACGCAATCAGGGAAAACCAAAACAAAAGCGAGTGATGCGCTTAAGCAGCGACTCTCTCCTCTTCGCGGCCACGGACAGAGCCGTTGACGACGCTAGCATCCTCGTCCTCCTCATCGTCCTCGTAGCGGTCAGCGTTGTGGTGCTGGCTGGCGGGGATCCAGAGGTTGCTGTCGCGAGACTGCTCCATGGAAGCATCCTGGCCGGAGAGGTCGACGGCCTCACCCTGGTGGCGGTTGTTGCGGCGGCGCTGAGAAAGGGTGCGGGTGCGGGTGGAGAGGGAAGAGCTGACGGCAGCGTTCTGCTCGACCCAGTTGGTAAGAGAGTCCTCGCAGTCCTGGATGATGCTGTGATGGTTGTCAGTATCACGAGACATTTAGGTTACGTCATGGGCGAAACTTACGCCTTGCTAGCCTCGTAGCCATCGTATGCGTTTCTGGTCTCGCCAGGGGTGACGGGGGTGTCGTCGATGAGCTCCAAGAGGTGCTTGCCGTATCCGGCAATGATGGCCATCTTCTCCGAGTGCTCACGGAGAGCATCGAACTGGTAGGTGAAGGCAGCCTTCAGCTTCTCGCGGGTGATGTTGGAGAGCTGGGCCTCGGCGACCAATGACTCGGCCTCGGCTCTAACGAGCTCCTGCTCAAGGACAACAATCTTGGGGCTGTTGGGCTCCTTGTACTTGAGCTGGGCAATCTGATCAGTGATCTTCTGCTTGCCTGTGAAAACTGTTAGCGAGAGGTAAGCGAGAGGTCAGTTGATCAAAACTCACGGTCTCTGCTGGGCTGGACGGAAGCTTCGATGTTACGGATGCTCTTGATGGTGACACGGTACTGGTCGTACTTGTCGACGAACTGGTCCTCGAGCTCACCAATCTCGTAGATCAAAACACCGAGCTTGTCGGTGACATCAGAGACGTCGTCGTCACAAGCCTCGCCCCAAACACTGAGTTGTTGCTGTCATTGTGTTAACTCATCAAAATTCAATCAATCATGCCGCAAAAAGATAAACTTACTGCGACCTCCATTCTCTCTCTACCGACGAGCTCCATGGAGCGCATGACATTCTTCTCCATCTTCACCAGCTGCGACAGCTTCTTGGCGAGATCGGGTCCGAAGGCGCCAGCGGCATTTCTGCGGAAAGAGTGGCCTGCAAGAAGTCAGAGATGATCAATGCGACGTTGTTGAGATTACTGACCAATGTTGCTCTTGCCAAAGAATCTGCCAGCCTTGGTGGAGGATGATGGAGGAGGAGGGGTCTGGATCTGCGAGGCAGTAGGGGCGCGCGACTGGCGCATAGAGTATGTGCGGTGCATTGTGGCGAGAGTAAAGATTTAGTCTTGAGGATGGATAGATTCAAGCGGCAGCGACGGGAGTGCGTAGACTTGAGTTATGAGGAGTTGGGTGAAAGGGGGAAAGAGATGGATGCGAAGCGCCTCTTGAAGAATGGAAATCAATGCCGCATTATTGCATGTGGAAGCTGCAGACGTCATCCTCGACACGGTTGCCCCGTGCACCGGGTTGATCTGGATCGTCTCTCTATTCGCGACCGTCCTCCACGAAAATCAATACGATCCATCCCCATGATCTGCCTCGTCGTTGGCTCGGCGCAGACAGTCCGACAAGATGAATACGTCCCTCGTTCTCCGGCTCAATGCCTTTCTTCGCAATCCGCTCTCAATCTTTCCCAATCCATGTTCAATCGCTGTGCGACATGGACAGAGATTAGAGCGTTGACCATGACATCATACAATAGCGGCAAACCTTGTCACTTGGGCACGCGCCGAACTGCCTGGGCAAGCCACAAGAACACCGCCATGCCAAACGAAGCCTTGAGTGTTATAACTCCCGCTATCCGCGTGGGAGATCTTCGAGGCCTTATATTCTGATCTGCACAAACACACGGCTGTGGCTTGACGACAATGGCGGAGCACATCCATACCAATATCGCATGCCTCTGTCCTGAGCAACCTGCTTGTTGTTTAAACGCTTGGTGGCCCCTGTCCATTTCCTGTTTGGCTCTGACGGCTCGCACCACATGACAACCCAACTGCCAATCTTCCAAATAGGGTACCAGCCAGTGGCAGCCACAGAACACTTGTTTCCCACTTTCCGCTCATGGAGAAGACTCTCTGTGCTTGGCGCGCCATGCCTTGTCCGAGGAGGCCGCGACGTCTTTGAGCGGTATCTTGGATCTCTGCAATTATTGATTTGAATCTGGCAGATATATCAACCAGATCTAAGAATGTGAGACAGTCTGATATCCTCTCAAGAAACCATAAGTGAGAAGATTCAGGACCGAGGATCCATTCTGAATATTTCAAAGCGGTGATGCTGCCAGGACGACCCTGTTCACAACATCAATCACACACAACGACATATCACATATATACCTGACACTCAATTGACTGTAGTCATCACTATGCTATCAGAAATATTGTATTCATATACCACACAAGAAAATAGAACTATCAAGCTTGTTAACTCAAAAAAAAAACGTGTATTTAATTCTCTCGAGCGCTTAGCACTAAACAACACAACACCAACACCATATGAGCCCACACATCTCAACTCCCTCACCTTTTTACTACAGAAGCCTACCATTCAATCCTTCTTAGGCTTCCTTCTCGGCGAGAAACAATCATAAGACCAATGGAAAAAAGCATACTGCCACCACTTCATGTAGCTACAGAAGCGGCAACGACCGTGAGGGCACCAAGTGCAGTGTTTACTCTCATTGTAGTTAGGGTTGAGGCATTTGTGGCACTTCCACATCTTTGCTTCGAGTTAGTGAGGTTCGTGTTGGTTGTGTTGGGTGATGAGAGTGGTCGTTGTCAATGCCGTCAACAGGATTATGTAGTATAGCATGGCTTGAGAGGGGCCATGATGCGTTTGTTGATAAGGACAATGGGCAGAGAATTGCATCAAAGGATATGACTACATCTAGAGGGGAGCACAAAGAAATCGGGTTCGGGGACACTTCATGGTTAAGAAAGAAGACTGCCAACATAACAAAGAACGAGATCGACGACGGTACGGATAGCGACTAAGGCTGTGTAAAGACGTCTATCAAGCGAGGTAATGGATGTTGGTATGTCAGCTAGAACCTGCACTTCATGAATCATAATGTCAAATAGTGGAGCAGAGACTGTGCATTTTCACTAGACCTAGAACAAGCGACAAAGCCGTGGGTATCAAAACTAATAAAGAAGATGCAATGCTAGGCAACGCAAGCTCGCAGCGGACAAACAATACAGGCCAGAGACGACATCATCGCCGGCAAGGGTCAGAACTGATCTCACAAGCCCTCACCATCTGCCGCTAGAGGCAGCAGCATCGGGAGGGAGTTGAAAAGCATCGGCACCGTCGCCGAAGAAACTCGTGTACATGTCGCCCGAGAAGTCCAAGCTCGACAATGCGACGTCGATGGCTTGTTCGAAATCCAACCCCTGAGTCCATTCGGCGCCACCGGACTGCTTAGCAAAGCTGGGGTCAAGCATGCTAGCATAGGCAGAGGCATCGTTGGCAGACATAGCTTGATGGTTGACAGATCCGGGCGTAGACATGACAGTAGAGGCGTAGTTTGCTGAATTGCTGTAAGCGTCACTTCTAGAGCGAGAGGCTTGGCCGGGTGCTTCATGTGAAGGGTACTGTGATGCTGGCGCATAAGGAGAGTCGAAGCCCCAGTTCGATCGCTGAGGCGACGGCTCGGCGCCTGCTGTAGCGGCCTCGCTCAGGACACGTAGACTGTCGTTGTCGCGCGAAGAGAGACGCTGAGGTTGGGCGCCACGAGCATTAGGTTCTCTTGAAGGCTCAACACCATTGGGATGAGAAACTATCCACTCGCGGAGAAGACTGAGGATCTGGTGAGCTTTGGAGAATGCTTTCTGAGAGCTTCCTTGAGCCAAGGCAACGAAGCAGTGGTAGACACGGTCTAGGAATTCGGGGGCCTTGATATCCTCAGGTTTGATGACTTTGCCCAGTTCCGAGCCTGGATACGTGGCCGCAACGTGCATTTTGATCAGGACCACAAGGGCATAAACGATGCGCACAAAGTACAAGAGGGCGGGAAGAGTGGAGACGGTTTCGTGACCAAAGTCACAGAAAGTTCCAATAACGCTGTGACACGCAGTAAGGCAGGCTTCGATCGAGGCCATTTGTTTTTGGCTGAGCGTCTCGGAAAAGTGGCTGCCGGACTTGAGACTTCCCTCTGTAATGAATGTCAGTATGAAGAGCGCGCGCGTAAATTAGACAAGGACGTACCACTAAATGGCACCTTGAAGTCATCTGTGTTGTGGTTGACATGAAGACCAATCTCGTGCAGATACAGAGATGTGACATGCTTGTAGAACATCAAGGTGGGAAGCTTCAGGTGAGCAGGCAGCTCCTGCTCCCACTTGTCGAGTTTCTCTTGCAGGACCTCCAGGGTATAAGCGACCTTTGGATCCAGGATGGAGATGGATGCGGTAGGGTCCTCCATGGCAAATGAGACAGAAATTTCGTCGCAGATACGCTGGACCTTGATGTGCTGGGCAAACAAAGCATCTGTAGGAGCAGCGTCGGGTGAGTTTTCCAGGATGTCGACACACTCCTGCATGTAATTCGACCAGCGCAGGAGATTAGGACGACGCAGGACCTGTGAGACGCTTGCCGAGGTGTAGTAGCACGCCAACCATGCTCTACGCGACTCGATGGCGTCCGAGTCTACGAGTTGACTACCAGGGCCAGGAGGTAGGTCGGCGCCAACTCCGCCAAAGCCACGCTTGACCTTGTTAGGATTGAATCGCTTTCCCAGGCCAACATCGAGAGACATGACAACCGCCATGTGGATGAGCATGTAGAAGTTGGCTTGTGCAGGACGATCCGGAGGCTTGTGCCAGAGGAAAGCGACCTGCAGACCTTGGATGATCTCGAGGCTTTTGAGACCCTTGCGGATGACGGCAGTAGCAAGCACGTCAAAAACCTCTTCTGTCAAAGCATCCTGAATCTCCGTCTCGACAAATCTGAAGCATGCAGCAGCAGTGATGCACAAGAACAGAATAGGTTTTGTTTCCAGACACCACTCGGGGGTTGTGTCGGCAGGTAGCACGATGGCTGGGAACTCGGGGATCAGGCGATCTTTGAAATGAGCAAAGATGGTGCAGGCCGAGTTCCAGTCAATGATCTGACGGACACGCTGCTTGACGTACTCGCCATACTCGGTGTAGATGGTGTGGTAGAGTGGCTTGGAAGGGTCGTCGATGCGTCTGCGCTTGCGACGGTCGTCGGCTTCATAGTCTACATCGGCGAGAGGAGCCTCGTGTTTGACAGGATCGAATGTGGGCGGCGGGTAGGCGTCGGGCTGTAGAGGCGATTGGAAGGGGACATGCGGGTGCTGTTGCTGTTGATGGAGGACCTGGGTGAGGGCGTCGATTTTCTTCTCGAGCTCGGCGACGCGTGTGTCGGCCTTCTTCTGGCGACGGCGGCTGGGCTGGGTGACGATGCACTGGCGACCGGCTTTGGCGCAGCGCTTGCACGGCTGGCCGCTGTTGTCCATGTCACAGCGCACCTTCAGACCGCGACAGGCCTCGCAGGCTCTGGAGCGTTTGGCATCGGCAGCGAGCATGGCGGCTCCGCCAGGGCTCATGTCAACCATGTCGGCGCCGACGAGGCTTTCGCGTCGGTCGCCATCTTCGTCGCTGGGCGAATGACCGGACGGCAGGGCGGCGGCATATCCATAGTAGGGTTGCGAGACGTCCTGGGCCTGTTGAGCCGTCTTCGCAGCTTCTCTGTACAGCTTGATCTGAGAGTCGGAGTGTGCCAGCGCCGGCGCGGGATACGGAGCAGGTTGATGCCGCGTTGGTGCTTGAGCCACTTGTGCTTGAGCTGCCTGCGCTTGTGCTTGTGCTTGGTAGGCTGCCTGGACGGCGTCACTGGCCTCCAGACGCGGATCGATGGGTTGCGCGCTCATGGTGCCGACAGAGCCCGCTTGTATGTTGATTCTTCCACAGAAACAAGACGCGTCTGGACGCAAGCTCAGAAGCTGCTGACTGGGAGGAAGACGTGCACGGCCCACCTCTCAGCTCTTTCGCGACTGCCCTGTCCTGCTCGATTCTCGCCTCTTCACTTCCGTTCTGTTGCATCTTGACAGACAAGCGTGTCCCTTGTTCATGTATAAGGTAGCCGTGTTGTTGGCTTTCTATACGGCATAAAATCTGGCAGCTTAAACTCCATCCACTTTTCGTCTCTCAATCATGTAATTGATGTGTTGGACACGTGCCTCGACCTCGTGTTTCCATCCATCCTCTGATGCACGCTCGATGGAACTTGCACAGGCACTCCAGCCTGCCCATTTCCACTCCTTCCTCAAACTCCTCAAAGCAGATGACGCATTCTTGGGCCTGACCTTCTTCGTCAAAGCAGTCCTTCTCGGTCGCGTGATAGACCAGCATGCGATGCCTTGCCGCATTTGCCCCCAGCATTGATGCCGCACGTTGCGGTACACTCCCAGCAGCCATGGATTCTGTCTCTTCCGATCCCGTCTGATCTGCTGTCTCTGCTGGTGTCTCTAAATGACTAGGCCCTGCTAGGTGGCTTGAGATGCAAAACTGAACGTGTTGCTCGCGTTCCTCGCTCGTGCCACTGGTGCCATCTGTGCCAAATGGATGGTTCCTGGTACCGCAGACGGGACATTCATCTTCCTCGCTCAACACCTCTCGACCTTGCGGTCGCTGCATTTCAACCTTTACGGCCTGTGCGGCTGCGACCGTTGAGGGTGTATACGATGTAGAGCGGTATCGTGATCGTGATGAATGTGCCGTGTCATTGTCCGAACGGGTACGAAGTCCTTGAGTCGAGGACCTCGGGCGCTGAGGCACACTATTCAGAGCCTGGTACCTCGCTGTATGTAACTGCGGTCGATAAGACCCCCGCCTCTCTGTTGATTGGGGTGGGGTGCCAGTGAAATCGCTCAGCGTTCGAGCATTGTGAGGCGCCGACTGACACGTGGTTTGACCTAGATCCGATATGTTCAACGAGCCAAACATTCTGGCAAAACTTATGCCTGATGTTGTGCCTTCGTCTACTGCAAAAGTCTGCGCACGTGACCGTGTCGAAGGTGGCGGTGATCTCGGTTCGTCCTGTTGCTGAGGTGGAGGGCCATAGTTCGGATCAGGTACACAAGGGTTACAGACTCGGACAGTTTCGCCGCCACCCAAGGCTGGGTTTTCAGAGTAGTCAGAGGGACCTGTACTGCTTCTGCTTCTGGTGCTGCCGTCGGGCTTCAAGGGCTCATCCTCTGGAGCATGTACGATGTACTGGCGCGGTATGGTGATGCGGTGAGGCGAACAAGGTCCACAGACGAGTCTTCCACATCTTCTACAGTGATGTCTTCGGTTGAGAAAGGTAAAAGCGTTACCGCATATAGAGCATGCCGAAAGCTCGTCGTCCGGCTGCCATCGCGGAACGACAACCTCATCCGTCATGTCTGCTTTGGATATCGTTCAGACCAAGCACAAGAATACAGAGAACCAAAACAAGACGGGATATCAAGAGGTTGAGACTAAAGTAGCGGTGGGCTGGCCTGATATGGACAAGAGCTAGCGACAGAAGTCGCGGCGGATAGAAGCTCCGACCATCGCTTATCTCATGGCCCCCCTCCCCTCCGAGGCTTGACTGTCTAGTAGATACTAGCTATCCACAACATGCACGTGTACTTGAACAGTCTGTGAAGAAGATAGCTGTCTAGAATAATCGAAAGACAATATACGATATCAACGCCACGCTAGCCAAACTACGTACATGCGATGTCTGACATCGACTCCGAATAACATCTTTTGCCGCCTAGAACTCCATCGCTGCCGGAACATGCTTTCAAGCCAAGTAAAAAGAGGCGAACACGGATATCGCAAGGTAAGAATAAATGGTTGTGAGGTAGCACCGAGATCATCGTGGAGCGTATCGAGATTCCATGCTCATGGTTCGATCGTTGGTCACGATCTCCGCTATGCTTCCTTCACCAACTCCTGCACTCTGGAAAACGCTGTCACTTGTCACACGCTGCTGTACTGTGCCCATACTGGTGGGTCTCCCGCTACTGCCGACACTGTTACCGACATGGAACGGATGTCGTGGTGGTGGCGATGCTGGGAAATAGTCTCTGTCAGCGGCGCTCGAGGGCGCTCTCATCGGTTTGTCGTCAGGCTCGAAATTCAAGCTGCCAGTCTGAGAGATAGGGCGGAGATATGGCGGCGAAGAAGGCCGTACGTCTGTGATGTCGCTTTCAGAATCCGATTCTTCAGCTTCCATGTTATTCCACGTTCCGCCCAGGCGGCTACCCATATCCCCATACCCCTCGGGGCTGTGGGATCTACGAGCGCCTGCCATTGACTGTGGGTCCGGCGAATCCTTGTAAGGCAGATAGTTCATGGGTGGTGAGGTTTGCAATTCTTGCCCTTCTTCGTCCTCCAAAGGCTCACGTGCATTGTTAGCAGGCACGCGAGAGCTGCGGACAACTTCGAATCCTTTGCCTTTGTCTTTCCTTTTCCCACCCACGAGCCTCTGGAACCATGTAGTAGCAGAAGATACAGGGCCAACAGGATCAGCGGGCCCAGTTTTCAGTTTCCTGGCCGGCGCATTTGAGAGCGCAGGGCCTCTGACGCCGTAGTAGAAGTCCACTTCTCTCACAGCATAGTCGGTCCTCTCCCTTGGCGACGGATCTGCCAAGTCCGAATCTGAGCCACCTCTGTGTTGAGTGCGTAGATATGGAGGCACAACTGAGCCACCTTCTCCAAGATCATCAACGCCTACCGCATGTTCGGGAGAATCTTGATACGGCAGCCGGTTCCAATCGCCGCTCGTTGAGTGTCGGCTTCTAGCACCCGGTGTGTATGGGTCGTTGGTGTTTCTTCGTGGCCGAGGCGCCCGATAGTATGGATCGGAGAGGGGCTGCTCTGTCTTGATGCCCAGAACCGGACGCTTGCCAGAATTGCCAGCTCCTGTACCAGAACCAGCAGATTGTGGGACAGCACTATAAGGAGTAGTCGGTGTCTCTACAGTCGGAGTGTAAGCATACTCGGACTGAACGAACTGATCGAAGCCGCTGCTGGCGCGATTGTCGGGCAGGTGCTGACTAAGCATCATCTGGGAGCTTGCAGACATGCTTCTCGATCGTCCCCCCATCATGTTAAGCGATTTAGCGTCCGAATCGTTGGCTAATATGGCGGCATCAGACATCATGCTACCAGGTCTCTTTGCTTGCCTACCTGGTTGTCGTTTGCGAAGCTGACGCCAACCAAACGATATCAGGCCACCCCTCTGTGCTCCGTGTTGAGGATCACCTCCAGCACCTGCCATGCGGGCAAAGACCTCTAGAAGAGTCTGCAAAGCGTTCATGAAGAATCCAAAGATGAGAACTATACCATGGATCAAGAGGATAGCGTAGCCTATCCATCCTTTGGGTGCTTCAGTAACACCCAGAGACGGCACAAAAGCGACCATGAGGAGAACCGTGGCAAGTCTTGCTGAAGCGAAAAAGGTGTGATAGGCGTTCATGTGTGTCGGGGAGTGGAAGGGACGGAAGGCGTGTAGCGTGAGTATGAGAATCACTTCGCAGATAGCCATGATGACTAGTTGTGCAATACCCGAAGGCTGCACTGCTCCAATGGCGATGCCGCGAATAAAAGTAAGAATAGCAGGAATGAGAGCGAAGGGGGCGGCCTCGTCAGAATAGGTGTTGTAGAGTGGGCCGTAGAGCAAGACGGTAGGTAGATCGTCAAAGAGGTAAGCGCGCGGCTTGGTACGGAAGATGAGGTTGAGGATCCAGAGCGCAAGGGCGATGATGGCCAGTAAAAGTATGACGGCCATGGCGACAACAGAAGGGGGCGAGCGAGGAGCCACTATCAATTGAAACATGGAAATAGCAACGATGGGCAGGAGGAAGTAGTTGAAAATGATGCGCACTACCATACCACCACTCAGAGGCCAGTTCTTCTGACGAAGATCCTCCTCTTGAGTATTGGAGAGAAGGCGGATCAACCAGCGCACCAGGAAAGCCAACTGGCAGAGGAGAAGGACAGCAATTGCGACAACCAGCAACCAGACAGCCATGCAGGCCCAGATGTCGCGCACAGCCGTCATACCCACCAGCTGGCTCATACGAGTCATGCCATAAGTTCCGTTGGTGACGTATAACCCATCCTGGAGAGACTGTGTACCGGCTCCGTGGGAGACGTAACTCGAATTGAACAGCAAGGCGGACCAGCTCGCCTGCTTGGTGACCGGGGCATAGTAGCCGGGATAGTTGAGGCTGAGGGCACCGGTCAGGAAGATGAATTGGATGTACTGTAGACAGTCTCCGAAGCCAGGAGTCACAAGACGGAGCAGATCCTGATCGCGACCGTAGTTTGTGGTCCATTTGAAGGGGTCGGTGGAACCCCAGGGAGAGTATATGCCGGCGGCGGCCGTCGCAATGGCTACGAGGATGAGGATGGCGACGGGAAGGTATGTCAACAGGCCAGACAAGGTGTGTCCCAGGGCTGGGGTGATGTTGGCAGAGATGCAGGCTATGTCTGGAGCGCCTGCATCGCCCGACTTTGCGGTGATGGTGGAGGCGATGGTCGTGAAGGCATAGGAACTGTAGAAGTCATGGCTGACGGAGAAGGCCGAGAGGTCGTAGGGATCGTAAGGGTTCTCGAAAAAGGAAGGGACCAAGGGACACGAGTCGTTCAGAGTCGAGTTGCAGAAGCGGCTGGGCTCGGCCTGGTAGGCGTCGAAAGTGAGAACTTGGTAGCGCTGGAAGAGGGTCGAATATCTGTTGTTGGAGGGAGACAGGTCAACTATCTTGCCAAAGGGGTTGTTCGGATCTGTCCACAGCGCGTCGTTTGGCGGCGGGTAGGTGCCCTGGGTGGCCTGGCCGCTGACGTTGCCGTAGATGGTCAAGTTAAGATTGTGAGTCGAGGCCGAGGTGTTGAAGTGGGCGTCGACGAAGAGCGGGATGAATTGCAGATGCAGGGGATTCGAGTTGCGGATGTTCTGGTCCAGGCAGTTGTCGAAATTGATGAAGACGGCCGAGACGTGCGACGACAACAGGAGGGCGGCGAAGCAGCCGAGGGCCAGCGCCGACGAAAGAGGCCGGATGCGCATCTTGCAGCAGTTGCAGTGCGTACTTGGTCGCTCTCAGGTCTGGTCCACGAGCATGTGTGAACAGAGGGCGCCCGTCTCACGGCGGCATGTGTCTTTGTTTCTACTCGTCGGACCACAGAAGGATGAACCCAACGTCTGGCAGCTCAAGGTTGGGAGAAGCGTTTCTGGAAGGCTGGTACTTCGTGTAGCTGACTGGACTGTGATGCGCTGCCTTGTCCCGTGCAATTCTCGATTTCTTTGCGACAGCGAAGCCTGAGTCGCTGTTGACAAGCAAATAACTTGCTACCTTGATCGCCCTCGAATATTAGGTACCTATCATTGTCCCGCCAAAGTCGTCCCAAAAATAGTACAAGTCACGGACCGCGACGCTCTCTATGACGCTATCCGCCCGTTTCTTCGAGCTCCGTCCGTCGTGACTCCGTGGAACAAAAGTCGTGTGCTCGATCAGATACGACATGCGTTCATAGCCTGACGCCTTTCCTTACACCGAAATACTGAATTAACAGCTGCAGCGTCTCGGCAAGCTTCACACAGATCTGACCTTCGGCCAGTCAGTACGGAGCAGCACCTTCCACTCCACTCATCATACAACATGTGCAATGCGGATAGCAGCTCAAACCGTTACTGTCATACGGCACGAGTGGAAAACGCCAGCACAGACATATTGAAGTAGGGATTGGTTGTTCATGTATAAAGATTGTGCTTGTTTAGACAGGCATGCTCATCCAGAGCTCACAGGCGGGATGACAGCGACCTCGTCTCCCTCGTTGACGACCATGTCAGCATCTGCTTGGGCGTCTACGTATTCCAGGTTCACGGTGAGAGCACAGCTGTGCAGAATTCTTTGATTGATTGTAGGGTACATGTCTTCGAGGTGGCCAAACAGCGTCGAGAGCTTCATTGGGGCCGCCAAGTGATCGTACGACTTGTTTGTGAAGGATGCAGCAGAAGCGAAGTATAGAATGCTAAAGTGGCCAGCCTGTGGCCTTGGTGTCGACATTGTGCCCGTCTCTTGTCAAAGTCAGTACTGAAGGACCAGAAAGTATGAAAGCATAGCTGAGTTTTGCGTGGTTGGGCAGGAGGTTGTAATCAGTCACAAGAGTTTCTCATCGTGCAGACCCCGAAGGATGCTAAGATAATACATGCTATTTTTTCTTGACTCATCATGTAGAAGGGAAGGCATGGGAAGCAGCGAGAAGGAGATGGTACTAACCTTTTGCAATTGTTTGGTTTGAGAAAGGAGGACGGAGAAGAAGCTTCTGCAGAGCGAAACATAGAGAGAGGGGATTGGCTGGGTGGTCTGTGCTGCAGGTTATCTTATCGCGTACGAACATGTTTGGATTCTCGAGCATGTGAAGATTCAAGAAATATTTGGCCCATTGTTGCCACAGTCCAGTCCACGCTACCACCTTCTTTCTGCAGTCGTCCAATATCTGCAGTCGCTCAATACCTGCAGTCGCTCAATACCTGCAGTCGCCCAATACCTGCAGACGGCCTAATACACGCTCCAAGGAACAGGACTGTCGGGCTCAACGCCCCAGGATGCTCAGTCTTCGCAGCGATGTGGTGCGCCGCCGTCCGGACCTTGCCAAAGTGTGCTGGAGCTGCGCAACGAAACACCACATCTCGCCTACCTCTCCACCCTTCTCCCGTAGTCGCCTGTCCCGCCCGAATCAATCCACACCTAGAGCATTCTTCTCTTCACACTCACGAGTACCACTTCTCCCCATGTCCACCACACGACGCCCCACTGACTATCGAGTAGCAACTGGATCGTCCATATATCGACCCTGTACACAGCTCAGACCTGCCCGCATACGATCCCGCGGTCCAATCTCTCGATCGATTGGAATCTTCAGATGCCCCTCGGACTGGCGGTATACGAGAACAGCTGCGCAAATGGCATCAAGAAAACGGCCACCTACACACCGAAATCGTAGACGATTTCGACGTCGACACCTCGGGCGAACAGACAAACAACTTCACTCGTCTGGGCGATGTCGACAATTTTCGCCGCCCAGACGAAGACCGACAGAATCAACACGACGACTCTTCCAATCTGATCACCCCGGGCAACCTCGAGGACTGGGATCCACACCATCGTTTCCTGCGCCAGGGCGATCTCGTCCTGCTCGACTTTCCCCGTTCCGAACGAGAACCGATCCTCGCTATCTTTGTACGAAGAGTTGGAAGGCCCGCACAGTCTCAATTCTACACCGTCCATGGAAAATGGGTACACGGCGTTGAACGAAACATCCAGCACGCTGTTCCTGATCTCGTCTCTCCGGCTCAAGTTGAACCCATCATCTCCTATCTCCCTGATGAGGGCATCACTGAAGAGTTGCTGGACAAAGCCCAGATGTTCGACCTAAGTGTTCCTAGAGACGTCTCAGCTCCTTTGATCACAAGAATGCTCGACTTCCAGAGGACAAGTGAAGAGATCTACCGCCAGAATGCAGCCGTCCTTGACGGCGCTCATCAGTCGCTAGCCCATCCCACCGACCTCAAGTTTGGTACCCTCGACCTGATAGCTAGTCGGCTCTTGGGCAAGGACAAAGACGAACCCATATCGCAGGAAAAGATTTTTGCTGTCCGAAAAGCTCTTTCTCGAGGAGGCTTCGCTTTTGGGCATGATCGAAGGAGTCATCGCATCACTGGCTTCGTTCAAATTCGCTCCAAGGAACAAGTGGCAAACGTTGAAAAGGTGCGCAACTGGCTGAGAGCATGGCAAGACGATCTGGCAATCTTTGCGGCTGGAGAATCTTCAAGTCATCAATTCTCGAAGCAGGCTCAGCATGTCGTTAACTTCATTCACAAAGCAAAGATGCTTATTCAGCAGAGCCGTCAGCGTCGAGAAGTCACAATTTTCGGCCGCGTGGGCATCAGCAAGACACGTTTCGACATCAACAAGGAAGATGTCGTACAATACGAGTTCACAGAAGAATTTGACGATTCTGATCGTGAGCTGATCAAATTTTTCGAAGCATGGTCGTGCTCTGGTCTGTTCCTGGGTCTTCCTCGTATTGAGGCACTGCCTCCTCTTGTCTTGCAGGCGACTGGTATGTACGAAGATGAGAAATTGGATCCGAGGACTGCCTTCGTTTTCCTGCAGGAAATTGGCGTCTTGACGCCTCACGAGAACCGAGTACGCTTCGATAGTCATCTCCTTTTGCCTTCTTCGCAACACTCCAAACCCCTTGAGCAACTCATGACCAAAGTCATGAGCTTAGGTGAATCCCCTGGCTTTGTGGATTCAATGGCGCACTTGCGCAAGGATTGGGGTGACCTGCCCGTCTTCTGTATTGATGGTGAGGGCGCTCACGAGATCGATGACGGTGTCTCTGTCGAAGATGCTGGCGAGGGCGAACACTGGGTCCATGTTCACATTGCCAATCCCACCGCATTCTTCGATCATGATAACCCCCTCGCTAAGATGGCACGCCACATGACCGAAACCATCTACATGCCAGAGCGTGCTTTTGTTATGTTGCCAAGATGGTCGACGAGGAAGCATTTCAGTTTGCAGGCTAATCGTCCTGTCCTGACTTTCAGCGCCAGACTGAATTCAAAAGGCGAGACAATGGAGCAGAAGGTCCAGTCAGGTTTTGTCAGGAACGTAAAGTTCATAAATCCCGCAGAAGCCGCCCGAGTGGTTGGTGTCGCGGCTGGATTGCAACCAGACGTTGTTATTACGGTCGGAGGTGACCTACCTGTTCGCAAACCAAAAAAGACTGGCAATTCCTTGCTCGAACACGAGATCGAAATGTTGAAGACGCTGCAAGTTCTTGCCGAGAAACGTCAGACACAGCGTCGTCTGGCCGGAGGCCTGTTCCTCGACTCGAACCGGCCTGAAATCAATGTCTGGCATAATCAGAGACGCAGTGGGCTCCCATGGGAGCATCCGTCCAGAGTGAGAGCTCGACACGTGGTTGGCGACCCTATCATCGAGTATCGCACCAAAGCACTAACTTCGTGGTTTTCTTCTGGCGAAGGTGTCTCTGACATTCTTGTCCGCGAGCACATGCTGTTAGCATGTGAGATTGGCGCATCGTGGTGTGCTGAACGCGGCATTCCCATCATCAATAGAGGAACCATTGTCAGCCCCGACATCAATGACGCAAAGAGATTCTACGACGAGGTACTCGCTCCAGCCACGGAAAAGAACAATGGCGAAGCTCCTATGCATCTTGCCATTGAATACCTTGCGAACTCCGGTTCCACCGTTCTCACGACCAAACCCTTGCACCATCGTGTCTTGGGTATACCCCACTATAGCAAAGCTACATCACCGCTTCGTCGTTATGGCGATATGCTTCTTCATTGGCAGATTGAGGCGGCTTTGCGTGAGGAAGCCAAAGCAGGCACTCAACTCGACTTCCGAGGCAAGAATCAGTCGCTGCTTCCATTTTCAGAAAGTGCTCTTTCTATGATAGCGAAGGGATTACAGCCCCGCGAGTCTATGATTCGTCGTGCTACCACATATGCAGAAGAACACTGGCAGGCCAACACTTTCTTCCGCGCCCACAACTACAAAGAGTTTGAGCTGCCAGCTACGATGAACGCTTACGTACACATGCAGCCCGCGACTCTGAAGAGCGATTTTGCCGTCATCATCAAGGAGTTTAGTCTTATGGCTACGATGACCCGACCACAAGAGTATGGTCTTGCAGAGGCCAAGGCCGGTGACACCTGGGAGTGTGAGATTGAAACTGTCGATTGCTTCACGCGCAGAGTTCTGTTCAAGCCTGTGCGTCTGGTCGACCGCTGGGAAGGATAGACTTATTGGTGGCAATGGTCATGTGCATATATCAGGTAATATACGTGTGCAGATATATACAAGTCAAGAGAAGCGAACACGCGAACGAGACCGTTTACATAGTGTTTCATGTGTTTGAATGTCACCGCCCTCAATCGTGGGGTCAACTCGAAGGTTTCTCCAGCTGAGATCCTGGGGGTGTATACTCTGTGAATTGTTTCCGAGCGAATCTCTGTGGCGTGATTCATCTTCAACGTTGCCGGCTTGCTTCCCCTAACGCCCGATCGCAGGGTCGAAAAGATGAGTGACTTGGTTGGACCTTGCCGTCTGCTAAAGTTTGTAACTCCTAGTCAGGTACACACTATCCCCCGCAAAGCTATAGAGCGCAATGCTCGCTATGAAAAGGCATAGTGGTTTATACCTGAACAGCCTGGACAACATCGCATCTCGATGAAACCGTCAAATTCTCGAGAACAGCATGAATCGTGATAGCTATACGCGTACAATAGCTTTGCACACAGGGAGCGAAGATGAACAACCTGCGGACGTACGAGTAGTTCCGTTCCGAAAAGTTGGAACTTGGAACAATCTTGCGATACCGTTGCGCTTTGCTGAATCCTCTGAATAATAATTAGGGCACAATGATGTTGGTGTGAGATCTCGCCCATGCTGTTGTTTAGCAAAACACATGCACCATTCTTTGGCATGGTTTTGACTTTTCGCACACAGAATCCCATGGGTACGTGGAACTAGTTCCGTGTCCTGGCGATCCTGCAAGTTTAAAGTAAATGGTCTCAGGTGTGAATCAAGGGTTTGCAGCACGCAGCCACGAGCGGAACGGGGTGAAAGCGATACTGTAGCGTACACGCAACCAAGCCACCAGCGTGCTTGTACGTTGCAAATATGCAACAATGCAGTCGTCTCGCAGGACCTTTCGATCTTCGCTTCAAGCTCAGGACCGGTGATCTCACAGTCTCATTGACGACAGGACTCGGATGGCGAGAGGATCTGACCGCATCCCGACCTCATGCCGACCGCCGGTCGTTCCGAGCATTTCCATCAGATGTAGACGTGCGCGCGTGCGAACGACGCCCGTTGCTGCACTTTGCTTATTGGACGCACACGGGATGGCTTCAGGCTACTGTATCTTTCTGGGTCCGGCAACCAGCCGACTATTGGTTGACCACATCAGTGGCCCCGAAACAATTAGTCACAGTGTCAACCTTTCAGAGAAGACCAGCGGGTTCGTTATCCATGCTGCTGCGTCCACCCTATCACTGGGCACCAAGGACATGCGGGCCAGCGAGTCAGACACACGTCTGTTGGCCACTCTGACATCTGCAAGCCTTGCTGCATATGTTCTTACATCTCGCAATTGCATCTGTATAAGCAAGGGAGTCTGCCCGTTTACATGCACTGCAATTTACACATTTATCAATTTACAGCTTGTACACCAACGCTGGACCCCCGATAATCGCTCCATTGTACTGACCTGCCCTATTTAGGCTGGCCATGTGGTGGAGAAGTGCCTTGTGTCTGGTGATTCCTTGGATCGCAACGGGCAAAAGTTTGTCGCCAACCAGTTTGTGGGCCTCCTGTCTTGGGGACCGCTGCTCGTCGACCATCGGCCACAGCCGAAAGTGTAATACCTCTAACAACTCTTTCAAACAAGACTACATGTCTTGGATTCTTACTCTACGAAAACTCGAGAAGCAGCAGATGCCGGCCTGTTGCGTGATTGTCGTTGTCATACTGAGGAGTGTGGCGCTCTTGGTCAATCTCTGACCTCAGCCTCGGATCTGACCTGTACCAATCCTTCCACCAAGATCCGATTTGCAGGAACAAGGCGTTGTTTTGCATGATCCTAATGGGTCTAGGCCTCGTCAAGGTCACGCTGTACTTTCATCAGGATCATGATGACTTGAAGCCTGCAGACACAGAGGTGCGCAAATGTAAGCTTGTTGACCGTCAGTATCTCTGAATGTCATCTGAGAGATAGCCGATGGCTCCGATCTTACCAACTGACGAGGCGAACGGGCTAGTGTGCTCAATCTTCCCCTCTGAAATACATTCGTCATAATCCCCCAGAGTCCCTGTCATCCCCGGCACGGTTGACAGGTGTCGTTGGTGCCCTCTGTGCTTGGGGGTCTGGCATAAGACCAGATAATTGCGTTGTCCCAATTTGGGGATGTGGGCCCTCTCGCTGTAGTCGTTAGCTCATCCACCTTTAACAGTCCTAGCTCCACCGCTCAAAAAGCATAGATCAAACTCTGTTAGGTCGTTTCATGCTGTCGTACCCTGTCGTGCCGCCATGGCATCTGTCTTCGCAGAGGGTGCTTTGACACACTTAAGAGGCTTTCGACTATGTTAACAATTCGAAGCCCTCGACCAGAGTCATGACATGCCCCATTTGTTAGACTTCTGATGGAGAAAACGAACCCTTGGGATTCACAGGGGGTCCCGGCCATCACTCATACTCAACAAGCCCTGCCTTCGTCCTCTTTACGAATCGATCGGTCTCTGACTGCTTCGGAAAAAAGACTCAAGAAGCAAACCCAGCCACGCCAACTCCTGAGTTGTAACAAATGTCGAGAACGCAAAGTCAAAGTAAGTTTCGCAGACCAGGCCCTCAAACATGCCCGTCAAGTCTAAGCTTCGGTGTACAGTGTGACCGTACAAAGCCATGCTCTGCTTGTTGTGCCAGGGGCCTTCCCAAAGAATGCCAGTTTGTTCTTGGAGAGGGTGCCGAGTTCGGGCCAATACAACAGTCGCTCGAACTTCGTAGACTGCGAGCTGAGAACCAACGACTCAAAGAGCGCCTGTTGGCTGACAAGTCCTCGGCCTCGGAGGAGAGCGATACTGAAGAAGGCTCTGCAAATGTCAGACTTAGTTCTGCTGCGAAGCAATCGAAACGTCAGCGACGCTTTCGCGCGAACGAGCAGATTGACAGCATCTACTTTGGTTCTCCAGGGCTGGCAAGTGTCATAGCAGATGTGAGTGCTATACGTATGTTGTGATGGCCAAAATCCCACTGACTGGACTTGTTAGTTTGCGAACTTGCAAGTGCAACCAAAGTCACTGTCGCATGCAATGCCTCGAGCTGCAGACATGTACACAACTCAAGACGCCATGTATCCTTTCCCGACACTATGGCCTGCCATGTCGCGTACTCAAGGTTTGCTACAGTGTCTGCCTCCACGCGATGAGCTCTTCCACTACCTCGAATCTTTCAGTACGAAAGCTCGAGGCTTCGCCTTCCCTTATGTGCCTGAAGACTTGTCACAGAAAGAAGTCGAACGCTTTCTCGAGAATGCCGGAGAGAACGCGGACAAGGTCCCAGACTTGCTCGCACTCATCTTTGCAGCATCAGCACTGGGCGTACAGCTGACTATGTTCGAAGATCGACAAGAAGCAGGCGCAGGTGTCTCTCAAAACAGCAGTCGCAAGGGTGAAATATTTTGTAAGTCATGAGCGCCTTGGTGACTTCCTCTACTACGCTGACTTCCACAGCCGTCGCAGCAATGCAAGCTCTTCGTCTGGCATCTTTCACCAGTCGTCCCTCTTTGAGAGGCATCAAGGTTTTGATTATGCTCGCCCCCTATCTGACAAACAGTGGCCGCTTCCTCGATGCTTGGTCCTTTTCAGGTCTGACCATCCGTCTGGCGCACTCTATCGGTTTGCATCGAAACCCTCGCTTCTTAGATCCAGCGCCATCACTCCGGGAGACAACAGTCCGCAAGCACCTGTGGTGGTGGCTATTACACATGGACCAAGAGTATTCTATGACACTTGGTCGACCCTTGGGCATTTCGGGGATTGGTGATTGCCCTCCCCCTGAGCCCCTCACCACAGATCCAGTAGCCTTGCGACTAAGCGAATTCTTCGACCAGCTCACAATCCAAGGACGTCAGATCTTGAGCAGCAATCAACTTACTGACTCGAAGATTGACATGTATACTGACCGCTTGATCGCGCTGTGGGACACGATGCCGGAATCTTTGCAGTTCAATAGGTCTTGGATCGAAGAGACGACGCAAATCCCTGAATGGCCAATGGAGACAAGGGCAGCGAGTGAGATGCATCTCTATCATATTCTGGAAATCGCATTACTGACAACATCCACAGTATCTTATTGCAGTATCCACAACTACATCATCCTCCTGAATCGCCAGCGCATCGAGAACAACCGAAACAGCCCAGACTATCGACCGAGTGCTCCTGACTACTTCCTCGAACCATCATTACATACACCCTCTCCGTCTCCCTTGATGCCACGAGGCAGACCACTAGTGATAGAGTCTTGCCTTGCCTTACTGGACGCCTTCCAATTCTTCCATAAGCGCGTCCCATCTGCGCTCGTTGATTGGACAATCGGCCAACAAGCGTTCAACGCTTGTATGATCCTGGTACTCGACGGCATCGATCGTGAAAGCGTCGAGCACATCGAAAGAGTCGAAAAAGCACACACAATATTCGTGAAGATGGACAAGGCAGGAATGCATCAGCTGACCGAGCTGGCCATGTCACGGATAGCCGAAGGTCTCAGAACCCTGAGACATCAATCCGAGACACGCAAACCGTCAATGGCCGCAGAGCCCATATCTCCTATGGATGTAGCGCCCAATCACCAGAGGGCCTCGGACAATCCCTTCGATTGGGGCATGGGTCAACAACTGCATAACCATGACTTCTTGCACGAGCCTGTCATGGGAGCAACAGGCATGTTCCTGCTCGAAGACCATGGCCTTCAGACCAGAGCCTATCAACCCAAGATTCCGCCATCTCCTGGTAATCTTCCGACTCCCGATATTGCAGTGATTCCTTCTCCTTCTTCAAAACAACCAAGCTTCGAAGCCGGTCTGATGCTGCCCTCAACAACATTGTTAGAGCCTCGACGAGATTCGGCGCATCCTCTGGGCTTTGTGCCTAACAACCATCCAGCACCTCTCATGCCGGCGCAACCTGTGCATTACAATCAAGTTGCCAGTCCACATTTCACCGAGATGCAGCAACCCATACAAACCTGGAACCAAGCAGAGGCCTGGCAAACCAACGTCCTTCCTGCCCAACAAAGACTCTACTCACTACCCGTGGCACCAGGAGGAGGACTGCGTGAATCTATGAGTAATCGGAAGCAATCACATCAGTGATCTCCTTCTCACCCGCACCAAACAGGCATAGAGAGAGCATGTCATTCTTAGCAATCACAATATTGTCAAATCTTTTGCGTACGAGAATACAAAACAGTATTTCTGACGAAACCAACTAATGCAATTCCATTCACGACCACAAAATGAGCATTTCACCCCCCCTGGACTTTCAATCCATGTGCCGATTGCCATCTGACGTGTGCTGCCCCTGGCAAAGTGAGCACATAGTGACCAAAATCCTTCCCGCAGAACTAGCCAAATAAACATAGCAACGTCAACCAAGGCAGATATACCCGCATCTAGATCTAGCGCAGGGATCCGGCTCCTGTAAGGCATCGATAGTGTGTATCTGAGAATTGTAGCGAGAGAGGAGAACCACCGACTCCTACGAGTAGCTCCACCGAACCCGAGACCAAAGTACCATGCGTACACGTTTCGGCATGTGCTAATCGCTGCACGAATCCTTGCTGCATCATGATTCCCACAAGAACGTTTTTTCTTTTTTCTTGCCTTGATCATCGCAAAAAGGTGCTACGCGGCTAAGGCTTAGCCTCCGGACCTGGTGTCCGAATCCCCGAGTCCTGCAGGGCCCTCGATGACAAACCAAACTACAGCCGTTTTCCTTCCTTCCTTCCCTCCTCTTTGGTTCCCCCCTCGTAAAAAGCGTTAGGGCATGCCGCATGCCCTACAACACGTCAATCCTTCTCACGCAAATCCTTCGCGTGTTCCTCCTAGGGCAGTCAGAGGCCAGATATATGAACCATGCGGCGATGACTCAAACATGTACGAGTAGCGTCCACGCGGCAGATTCGCATCCGAGAGACATCTTTCCGAGATAAGCGCGAGATGATAACAGATGACACCATCAGAGGAAGAAAGACAACAGCGGATAAGTGTAACAAGATCCATGAGTACGATGGTTAAAAAGGGGAAATGCGATATGGCATATATGCAGATCTGCCAAACAGTTCGATAGACAGACATAAGCTTTATGGGGGGGAAGATCTGCCACAAATTAAAGATTGGAAAAGTGCAAACTTTGTGACAGTCTAAAGACCAAGGTGAAATGTTAAATCTAATGATATGTCAAGCCAAACATTGGTCGAACCTTGAGGTTGAGCTTGGTTAAAAGGTTTTGAGTTGGATGAGGGGAAAGGGTTCACAAGCAATCGTGGAGCATGGCAATTCTTTCATTGGAGGGAGGGAAGGACAGACTCTGATACCACTGATCTCTCAAACACTGCGTAAGGAAATGACAATCAACCTCGTCGATGTAAAATTACAAACGGCAAGAGCTGATCAGAACGACTTAAGTAAAGAAGACAAGAGAGCACGGTATTGCTGATGACACAATGTAGAAGGAGGAAAAGACATTGCTGTGCGATTGCTATCAGGAACGAATCTGGCGTGTGCTGTTCCACGCTGCTCTGCTCAACTACTAATGTGCCAACAAACAAGAAACCCATCGTAAGAAACAAAACTGGTCGTGAGTAACATATATAGGGAGGTGACTGAACCTCTAAACGCCATGCCCAAAAAGCAGAACAAATTTTCAAAGGATCAAGAACGTCAGAGTCGAAGAAGCGTCAGTCTCTAACCACTTCCATTCTCTCCGCTAGTCTTGTGGCGGAACATCATGCGTCGAGTGCCGCCGACCTTGCCCATGTCCGACCAAGCGGTACGGTCCGGCTCGCTCTTCTTCCTTTCGACGCTGCTGGCTTGTTTGGCTCGATTCATCATATCTTCCACCCAGCGAGCTTTTTGCTCGTCAAGCTCGCGGTTTCCACGTGAGTGCTTGATCGAGGGACCTGCAAGACCGATATCCTGACCTGACCATGACGATGGAGAAGCATTCAGGAAGGTGTCGGCGGTTGAAGGGCGCGAAGAGCTCTTCACAGAGCCGGTTGGAGTGTGAAAAGCACCGTTACGGGCAGTGGTAGGCGTGAGGTCTATGGGCTGGGTCGTAGCCGAAGGACTACTTTGCGGCATATCCGATGGCATCGAAGCCCCTACAACACCCGAGGACGAACGACTGCGGAAACTCATACTACTGTCTGGACGGTCAAGAACACTGCCAGGCCTGCTCAGCGGCGTGCGAGTCTTTGTAGTCCCACCAATACGTGTGCCGCCCACTTCCAGCTTACCGTCACTAAAAGTACGATGTCCGTGGTGCTCCGCGTATTGGCGTAGATATTCGCCTAGGTCAGCCCAACCACCACCTACACGTACCATACAGCGTTCTCCCTCTCCAACAAGACGGACAAATAGCTTAATGGGCTGTTCTTTTCCTTCTTGTGTCAGATAGTACATCTTTCCATCCGCATCATTTGCATTCAGCCTTCTGGAGGACAATTCAGATTGCACGGCTGATAGAGTGAGTCCAGTACGAGGAGATTTGCTCGGCAAGCCAGGTCGTGGTCGAGAATAGCTGGTCGCATTGTTTGGGGCTGGAGACGGCTCACGAGATGGCTCACGGGATGGAAGCGAGAGCGAGGGCTTGAAGGCGATACGAGATGGCAAAGTATTCAGAACGCGGCTGACATGTCGATCCAACTGCTCGGCGTTCGATATGTTACGTGCGTGACCCTTTCTAGCCGTCTCAGGCTGAGAGATACTGCGGTTGGTCTCTGAAGCTTTGGGCGTGGCCTCAGGTTCGACAACGTAACGACGCTTGTGCACTTCGAGATTCAGTGGCGGCAGCTTCGAAGCTCCGACAGCTTGGGCAATCTTACTTCTTCCGCTATCAGAACGTAAGGTTGGAGGTGGCAGTCCGAACGCAGGAGGTTCACCACCAAGGTCAGTCTGATCGTCAATCGCATCCTCGAAAGCTGGATCCTTGATCAGCTTGGCTGTGGTTGGTGGCGAGAAACTAGATCGCCGGGGTATATCAGGTATCTCGATTGTGTTGAGCTCTGATCGCGAGTGAGCCTCGATCGAAGTTACAGAAGCCCTCTTGATCATTGATTGCCTCCTTTTGGGGCTGTATTGATCGTTGTGCTCGTCAGAGTCCTCAAGAACCTGATCATGTCCGGCACCGACAGCACTGAAATTGCTCCATGAGGTGTTACTCGTAGGAACTGGCGATATCCGACTTTCCGGTGACGTCTGCACTTGCTTGGCCCTGAAGTAGCCCGCCGATAAAGCGTCTTGAACCTCGGGGGTTGCATCGAACGACCCAGGTGTTGGCATCTCTGTGATAGGTTCAAATGGCAAGCTGGTGGTGCTGGGCCTGGACAAATGTCGTGGTCTTGCACTGCCGGGTGACGACGATCCACTACGAGGTTTGTGTTGAGTGATATCGTCAAGCATCGTATCGTCGAAAAGCGGCTCTTTCGAGTTTGATCGTTTCGACCTAAACATCTTCTCGAAAGGGTTGCTTTCCTGTGATGGTGGTCGAGACTTGGTCTGTGGGGTCCCAGGTAGACTGTCGACAAACATCTTCTCAAACACGTCAGAATCCATCGGATCCTTGAGTGTGTGAATTTCGTCGCCATAGATTCTGACGGGTAGGGGCCAGTTCTCCGGGAACTCAGTGAGCGCTGGCGAGTCCCAATTTGAATCAAGCGTCGACTTGCTGTTCTCAGTAGAAGGGAAATAGTCTTGTTCGATCTCTGGCGTGATGAATGCATCCATCGGCCGTTCGAGATCCTGTGGAATGTTCGTGCGGGCTGGCTGAGAGACGGCACGAGGTGCTGCAACCTGCTCTGCATTACCAACCAGGTGGTTGGGGACTGGTCGCGATGAAGACTGAATAGACGGCTGCGATTCTCTGGCTATATGCGTAGGACCGTTCGAGTCGGACTGAGGAGGCATTGTTGGAGACGAAGAGCGATGAAAGTGGCGGAAGCCTTCATGATTCTTGATGCCTAGTCCCAGCCCTTTGCGGTTACTTGCTCGACTAGAAGTAGAGCTGGTCCTGGAATGATTAGAGGCATTGTTTGAAGCGTTGTTAGTCTTGTTGAATAGCTTTGTGAAGGCCATGGAAGCGTGTTCAAAGGATCGAACAGGACTGTTGACAGATTTCTGCAGGGACTGTGTGCGTTCGATACCTCCGTTGAGGAAAGCTGCTCTGGCGCGAACACTGCTCACAGCCGGCGAGCCCTGCTCAATAGCTGGCGATGAAGAGGCGGGAGCAGTAACAGCTGGAGATCCAAGATCAGGAGTTGGCGCAATCGAGTACAAGGGACTTGACGGTGCACCATCGCTGTGACTTACAACAATGGGAACATGGCGAGAGCGTGAGATAGTTGATGATAACGACTTCAAGCTGCCAGCTCGCTGTAGAGAAGCAGTGGCCGACACGGCTGGCTGAGCAGTATCAATTGGCAAGAGCGGTGCCTTCTTCAAGTCTCTAGAGAGATTGTCGCTTTCTATGTCAGATGTCTCGTCTAGATCGGGTAAGAATGAAGAGCCTGTCCCCAAGATTGGGCTCTCGATTGGTTGAACAAGAGCATGCTCGTCATTCTGACTCACGAATCCAGCCGAACTACCCCCGGCCGGCAAGGTGTGCCCATCGTGGTGCGAAGAGTTTACAGAAGAGGCAGAAATCTCGCGAGTTGTCACATCAGCAAGAGCGTAGCCTTTGCTGGCGGGTACGGGCAGGGGCATGTTATGACCCACAATGTGACGCTCGGTCTGAGTGCGCCAATCGCTGTAATTCGACTCGAGTGTTTCAAACGAGTCTATCCAAGCATCCGGAAGTGTTTCTTCGCGTCCCTCAAGGTCATCCAACATGGCGTCGAGCCGCCCGCCGACTTTACCCATACGTGACTCCAACTGTTCTTGAAGAGCCTGGAAAGCACTGCGCACAGTAGATGTATCCTTTGTGTCTCGAAGACGCTGAGCCATGCCAGACCAAGCGTTGTCCAAATCGGTCTTGGCTTGACCAAGGCCTCTGAGATAGCCAGGAACCTTGCGCAGCAGCGTCACACGCATAGACCAAGTGTCCAACAGACGACTCAAGCGTGAGAGATCGGGCAAGGCACGCAGGATCGTGGCCGTGATCAGGGCAGTGAAGTCATCAAGACGCTCGTAGTGTTCAAGCTCGGACGACTTTGGTTGAAGGTGCTGGGAGAGGACATATTCCTTGAGCTCGTCGACATCTTGGTCAAACAAGGCTTCGCGAATGTCCTGGATGCGTTGTTCGTATGCTAGAATCTGGCTTTCGCGAAGGCTACCCCAGTAGGGACCCTCAACAGCGTGTGCAGCATGGGCAGGAGGCTCGAACGAGTTGGACCAGGGCCATTGTTGCAGCTCGATGTGCCAGGTCTTGATGTCTTTGCATGTCTGGGCAATCCTGATACCAAAAGCTCTTTCCGAAGTCGATGCCTTCTCAATCAAGCGTACCAAGGCTGCCTGGCTCTTGCTCTCTTCGCTTCCAGGAGTCGATGTGAACGCTTCAAGGGTGCGGGTTGGAGAAAGATCACGGCCTAGAAGATCGTCGGACTGCGCGTGGTTGCGATTGCGTCGCGACGGAGAGGGAGATCGAGAGTGCGTGGGTGATGAGGTGGCCGAGTAGACCTTCGCGGGCGGTGCGAAACGTGGGGGGTCAATGGCCGGGTTGCGAGCCATGATGGATCGGAGACCGTGTGTACGGTATAGTTCAGGAAGTGCAATCGCTCACACCGATGCCCCTCATGGCCGACGGACTTTTGTATCAGTAGCCGCGCTCCTGGCAGACGGCGTGCTGGATCACTATGAAACAGAGATCAACGCGAGCATGAGACATGAACCAAGTGCCTCCTTACAGCTTCACACCCGGTGCATTGAAGGCCGAACGAAACGAAAAAGAAGAAGGAACGATGGACCAGGACGCAGATGCACTGAGTAGGTACCGAATCGACGTGCACCACTCTCGGCATCTACAGATCGTCTTCGGAGAAGGCACGAATGCGACAATGTGGCTGGCCTTGGCGCTTGTTTCGACTCCATCATCTACACTCTATATCTCTCTATCTCTTCATCATCCGTGCTATCATTTGCACCCGTTTCGCGGGCACGTTGCATCCAACCTTCTGTGTAACGGCTTCCACAGTAGCACGCGTTTGTCGCGTTCAAATGTCGTGTGAGCTGAAGACTTCCTGCCACCTTCGGTCATCCGACGCCGACTCCGCAATTGGTTGCTTGCATGAGAGATCGAGCTTCATCAGTGCTTCTGCTTGTCCTTTTCCGCCCTCTTCTCCTGCACCATCTTATCGAATCTGTATCACTTTGGTCAACGATTCTGCAAACGTGCTTTCATCGAGTGTAGCAAACTAACCTGTTGTATGCGCCGACGCCTTCAATGAAAGTCGTCGCCATCCACAACCACCACACTCGGCTTCGAATGTTGACGTTGTGCTTCCTCAAGCGTCCGCTCGACATATGCCACGTCTCGGCTCCATGTATGGCGAGCATTCCGTACCAGATAAAAGGTTGTATCGTCCAGCAGAACCGAGCGAAAGAGCCAGGCACAATGGCAGCAATGATACTTCCAGTTTCGAAGTTTGCTCTGGTCCTGAATGCCACGAATACAGTCGATACGAGTATGAAGAGTGCGAGATAAGGACCCGTTGGTACCGGGTACTCTTTGATGGTGATGTCGCTACGATCGAGTGCCTTAAGGCACTCTTTGTCCATCTGAACCAGACGCTCTCGAGCCTCCCGGAAAGAGGTCATGGGAGGGTCTAAAGCCGTCCTATACTTCATGCCAGCACATTCAAAAGCGATATACTCGAGTGAAGCGTCAGTGATCTTGCCATGGTAAGCCTGGTAGGCTGGCAGATGGTGATAATTTTCGAGATATCGAATGACCTTTGAATCTTCCATCAACAAATGTACGCTTCTTCGAGCTAACTCCACTTACCGAATCATGATGGTCTGCATTCATGTGAGTGATGATGCGAGTCTTTGCGGCCTCATCTTTAGTTGTTTGATCACTCATGTTGTGTGTATGATTGGAAAACACACTTGGAGAGGAACGATGATATCAACGTATCATGGCTTCACAGGAAAGACCCCGAGGATCAGATAAGGAAGCGAGCGGAGGTCGAGGCTTCGTTGCTTACCCGATGGTCATAAGTCGTGACCTGCTCGAAATTGGAGCCCACGTAAGTTGCATTGCTCAGAAATACGTTTACTAGGTCATAGACTCCTTCGAGCATTCGAGAGGATCCTCACGTCCCGGCTTCTGTGCGGCATCACATACTTTTGTATCAAGTCATACTCGTATGCAGTCGCAGAGGAGCGGAAATCAGGTAGGAGCGACACGCTATGGAGATTGCCATGGGTACGAGTTTCGTTGCGCAAAATCACACTCGTACAAAGCATAAGAGCAAGCAGAACACCAACTCAAGAAACGATGGCCACATGGCACGTACCGTTCGAAGCGAACCATGTGCTTGCAGAAAAAGTAGTTGGAGGAGCTCAACTTCTAACAATGCGAGCTTGAGACAACTTCCTCAACTTTTTCAATGCGATCTCGATGGTGAACGATCACCAAAAACACTTTCGATCTTCGCTCATGCCTTTACAGTACAGAGTAACCTGAGGCCTCCGAGCCGGTCAGAGACCAACTCATCATCATCGTCGCCCGGGCTCCGCGCCCAAGCAAGCGAGCACGCCGGAAGGTTGAAGTCCCGTCAGCCAATGCACAGACGCAGTTCGATCGTGACGCCTCAACGACTGTGGCTGGCCTTGACATTGGCCCGCGATTTGCAACTTCTCGCGAGCTCCATGCATTGGCTCACGCGCGATCAGCACGCCTGCATGCTGAGGTGCCCACTTCGGTCCTCGAGAAATGTGGCTGGTGAGCCAATGTTACGTCAAAGGACCGCCCTTTGACATCCATGCGGGTTTCGAAACCTGTTCGGCTGTCCAAGGGTGTGCTCTGCTAGTTTTCTAAGTATCAGCCGGGTCTTTTTCCATTCTCTCGACTTTCTTCCTTCTCGCAAGCACTTTCAATTCCCCACATTGCACCCAGTACACCCCACTACCACATACACAACTTTCTATCATGGCCGACAAGCAAGCCGAAGGTGGTGCCCCCGCCGAGAGAAAGAAGCCCCAGAAGCTGGGTTCGAAGAAGCCCCAACAACAGCCTACTCCCGACCAGTCAGAAGGAGACGGCGGTGCTGAAGCTGAGGCTGAGGCTGGCGCAAACGCAGAGGCCGATGCTGATGCCAGTGCCAACGCTGATGGAGAAGAAGAGGCCGAACCGGAGCCTCAACAACAAAAGTCACGTCAAGCATCTCAATCTCGCCGACGCCAAAGTCGTGGCCGCGGCCGCAAGGGACAGGAAAGCGATACCGAATCCGTTGCCAGAAGTGATGCCTCCGCCAACGGTGGTCGCCGTCAACGTCAACGCCAGAAGAAGCAGGGGGGTGGAGGTGGTGGTGGTCCCCTGGATGACATTACCGAGAACGTCCCGGGAGGTGATGCAGTCGGCGGAGCTGGCGAGATGGTCCAAAACACCGCTGGACAGGCCGTTGACCAAGTCGGAAACACAGCCGGTAACGCACTCGGCGGTCTGACCGGAGGCCAAAAGCAGGGCGGTGGTGAGGAAGACGACGACGGCGGCAAGGGCGAGCAACTTCGTCTGAGACTGGAGCTTAACCTGGACATTGAGATTCAACTCAAGGCCAAGATTCACGGTGACTTGACACTGGGTCTGCTGTACGTATATCGGAAACTCTTTGGTTATGACAAGACTAACATATCACCAGCAACTAAAATCATTGCTGCTACACATACGCTCTGGCTGCGTACGACCAATGTTGACGACACTTATAATGGGGTTTTATGGAGTTTTGGCACTTGTTGGATTATTACCACATGTTTATTGTTTTTATTTCCGTTTTCCTGTAAAGTACGTTTAGATCAAGGACGACGAGACGACTTTCATCCACCCTACAACATATTCTCTTCTGACGTGTGCTCGATGCCCCCATAAAACAGTACAAGTGACAAGATTTGTGCGATCCCGGTCTCTTCCAGTTGATCAAACGCCTTGTTGGAGCCCAACCTCGTATGCTCAGTCGGCGTGACGAATCGCACTTGCTGCCTAAGGTATCAACTTAAGCAGACCATGATGGATGAAAAAAGTTTGATATATGACAGGTCTAGGATCCCCTGACAGTCTGACGTCGATGTGTCAAGCAAATGAGGCGCAGCATCTCGATTTCACGAATAGCGTTTGAGAGCGGGCCTCGCAAAAGACCATTTCCTTGCAAATTGCCCCAAAGATCATAATCGTGCCTTGATGTTCCCAAGTGCCCACACGAAGCGGAGCCACTTTTCACGTTGACCCAAGCCGCTCGCGAGCCACACTCTCGGCAAGCATTGCATTTTCAGCTTCCCTTCCCCGCTGTCAGCGCCAGATCACCCCTGTCGACCGCTCCGAATCGAGTCGCTTTGCATCAACGCGTCGTCTGCAATGAGCGCTGTTGGATTGCGTGCAGGGCTGGCTTTGCTATGACGTGTGGCTGGTGCGGATCCCCTGAGGAAATCAGGTTTGTGTGGCACATTGGATTCCGATCATGGCGCAGCAGGGCCTTGCCAACCTCGCTAGGTAGGTACCCTGCTACCCAGGACAGGTCGCTCGAGCGGGAGGTTTGTTTCGTCGAGATCGAGAGCAAGAAAGAGCTGCTGAGTGAGGCAAGACTTGCTTCCCTGTCTTCATCGGTCTCCATTCCCCCCGCGGACGTCACTGCTTTTCGCTCTTTGGTTGCTACCGTCTTGCTGCTCTGACCACTAGCCCAACTGTGATTTCCTTGACTCTCTGTAGCCAACTCGAGGACCCGTACAACACCTTTCCGTTTTTTCTGTTCCTCTCATCTTCAATCAATAGGATATCACCGACATGCCGACCGACGAGGAAATCATAAAAGCCCGCCAGGACTTCGAGCCGGAGTACCCTTCCGGCGACGAAAAGCGATTCCAGGGCAGCCAGGAAGAGCAAGCACAGAACCAGAGAACCGTAACCCAACAGAAGAAGCACAACGAATTCTACAAGCAAGAGCTACGTCAGACCGGTAAACACCCGCCACCTTGATTCCTCTGCACTACACGGCCTCGAGACTGATATTCCAACGTCCAGGCCTACAAACCGAACGCTCCAGATCCTCCTCCCGCCGTGCCCGAAGAAAGCGCGTAAAGAACGACCAGCGAGACGGCAAATACATGCACACAAACTCTCTCGAGGCCCTCGAAGAAGCAGACGCCAATGGAGATCTACACGAGATGCAGCCCTTCGAGCGCATCGGCCCCGACTCAACCTCCATGGACGGACCCGTGACGAAAGCTCGCGCCGACAGAGGAGAGATCCCCATGCGAGGCAAGAACCCGAACCAGCCTTACTACAAGAAACCGCCAAAGCAGGAGGCTTCGCTGCTCGATGAGACCGATGGTTTGAAGTTGAAGTTGGACGCCAATCTGGATGTGGAGATTGAACTCAAGGCTAGTATTCGTGGTGACTTGACGCTATCGCTGTTGTGAGTACCCTGTTCATTGTCAATCATTTGACCCTGCAGACACTAATCGTGTACAGTGCTTAATCGATTCTCCTCTCAGCCACAAAAACATTATCACAACGATCGTGAAATACTTATTATTATGTATACGAAACTGGACCATTATGATGGGAACGGCGGCGTTTGTTTTCATATCGGGAGCGCTCTCTTTCTGCATACCTCGACACGCGTACTTGTATTCTCTGGCTAGATATATACAGCCAATAAACTCTTCAATGCAGCTAGCGATCTCCAAAGTGCTAGACGGACCCATCTAAGTAATGTACGAATGAGCGCTTTTTCACAGCAATTGAACAGTCAGTCTCACACCTTCTGCTTCTTCGTCCGCTTTCTGTTAGGAGTGTCATTTTGCTCCTTCACTTTCCTTTTTCCACTTGAACTCGAACCAGATGTCTTGGTGCGAGTCTTCGAATTTTCTCGAGCTGCTTTCTTCCAGCTCGCCCAGCCAGATCTGGCAAACAGTTGTTGTGGACTCTGAATGAAAGCAATGCGACGTGCGCCTTCCGCCTCATGACTCGAGATCGGGATGGGTTGTGCGCTTTGGATGATATCTCGAATGTCACCATCGTCGTCCAGCTCCTTTGCCTCTTTGTGCTCGGTTCGGCTCATTGTTCTTGCTCGTTCGAATATCTTCTCCTCGATCGTGCCCTTGAGGATCAGAGTCTCTGCGTGGACTTCTCGAGTCTGTCCTATACGATGCGCACGTTTGAGAGCCTGTGCCTCGACTTGAGGCCTGTTCACAGGGTTGACGAAGAAGACTCTCGAAGCAGAAGTCAAGTTCAGGCCATATGCAGCTTGGCCGATGTCCATCAACAAAACGCGGTGTTCAGGTCTCTGGTTGAATCGAACAATATAATCCGACTTGGCTGCAGGCGTGAGTGACTTTGCGTAGATGAGGTAGTCAATATGAAGGACTTCAAGCGCTTGTGCGATGTAGTAGGCAGTGTTGTCGTTATCGTAGAAGATGAGTATCTTTTCATCCCGATAAAACTCCTCAACGCGAGAAAGAAGATAGCTCAATTTGGCCGACGTAGTCCCAACAATGCTGGTTTTCCTGAGCGGGGAAACAGCTGGCAGTTGCGCTTCTTTGATTTCGCTATGTGTATCAGCAGTGCGTTTTGGAGATACGCCAGTTGAACGCTTGTCTCCGGTTTGGCTCACGGCGAGAGAGGATGATGGTATGCCCGCCTTAATCAGCACAGGGGGTTTTGTATCTGTAGGTTCCGAGCGCAGGAAGGACAACGCATGGATTCCACATCCAGAGAGACCCTCTGCAGGATCTGGGGCTTCGGCCTGCTGGTTAATGTGATCTTGAGCCTGTATCAACTGTGTGGCTCCACATAATAGATGGAGTCTGGATGGATCTAGTAACCAGAGTGTCAGCAAACTTTTGAGCGAAACCTTGTTGAAGCACGAATAACCCACCTGTCTTATCAAAAGACCAGAACTCAGCAGATTCCGTTGGCCAACTCTCTACAAACAGCCCAACCTCATGACTTTGGGTCAAATTTCTCCACCCCTCGGACCCAACCATGAATTTGGCTTGATCGATGCAACTTTCGAGTATGATTTGATCGTTCTTCGAACATGTCTTGTCCTGCTTCTGCAAGTAGCCTTCACTTTGCGCTATGGCAGCTACCATATCAGAAGCACTGAAACCAGTCCAATAGAACGCACTTGCTCGCAAGTTGTTTAGTAACTGCGCCCGCTCTCTTCCGCTCTTCTGGTGGAAAATGTAGTCAATGTCCGTCCTTTCGCTAGTGACGGCATTAGATGTGAGCACAAACACGAATGCGTTGACAGTCAGTTTGTCATAGAAGGACGGTTCCAATCGAACAATCTCATGCGTCAGTGGAGGCAGCTTGATGTCGCGTTCGACGTCTCCAGACTGCGTTCTGATGACGATCGAGTCTAACATCTGGCGCAGACACTTTGAAAACCCAGAGAAGGTGCGAGCTCGTGGACGTGAAAATTCATGCCGGAAAAAGTAATCGTTCCAGTCGGACCCTCTCTCGTCTTCGGCAGGGCACCATGGCCTGATTTTCAAGAAGCCGCTCGCCAACGAGCCAATGTTGCGAACCGCTCCTATTTTCTCGTCCTTCTCATTGAACGACTTCCTCTGGCTCAGTAGGACATCGCGTCGCACGGATTCCGAAGTTTCAATGCTAGGACCATATTGTGAATCCGCATCTTCCATGTTCGAAGGAGTTGGGGTTCCAACGTGTGATACAGGTCCGACCAAGTCCAGCTCCACACCCATAAGATCTTTTGCTGGGGTGCCGCTTACGATCCAACGGTGAGAAGCCTCAACGAGTCTGTTAGCTACAATCGCGATCCTCGTTTTCTCAGCAGCCATTCCATGCCCTTCGTCGACGATGATTCTTAAGAAGTGCAGAGCTTTGAGTGGTGATATGTACAAATCCTGGCGTTTGCTCAGTAAGTCCTTGTACTTTGTAGGATGCTCGAATACTTACGTCAGGTCGCAAACAGACACAATCTCGCGTTCGAGTAGCTCCAATGTAGGGGCAGTTACAGGTCACTGGATATCTTGACATACGCCGACCTTTTGCGTCTTCGCCATCTTTGTCTTCGCACTCGAATCGATGTCGACTGAATAGAACGATGTCGAAGGTCCTCAATATCTCGGGGGAGGGAAGAGCAACACGGTTGTCATCCATGACTAAAGTGTTCAGGACCCCTGTGGTATGCTTCTCCAGTTCCAGCTTCCATTGTGACAACAAGTTTCTTGGCACAACGACCAGCGTCGTTGCGGCTAGAGTTACCTTCTTCGGCGTGCGGACCGTAGTATTGCGATTCCAGCGGATGGGTTCGACGGGTATTTCATAAGAAGGTGCCTTCCGACGCATGAGTTCTATACATTTCGCCATATGCTCACCAGTGTGATGTTCGTGTTTTTCGAAGAAAGAGAGCCACGGAGCGGAATGTTGGTTGACGGCTGATACAGCCATGTCCAAAAGACTGGCAACCTTCGGTCGAACCGTCACTCGTTCATGTTGGGTAGGCGTGCGAGGAAGATAGCCACGCGTTGCGAGAATCAGTGCTATACACATAAGCGTCTTACCGTGTCCCATCGTGTCAGCCAAGATGCCCCCTTTGCAGGGCTCATAGAAGCGGGGACTTCGGAAAAACGACATCTCCCAAGGGTTGTAGTAGTAAGTTGAACCGTCAAGAGCGACGTGCTCCTCAAGTCGAGGATCGAGTTCGACTCGTTCCTCACATTCCTTTCGCAGCATCTCTGCTGCAGATTTGCGTTGGTACGGATAGAGAACTGTCTTGAGGCCGGGTAGTTGATACTCGACATCAAGAAGGTCCAGCATACTCTCTCGGTGGAAATGGCTCGTGATGTGCTCCGAGGTTGGATTAGGAGACGGGATATTGTTGAACAAGTAGAAAAGGGAACCCTCTTCTCCGGCTGCGTACAGATCGAAAGGCTGTTCGACATTGGGTTGTCCCTTCCAAGAATCAAGCGAAACATCGAGGTTTTGGAGGACGGAGAACAGGTGTCCGTCGGCCCCACGGTCTCGCTGCAAGAAGCGGTGCCCAACATCACTGGGCAAAACGTAGACCCTAAGTATAGCCTTTGAGGGGGTGCTCATGAAAAGTCGAAGGCGACGGCGGGAGAGAAGCTTTTCGATGTCAAGGAGGTCATGATCGGAAAGACCGGATTGAGATAGAACGGCGATGTCAAGAACTTCTTCCCAGGTAGGTACGGCATTAAACACTTCACCTAGCACAAGTGACCCAACCGGAATGTAGTTGCTCAAGTCCTTGAGGAAGATGGCACCTTCGGGCGAGGTGTGTGCTGCTCTGAGGGTAGTCTTCTGCGGCGTGGTCTGGAGTTTTTGAATGACAGGGCTTGTATCATCGTTGCTGCTATGGTCATCCATCAGCTCCAGAATCACCGAACCGCGCCGCTTCGCCATTTCGAGATAAGCATCAGAAATAGTGGTTTGTTCTGTGATATCTGTAGTTGTGAATGGAAGCACGTCAGAAATAGTGGTTGGTGGTTGTGGATAGAAGCATTTGAGGGCTTGCCAAATGGGAAACCCGGAGGAGGTTGCCGAGAGTGAATCCGAGCGTCTCTGCCAAGCCGTTCAAGGTGACACACATTGGCCAGGTCTCGTCAGGAGCTCACAGCTTCATCTGCTAGTTAAGGACAGCATGTGCAGAACGTACGTATAGTTGTTGCTTCTGAACAGCGTCACAAGCGTTCAACACGCCGTCCGATACGATACGACAAGATACGATACGATACGATGGGCTTGTCCGGAGATTTCGAAATGCCGTTGGCGGTCAGAATTTGGCGACCTAGCACGGCTGTTGCGGAGGACGCGTCAGTACATCGACTGGGGTCGGTCACGGTAGACAATATCGGGCGCAGAATAGCCTGCCAGGTAAGCAACTAATTTGGCATCTACCATTGACTCGTAACGCGTCTCTATCTGATCTTCGTTTGTCCGATTCTTTCCTCTCAATGTTTCGTCCGAATACATGTTTGTGAGGCAGAGTGGTGCTGCTGCTACCAAAACAGAATCGATTTGATTGCTCTTGAACTGCGACACAGGTCCACTACCAATCACTTGGCCATATAAACAGAGACCGACCAAGGCAGCCATCCCAGCGAGGGACATAAGAGACAAACGACAGCATGAAGCTCTTTGCCCGTCTCAACGTCGTCGTGTTGCTCGCAATCTTGGCTCTGCTATTCGTGGCGTGGAACCTGCCCTCATACCATCCGATCACGCGAGCAAGAAAAGTTTGGAGACGCGAGACGACCGAAATCATTGTGTTTGGAGACTCGTGGAGCACCAATCGCCTCGAACTGCCCACACCTTCATCACCGGCGCCGTCCAACAAGAAGCTATGGGTGGACAGTCTTTGCTCAGAGGTGTGTCGCGTTTGACCTGCTCCATCTTGACTCATCCTGATCCAGACAGATTGTTTGCGACCGCATCTACGATCTCGCCCAATCATTACCCTCCCGTCCGTCCCACCGCCGAGGCCCTGTGATCGACAACGACATCTACGCCAATCTTACCCACTCCATGAACGTCACCGCTGACGTTGAGGAGATTGGTGACTTTGGGCACCAAGTCGACGCATATCTCGTCCAAGATGATGCTCGATGGCAAGATGACGGAGATCAGGAAGGCCTGAGGACCACGACCATGATTTTTACAGTCTTCTTCGGCGTCTGGGAGCTCTGGGACTTTGTAGGCTTACCACAAGACGCTGTTTTGCCCGCTGTGATAGACTGCATTGCTTCCATGTTTGCTCAGCTCGACCGCCTCGTCCAAGCCAAGTCGGTGTCGTCGCTTCGTCCAACCATCATCATACCCAAGATCCCGGATCCTAGCTTCTTTCCTCGCTGGATCAGCCGGCGTACATCTGCAAGCGGTACAGACAAATATGGTCAGCTCCAACGAAACGCCGTCATCCTGACCGATCTCTGGAACAGCGTCCTGCAGAAACAGGTCGAATCGTGGAACAACGCTCACGTTGTCACGCCCGACTTCCATGCGTGGATGCTGGAGCAGATGCGTGAGCCTGAGATCGACGAGACTGGCCTTGCAGTAATCTCGAAGATCAAGGCAGGTGCCAGGTTTACCGAATTGACCCAGCCCTGTGTCAATTACACCGCTCCGTTTGGTGGAGATGGAATCGAAACCCGACCATTTACGGTGTGCGACGATCCGTCGCACTTCTTGTTCTGGTATGTCAAAGCTTGAGCTGACTTCTTTGTTTGAACCCACAATTTGATGCGCTTTCCAGGGATGATACGCGTTTGAGCGGCGCCGCACATGAGCTACTCGGCAAACACGTCGCTGGGATGCTTCAAAATAGCACCATGATCAATCGAACCTCGCATAACTAAAACACGAAGATCGAGATGCATCATCCATTTCCATCAAGAAGCGAATGAGCTGATTTCGCAGTGAGGCAAAGAGTGGGAGGCTTTGTAAACACCAAGGTTGGTCGAAGGGCGAACGATTGCTTTCAATAATGCGGTTTGTTCGCATTGTACATGTGGTGCGTTCCTAGGCCAATCTCCTTGCGTTTGGCAGGAATGTCTCACCTTGGCCCGGCTTTCCCGCATGCGGAAATCTACCCACCAACAGAACAAAGAAGTGCCAGCTCGGGTTGTCTGTCGCAACCTCGCCTACAGGCCGGATCTGTCCATGACAATCGGACATGAAGGACGCTCGTTCGCCATGATACAAAGAAGTAGCAGAACCAATCGCCGGCTCTGGCGACAAGAAAGGCCAGGCATGGGCGTTGTTGAATAATGGCCGCTAGCCCCCGTCTTTGGACCTTTGTCTACGTATTGACATGAGGACGTCAAAGACGGCATTCTGACAACAAAAGAGTGCATTCCTGGCCGTCCCTTTCCAATGTCTGTCATACGAGTACCCCTATCGGAATCTAGGTTTTCGACATTGTCGCCGACTACTACATCATCGACTGCTGAGCCTTCTCATGCCCAACCCCAGATCGTTTTCACCAGGCAGTTGTGGGAGAGAACGATGCCATCTGCAGAACACGACGACTTGAGTACAAGTTCCCAAGGTATCGCAAGCGACGGAAGTGTCAATTCGCGCAGAGTGTCGACCAACATATCCATCGCTCCACAATTGCAACACTCACCCAAGTCCCGTTTGGCAGACAGGCCGTTGACGCCCGAAGAGTCACCACCGTTTCGCGACCATCAGAAGAGAAGCGCCGACGCCCTTGACCAGGACGAGCTCCAGGACGTGAGTCCTTCGCATACCAGAGACGGTAGCACGGAGTCACTGGTCAACTTCTGTCTGTGTCAACCTGAGCCGAAAGTCCCGAGACCCAGAAACGGTCAGTCTATGCGACATTTGAATTACTGCTTACCTTGCGCATGCTTACACCTGCTAGCATTCATCCTTTACCGCCAGAATCGCCAGGCCGCTGTGGTCGCGCAGAACCCAGGTCTTGCTAATCCAGACATCTCCAAGATTATTGGCGAGCAGTGGAGGAACGAGCCTGAAGGAGAGAAGAATCGGTGGAAGGTATTCGCAGAAGTTTGTCAGACCGGTATACTAACGGGATGTTCAGCACTGACGAGACAGCAGGAAGAGAAGCTTCAGCACCAGCAGAGATACCCCTCTTACCGATACCAGCCTAAGCGATCTGGTCGTAGAGGTAGTGTTTCATCCGAATCGGGCTTCTCACAGTCAGATCATCGAAAGTGCCAGAAGTGTGGAGGCCGAACTATCATCCACCCTACACCAAGCACGCCTTCTTCGGCACGAGAGCGACTTGACAAACCTCACAGTCTGGAAACGAGTCCTTCGTCAGCTTATCCTCACCCTCCACGTTTGAACGCATTCCAACTACCCCCGCCGACTCCATCGTCGACTACAACCCCTTCTACTCGCTATCTGCCTATGCTCAACAACCTTTCTTTGTCTTCTCCACGCCCTCGCAATATGACCAACGGACGCCCTTCACAGCCGTTCATGATCCAACGTGGCGAAGATGAGCACTCATCCATTTTGTCACCCGACTCGAAGCGACGCAGATTTGAATCTCCACAAGGCACGTATGTTATGTCGACACGTACCATGCCGCCACGGCACAATGCTGGGCCTGGCACACCATTCCCCTTTGGCCCACAAGGACAGCCCCACATCCAACAGAATCAACAGATGGGCCCTCCTCACCAGTTTCCGCCTCCGCCTGGAGGGCAGCATATCCGCAGAGAGAGTCTACCGCGACCAGCAGATCTCCTACGAGGACCAGTGCCACCAAACATGATGGGTCCACCGCCTCGTCCGGGACCTGGCTACTCGCAGCACAGAGCGAGTCAAGGCCAACGCACTGGCGGACCGGAGCTCAGTTTGACGCTACCACCTCTACAATCCGGCACTATGTCTGGCCCTCCAACAGCCACCAGAACAGGCCCCGGTCAGCCATCGAGCGGTAACAGGGGCAGTGACTCCAAGGAGCCCGACAGACGTAGCGTGGGCGAGATCATCATGTCCATGTCGTTCATGGCCAAGGTGCAAATCCTCGGTCGAGTTGCACCGCCTCTACCTGCGAGTGATAACAACAACAAGACAAGGGCTACCATCATCGCCATCGAGGGTGACGATGCGGAAGCGGCGCGCAATGTGACCGACTGGCTCGAAGAGTTCTTGGGTCGTGAGGGTGACATGGTGGTCAAGGTGGTCGAGGGTCCCCAGCTGCCGGAAGCCAAGGATGGACAAGAAGTCGACATTCCTGAGTTACTACGAACTGTGGCAGAGTGGCACGACAATGGTAAGAAGATGGTGGAGCAGCTGGCGCGTGGCGGCAAGGAGCGAAAAGACAGCGACAGCAGTTCACAGTCGGGCTTAGCTGGTGACAGCGAGGCCATGGAAGTTGACTCGTGTCATGGCAGCAGCAGGACGGTGATACTCCTGCGCACGTACACGGTGACAGCAGCCAACGCTTTTGCATCACGCATGGCACTCAGTGACGCGTACAAGGCAGCGGACCACTGGCAGTGGACAGCGACGTTATGGCGCGGAGTGGTCGGACCGGATATGACGGTTTATGTCAAGGAGGCTGACAAGGCAGAGGAGGGAGGAAAAGGTGGAGTGGAGATCAAAGAGGAGAACCGGGTCATGGCGGTTCGACGTTTCAAGGGCAGCGAGGAGAACGGCGGGGTTGAGGGCATCGAAGCAGGTGCGTTACGACGTCTGGGATTCGAGGTGGGTGAATGGGTCAGGAGTGGAGGAGCAGCAAAGAAGGAGTAGGAGGCATGATCATGCATCAGTATACACTAGCTATTCTCTGCCAGACGGTATGGCATTCTGGAAATGCTGCTGTTTCTCATTGATTGTTTTGGATGGTGACGAGAATGACATGTGATGCTTGGCAGACCAAACAAAAGGAAGTGTGGGGAAGTGGCTTCGATAGGGCTGTCCATGTCAACAAACGAGCAATCAAACACGACCTTGCCTTACCTTGGCCTCCATCCACAATCCCTCGTAATCAATTGCGTGCAGCGACAGGACACGTTCGGACAAACGCAATCACCGCCGTGACGCAAGCCTTGTGTGACTGATAAGATCTGGTGAGCATGTATCGCCAACGTCTTCATTCCTTGTTAATTAGCGGCTGACGGAATGAGCGTGGCAGAGAGCAGCTGAACAAGGGATAAGACATTCACTCATCGCCCACGCGCTCGCAGCATGGCCACTTTCATGCAGACCATGTTGGTGCAACCCTCTCCTTCCCGTCCACACTTCCCTATCCAGGCCCGGCCGCTGCCTGCCCTGCACTCGAACGTGTTGGCAGCCAGCGAGTCGTCGTCGCAACTGTCGCTGTACTTTCCAGACAGTCCGAGCAGTACCTGCTCCCACACCACCACCACCTCCTCCTTATCACCTCTCCAGAACCGCTTCCGCAATGCCTTGGGCAAAGGAATACACTCAGATGCTAACATGTTTTCTACGTGTAGCAACGCCAATCGTGGCACGCGGTCGTCCTTCAGACCCGCGCGCGCTGCCAAAGGCACAAACAGCTGGCAGCTTAAGCAGTTTGCCGAGGCCACTCTCGGAAGCGGCAGCTTGAGAAAGGTTGTCCGCTTGCCCGAGGGCGAGGACAAGGACGAATGGCTGGCCGTCAATGTCGTCGACTTCTACAACCAGATCAACTTGCTGTACGGCGCAATCACCGAATTCTGCAGCCCACACTCATGTCCCGAGATGAAGGCAACAGATGAGTACGATGATTCTTCTACGACTTTTCCCCCCTTCAACTGCTGACGTTCTGTCTCTACCAGGTTCGAGTACCTGTGGCACCACCCTCCAGAGTTCCCTCGTCCCGTCCGTCTTCCCGCTCCCAGCTACATCTCAAATCTCCTCTCCTGGACTTCGAACCTCCTTTCAGACGCAAACGTCTTCCCCACCCACCCGGGAGTGCCTTTCCCGCCTACCTTCCAATCCACCATCAAACAAATCTTCAAGCGCCTCTATCGCATCTACGCCCACATCTATTGCCATCACTACGGCGTCATCAGAGGTCTAGGCCTGGAGGCCCATCTCAACACTGGTTTCAAGCATTACGTCTTGTTCGTGGAAGAGTTCGGTCTCGCTGATGAGGGCGGCAGGAGGGATGCCAAAGCTGAGTGGTACGGTCCATTGGGCGAGTTGGTCGAGAGTATGCTACGCAGCGACTAGTCTTGTTCGCTACATTTCTCTCGTTCCTACATGACTTTCTTCTATTCTGGCTTGGTCAAGGGTAATCGGCGTCACAATCAGGGGCTTGGAAGACGGTTATGGGTCTACACGGTGTGCACTTTTTTTTTTATGCTTACTGCTTCTGCAGTGTTTTGTTGAACTTCATATCACGACATGGACGAGCTTGAATGAGCGACGTAGATTCGTGATTTCCTATTACAATTTGGCATTCTTCGTTTATGCATCCGCAAACCTTCACCAATTCCGTCATATATTTCAATTCTCAGGCTCGAAAGATGATTGTCATGAATTGGCCATTGCCTGACAGGAGTCGATAAGTTCAATGCAAGACCATCGCACAAACTAGCAGCCTCAGCCCCAGTGTTGGCGTTGGCTTCGGCGTTATCCGGAGATAAGCCGGTTCTTCCTCAACGCTCAAAGCCTCATCCTTCGAAAGGAGTCTCATATGGTGCTTCAGCTTGAGGGGTCAATCTAGCAAGATGGCGTCTCTGCCCATCCTGCCAGTCCAGAATGGCGGCTGAGAAACGTTAGAGAAGTTCCGAGGGGAAGCAAAATCAACTTACTGTGAGCAGTGACACGGTTGTCCCAAACGATGACTGTTCCAGGTGCCCACTTGACTCTGGCTTGGATGTCTTGCGAATAGGCGATGTGATCATAAAGAAACTTGAGCAAGTAATCGCTCTCTTCTTTCTTGTATCCTGCAATGCGTCTCACGAACTGCTGGTTCACGAACAAAGCCTTTTCGCCTGTGGCCGGGTGTGTTCTGACTACAGGGTGAGTGTTGGCGACAGGATCACGTCTGACAATGCTGCCACGAGCGAGAGCATTCTGCGCTTGCTCATGGGCAGAGTGAACAGCCTTGAGACCGTGCAGACGCTTCTGGAACTCTGGAGATAGTCTGCGGTAGGCTTCTGCCTGGTTGACGAAACAGGTATCACCACCTGCTGAGGGGCCGTCCAAGATGTACAAGAAGGTAGTGCCTGGGGGCTGTTGCTCGTAGGTCACATCGCTGTGCCAGGTTATGCTGTTGGTGCGCTCCTCGAAGTAATCTTTGGCGGTTGTGTCTGCAGCGGATCTGTGGACCAAGTGGACCTTGGGGAAGCCCTTTGGTGCGCCAGAGGCAGGGTGAATGTGTGAGGGACCGAAGTACTCGGCAAAGTCCTGAGCCTCTTGGATTGGTAGGTCTGCAAAGTCCTGGTCGCGGAAAGCTGATTGATCTTGTTAGTGTTCAAGTGCTGATATGACCTTCTATCACAATGCTTACCAACTACTTTCTTTTGTGCGACGAAGAGGGCGAGTTCGTCCTTGCCAGCCTTGTCAAGTTTGCTGAGCTGCACACCCTTGACTTCTGCTCCGATATTGGCAGTGAGGTCTTCGACTGAAGTAGCCCCCTTCAGCAAGTTCTGGAAAGATGGATCGGCATCTTTTCCATGTTCATAGGCCTCGAATGGCTGGTTGGGAGGGTACTTTCCTCCGATGTCCTTTTCGTTATCCCACACCGGCAGGTAGTGTGGATACTTGGCCGGAGGGTGTTTGCCGACTCCCTTCAGTTCATTGTCCCAGTTTGTTGTCTTGGGACCTTGAGCAAAGGCCTCCTTGTATCCATCCTGGAGTTGGGTCTTGACGTAAATCTTCTCGGCGCCCGAATCTTGGGGGGTTTCAATCAGAGCAGGAGCCATGGCTGTTTGTATGTATATCTTGATTGCGAAGGCAAGAGCAAAAGATGTAACCTGAAATTAAATGTGAGGAGCTATCGAGCTACTTTTGAACCAGCGATCGGATGGCGGCAAATGTTTCTAGAGATCGACTCGAATACAAAGAAGAGTTACATCGGGAGGTCTTCCCAACGCACCATTTTAACCAAATGACAGAGTCAAGAATATCATCTTACAATTACTCCACAGCATTGCGTGCGATGGCCAAATCTAATCGATTCACACACAAGCGTCTCACGGCAGTTGAGCATCAACCGGAGAAAACAGGGCCTCGAAACATTTTTTCAATCCTTCTCGTCAATCACAACATCGCAGGCCTATAGTATGGCAGTGCACTATCAGGGATACATCAGTCTAATGCGTGGGTTACAGATGTCGCCATTCTTGCCAATGTGCTCCGCAAAGCACGCCATACCACAACCATGTCCCAAATAGGCAATTCTGAACGTCTCGCACCAGGACCTTGGCCTATCACGCAACAATATAGTGTCAGATTAGACGATGCTTTAGAGTATCGTGTTTTGCCTTGGTTACATTTATCCATCGGCGAGAAGGGCGGTGCCGCGGGATCCTACCATGCAGAGCATGCTCAGAGATGAGTGGTATGCACTCACGGCAACTCGTGGTATGGATGGAACACGCGGTCCACTATCACGTCTCAACACTTCCGATGCATCCACTCATGCAAACGTGGTTGCCACGATGATGAAAGTGGATTTTTTTATTATTTCCGTACTTTCTACATTGAGCCGCAACTTTTTTGGATATATCAAAAACTGAGGCATCTGCACTCAACAACCTCGTTATCTCTCGACCTCGTATACTCTTCGAACTTGAGTTTGCAAGATGAGCGATATGGAGAAGCGAGAGAGCGATGCAAGCTCCACTGACTCGAAGAATGTCTCGGACACCAAGGCTTTCCCTCTGGCCATGGTCGAGGAACCCGTGATTTTCGACGCGGCAGGCAAGACTCGAGAGTCAGCATTCGACACTGAGTCCTTTGAGAGTCACTACAAGCCAATCGAAAGCTACGAAGGATATCACAGATGGGATCCCAAGTTTCAATGGGAAGCCAAGGAGGAAAAGAAGCTTGTCAGAAAGGTTGGTAGTTCTTGGGAGCATCATACAAGCTGGCCATTGCTAACATGATTTGATACTCAGATCGACTTGCGAATCTGCTCATGGGTCTGCTTCATGTTTTTTTCTCTGCAATTGGACAGAGGGAATATTTCACAAGCTCTTTCAGATAATATGCTTACGGACATTGGCATTTCTACCAACGACTACAACACTGGTCAAACCATCTTCTACCTTTGCTTTCTGTTTGCAGAGCTGCCCAGTCAGATGCTTGGAAAGAAGTTCGGCCCTGACAACTGGGTCCCCATTCAGATGGTCTTGTGGTCCCTCGTCGCTGCTTGCCAGGCATTCATCCAGGGTCGAAGCGGCTTTTGGGCCTGCAGAGCCTTGTTGGGACTCATCGAGGGTGGCTTCGTAAGCTCACTGTTGACGACCGAGATACGTCAATGTTGTCTGACCTTGTGACAGATTCCTGACAACATTCTATACCTGAGTTACTGGTACACGTCACGAGAACTTCCCATCCGACTTTGCTACTTCTGGTTCTCGTATCAGTTCACGAGTATCGTGTCGGCTTTCCTTGCTTTCGGCTTTCTGCACATGCGTGGTATCAACGATATCGCTGGTTGGCGTTGGCTTTTCGCTTTGGAAGGCTGCCTTACAGGCATCATCGGCGTGATCTCCTGGTTCTACATTCCACCCTCGCCCACACAGACCGCCTCCAAGTTCCGCGGCAAAGATGGCTGGTTCAACGAAAGAGAAGAAAAGATCATGGTCAACAGAGTCTTGAGAGATGATCCCAGCAAAGGAGATATGCACAACAGACAAGCCCTCTCTCTCGGCATGTTCTGGAAGTGTCTCAAGGACTACCACATGTGGCCCATCTACCTCTTGGGATTCACTTGGATGGTACCAGCAACTCCCATGAGCGCATACCTTACGCTAAACCTCAAGAGTGCTGGCTTCACAACCTTCCAGACCAACCTTCTCTGCATTCCCGCTTATTGCTTTTTCATCATCAACTTGCTTTGGCTGTCGTATCTCTCTGAGAAAGTCAACGATCGCTTCCTCATCGGCACTATCTCTCAATGGTTCGTTTTGCCGTGTCTGATTGCGTTAGAAGTTTTGCCCCAGTCACGCAGTCATTGGGCTACTTGGATCCTGAGTTGTCTGGTTTACGCCCAGCCATACATCCATCCCGTTATCGTCGCAGTCACGTCCAGAAATGGCGGAAGCGTGCGGACTCGAGCTGTGGCAACCGCACTCTATGTACGTAAGCCGAGGGTACAGATAGTGCAGGTCAAAAGCCACCAGATGGCTTTTCGACTTTCGTCTGTACTTTTACTACCTTTGTATAAGAAGCATGCTGACTGTATTCCCCTTAAAAAGAATATGACCGTACAGGCGAGTAACATTTATTCGAGCAACATCTACCGCACAGACGACAAGTAAGACACCTTTTCCTTCCTTTTCCTTCCTTTTTTATCCTTTTTTTTCCTTTTTTATCCTTTACGCTCCATGGTGCTAACAAAGACTTCCAGACCCTTTTACTTTACCGGCAACAAGATTCTTATCGGCCTTGTCTGTTGGAACATCTGTGCCTTTATTTTTTGCAAGGTCTTCTATGTCATGGTCAATAGGTAAGATTTGAATTCTGCGTTCATTTTTGGTAACATTATACTGACGATATTACCGCAGACGTCGCGATGAGAAGTGGAATGCCATGACCAAGGAGCAGAAAGAACATTATCTTGCTACTACGACTGACGAGGGCAACAAACGCTTGGACTTTAGATTTACGCATTAAAAAGGGAAGGAGGGATGTAGAGAAATCTGGACGTCAAAAGTTCTTTACAATCTTGCATTACTGCCTCATGTGCTAGATTTGGTCACCCTCTCTGCTCTTATGTCAGCGATTACCGAGCTGAAGCTATAGAGATGCACAGTGTCCTTCGCAGATGGGAAGCATCCATTGAGAGTCGTAATGTCATCGAATCTCTCTGGGCCTTAATATTGTCTTAAAAGAACTGTGCATTTCTATAGCTGATCGCATGATCTAAATTTGCTTGGGAGATGTGTTACGTTATACGGATTCTGGTATTTGCATCAAAGAGTCTCGCCAACCTTGACACCGACTCTTTCCTCGAGTCCATCAACCTCTGCAACATCGGTAGGGAACTCCTCAGCGATAATCTGGCTCTGGTATTCCTTGCCCTTTCCAACCAACAACTCCACCAAACCACCTCCATTGGTAAACACATACAAAGCCGCGTATCTACTCGCAGCCTCGAGCGTGAACTCCTGACCAGCGGGCACGAAAATCGATTCTCCAGCACTAATCTCGGACCCCTTGCCGGCAACAGTCAAGCGGAAACTGCCCATGTCTACCAAAAAGCAATGATGCGATGTTGCAAAGGTAAAAGTGTTGTAAGCCAGATACTGCGACTTTATCGTCTCTGAGCCTTCGAGGCGAGCAATGCTGAATTTGCCATTCGAGTCTGCTTTTTGGCAGAGGGGTTTTACCAACAAACCTCCACTGGCATATCTGGGTCCTGCATCGGCTTTGAGATAGTATGCTGTTGCTGTATCGGCGAGTTTGTTGTCGTCTTTTGTGCATAGCGATGGCTCAGCACCTTTGTGGTCGCGCTTGGGCACCATGTCGAATTTCTCGGTTGCGGCGATGAGTTTGGGCACCAATACTTCCATGGGGTTTCTGTTGTCGCGAGTAGGGAACAGAGGTCCCATTGGCGACGCAGCGAACGGCTCGCCAATGAATCTGAAGAACTCTTCCCAGCCGCCTGGAACAATGAGACCTGCGAACTCGGTATGCGAACCTAGGATTTGGTATTGATGCACCACATTGGGGGGAACGGAAGCAAAGTCTCCAGGCAGCAATGTGCGTGCTGTGTTGTCTGCCCAGACGTTCATGCTTCCCTTGAGACAGAGGAACACATCGTGGGCATCGCGGTGGTAGTGGAAGCCTATTGGGTTGTCTTGTTGACCGCCGGTGGTCACGACGGCAAAATCACCCTTTGACTCCTTTTCTGTGACGAGCATACGCATGACTGAGTTGGAGGTGGGAATTGTCCAGAGTTCGCCGCCGAAGACGGGGAGAACATAGCTCGAGTCGGGTTTGCCTGGTGGCTCGCTGAGGATTGGGACAGGCATGTTGATAGTCGGTGGTGAAGTTGCGAGTATGGCTTGGGAATCTATGTTTATGGGTGTAAGATGAGAGCAGGAGGATTACCAATGGTGAGGAAAGCAGAGAGAGACAGATAGGGAAGAGGGAACATAGTGAGCATCAGGGCATGCTTCCAGACTTTATATGGGAATCTTTGTATCAGCCATAAATCTCGCAACTCAACCGAAGCCCTGAAGCCTGCCCTACCCTTGCTTACCTTTCCGGCTACTTCTGATCCGTACGCCGTATGCTTGTGTGCAAAACAAGCCATGTGATTGACACATCTCCTCTTCTCGAACGCTTTTGCTTGTGGGGCCACAAACTGAGCGAGGCCAGAGATGGAGGGGGTGTTTTGAGTTTGGACTCCGAGCTCGACATGCGCATCGTTCGCGTCGTGTGGGGATTGTGGGGAAGCCAATAACGGAGAAAACATGCTGGTTTTGGATCGTAAGTATTCGCTTTACCCTCTGACCAAGACACCATCTGCTAGGATGAAGGCAGTCTGGCAATATCTGGAAGCCGTTCAGTAGTCCGTCAATTGTCAACTACACTGTTCAAAAATTGCGTCCAAGCAGTTTGTTTTTTTTGAATGCAGTTTTTGACTCGGCCTTTCTCAGCCGAAGCCCTAAATCTAGCCCTAATCCACGACCGATTCGACCCCACTTCCTTCCCCTCTTATGTTGGTCGAAGAGGCCGAATATCAAACTTCTCGCTGTCTGATTGATGTGCCGAAGTCCATTAGGGCATGCTATAATTCATCACTGTTTACGGAACCTGGATAAGTAGAGCTCCGGCCACATTTCAGAAGCGACGGCATCAGATTACGGGACATCGAAGTTCTGAGGTCTCTTCTGCCCGAATCTCTCGGTCCTGCTCCAGCATCTTCTTGACCAAGACATAGCAATCAGGCACCAAAGCTTGCTACCATGGATCAACTACCTCAGTTTGGAACGGCCATCTTCCAGGCCTTGATGCCAACGATGAAGGCATACAATTCCGTGCACGAGAACAACAGAAGCAGCATCGAGTCCACTCCTCGTGAAGAGTTTACCTATGGCTCCGACCCATGCCAGAAGCTCGACTTCTACAGTCCAAAAAGTATATCCGAGGACACACCCATCGTGGTCTTCGCGTACGGAGGTGGTCTCTCTAGGGGTGACAAGCGCTTGCCCAGTCCACCAACGGCCGAAGGCCTGGTGTATGCCAACATCGGACACTACTTTGCGGTAAGGATAAACAAAGTCCAATATTGCAATAACGATCTCCCAATAGCTGATAATATACAGTCGAGAGGGTTCATCACGGTGATTCCTGATTATAGACGTACAGGCGAAGGTGGCACCTACCCCAGTGGAGGGCAGGATATCGCCGGTGCTCTGGAATGGATCAAGAACCGCTTCGATACCGGCAGCCACAAGCTCTGGATCATGGGTAACTCTGCCGGTGCAGTTCACTCTGCCACTTGGCTCCTTGAGCCCTCGCTCGCCGAATCGAGAAAGAGTGTCCAGACAGGCTCAATCATCATCCAAGGCGTGGTTCTCGTCTCCATACCCGCACACTTCCAGAAAGCAGGGGCTGACCGTAGGGATGTACTTACCGCATACTACAAAGATAGACTGGAAGAGGATTGCGCTCTGGGGCAGGTATCCAAGGCTCAGTCTCCCGAGGCAAAGTTGTTGGTCGTGACTGCTACCTTGGACCCTGAAGATGAGATTCTCGAGCCCAGTCAACACTTTGTCGATGCATACAAAGAGAAATTTGGAAAGGACAGTCTGAGTGAAGTGGTGCTCGAAGGTCACAACCACTTCAGCACTGTCCTTGGATTGGGCACCGGAGACGAGCGGGAAGAGTCCTTGGGCAGAGAAGTGCTTCAGTGGATGGGCCAAGCTTGAGAATCTCCACACAATTAGATATGTCATCATCATCCTGTATGCATCGACTTTCAAAAATGATCTGCAATTGTGTTGTACTACATACAGAAACCAGTGAAGGGATCCGAGGAAGGCATAGAACTCGTTATGTACGCTCAGATTTCTCAACGTGTACCAAAATGGGACCACCGAACGACGATATCCGGGTACCGTATCGCTTGATCAAGCTCTCTCGCTCGAGAGACAACACGTCCATGCACCAGATGTTCGTATATTCTGTACCGCTTACTTTAGTTCACCATGGAGATGTCTAGTCTAGCAATCACAAACACAATACTCATGGCTGCACAATGACAAGAAAAGAAAGTAAAAAGTTCCACTGCCACAACTACACATGCTCACCTCAACACCAACCTCTTCGTTTCACTGCTCCATCCAGCACCATGGAGCTCAAGGATGGTGAGAAGGATCTCAAACACGACAGAACGGAGCTCCGAGACCGCGAAGGACCCATTAGACAACGATACTCAGGCACCGCATCGCATGATGGAGCTCTCTCGCTCGAGATACTCCACGTCCATCTGGAAGACTTTCGTGCGTAACGTCCGAGTGCTATAACGTCTGGTGCACGGGAAGTTCGCGCGGCGGTACTGCATCGCATGGATCTCCTTCGAGATATAACCCATCCATCTGTCAGATGTTTGTGCGTGATGTCCGAAATCAGTATCTCTTGCTACCGTTTGTGTGGAGACTGCAGGCCGGGTACCACATCGCTGGACAGTACTCTCTCGCTTAGAGTGAAGCGCTTCCATGCATCAAAAATCTGTGCATTACATCCGGTCCTTATGCCTTTGGCTTTGATTGGTCATAGAGATGATGCGTTCCAGCAATGTGGCCAGGGACGATGTACTCTTGAGTAGATGCAAAGAAGAAGGAAGCATAGGCCGAATGATTAGAAAGATGGGGGCACACCTAAGGCGTTACGGCCTACAACCAAAGAACGACGACACAGGGGTACAACACGGATAAGAGGGCTCTCTATTTCAGAGTAGAGTGGCGTCAAGTGATCGTGCATCACATCCGCTGCCCTTTGTCCTGTGTTTTAGTTAGTCACGGAGACTGCAGACCGGGTACCGCATCGACCAGTGGGAGTCGCGCGCTCGACGCAGACGCTCCCACGCATGAGATATTCGTGCGTCAACGCACGTTCCTGCACCTCACCTTTGTCATAGCGATCACACACATAGCAATCACGGTCACGGACGAGGTACTCGGGGGTGGGTCCAAAGGAAGAGCAAGCAAAAGTCGTATTACCGCAAAGACGCATGGGGTCAAACTCTCTCTCGCAAGCGAGAGTAGAGTGACGAGAGGGTATGGAACTTGAAAGAGAAAAGAAAGACAGACCAAAAGACGAGCTTTTAAGGAGGTAAAAGTACTTCTGAGGGTGACTCCTTGTAGCTGAGTGAACCGATAGAGAATTACTACTCTTCATCACCAGAGTCGGCCCAGGAGAGGAAGCCAGAAACTATGAGAAGGCGAGAAAAGTCAGCATGACGAAGTCAGAAAGATGTCGCTATAAGAAAGTAACGTACCACACTTTTGCTCGAGCACGCCCTTACATGCAGACGTGACAGCTTCAGGGTTCATACATCCCAGGGGGCCAGTCCCAGTCCTCCGGGTTGTACCGAGAGAGATTGGCCTGACCTTGTCCGGCTCCACGAGGATGAGATTGGTCATGAGCACCAGTAGTAGGAGGAAGGTTGGTGTCGGCAGAGGCGGGAGCAACGAGAGTAGCATGGTTGTTGGTGCTGATAAGTTGATTGTCTTGCTCCTGCTCTTCCTCCTGCTCCTCGACAGCGTTATTCTCAACCTCGGCGTCAGGCTGATGGTCTTGCTCGTACTCCTCATCCTGCTGCTCCTCATCGTCGTCGTCTCCAGTGTTAGACAGATCAGCCTGACCCTGTCCAACTCCAGGAGGGTTAGTCTGATCTTGACCGGTTCCAGAGGGATCGGTCTGAGCCTGAGCGCCGGCAGTGGTGGAGCCATGGGCGGCAGGGCCGGGAACAGGAGCAACAGGAGCGGTGTTGTAAGCGGCGGGAGGGGCAAGGCCAGGAGCAGCGGCAGTAAGAGGAAGTTCACAAAGCTTGACTGCCGCATCTAAGGCTCTGAGTCGGTTCTGGTCCACGACCCATGAGGGTTGATGAGCGGTGGGTAGGCGGTGGTTAATATGACGGCCGCTAGATGCAGAGTCAGACATCGGATTAATAGAGGACCATCCTCGTTGTATACATACATTCTGTAGGTGACCTTGTCGCAGCCGACGACCTGGCAGATATACTCGCCCAGGTTATGCTTACGGGAGCCCAAGTGAACCTTCATGTTGGCCTCGCTGTTGCTGGTATGGATGATGCCATCACGGAGGCACAGTGTGCACTGGTGAGTCGCCATTGCTTGTAGAGGATAGTTGCTTCTTGATGGATGGATGGTGGCCTCGAAGGTCTGAAACTGCGCCTCGAGTCGCAGCGAATTCCGCAGGTGTATAGGAGCACACACCGGGAGCTTCCGCTACGCTAACCAATACCTTGGCTTGATATATGGTGGTAGCGGCAGCGGGATGATTGCCATCGGGGACACGGGAGTCCGGTCTCCGAGGCTCCAATGGCATTGAGACAGTAGTAGGCCAGTATGCCAATATGCCTGATTCATGATCTCTTCCTCTCACTATCCAGAGCCAGTATCTGTTGTCAGACAAGAAAGCACCCAAGGTAAGGCGTATATTCAGAGAGACGTTACCGAGAAAGACCGGACTCTCCTTTAGTATGCGCATCTTATCAGTTCCGTCCCTGCATCCTGATATGAACATTGGCTGCGATAGCAGAGACTGACGAGCCCATGAGCCCAGCCTTGACAAACAACGGCATACTAGCAGCGAGCATGACTCCAAGATGTGCACCTACGTCTGTATAGACCAGTAGAAAGGCAAGGTCTTGTTCGCCACCAGGAGACACCCATTGAGACTCGACAACATCAGAGCTCTCGCTGGACCACACTACCACGCCGGATTGATCCTTGCATTGTGATACGCAACTTACAGGAACGATATCATCCTTGGAGAATCGAACTCAAGGGTAGCGTGTCCTGATCGCAGCACCTCGAAGTCCAGAACTGGTGTCTTTCATACCGGTGGAAATGCAAAGCTTTCTTCGCAAACAGGAGACGTCCGCTGAGATTCGACAAGGTCGAGGCTCTCACTGGACAACGCCATCAGACTCGTCGAACCCTTGCAGCTGGATGCAATATACGAGAGCGGGACTATCCTTGGAGAATGGCGAGACCTGATCAACAGATCAGAATCCGTGCAGCTCTTCGAACATCCAGAACCAGTGTCGACCTACTATTGACGAAACATGAATTCTTTTCGATGCCGGGAGTGTGTCCAAAGAAGGGTCCAGAGCCAGCAGACAATCCAAGATCCAGAAAGAGCAGTGCGCGAGCTGAGTCGGTTTGCTTCTATCGAAGCTTGAACCGACTTAGCACAACCTACCAATCTACAATTCGTACAGGCCGCACCTTGGAGGCCATGATCACAAGGAGCAAGAATGGCTAAGGTCGATGATATGCGCAAGAGGAGTAAGACAGCGATCTTTGAGAGCAAGCAGCCCGTGGTTAATCATGGCGATACTTCGGCACTTCGGCGTTCTATGTCACGTGCTAGCACCGATCACGGGATTTGGATGGTGAGCGATAAGGTAGCAAACCATCATGCAGGTCTGATGAGTTAGGTACTAGTGATGACATTGAAAAAGTTGTATACATAGGAGTAGTAACAGAGTATATGACACCATGTGGTATTGCTCTGCGCTACTGCTCTGTCGAGCTGTTGGACCTAGTGCTGGGAATCACAAGATGTTAGGTATATCAAGGTATATACAAAACTATACACAGTCTTCGAGACTCAGAATCTGTATACTATATCGACAAAGAAAGGCATGAGACTTGCGAAGCTTGAGAGAAACGACCGCCTCCAACTATCGTCCTTCCTCCATCTCTTACACCCCCTCGAAAGCCCTCATCACAGCCAACCCAACAGGCGCATACGTGACAACCCGATTGTGCATTCCAAACTCCAACATCTCAACCCTGACCCCTACCTTCCCTTCTCCCACCACCTCCCTCGCCCCTAAAGGCAATTCCTCAACGTCCTTCCCCGTAGCCATAGCAAATAGCTTCTCAGACTGAACAAAGGAGATATCTTGATCATCTCTGGCGTGCAGGATATGTACATTGCCAGCGCCATTGTTGCTTGTGGATGAGAGAGTGGAAGCAGCAGAGACGTAGGCGTTAAGACGAAGGCCACTGGGCCATGTATCGAGGATATACTTGGTAACCAAGCTGACCAGGAAGGCAGAGTTGCGGAGAGGAGCGAGCACTGGGATAAGGCCGCCGATACGATAACTCAGCAACAAGTCCGGTAGAGAAGCAAATGGTGCAACCAAGATGATACTTCTGAACACCGCTTTATCCATGTTCACTTTGCCGTAAGCAAGAGATTGCGGCAGCAGTCCAGAAGTCGGATCCGAGAAACTCAAGCCAACAGCTGTAGCGACAGCAGTACCCAGACTTTGTCCAAGAATCACAATGCGAGAAGGTGGTATACCCAGAGAAAGAACGTAGTTGACCAACGCGCGGCCATCAGTGATTAGACCGGCTTCATCCGGTGCACCAGTGCTGCGGCCAAACCCTCTGTAATCCACTGTGAAGACATGGGTATGCGGCTGATTGCTCAACGCGCGATAGGTATCTGTACGCCACCCTTGGGCCACATGTCCCGCATTACCGTGGACTGCTCCTCACATCAGCAAGACTCCCCTCGCCAAAGCACAGCAGAGGCATCAAAACTTACAATTCACCACCACTCTAGCCTGCTCATCGGACTTGAGCAACTGCAAAGGCAAACTTTGATCAAACGCATCGGAAGTAGCCAAAGCATCCCTATTTGCTGCTACAGTTGCTAAGGGCAGAATATGCCATGCGTAGAGGACTTCGTGGTCTGGTGTGGAGACATTAAAGGGCGTTACTTGGTGGGCTGCGAAGCCAAAGGACTCGGGCTTGTTGACATCGTGCCAGAAGCCCGAGTGGATTTTGTGGGCGTATAGTGCACTGTGTTTGGTTAGCACGTCTTGAAGCAGGTTCAGGTTCAGTGTTCTGGAATTGAAGAGAAAATAATGACTCGAGAATATTGAAGATATGGAAGAAAGGCAATGCAAAGAAAATAGAAGCAAAAGGGTTGAGGAAATGGAGAGCAATACTTACTGTCGTTGCAACCACGGAACCGTCAACAGCGCTACAAAAACAGGATAGAGACAAACAGTAAAGACTAGAAACAGAAATCCGCTCTTGAGTACGCCCATCTCGATGGAGAGTCTACCAACCTGGTTCATCCGTTCAGCAAATTGCCCTCTTGAGGATGGAGATGTTGCAAAAGATATGGCTACGTATTGAAAGGAAACCAGAGGATGTTCTTTGCGCGTGTTTATGCATATGACTTACTCCGAGAATATATCACAAGACGAGAAACGTGATTTATGAGAATTGAGCTTGAGGTCTCGTGGGTGGTTGGCTGTGTGGTCATCCGCACACGACACCAAGACTTTTGGCAGGCGAACACAGTCTTGTCAAAAGTCAACGCTGTTTGAACGTCTACGAAATTTTTCTAGGCGTCTGTCTGCTTTCCTTTCGATTTTTCATACTTGTCCACCCCCAAAAGATACCTCGATATCCGCACCATCTCAACATTCTAGAAATGAGCAGATATCAGGATCCATGAGTGTTGCAGATGATGCAATAACCATGACAAGTCCAGGTTTGAACAGGTTCCTTTTTATTTCCTTTTTCTTATTTTCAGCACAAGCAAGTCAGTCCTCTCGGCTCTCGTATACCCCCATCGAGAAGCTGGTGTTTAGACTCAGGTCTACACTTGCGATATTGACCTTAGCCTCGCGTTTGAGGTATCTGTGACCTTTAATGAACAGATCACCATAGAAGTCCTGGTACATCAATATCATAATCACACTTTTTTCACACAAGAACACATGCTTTGGCTAAGAATGAATTGTGATTTCTTCGTCTCGTGGCGTGCATTGTGAGCAATATCGAGTTAGAGTGAACTGAATATGGGTATCTAGGTTGTGGTCGTAACATCTGGTTCCACAGTTGCTGTTGTGGTATCAACGTTACCAACATTGGCTATCTCAGGTACTTCTGAGATGCGGACAGACTTCTTGCGCTTTGCAGTTGCGTTGTCCATCGCTGGTGCTTCTGCAGGCTGAGGAGGCTCTGTACTGGCAGGCAGAGGCACAGCAGCAGAAGGCTGCGCTTCGGTTGTACCAGTTTGAGGGTTTGTCAAGGCTTCAGCAGGAGCAGTGGCTGGTGGCTCTTGTGTCGCACCTGGCGTAGCGTCCACGCCATTAGGAGCTGGTACAGCAGCCTTGGCCGAATCCTTCTCTCCTGCCTGCTCATTATCTTTATCTTCCTTCTTCTTCCTAGGCGCGGGCTTAGGCTTGGGCTTGACTTCTTGCACCACAGGGACTTCCTCTTCTGTCTCGACTATACCGCTCTTGTACGGTAGTCTAAAAGCAAGATATCTAGTAGGAGCGCGCGTGCACTTCTCAATCTTGTCTGTCATGTAGTTGCGGACCTGATCGGCAGGCTTCACACAGCGAGTGATGAATTGTAGGACATCTCTTGTGGGAGAGCGAGCTTCGGACACGCTGATTGTCATGGTGACAGGCTCGTAGTACTCTGTTTCTGGGTCGAGTTGAGGACTGACGTCTTTGCCTTTGCGGATGACGAGAAATGATGCGAGCATCTTGTAGGAATTGAGAAATTCGAGGATGGTATATTCTGGGAAGCGGAAGCGGTCGGGCGAGGCACCTGGACCTTGAAACTCGAGTACGATAGGATAGCTGGGATATCTTGGTGGTGGAGCTGGTTGGTGTTGATATTGCGGATGCTGTTGTTGAGGCATGGGGTATATGGGAGGATGTGGCTGTACCGTAGCAGGATGTGGTTTGATGACGGGAGCGGCTGAGAGTGGTCGCGATTGAGCATGTTGTGGTGGTGGAGCGGGAGAGTTCGTCTGGCTGTTAGGCTGGGCCTTGTTGGCATTGATCATTGCCGTCAACTCGTCTATGTGTCTCTGGAAGATGCGCAACTGCTCTTGATTTGCATTGCCCGTGGCTACAATCTTCATGAGCGCTTTGAGCTCAGGATCGCTACTCGCGCGTGAAGCGAGCATCTGAATGACGGGGTCGGGCGACTGTTTGGCGGGCGCGGGTGCAGCAGGGGGAGGTGGTATAGCTCGAGCAGTGGCGGGCATGATGGGTGGAGGGTGAGGACGGCCCTGGTATTGTGAGGAAGAATGTGATGAGTATGGGGCTCCGTAGGGACTGCCGGCTGGGGCATTAGGATTGGGTCGTGGTTGTTGTTGGTTGTACTGCTGGGGAGGAGCATGTTGGTACTGGTGCTGGTACTGTTGCTGTTGGAACTGCTGTTGAGGAGGTGGATGTGATGAGGACGACGAAGGTGCTGGGCCTGGTTCCTTGACGTAGTATGCCGTGGCCTCGAAGATCAAGGGCTCGACTACCAACGTACATGGCCCAATCTCCTTCATCCATGACTTGTGTGGATTGCCTGGTGGCGCAGGCGGCGCATCTTTCCTTCCCGACGTCTTGGTCCAGTATTTATCGAAAAAGGTACCAGAGACCCATTTCTGTCGCGATCCCTCTAGCGATGCTAGCAGCACTCCGCTCTCTGCAATCGACTTGTACTCATCGTTGGACAGGTTGATGCTTTGGCGCTCAGAGAGGGTGGGTAGAGGCTTCGAGTCTACGACTTTGTTCGGCAAAGGTGTCGCTTCTCGTACTATCTCTTCGACCACTGGCGTGGCTTCTGACGGTGTCGGGTCTTTTGGCGTGGGTGCTTTGGGTAGCGTCTTTCGTCGTTTCGCATCTCGCGCGCGTCCAGATGCTCGTCGCTTTTCCGCCATCTCGTCCCTGTGGTCGGTGTGCCACTGTTCTCCAGATTCTTCGTGCTGATAATATCGTGCTCAAGTATCCATGTCGATTATCGTGTAATGGTGTCGCGACTTGTGCAAATAATTGTCGCGACCTAGGAATGACGAAGCTTCGATTGCAAGACAGGGTCATCCCCAGCACAGCCATTTTCAAGAGTCGATGGTATCTCTGGCGCCACACCGTATATCTAGACACTTTATGAATATACGAAACTGTGCGATATATTCCTGATTACCCAGTAGGATGATATTGGTGTCATTGATCTCGTGTCCGTCGAGATATATCCAAATTACCTTTTATGATCAATAAATCTCAGAAGCTCACTCCGAAACCACCAAATTTGTACCACAGCTCGTGCCCAAGGCGACGATGAGTTCACAATGACCTTGCGACTCGAAGATGTTTGAGACCTATCATATATATCGAGCAAACCAGCCACTACGTACAGATACAATTAGCAGTGAATATGTGTGAAGTGTAGGTATTATCAGCATGGAATGGCATCTCAATCGGCAGAATCTGACCGCCTTTCCAAACACGTCTCAAACACGAAACACCCACGTTGCCCATGTCTTCCATGTCACAACCAAACCACAGCATTTACACACCGAGTCTTTCTCTTCCACCAACTTAGCTCTGTGGACAGGAGCAACATCATTCTGCCGTTGAGTGAACGAACGACCAACTTAATATGATCGGGTCAATCGGCAATGTGAAACATGCAGCAGAACCAACGTAATCTAAGACACTGAGGGGTTGACATAGTTGCAACCGTCACAGGAACGGAAAACAGTTTGATACGGACACGAGCGGGTGCAAATGATAGGGATTATTCGTTTCGAGGTCGCTGCATGCGGTGGGTAAGATGAGGTAGAGACATGAGAGGTTCTGGTATCGCGACTGAACGCAGCACCAATCTTATAAGAAGCTGTGAGGAGGCAACAGAAGAAGAGGTAGGAGAGAATGGTGTAATAAAGATTATTTTCATATACTCGTAGTAACCTCAAGCATCACAGCTGATGCATGTCAATCTCGAAACGCGAGATCTTCAAATCACGCACTCTTGATATTGACAATCCCCGGGCTTTTGACCTCATCTTCACTCTTCCTTTGTCCAAACTCTGCATCCCCCTGCCTCGCCATCTCAGCAGCAGACACAACATCAACTTCCCCAGAAAGCCTTCTGTACTCCGAGAACCTGTTGACTGCTTGTCCATAGTAGCCCCTGAAAGCAGGTGCGCCACCAAGTTGGTAGTATGCCAATCCTCCCAGAGCGATCGAGAAGCCGAGAAACTGAATGCCGGTGACGGTGTCGTGGTAGAAGAGCATGGATGCGAACACGATCATGATGTTTTTGAGTACGCCGCTGAGGGTGAGGACTAGAGAGGAGGTTTTGCCAATCTGTGATTGCAGCTTTGTCAGTAACTTTCCTTTTCTCAGAAGGTCTCAGGGGGCCAGGGGAAAGAACTCACCAGAAGCAACGAAGCAAAGTTAAGCAAGAATGCCGCTGCTGCGTTGATGAGCAACGTAAACGCTCCCACTCTCTCAAAGTCCGCCATAGTCATATGAGGCGCCTCAAACACCAATGCCAAAATACCATTGGTGATCGCACACACAGGCGCAAAATAGTATAGCGAAACCAAAGGATCCATCTTGAATTCCGCAGAGAGCAGGCGTTGAATCATGACCAATCTCGTGGCTTCAAACACAATGCCAGAAAGTTGGTACCCGACGCCCAAGATGTTGAATTGTACTTCGCCGAGGGAAGCCACCACCACTCCAACGACAATAATGCAAATGTTTCCAAAAGCAGCCAGCGAAGGCTCGGAGAGACGGAATGTCCAGGTAGCCAGCAACACAGCAATAGGAGCCGCAGCCTTGAGCATCTGCACGAAACTGACGCTGAGGTATAGATAAGTGACGTTGCCACAAACTAGCGATAGAGAGAAGAGTAAGCCGATGGGAAGAATGGCGCGTAGATATGTGCGTTTGGTCATGGGGACTGTGTGTCGTGAATCGAGGTAACCGGTGTATCGAGCCATGATTTGGGTCACCACCGCTGAGGAGAACATGTGCCATGCGGTGAGGAAAATTGGATATTTGAAGTTGGCATTGTGGAGGATCCATTTGTTGAAGAGGATAACCAGGGAGCTCATGCCGATCCATAGTCTGTAATAGTCGCAAATGTGAGTCGAGGGTTTTTGGTGCGATGGTCGATCGTAGTGCCAAACTTACGCTATGAAAAATGCAGGATGCAGCGATGACACTGGTGAAGCTTCCACTGCCATGCCTTCGCTATGTACGCTTTCACTGTCGCTTATGTCGTGTGCGTATTCATCTGGCGATAGCAGGGGTGCGTTCTGCTCTGATTTTTCGTTCAACACCTCCTGTTGACCCATGCTTATTGCTGCAGCTCTTTCCAACTTGCTTTCGCTAGCAAGGAATATAACTCGAAATTATCGTCGCACGAGAACAAGTGTTGCGTCCAGGTGTTGATGGAGGAGAAGCGAAGTAAGGCGAAGAAGTGGACGACGGCGGTGTGTATACGAGAAAAGGGAAAGGATGCAATATTATAACATTACCAGAGCCGCATACAAGCAATCCATCAGAAAGCAAGGGGAGTTGTGGAATACGAGGAGGGAGTGGATCACGGTGGCTTTTGAAATCCTTTGTTCCCTTGCCTGTGTTGCTGCGCTGCTTATCTACATCTGCTCCTACTCACATAGAGTTTACTTGGTGCTTTTCTTGGGCAGGTAGATACGAAGGATTGGCTGATGAGAATCCAAACGTTCTTGTACTCGGGATTCTATCGGCCGCGCGCGGACAGCGTAGAGCAGCCAAAAAGTCAAAATAAAAGCCGTGTGTAGTCTGTAGCTGAGAGAAGACGAAAACAGTGCTTTGCGAAGGATCTCTCTCGATCCCCACCAAGCTTGCCAAAATTAGACCGCGCGAACTCTGCAAGCGCCGCTGGTCCTATCAAAATCAACGTTGGATACCAATACTTTTCTGCTAGACTGCTACAGAGTGCACGGCAACAAACCAAACAACAGACATCATCTGCATCGCTGCATTTGACGTAAGCCATGGCTGCCTCTCAGCTCAGAGGCTACACTATGCAAGGCCAAGCTGACTGATCGACCTCATTTTGCGGCGCAGTCTGATTGCCCAGCATGCTTCGTTCGCTTCGTACATGCGCTGTAATGCGCGCACGTGTGTGGAGGATGAGGAACCCAAACCTTCTTACAGGCGCCGCATCTGTCCCGCCAAAACGCCATGTCATTAAACTCAGAACACGAGGTCTACGATTGTGATGACCGCGCTGATCTATATTTGACCGAAGCTGACACATGCCAGAATGGGTATAGCCTTGGAAGGATGTATAGATGTCACTATAGCCAAGCAGTCTAATGTCACTACTCGAGTATACCGTTGCTACATAAGTAATCATGTGTTCGCATCTTTTGCATGCTTGGATCGTAGACGTTTTGCTGCCAGGAGTTCATCGGATTTGCGACATCTGAAACAGACATCTCAGAAAGGGAGTGCGTTGGACATAGGAGATTGAGTTTTTGATTTTTTGTTGTCGCAATCCTTTTTCAACGCTGCGAGGAAACGGATGTTTACGGGGTTGTGTTGTGTCTGCTGCATCTAGAGATGCATGTATACGCACGCGCAGTTTGCTGCAGTGTTGCTGTTGCTTGACAAGCAACGGAAGTGCATGAACTTTTTAATTTCTGGATGAACGCATTACTTCTAGTTGTCAACGGCTTGGACGATGGCACCTGCAGCGCCTTGGTCTAGATCGTCGAGCTTGGTCATGTCCTCCTTGCTGATCTCGAAGTCGTAGATGTCTGCGTTCTCCTTGATTCTGCTGGGGGTGTCGCTCTTGGGGAGAGGGACCTGATGACAAGTGTGTCAGTAACGGTGTACTTGGTATGCATAGGAAATAATGGCATCGAACTTACCCATCCCTTCTGCAAGCAGTAACGGATCAAGACTTGACCGGTCGACTTCTTGTACTTCTCAGACAGCGACTTGAGTGTGGGGTCATCGGCCTTCTGGTTGCGGACCAGAGGGCAGTAGGCCTCGACGACAATGTTGTTGGCTCGACAGAACTCGACAGCGACGCGCTGCTGGTTCCAGGGGTGCAGCTAGAAGACCTTGTTAACGATGCGCGAACGAATGGCGCGCTTGAGAATCAAAATACCTCAATCTGGTTGACGTGCGGCGGGTAGACCTGAGCGAACGACTTCAACTCCTCAATCTGACCCTTGCCAAAGTTGCTGACACCGATGGCCTTTGCCTTGCCCTCTTTGTGCAGCCTCTCCAGAGCAGTCCACATGAGCTTTCTACCCTCAGGACCAGAGCTGGGGCTGTGAATCAGGAACAAGTCGACGTAACCACCGTTGTCAATCTTGTTCACACTCTCGACGAGCGATTGGTATGTCTCCTCCTCATCCTTGCCAGCAAACAAGATCTTGGTGGTGATGAAGACGTCCTTGCGATCAACATTGGACTCCTTGACAGCATCACCAACCAGCTGCTCGTTGGCGTAGTATTGTGCGCTATCGATATGGCGGTAACCAGCCTCGAGGGCAGTCAAACACGACTTCTTGCAAGTAGGGCCATGCGATTGGTATACACCGAACCCAAGAGCAGGAATCTTGACCGACGAGTTCGGCAGAGGAAGAGTGGTCTGGAGGGTGAATTGGGAAGACATGGTGTATGCGCGGGTTTGAAGCTTTGAGGAAGCGAGTATTTGGTTCGAAAGAGCTGAGAGACGTTGGAGAGGCGACATGGCCTCACTGCTATGCATGAGGGGTCAACAAAGACTCGAGCTAGCTCTCAAAATCATGACGACACTACGCGCGCGGTAAGGTTGACCAAGTGGGGGCATCGTGGGCCATGTCTAGATGCCATTTCGATGGCAACGGCTGATCTATCGCTGGGGCCGAAGGCAACGAGAAGCCGTTCAAGCTCGTGCAGCGGGGCGGAACCCATCACGTCGGCGGGGCAGAGAAATTTAGCAGACGCGCTACTCATCCATATTTACAAAATACCATTCACATCAACCATGGTTCTCGAAGCAATCAAGTACAGCCGCGGCAAGTTGGACATCTTGGACCAGCTCCAGCTGCCTCACACCGAAGTCTACGATGAGGTCAAGTCTGCTCAGGATGCATGGCATGCCATCAAGGAAATGAGGACTCGTGGCGCCCCAGCCATTGCCATTGTTGCCGCCTTGGGTCTGGCTGTCGAACTCGAACTCATCGCAGGCAAGAATGAGCTGTCCAAATTTGCCGAAGAGGTCGAGGTCTTCATCAAGGAGAAGCTCGAGTACCTGGTTACTAGTAGACCCACCGCTGTGAATTTGGCAGATGCTGCCAGAAAGCTGGAGAAGATTGTTCAAACTGCCGCCAAAGAACAAAATGCCTCTGGAAACTCTGTCAAGAATGCGTATATCAAGGCCGCAGAGCAAATGCTCGTTGACGATGTCTCGGACAACAAGGCAATCGGTGAGCACGGCGCCGACTGGATTCTCAAGAACGCTGCTGGAGGCAAGGATCAAGTCAGCATCTTGACCCATTGCAACACTGGGTGAGTGTTCGTCAAGAGAAATGTGTATATATGTCATGTACTGATGTTGATCGAGATCTCTGGCAACTGCGGGCTACGGTACAGCACTTGGAGTCATTCGTTCCGTTCACGCTAGAGGATCGCTCAAGAGAGCATTCTGCAGCGAAACTAGACCTTACAACCAGGGGTCACGTTTGACCGCTTTCGAGCTGGTGCACGACAAGATCCCCGCCACTTTGGTGACCGACTCGATGGCTGCTGCATTGCTCCGTCTCAAGGGGCCTACAGAGAACATCGCAGCGATTGTGGTGGGAGCCGACCGTGTAGCAGCCAACGGAGACACTGCCAACAAAATCGGCACGTACTCGCTGGCAATCTTGGCCAAGCACCACGGAGTCAAGTTCCTGGTCGCAGCACCTCGCACGACCATCGACCTCGAGACCAAGTCTGGAGCAGACATTGTGATCGAGGAGAGAGCAGGCAAAGAGATGACGATGATCAAGGGCCCTTGCTTCAAGGGAGCATCTCTAGATCTCGAGCAGATTGAGACGGTCAGCATTGCTGCCAACGGAATCGATGTGTGGAACCCTGCTTTCGATGTGACACCAGCAGAGCTGATAGACGGAGTTGTGACCGAGAAGGGAGTGGTGGAGAAGGGATCAGATGGAGTGTTCCATTTCGAGGATATCTTTGCGGCTTCTGGCTCTGAGGTGAAGCCCACAACTGTCGGAGGCCTTTGAGAGAAGACAAACGATAGTGCCGTGCGCATAGATTCAACATAGACCGAGCTCTTTAATCTACATGACGTCTCGGAACAAGCTAGTTCTGAGTTGTGGTATTTGATTCGGCGGACTCGGAGTTGGGTTGGTCTTGTTGACCAGCGGCAGCAAGGAGCTCATCTATCTTTGCCTCGAGGGCGGCGAGGTGGTTCTCGAGGGCAGTGGCAGTTTGTTCGCCGCGGTTTAGTTCCTGGAATGCCTGGAGGAGTTTGTTAGACGGTTACAGCTAACTTGCTCTCAGCATGTCGTACCTTGGCAAAGTCGGCATCCTGGACGTCGGGCTCAGTGTCTCCGTTCTGTTTGGGCGGCATGATGATGGTGGTTGATGGTTGAAAGTCAAGTTCGAGGCTCTCACATGCAAGACGATAAACAATCGGTGACGAAATGAGCTTGGCGTTGGTGCATGGACCAGAATGGCTACTCCGCGTGGCATTCGCGGAGCGTCGCCAGCGATCCAATCTCGACTTTCGACTCTCGACTCTCGACTTGCTCAAGCTCGACTTGAGACTACCAAGGCGCGCGACCGTCGACGACCATGTTCTCGGGCTCCAATTCCTTCCTGGGCGGTGCCAACCAGGGCCGCCCAGGTCAACAGCAATATGGCCAACAACCACAGCAGAATTACGGTGCCTACGGCTCTCAACCCACACCCTTCATGCAACCGCAATACACCGGCATGCCTCCCATGCAGAACCCGCAACAGTCTCTACAGCCCCAGGCCACTGGCTATCCACCTCAGCAGCAACAGTCTCTCCAGCCCCAGGCTACTGGATACCCTCCCCAGCAGCAACAGCCTCAGCAGAACCAGTTCCAGAGCGGTCTTATGCCTCAGTACACTGGCTATCCTCCTCAGCAGCAGCAACAACCTCAACCTCAGCAGCAACAGCAGCAGTTCCAATCGCCACAGCCCACCGCTGCCCCTCAGCAGGTACCTCAGCCCACCGGCATGACCTCGTCGCAGATGGCCGACTCGTTCCGCTCAACTCCTGCTCGTCAGCAGCCCCAGCCAACCGCTTCTTCGTCGGCATCGTCCAAGATTCCCAACATCCGCTTGTCCTTCATCACCGCTGCAGACCAGTCCAAATTCGAACAGCTCTTCAGATCTGCTGTCGGTAACGACCACGCCCTGTCCGGTGACAAGGCCAAGGACCTTCTCCTTCGTTCAAAACTGCCTGGTGATGCCCTGTCTCAAATCTGGATGCTCTCAGATACCACAAAGTCCGGTCAATTGCTCTTCCCAGAGTTTGCCTTGGCCATGTACCTTTGCAACTTGAAGCTCACTGGAAAGGACCTCCCTCCGCAGCTGCCTGAGAGAGTTACAAACGAGGTCTCTAGCATGGTCGACATCATCTCCTTCGGTGTTGCCGATGCTCAATCTGCTTCGCAGCCAGCAAGCAATGCTCCCAGCTTCCCTGATGTGCCCACTATTCAGGCTCCTCAGCCGCAGCCTTCCAGCAGCCAACTTCTGTCGCAGTTGAACCCTCAGCCTACAGGATTCCAGCCCCAACCTACCGGTTTCCAGTACCAGCAAACAGGTTTCCAGTCGTCCATGCCCACTGGACTACAACCCCAAGCGACTGGTTTCCAAAATCAGGCCACAGGCTACACTGGTCCCCGTCCTCCTATGCCTCCCATGCCCACAGGCTTCGGTCAAGGTCTGTCACCACAACCCACTGGTTTCCCTATGGCACCTTTGAACGCTCAGCCTACTGGTCGTCCTGGACAATGGGGTCTTGTCAACGCCCCAGCTTCCGGTCTTCCTAACCTTCAAGCTCTTCAATCGCAAATGATGCCTCAGCCTGGTCGCGAGACTGGCTTCAGTACCGCCGGTCTTCGTGGTAATGCCACAGTTCCCTGGGCTATCACCAAGGACGAGAAAAAGATTTACGATGACATGTTCAAGGCCTGGGATGGTTTGAGCAGAGGTGCCATCAGTGGTGCCACAGCTATCGAGATCTTTGGCCAGAGTGGCCTTGAAAAGGACGACCTTGAGCGTATCTGGACCCTGTCAGACCCTCATAACAGGGGTAAACTGAACCTCGACGAGTTCGCTGTAGCTATGCATTTGATCTACCGTAAACTCAACGGTTACCCTGTGCCAGCCAAGCTCCCTGCTGAGCTTGTTCCTCCTTCTACTAGGAATATCAACGATGCCATCGGAACTATGAAGTCGCATCTTTCGCAGGATGCGCAGTCGAGAAGAAGCACTGGCGCGTTCTTACAACCTCAGAAGACAGGTGTTAGCTACCTCAAAAACCACTCCTTTGCCGGCGCAGGTGCAAGCATCGCCGGACCTCGCAAGGACGCCACCGTCTACAAGAACAACGATGAGGACGTTGGTTACCGGTCATCCGCACGCCGTCGCACAGGTGATGCTGGTCGTACCGCTTCCCCTGCGCAGGAAAAGCCTGTCGAGGATATGTCTGTCGATCAGTTGAAGAAGGCTATCCGCGAGAAACAGGTTCTTCTCGACGCTATGGACTTCGAAGACGAGGGTAGAGCCGACGAGGAGGATGCGCTCGATCGCAAGGACCGCAAAGAAGCGGATGAGCTCTACAGACGCATTCGCCGTATTCAAGAGGATATCGACGGACACCCGAACTCTGGATTCCGTACTACCGACTCCGATGCTGAACGTAGAGCGCTCAAGAGACAGCTCCAGACTTTGTCTGACCGCCTGCCCGAGTTGGCTTCTCACGTGCGACGCTGTGAGAGGGCTATTGCAGACGCTCAGTTGGAGTTGTTCCGTCTCAAGGATGCCAAGGCCAACCCAAGCTCGGCTCCTGCCATCGTTGGTACTGGACCTGGAGGTGCTGTGACCGAATCCGATCGTCTCAAGGCAAGAGCCAGAGCAATGATGCAGGCGCGTTCCGCTGCTCTTACTGGCAAACCTGCTCCTGCTGCTGCTTCCGGCGACGATGGCGCAGGCGCTGCCAAGAGATTGGAAGACGAAAGCAACCGCGTCCGCCTCGAAAGAGAAGAGAACGAGAGAATGGTACGTGATGTTGAGGACTCTGTCACCGAGTTCAGCAGAACCATCGAGTCTAGTTTGAAGGAAGGTTCTGAGGATGCTTCTACCGAGCACGAGAGGAGAAGATGGGAAGACGGACTTGGCGTTGAGGACGAGGTGAAGGACTTCATTTTCGACATGCAAAGAAGCAGCAGAACTGCTCGTGTCAGAAAGGAAGAGTAAGTTTACAAACACTTGTTACCCTGACAAGACTAACATCCTGCAGGACTTCTAACCCTCGCGAACGCGTTGCATCACCTCGCGCTGAAGAAGTCAGCCGTAGCAATGGTGCTCGTGTTGAGAGCCCGGTCTCCAGGAGCGAAACTCCTCGTGGAGGTTCTTACAACACTTACAAGACTGCAGAGGATCGTGCTGCGTTCATCAAGCAACAAGCTGAGCAGCGCATGGCCGAACGCTTGGCTGCTCTAGGTATCAGAGCACCTACCAAGGCTGGCGAGTCCGCACAACAGCGATCAGAGCGCGAGCGTAAGGAACGTGAAGACCGCTTGCGCCAGGCAGAGCAAGAAGACGCCCGCAGAGAAGAAGAAAGACAACAGAGATTGGCTGGAGAGAGCATTGCACCTCCTACCGCTGAAAAGTCTCTTGGCAAGAAGGCTCCTCCAGCACCCGCACCTCGTAAGAACCGCGGCGACTCTGTTGGTAAGCAAGAAGAGCAGCAAGCCAAGGCTGAGTCCCAAAGATTCGAGCAACAGCAAATGGAGCAAGCGATCAAGGAGCAGCAATCAGCCCAAGCATCAGAGACCAAGGAACTCGAAGACGAGGAACGTCGTCAGGAAGAAGAGCTTCGCAAAGAGCGGGAAGCCGCTGCTGAACGTCTTCGTGCACTTGAAGAGCAAGTCCGTCAGGGCAAACTCAAGAAGGCAGAAGAAAAGCAAAAGAGAAAGGCAGCTTCCAAGGAGGCTGAAGACAAGGAAGCACGTCTCAAGGCTCAACGCGATGCTCAGCGTGCAGAGATTGAAGCTGCCAAGGAAAGAGAGCGTCAGTTGCAATTGCAGCTTGAGAGCATGGGCGATGACAGCTCAGACGAAGATGATGAGGGTCCCCAAACCATCACACCCATGGAAAGCACGCCTGCCGCAAGTCAGGAGCTGCCAAGGGAAATTTCGCCCGCACCTCCCGTCGAGTCTGCACCTGCCCCACCGAGCGCTCCTGCCCCTCCAGTTCCTTCCACGGTCATCAGCCCTCCAGAGGAGTCGAAGAATCCGTTCTTCAGAAGTATGAACCAGCCCGCGGCTCCTTCCGCATCCATCGCCTCGCCCGGTGCTGCTGATGCCGCTTCTACCAACCCTTTCCACCGTTTCACCCAGCAAGATACCACTAAGACTGCCCTGCCCGAGCCTGCTGCACAATCCGCTCGTCGCACACCCAAGCCAGCAGACGACGATGACTGGAGCGTCGTAGGCTCTGACGACGAAGAGTCAGACTCTGACAACGATGGCCCTACAAGTGGATCGGCAAAACAACTAGCGAGTATCCTTTTCGGAGGCATGTCGGGACCTCCCAGAGCTTCTCCTTCACCAGCCCCTCAGTCTCTGCCCCCACTGCCTCCACCAACAACTGACCACGGTATCCCAACTCCCGAGCCAGAAAATGGTATCGTGCCAGCAGCTCCCCCACCACCACCACCCATGCCCACTGGCGGCGCTCCCCCACCGCCTCCTATGCCTATGGGCGGCGCTCCTCCACCTCCACCCATGCCATCCGGAGGTGCTCCTCCCCCACCTCCTATGCCTGTAGCTGCGGCAGGAGGTGCAAAGCCTGACATGGCTGGCCTACTGGGGCAAATTCAGCTGGGCAAGGGACTTAAGAAGACGGTTACTAAGGATAGAAGTACTTCGTCCACTGCTGGTCGTGTTCTGGACTAGAGGGTAGAAGCAAGGAAGGAAAGTGTGTGTTGTGGTAGTAGTTGGATATCTTTTTGTACTTAATTCTTTTGTGTCTTGTGTCTTTTGAATCTATCACATGTGTTTTTGATATGCAAGAGGTTCTTTCCTCTTTTTTTTCTTTATTCTCGAGATCAAGTATGCATGTTTTCGACGTCGAGGCAAGTAACTTATCAAAGTTCTCCTATTGATATATGCTGCATAGTATAGCAGTTTGTAGATGGGTCAGTTCTCGGCTTATAGATTTGCAATGTTTCTCACCGACCCCCCAAAGCCTCTGACCAATGGTCAAGGTGATGCTTGTAGGTAGATACGCACAATTCCGATGAATCTATGCAAGCCTCCCAAGAGACATATGCCTCTGATATCCTTTTGTCCAAGTCTCGCGGAGAACTTTTAGGAGCCAAAGACATCCAGAGATTCATATGGTCAACGTCAAACTCGCCCCCGAAAGACCAGTACAGAGGCTGCGGCCACCATAGGAGAGTGATGAGAACAACCACAGAATGAACTTCTTCGCATGGACAGTCTGCATCACTTGCGAGCTCATCACGCATAATAAGATCCAAAGCGCGACCCTCTTCTTCAATCATCTCAATCAAGTGAGTGGAGAATCGATATGTAAGGGCGAGAGAGGGAGCAAGCCTCTTCCACTCCCAAGACCTCGATGTGCTTCCTAATGTCTTGACCGCTGTCTACCCGGCATGATTGTTGCTCGCTATGGTAGGATAGAACGAAAAGCAACTCACAATCGTCGACCTAGCGTCTAAAACTGCTATAAAGAGCAATCCTAGGAGACTAAGATGCTCTCTAACATTACGACCGCTGTCTACACGGCGTCATTAATAGTGCTCGACGCGGAGGGACACGACAAAGAGTACTTACATTGTCGACCCGAATTTCGCTCTTCGGTAGCGATCATGAGGCAATGTAGCTGTTCTCGGTAGCCGGGAATGCAAGCTGTCTAAGAAGGGCCTCGCTTGAGAGTGTCGCCGGAGTCCTTGAAAATGCGAATGCCGTTCATACCAAAGCGGATGTTTGTGGTATGTTTAATGTTGATGTTTTGTTGTATGTAATTCGGACAGCGAATGTGAAGGTGATGTCGAGATGACACGGTGATGGTTCGAGGGACAGAGACGAAGGGGGCTCGGGGAATCCGGATTGACTAGGTGATGGTGCGGAAGGAGCGAGCATATGATCGAAGTATGCTCATCGAAACAGCAAAAGAAGAGGCGAGGTGAGCTATGAGGTTAGAAGACAGCAGAAACGCGCACAAACAAGTGATAGATAAGGTTAATGCAGCACTCTTCCCTCATTCGGGAAACGACTTTTTTCTACATGAAAGTATAGAAATGGTATCGAGCTATAATCGAAGCAATCGCCTCCGCATGCAGAATAAAGTAAGAAAAAACAACAAGTACAACTCTAGAACACCCAAACCATTTTCCAAGCCCGCTACAACTCATGCAATGTCTCCATCTGATGGAAGTAGAAAAGGGGTGGAACGGTTTGGTGGACGGACAGAAATGCTTGTGTGGTTGCGATTAGAAGAAGAAAACGCGAATTTCGTCAAATCGTCATCGGATGAGGCAGTGACTGGTGCACCCTCGAGAGAAGGAAGAAGCGGCCACGTACAAGGGATGTCGGGGGTGAGAAAGGTAAGAAAGAGCAGCGAGGTTTGGAGATATTAGTTGTCGTGGCGAGCAACCGTAGGCGATAGAGGTTAAGGGGCGCGAGATGATGTGACCGAGAAGAAACTTTTCTGGAAAGGCAGAAGGTAGCGGATCCTTCAGACAAGAAATCAAGCATGCGCGGGTGCCGAGACATGGGCGAACTAAGCATCCTGAGGAGGCATCTGGCTTCTTCTCATCTTCTCAGCCTCGAGGTTCTCGTAAAGCAGGTAAAGGGCCTTCTCGTTGGCGCTCGAGGATCCAGTAATAGTGAACATCCTCTCGCCAGACTCGTCGTGAGGGGCCTTGGCAATTGAGATGCGAGCACTGGAGCTCTTGCGAATCTCCGAGATCTTGCTGCCTGCGCGACCGATGATGCAACCAACCATATCGGCGGGGATGCTGATGTTCTGGGTCTGAATGTCCTCGTCGTCCTCGCCAGCAACAGGTGCGGCAGCGCGAGGGGCAGACTCGCGACGTGTGTAGGCAGCAGGAGCGTCACTGAAGTCGGTGCCATTGCCAGTGCGATTGTATGAGCGACGGCCTTCAGAGGGGTATGAAGAGCCGTTGCTTGCAGGGGCACCACCAGCTCCTCCAGAGACTCTGACGGCAGGGTTGTAGAGGATGGTGCCGTAGCCACGCTGTTCGTCGTCGACCAGGCACTTACCAATCTCCCAGACAGCCTTCTGGATACCGTCGGGAGTGCCCTGGATCTCGACAATACGCTCGGTCGACTGGGGGAGCATCTCCTTCTGGGCGACCATACGGACACCAGAAGCGTCCTGGATTTGCTTGATCTTAAGACCTTGGCGACCGATGATGGTGCCCATCTGGTTGTGGGAGATGAGGAGACGGACGGCTGGAAGATGGTCAGTCAAAGACATTGAGTGAGGGTGATATAACGTACGGTGAGTGTTAGGGTTTGAGGCAACACCGCCCATGCCCAGCTGAGGAACGCCCTTGAGCAGACCATCGGCTACATGACCGTAGGCGGAAGCGACAGCATCCAGGGCGCCGAGGACAGTGAGGACGCGATCGTGGACACCGGGGACGACCTTGCTGACGCCAGCGCGGACACCAGTCTTGTCACGGAGTTCGGCGACGTTCTGACCAGCTTTTCCAATAATGACGCCTGCTTCCTTAGAGGAGACGATAGCTCTCAGAGTGAGCTGGGCGAGGGCATACTCGTCTTCGGTGCGGGGAGGAGCGTCCTCGTTGTTGTTTTCGAGGTGGAGACCGTCGAGGGCGGCATCAATGTGCTGTTCGTCTGACATGTTGATATAGGTGTCGGGCGATGAATGACGATTCACGAGGTGCTAGGCGGATCGAGGACAAAGACGTGGAGACGATGGGCGGTTGCGGGAAGTGGAGAGATGTAGAGGAAGCGGCCTCGTGAGGAGGTGCGACTGTGCGGATTAGCAGGCGCCAACGAGCAGGATGTTTTTGTCGCGTACAGGTGAAAGGAGAAGGTGCGAGGGAAAGAGGCGATCGGGAAGACGAGGCGCATACACTGCAGAACTGAAGAAAGGGAGATGGAAGGAGCGACGCAGAGAGTGAAGTCGTATTCAAGAGAGCGCCGAAGCTTGACCCCACCCTGGCCGCATTTGTGGCTGCTTGGTCCGCAAACATGGGTAAGATCAAACCTGTGCTTCTCGGCCTTGCTGCTCTGCGCCTCTACCGCACGTTTGCCTTGCTGCCTGGTCTCTGCGTTTCGGTCTGTAGAGCTATGATCTCTTGCCTACCTAGTCGATATGTGCCACCTCTCGGTCGTCTTGCTTGCTTGATCTAGGTCGTCGGGACACCAACTATAGATAGACCAGTCTATGCCTTTACCTCTAAACACACGAGTGACAGTTTAAAGAATCAGCCAATTCCAAATCAAAACCCCTGTCCTAGGTCCAGAAGTGATCAAATCTATAGTAAATTGTTCCTTTGCCTTGAGCAGCTGGATGCGGAGCTCTGGAGAGTCTGCGGAAGACATGCGCATGGACCACAAAACCGCCGACTTGGCGTGCAGAGCGCTGGCTGGAAATGTTAATCCACCATCGCCTGCATTCGCGACAAGGGCTCCCACTCGTCTGTAAGCCTCTCGACTACCGCTTCCACCCTTCAAACCCGCTCCGAGATGTCTGTTCCGACCAGGCTTCTGTCGCAGGGCTCGCACATCCGCCAATCGACTCTACCGCCGCCCTTCCTCCTCCCGTCTCTCTTCACCTCTTCATTCTCGACAACAAGCCCAGCACCTGCTCGCCGAGACGGCAACCCAAACAGAGGTGTATCCGCTCTTCGTCGCACCGGTCTTCGCCGTCGTCAGACTCTCTCGGTCAGGGTCGAGGACTTGCCCAAGCCTGTTCTAGACAGCAAGCAGCGTTCGCAGGTCGATGTAGACCCCAATCACGGTCTGTGGGGCTTCTTCAACCGCGATCGCTACCCTTTTGCGACTCCCGAATATGACAGCAACCACGGCCGAGCATGGACTGTCGTTGAATTGAGAGCAAAGGACTTTGAGGATCTGCACAAGTTGTGGTGGGTCTGTGTCCGGGAAAGAAACAGACTCTCGACCGAGCGTCACGAAAGAAAGAAAGCAGATGCTGGTTACGGTGATTTTGAGTCGGAGGAGAGAGAAATCGCGGTAGGTCTGGTCTGCCGACATTGAAGCACAAGTGGTCTAACGCCGTCAAGGTCAAACACACCCAAAGGGCAATCAAGCACGTTCTTACTGAGCGCTGGTACGCTTGGGAAGATGCGCGTCTACTTGCTGAGCGCGATGCCAGCGTCAACTTATACCCTGAAGAAGGCGAGCCGGCATACAATGCTAAGATGGTGGATTACATGGTATGTCATGCAATGTATTAGTATAGTGGCATAACTGACAGTCTGTACAGGAGTTTGAAGAGCCCCAAGAGGCTCTACCAGCACAACAAGACAGCCAATTGCCTCTACCAGACGCTCAAACACAAGTGTTGCCTGAGCAGACCAGAGCACAGCAAGAGACGCGGGTCTAAACTCAATCCCCCATATCTATATTATAACCGAGTGTATTATGACAAGCTGTACAACAAAATCTAAAAAGAAAATGAACGCAAGCAAAGGTCAATTTAATGGACGAATAAATGTCAAGAATTTATTGAAAGCGGAGGCTTTGGCCAAGCCCCTGTTAATCTCTCGAAACACTCGAACGTCACTAGAGAGGGAGCTTGCCGTTTCGCTCTCTGAGACAACCTTCTTCTCTAACACTTTCACCACCCGATCGTCTTCTACCTTCTCTCCAAACACTGTGACACTTTGTCTTCCCTCTTATACACCAACATGGAGGATATCGCCCCCGAGTACGATGTCGTTGTGCTTGGCACAGGTATGTCGACCCCGCATTCGCCTTGTAGCGGTCAAGAGAGCTAACCATGGTTGTGAAGGTCTCACGGAATGTGTGCTCTCTGGGTGGGCGTGCTCGAGTAGCGCTATATGGAAGTAGGAACTGACAGAGTAACAGTGTGCTGAGTGTCAAGGGCAAGAAGGTGCTGCACATCGACCGCAACGATCACTACGGCGGGTACGTACCCCTCCACCGACCTCTTGTTACGCCATACTAACCACTGCGCAGTGAGGCTGCATCTATCAACATCGAAGCTGTACGACTCTATCAACGATCATTCCACCACACTTGACTTATTTTCTGTTCGCAGCTCTTCAAGAAGTACGGCAACGACAACGGCAGCGAGCCATGGAAGAAGTACGGCCGCCCCAACGACTGGAACATCGACCTCGTTCCCAAACTCCTCATGTCCAACGGAGAACTCACCAACATTCTCGTCTCGACCGATGTCACCAGATACCTCGAATTTAAGCAGATCGCTGGCAGTTACGTCCAGACCGGCGCCGGAAACAAGGCCAACGTCGCAAAGGTTCCTTCGGATGCCTCGGAGGCCCTCCGCAGTCCCCTGATGGGTCTGTTCGAAAAGAGAAGAGCAAAGAAGTTCCTGGAGTTCGTTGGCGCATTCAAAGAGGATGACCCGGCTACCCACAACGGTGCGTTATACTATGTCTGTCGGCGTGGAACGTGGACTGACATACGCAGCAGGCATGAACCTGAACCAGTCTACCATGAAGGAGGTCTACGACAAGTTCGGTCTGGAGGCTTCGACAAGAGACTTTATCGGTCACAGCATGGCTCTGTTCACAACCGACGACTACATCAACCAGAAGGGCGCTGCCAAGGACGCCGTCGAGCGTATCAGACTCTACGTCAACTCAATGGCCAGATACGGAAAGTCGCCTTACATCTACCCCCTGTACGGTCTGGGTGAACTCCCCCAGGGTTTCGCTCGTCTTAGTGCCATCTACGGCGGTACCTACATGCTCAACACCGATGTTGACGAAGTGCTCTACGAGAACGGCAAGGCTGTCGGTATCAAGGCTACCATGAAGGAGCGTGACCAGGAGGGCGAGGGAATGACTTTCACAACAAAGTGCAGCAAGATTCTGGCAGACCCCTCATACTTCCCGAACAAGGTCAAGCCCGTTGGCCACTTGTTGAAGGCTATCTGCATTCTGAACCACCCCATCGAGAAGACGGACAACTCGGACTCTGTCCAGCTCATCATTCCTCAATCACAGATCGGCAGAAAGCACGGTAAGTCGGATCTGTGTATAAAGCGTTTGAAGGATAATGCTGATGATTGACAGACGTGTACGTCGCCATGGTCTCATGGGCACACAACGTGGCTCCCAAGGGCTACTACATTGCGATTGTATCAACGATTGCCGAGGGCGACAGCAACCACCACCTCGAGCTGCAGGCCGGATTCGATCGTCTCGGCAAGATTGAGGAGAAGTTCATGGGACCTCCCATCCCCATCTATGAGCCTCTTGAGAGCGGAGAGAACGACAACATCTTCATCTCAAGATCCTATGACGCAACCAGCCACTTCGAGACTACGACAGGTATCACATGCAGATTGAGATAGAGGAAAAAGATATATGCTAACGCATTCGCACAGACGATATCCGTGACATCTACCGAAGAGCCGAGGGTCACGAGCTGGTGGTCGAGGGTCTGCGCGAGGGACAGAACTTGGTGGCCGAAGAGTAAAGGATGGTCAATTAGAGCCAGCAGCCAGCAGCGACAATGTCATATTTGTTCTTTCTTTCTTTTCATTTAAATGCTTGTTTGACATGTGAAGGTTCGGGAGGGGTCCGGTCGGCTGCAGCTTCCCGTCGGGCGTCGGTCGTAAACAAAGTCATCGTAAACAAGACTATCGCAAGAAGCATCCCACACCTAAGGTGCCTTGACGACTCCAACACAAGCAGTGGCCCAGCGCCAGTGACGAAAAGATGAGGGTGATCGAAGTCATCATCGACGGCTTCAAGTCGTATGCCGTGCGCACCGTCATTTCCGGTTGGTGTGTAGCCATACCACAATCGCGCAGTACTCACAAACGACTGACTTGCGCAAAGGGACGAGAGCTTCAACTCCATCACTGGTCTGAACGGTAGTGGCAAGTCCAACATCCTCGACTCGATCTGTTTCGTTCTCGGTATCACCAACATGACGACCGTCCGCGCCCAGAACTTGCAGGATCTCATCTACAAGCGCGGTCAGGCCGGTGTCACAAAGGCCTCGGTCACCATCGTTTTCGACAACAAGGACAAAGCAAAGTCGCCCATCGGTTTCGAAGACTATCCCACCATCTCCGTCACTCGCCAAATCGTCCTCGGTGGCACATCCAAATACCTCATCAATGGCCACCGCGCACAGCAGACCACCGTCCAGAACCTCTTCCAATCCGTCCAGCTCAACATCAACAACCCCAACTTCTTGATTATGCAAGGTCGCATCACAAAGGTTCTGAATATGAAGAAGGAGGAGATTCTCGGTATGGTCGAGGAGGCTGCAGGCACACGCATGTTTGAGGATCGCAGAGACAAGGCTTTCCGCACCATGGCAAAGAAGGAAATGAAGGTCCAGGAAATCATGGAACTCCTGCGAGACGAGATCGAACCCAAGCTGGACAAGTTGCGACAAGAAAAAAGAGCATTCCTCGACTTCCAACAGACACAGAACGACCTGGAGCGCCTGACGCGACTGGTCGTGGCTTACGATTATCTCAAGAGTAAGGAGAAGCTTCGCATGAGCGAAAAAGATTTGAACGATAAGAGAGAGAGGGCCATGTTCCTCGAAAGCAACGCCGAGAAGCTGAAGAACGAGATTGCTTTCCTGCAAGAGGATATGGACAAGGTCAAGGCTGCAAGAGATAAGGAGTTGCGAAAGGGCGGTAAATTTCAGGCCTTGGAGGACAAGGTCAAGGTACACTCGCACGAGCTGGTCAGATTGACTACCGTTTTGGATCTCAAGAAGTCAAGCATGGCTGAAGAGAAGGAAAACCGCGAGAAGAGTCAGGCAACCGTCCAAGAACTCGGCAAGCAACTAGAACAAAAGTCCCAACTACACAAGCAACTCCAAGAACGCTACGACGCAGCCAACGCTGAGCTCCAGAAGCAAACGGCCGAGGTCGAACAGAAGGAAGAACTTCTCCAGACACTCCAGACTGGTGTTGCATCCAAGGAAGGTCAGGAAGGCGGATACCAAGGCCAACTCCAGGACGCTCGCAATCGACTCAGCGCTGCGTCGACCGAACAAGAACAAGCTAAGCTCAAGATTTCGCATCTAGAGAAACGATTGAAGGAAGATGAACCTCGCGCCAAAAAGGCAGAGAAGGAGAACGCAGGTTTGTTGAAGTCGCTCGACGGCCTTCGTTCTGAGGCAAAGGCGCTTGAGGCAGAACTCTCGAGAATTGGTTACGAGTCCGGTCGGGAAGAAGCCATGCAGAAAGAACAGTCGCAGTTGCAACAACGCATCCGCGAGTTGAAAGAGCAGGCCGACGGTCTTAAGAGAAGAGTCGCGAACATTGATTTCAGCTACAGCGATCCGACACCCAACTTTGATCGCTCAAAGGTCAAGGGTCTAGTAGCACAGCTGTTCGCTCTGGACAAGAACTTTACCCAAGCAGGAACCGCTCTCGAAATCTGTGCTGGAGGCCGTTTGTACAATGTTGTAGTCGATACAGCACAGACTGGTACACAACTGCTTCAAAACGGCAAGCTCAAGAAGAGAGTAACCATCATCCCCTTGAACAAGATCTCGGCCTTCCGTGCTGCTTCCGAGGTATGCCTGATTTATGGTTGACTCTTGAGAGTATACTGACACTTGGTAGAAAATTGGTGCCGCCAGGAACATGTCGAACAACAAGTGCGATCTTGCGCTCAACCTTATCGGATACGAAGAAGATGTCAACGCTGCAATGGAGTATGTGTTCGGAAACACATTGATTTGTGAGGACGCTGCAACCGCTAAGAAGGTCACTTTTGATCCTGCTGTCCGCATGAAGAGTGTCACACTAGAGGGCGATGTCTATGACCCCTCGGGTACTTTGTCAGGTGGCAGTTCGCCAAAGACAAGTGGTGTGCTTGTGACTTTGCAACAGTTGAACGAGATCATTCGAGAACTCGATTCAAGGCAGGCCGCTCTGCATCAGCTACAATCGACCATGGCACAGGAGAAGCAGAAGCTCGATGCCGCAAGGAAATTCAAGCAGAACTTGGATCTCAAGAATCATGAAGTCTCGCTTGCAGAGCAGCAGATTAACGGCAACTCGTCGTCTTCGGTATGTTGATCAGATATATACCAATCCTAGGCATTGAGCTGACACAAACAACAGATCATCCAAGCGATCGCCGATACAAAAGCTGGTATTATTCAGCTGAAGCAGAGCATCGTCGAAGCCAAAGCACGTCAAGATGAGGCAACGAAAGAGGTCAAACGTATCGAGAAGGACATGAACGACTTCAACAACAACAAAGACAGCAAGCTCGTCGAGTTGCAAACAGCACTCGATAAACTCAAGAAGTCACTCAGCAAGAACTCTGCCTCTATCAAACCACTACAGCAAGAGGTGAGAGATGCAATGCTAGAAGCAGAGCAATGCGGCAGTGATGTTGCAGCTGCCCAAGAGCAGTTCCAAGACGCAGAAGTCAATCTCAAGACACAACAGGAAGAGCTGAAAGCATTGATGAAGGAGGGTCAAGCTGTGAAGGACGCACACTACTATGCTCAAGCACAATTAGACGACGAGCGGAAAAAGCTTTCTGGCTACGACACTGAGCTCGCTGACCTCGAAACAGCCTCGCGATCGAAATCCGCACAGATCACCGAGGAAGCTCTAGAAGCACAAAAACTTGGTCATCAGATTGACAACTTCTCGAAACAACAACAAGCGGCGCGCCAAACGCTACAGACCATGGAGAAGGAATACGAATGGATAGCTGACGAAGTCGATTCCTTCGGCCGATCAAACACTCCCTACGACTTCAACGGTATGAACATGACCGAGAGCAAACGCTCACTCGCCGGTCTGAGCGAACGCTTCCAAGGCATGAAGAAGAAGATCAACCCCAAAGTCATGAACATGATCGACAGCGTGGAGAAGAAGGAAGCCTCTCTGAAAAACATGATGCGCACCGTCATCCGCGACAAGAAGAAGATTGAAGAAACCATTGCTCAACTGGATGAATACAAGAAAGAAGCCCTGCACAAGACATGGAGCAAAGTCAACGTGGACTTTGGCAACATCTTCAACGAACTCCTCCCCGGCGGCAACACGGCCAAACTCGACCCACCAGAGGACTCTGGCGACATTTCCAAAGGCCTCGAAGTCAAAGTGTGCCTGGGCAAAGTGTGGAAGCAATCACTCACTGAACTCAGCGGTGGTCAGCGCTCCCTCATCGCGTTGTCACTTATCCTTGCTTTGCTGCAGTATTCGCCTGCGCCCATGTATATTCTTGACGAGGTTGATGCAGCGTTGGATCTCAGTCACACGCAGAATATTGGACGCTTGATCAAGACGAGATTCAAGGGCAGTCAATTCATTGTGGTGTCTCTCAAGGATGGCATGTTCCAAAATGCGAACAAGATCTTCAAGACGAGGTTCTCGGATGGCACATCGGTTGTGCAGGTATTGACGCCTGCGGATCTAAAGTAAGAAGGTTCGGATCGCTTCTTTGGTTTGGGCAGTGGTACTGCGAATACCTTTTCGTATTCTGTTCTTGTCATGGCGTTTACCTTTGGGAAGGAGTTGTTTTGTTTTCTTGCTTCTGGTTCGGAGAGTCACGAAGAGAGATGTTCACGTCTACATGTTCAGCTATACATGCACATTGTTTTTTTTTACCGAATCTAATCCACTCAATTCGATTCACCAGCTCGCACCAAACGTAAACTAAATCTTCGAGCAACGGAGCACGACTGTCTACTTTTTGCCATAGTAGCTTTCCAGTTGCTAATGCAGGGATCACGGGCCTATGGGTACAGTTCGGCCTTTCGATAATTATCTTGGAAGTGGAAGATGGATCGACAGCAGAACAGGATCAGGCGGCTGGCACAAGAATTTGTGATCGGACAGGCGCCAACGAGGTATTGAGCAAACGAAAGCAACGGGTGGGAGCTCATGCTGATATACGACGACGACGACTCATGATTTTGCATCTGATATGGGAATAAGGAAAGATGTAAGCAAAACGCCAAGAGCGATAGAGCAAGGAGATCCTCAGGAAATGCGATTGTTGATATAAAGATTCGCGCCTATGTCCGGTGTTGCAAGGCATTGACGCTTGTATCTTTCTAAATGTAGTCATTGATGTTCACGCGTAGAGAGAGCAGGTTTCCCCAAGGCAACTGGTATCGAGTAATCTACTCTGATACGGAGATGCACACCTTTGCTCGATCCTCCAGCGATGGTACGACAGGCAGTGACAACCTCACCGGTCACCACCTTGATGGAAGCAGCTGGATTGTTTTTCCTCTGAGTGGCAGCCCTAGCTCTTGCTTACTCTCCGTCTCGGATCACTGTCGCAACAACAGTGGAGAACTCGCTCGAACGTCCATCCCGGATGTGTGTCTTCTGCTCTTGTGATGATTGCCAATGGAATTGATGCATTGCGTGCGCGCTGATCGCTCCTTTCAGTGGAGTCACCTCGAATGCTTGGGTAGGTGATCAGAGCTGTACGGTTTACGCGTTCGACTCGTAGGGTTAGCCACGCTTGGACCCAGATCCTTTGGTAGCTTGTGAACCTCAAGAACCCTAGGAATTGGAAACCAGCTTTCGAAGGAGCGTATCTGCCATTCATTCTTGTAGGACGAGGGTGTCGAAAAAAGGACACTCGAGTACAACTGTACGTCCCTCTGCGTTCCACGGAGGTGTCTGCGCCATAGAGGATGGTCGAGAGCAGGGCCATGCAAGTAGAATGTCACCAATGGATGGAAATAAGAGCTTGAATTGACAAAAACAAGTGAATGTGGTGATGGTGAGGAAGCCCCGCACGTCATTGGCGACCCAAAAGCGGTCCAAAATCTCCGAGGCACAGGCCTTCCTTCGCCCGTTGCAACCCCCAAAACGACGAACTTCTTCCACAAACCGCATTAGATCTGCCTGTCCTGCCTGTTTAAGAGTTGTTCCTTGCTGCGCCTTTTCTGTACCGTTCTGCCCTCCGCCATCGACCGTCATGCGCCAGGTCTCGTATGGGATTTGACTAGCGGGGTGCGCCGCTCGTAACTCGTAGAAGAGTATGAGACCCTTGGAGTATGGAGCTTGGGAAACTCAAACTCGTGCCACGACATCGTGGCATGTGTAGCGTCGAGCCTAGAGCTCCGAGAGCTCAAGAGCTGCAGATCTTTGGCATCAGATCTCACCGCTCACCGTCGTGTGTTGTTCCATCCTTCACTGAGCATGGTGGAGATGAAGTGTATGGTGTAAGCACGTACGTTGGACGCTGGAAGGTGCATCTGCATTGCCTACAAACTGTCAGTCAGTGGACCAATGTCATCGTACCTCGTTTGGCTCAGACCCCAGCTCTTCAGTTCCTGCGGAAGGTCGTTCGCCCGTCTGTCTCCAAGATGTGTCAATAGACTTCTTCTTGGCCACTGCTAAGCCCATAGATTGAGGTACTAGGTGAGACCATTGATCCTCTTGACCAATCCTAGGACAGGGCTTATTCGAGCTTGCGATCTTATCTGAGTCAATCAGTGATAGTTCGTGGTTAACAACACCTGCCACTAAGCCCAATCGTCTGGAGAATGTATGCGCGTTTCGGCGATCCCATTTAACCTTAACATCTACCTTAAGTTAGAGGTGCCGCATGACCCTCGAAGGCCATATTCGTCCAATCAACGACGTTGGCACATCCCGCTCCAAGACATAAAAGCGTGGGTGGCTTCCTTGGATCATATCAACTTCTCCATGCGATGACAAAGAGCGCTGGGTATGGTCTGAGGTCCTTCTGGAGACATGGCCGATCGTTGTTGTGTGATGGTCTGCCAAAGCGACCGTCTGCTATATAAAGGTAGAGCTTGCCCTTCTCTTCTAAGTCATCCAGCTCAATCGCATTCAGCATCTTCATACGACAACAACCTACTTTTATAATCCTTTGCACACCACAATGAAGGCTTCTGTCATTAGCACTGCCATCTTGGCCACTGCTGCCTCTGCAGCCCCTGCTCTCGTCAAGCGCCAGAGCTCCGACATCGATGGGTAAGAAGCCTCACTACAACACTTTACCCAAAACCAGAACTAACCACCAATAGTGTCATTCTCAACTACGCATTGACTCTCGAGCACCTCGAAGCAACCTTCTACCGTCAAGCCCTTGAGAAGTTCTCCGCCGCAGACTTCGCTGCCGCCGGGTTCAACAGCACCAACTTCTACAAGAACCTGCAGGAGATTGGTCGTGATGAGCAGACCCACGTCGACTTCTTGACCACCGCCCTCAAGGGAGCTGGCGTCACACCCGTCGCAGAATGCACATACGACTTTGGCAACCTCACCCCCGACACCTTCTTGGCCACCGCATCCATCATTGAGGGTATCGGCGTGAGCGCCTACCTCGGTGCCGCCGCTCTGATCACCAACAAGGCATATGTCACTGCTGCCGGCAGCATTCTTACTGTCGAGGCCCGCCACAATGCCTTCTTCCGCGGAATCGAAGGTCAATCTCCCTTCCCCCAACCCTTCGACATCCCCCTCGACTTCAACCAAGTCTACTCACTCGCATCCCCCTTCATCACCGCTTGCCCTTCCACCAACCCAGCCCTCCCCGTCAAGGCCTTCCCCGCCTTCAGCGTGAGCAAGAGCGTCACCGGCCCTATCAAGCAAGGCGACACTATCGAGTTCGACCTCGCAAGCGGCTGCGAGGTTCCCTCGGGCCCCCTCTACGTTGCATTCCCCCTCGCCGACGGCCCCATGTTCTCGTCGGCCGTCGTCAAGGACAACAAGATTTACGCTCGCATCCCTGTTGGCCACACTGGCCCGTCTGGCGAGGTGTACGCTATCTTGGGTACCAACGCCACTACCATCTCTGATGACTACACTGTTGCTGGACCCGCTGTTGTTGAGGTGCAGAGTGGTTACCTTGCTTAGATGTCCTAGGGGGGGGGGGGGGGGGGGGGTCGTGTTGGGCGTATGACCCTGTCAACGTTTTGGCGACGGCATTACTCGACGACGGCGAGGTCTATCGGCAAGCCGACACTGGGACGCTCTTCCCACACTATTTCTGAAATTTTCAGGGCGTGGTCCCACAGGCCCTAGGAGGTTGCCCATACAGCAAGGGGTCAGAGGTGGTCCGCTTGGGTCGTGGTGGTGGTCCCCATTGTGGGGGGGGGGGGGGGGGGGGGGGGGGGGGGAGCATTTGCCAGAGACTGAACTCGGTCTGCTGATGACAATATTTCGTATCTCTCTTATATCCAATGTCATATATCATAATGTTTTTTTTTTTCTTTATATGCAACCTCATGATTTAATTACCTTTAACAAACATACTTTCTTCTGTTCTTTTGCTTTGTCTGTGTGCACATGTTCTGTGCATTACAAATGTGTGTATCGCATCATACAAACAAGAAGTCCTGCAGTTTCGTGAGAAAAATAATCTCGTCTCGGAATTGTCATAGGACATGCTCGGTCATTACAAACAGTCTTCCTGCAGCCACATAAGGAATTGACGGTTGTTGCAATCCGAAACATATATTCTGTACCTTGTTACTCTCAAACCTAGTCACAGATACACCTCAAAGGTTTGACAAGAGATACACCGTACACAAATGACGAAGAACCAGTGAGTGACTGTATCCGAGAACTTCAGCTACAACAAAATGCTGCTGGCCAAAACAAAGCATACAGCATGCGACGCACAATCAAAGCACGGACGATCTCCGCTGAACAACGGCTCCAAGCTTTGGCCACCAAAATTCTTTACCTGCAAAAATTTCCACTTTTTCCACGTCAACGAATTCTAATTCTTGCAACGAAAAACGATGCTTCTACAAGCAAAAGATGGGGTCTCGCCGGGAATCGAACCCGGGACCACTCGCAACATAGACTTAGAGTTTTCAAGGACGCTGTTAGGCGGACCTCCCTAAGCGAGTATCATACCGCTAGACCACGAGACCTGGTCAGATGTACTGAGCTGATGGAGAAGGAATTGATCTGGGGGTATATGTATCTGCGAGCGACGATTCAATCTGGTCAATCATCTAATCGATTCACGGAAGTGCGCAGCATTGGGAGAAATTCGTGCGCATCGCTTGAACCAGAGACGCAGGTTCTTTCTTTCTGCGATCAAGCATTGAACCCTCAAACATCGGCAGGATGCTGATCGAAGTCGCGCTCGGAGACTTGTGGCGATTGGTGTTGTTTCTATGACTCTCTTCATTGTCGGCAGCAAGTCGTGCTTTCTCACATGGAGACTGCCGATCGGATATTGTGTCTTTGAGGGTGTAGGACAGCAGCCTCAGGTATGCATAAAGCATCAACCATAAGGTAAGCGCTGTTCCAGATGAAGGGTGTAGCCAGTGTCGTATCAGAAATACCATAACTCCTGATGAGAAGTACTGGTATAGCTCTAGGTAGCGTATACACAGCTGGTTCTTGGTGTCCAAGTCTCGTAGCACGAGATAAGGCAACATGAATCCACGCGGCATTTTGTCCTTCGTTTTTCCGGTGCGCTAAAGAGAGAAGACAATTGCGAGAATGTAGCCAACGCGTTTGATGGTCTGCTGGGAATAACAAAGTTCTGCACCAGCACCCGGGTCGCGCTCGAGAGCACGATGGGGAGCATGGGAGGTCTGTCGTGGCTTTGGTGTACCGCGTTCTATGACCAGTGGTAGGTGTAAGAGCAGCAGGTGGGCGAACACATGTTCGTTTTTCGCATGGGCTCTGATCAGTCCGAGTCACATCCAAAGGTAAAGGAATCTACTATCGGGTATTCACCAAGCGCAATGGCTGGGTTGATCATCGTTCTTGTCCAGGAAGCCAAGGAAAGTATGACGGTCCCTAGGTCAAAATAGAGAGCACATCCTGCAAAGTGAGCATAGCATCATGCCTCCTCACCTGTTAGACGTCCATCCGCCGCCTCGGTCGCATGTTATACCCCTGGAAAAGGCCGATCCGATAGCGTAGGAGTCAACGCTTGCATCTCAAGCGCGTGTGAAGGTGTTGTGGGCTTCGCTGGTGATTGCGACCGGTAATCCTGGAGATACTAGGCCTGGGAGCTAGTTGTTTCGAACTCTCCTTTATAACCAACATGGAACCATCAAGACCTCTGCTGGAAGACTAGGGCCACGAAAGATCGTATGGCTCCTTTGATGATATAGACACCGACCGGAGATGGTCTTTGGAGGAGGACATCGTGCACATGTCTACTGTCGATTATGAACTGCAAGTGCATACAACGGTGCTCGTCAATGCTCGTCATGGTGCCTCCGTCGAAGCGGTCGGGCGGTGATTTGACCATGTGGAGTGGCCACGATCATTGGGCCCACAGTGACAGCATGATCGAAGGCACCTCCTGATAAGTGCCAAGAGAATCGAGGACATGACCATGACATACCTATCAAAATGAGTAGACGACAGGTGTGCGTCGAAAACGTCTATCCTCGAATATAGCAAGATCTGTGTCAACTCTTGATCTCGTGAACGAGGACGACAGACCTCGAACGTCGTATCCTTCACGACATGATGTCGGTGGTTGAACTTAGCTGTTCGTGGCGCCAGCTATGCCGGCGAAAGATGCAGCTCCTGAAACTCATGGCTGACTCCAAGGCACGTGAAGACTGAGGTCAGTGGATTATGATTCGGGGTATGTCGATCTCGCATAAGCAAATACGGCTTTTAGACGATAGAGATGTGTCGCTCTTCTTGCGCAATATCTCAATGACGAATGTTCAGAATGTGCAACTGAAATCAGAGATTGCTCGCTTAAAGAGTGATCTGAGCAATGCATACGAATTTGTAGTGTTGAGTGAACATTATTGGGAAAGTACATGAACACGAGAGGTAAATGGTAGTAGTCAATGATGCAGTTGCCGGGCCAGAGGCGTTCACCGGCCGAGAGGATTTGTCGCCACTGAGCAAGACAAAATACGATAAAGTTGCAATAAAGTTGCAGAGCAGATTCTAGAGCATTGCAGCAGGTGCAAGAAGCCGATAGATGTCGTCTTCAGAAAGGAAAAGAAGCACATGACCTGTTGGTCAATGGCGAAGTGATGGAGGTCAGAGGCAAAGCACGGATAATTCGCGGTTAGTAAGCGGGTGCCAAGGCTCTAGTCCGCCCACAGGCAAATTCAGCGGGAGCTTTATCCTCGCCCTTGCCCCGACTCTTTTGACCTGTCGACCGCGAGCCTACCTGCGAACTAGCACAGCCAATACACCAACCACTTACGCAGAGACTTTTTCACTCAAAACTCGTCAACACAACACCGTCAAGATGGTAAGACCGACCATTCCGGACCTCTGAGATGCACGTTGGACCTGTCGACTACGGGTGGCAAATTTCGAACGACACATCACACAAGGCACACGACATGTGCGACAACCATCAATCTATCATCGACTTTCATCAACACCGCATTCAATCAATCCATCTGCTCGTATAACGAAGTGCTGCCAGATGGCCGATATGTCGTCACCCGCCACCCGTCACTCGCAGCTCCCAGCGTCGCATTTCAGAAGCCCGGATCCACCACGCAATCGCAAAGAGATGGACTGACTGAGTGCCTCACAGGTTCTCGCAGTCGATCTCCTCAACCCCACCCCTCAGGCCGAGGCCCGCAAGCACAAGCTGAAGGTGCGTACAATCGGGACTCTAACAATCCCACAAACCATCGTCTGACTCTTAGCAGATGCTTGTCCCCGGCCCTCGCTCCTTCTTCATGGACGTCAAGTGCCCCGGTTGCTTCACCATCACCACTGTCTTCTCGCACGCCCAGACCGTCGTTGTCTGCGCCGGCTGCTCCCAGGTCCTTTGCCAGCCCACCGGTGGTAAGGCCCGCCTGACCGAGGGCTGCTCTTTCCGCAGAAAGTAAACGACTTGTTGAACCAAACCAAAAAAGAAAAGCATGTCTTTGGTTTTCGTAACGAGAAGTGGATGATGGATGAGAGGGTTGGACGGACGCAAATTATCAATCAAGCGGAATGGAATCCAATCAAGATGCACACACAACCAACAATGGTCAGCCGCGCGCATTGTGGATAGAAGAGGGAAACGCTCTCGCCCATCAAAAAAAGCAACATGTTTCATGACCCAAAAAACCTTTCGACCTGCCGTCGTCAACCAAAAGGGAGTTTCCGGATATCCAACACCTAAGCTACGGCTTTTTTATTTTCGTTTTCCCTTTCTTTCACAGGTCTTTTGCTATTTTGTTAATGGAGTTTTTACTTCTTTCATCTCTGCTGTTCTTCTGTACACGATGCATTGGGCAATACGAGATGGCATCTCCTGCCTGCCTGTCTTCTGACGTTTGGCTACGTTGAGGAGCGAGGAGTTTGTATGCTATTGAGGAAGGCTGCCCTTGCTTGGCTGGTTCTAGCTATGCGAATTGATTTGTCTGTTGCTTGATACTTTCTGATGATCATGGTGAAACTAGTGTTTGTAAAGTGCCACGTGCAAGGATGAAGATTAGCCCTATAGGCTTAAATTAGAGTAATCGCTTGTTGCATCATTGTGCTTGAGGGTGAAGACCATCGTGTTTCAAGACGATCTGCTTCCATTCATCTCTTGCATCTGTCCATACCTTGACCATGCTATATTGCCAGATTTACTGTTGTCATCAGACGGAGCAGCGTTCAACAGGCAGCTTCGAGATGGCATGACGGATCGAACCAAGCGTAGCACATGCACAAATGACTAGCGCAGACCTCTTGGGCGGCTACGCAAAGAAAAGGAGTAAAGACGACTACCACTGACCAGCAACCACTACCACAAAGCACAGCACAAGCCAACATGACAACGACGAGATACACAGAATCGGAATGGCGCGCCATCATCTCAGATCTTGCGCGCGAGCTGCAAGTCTACGAGCAGGACTACTGCCCTGACATTGACAGAATCGACATTGCACGCACCATCGACCACACGCTGCTCAAACTGGACGCATCACCCAAGCAGATCGACGAGCTATGTGCAGAGGCCAGAGTCGCCAACTTTGCTGTATGGCCTTCCTCCCGTCCTGCTCCCGAGACATTACTTACCAACGCTATACCACACAGAGCGTCTGCGTCCGACCAAACTACGTCGCCCAAGCCCACGCCAACCTCAAAGGCAGCAACGTACTTATCGCCAGCGTCATCGGCTTCCACCAAGGCACCCAAGACACATACTACAAACTGCAAGAAACACGCATGGCCCTCGCCGCCGGCGCCCACGAACTCGATGTGGTGGTCAACTGGCCTTTGCTCAAACAACAAGAGTACAGCGAAATCTACCACGAACTCGCGCTCATACGATCCATGGCTCCCCCGCCCACGGTGCTCAAACTCATCTTTGAGACGTCGCAGTTGGGGTCGAGGGATATTGTTGCTGCGTGTGCTGTTGCGTCGGCTGCGAATTTCGACTTTGTAAAGACGTCGACTGGGTTCCTTGGGCATGGTGCCAAGGTCGAGCATGTGAGGCTCATGCGAGCTGCTTGCGATCATCTAGCGGACAAGCGCACAGATCGTCACAGGATGCAGGTCAAGGCTAGTGGAGGTGTCAGGACTGTGGAAGATGCAACTACCATGTTGAAGGCTGGTGCCAGCAGATTGGGCAGCAGTGGCGGTGTGTGGATCGTCAAGGAGAGCAAGGACAAGGAGGTCAGGAAGTCGAGTCCTGTGCACAGTGAGAGGAGAAACTCGAGGCCTACCATGTCTACACGACTCTTTACCGACTACTGAGATTCGGGTTCAGGGGTAAGTCACTTTTGATATGAATTCACGGCCTTTACCATCATTTTGGATTTGCTACAACCTTCTCATCTCTACTTTCTTTGTGATCAAGTGCAGTTTGTGGGTATCACTGTCGGCCATGTCTCGCAAAAAACCTGAAGGCTCGATGTAGGACAGACAATTGTATATTGCATAGATTGAGAGGAAGGTGATATGCGTGCCCAAGTCAATACGGAACGGATCACGTATAGATGCGGTAGAACAATTTGGTTTGGCAAGAGAGGTAGAATCAGGCATAGTTCCAACGCCGCCGGGTCAAAGAGAATCGAGGTGTATCAAAGAGCTCCAGTCGTATTATCCTAAGCAGTCTTGTTCCATTGTGCCATCAGACCGATCAAGGAACTGACGGCACCAGCCAGACCGACAACGCCATCGTCGACGTTGATGTATCCGAGGGCGGAAACAGGGATGAACAGATCGCACAAGTCTGAGACGAGCTGTGTCTGAGCAGCACTTCTCTCACTATAAAAGGTCAGCAAAGATGGTTTCCTCCAAGAAGAAATAGAAGGATCAAAGACGTACCGCTGCAACTTCTTAACCTCGACTGTCTTCTCGGCAGCGACGGCCTTGTCCGTTTGCGCAGCCTCCTCGCTCTTGCTCTTGTAGATAGTGTATACACCATTCAACACACTGAAGCACAGTCCCGTCATCCAAGCCTTGTATGCCTGCACTTGCATCCTCTTGGCCATAGCACTGGGTCTCACGCCCGAAGCATCCAGATACGTCAGAGTATCAGTGAGCATGTAAGCCCCGTATCCTAACTGGCGACCGGTTGTGCAGAAGCGGATGACTGGGTCCAGGGTCTTTGCATCGTAGGCATTTGCTGCGGCGCGGAAGTGCTCGACGAATTTGCCGATGCGCATGGCTTTGCGGACGAGGCCAAGGTTGGCCTTCAGCTTCGCCCATTGCACCACTGTTGTTTGCGGGCTGTTGGTGCGGAGGGTGTACCATGCGAGGAAACGGGAGAGGTATTGCACGAGACGGAGAGCCTTGTCGCGACCCACTGCGAGATAGCGTCGTCAGTTACGGTTGTTGCGTACGCGTTGCAAATTTGGGAGAATGAACGCACTCGTCGTCGCGACAAACTTGTTGTAGTGAGCCACCGCAGGGTGGTATATAAGAGCGTCGGCGACCATTGTGTATCGTAAGAAGCTTTCTATTCCAGTGACTTCCAGAGTTCTGTTGAATATGTATTGAAGGTTGATGAATTTCTTTCACGAGAGCAATAGGAAGATGATCACGAGACAAGGAAGAATGGGAAGAGCCACAAGGATGCACCTTCCTCGGTCGTGCGGCTGTTGATAAAGAAGGCACACCCGTCATCGTTCCTCCGTCTTTATCGCGCCTAAACTTCGGTATATCTCTACCAAAACCTTGTCTCCTTTTTCCTTTTGCTCCACACGTTGACTAGAAGTTTAAGAATGCTATAGATTGAAGGTAGTTGAATCTGCTTTGATTGTTACCAACTACTTGACCTCATAGAGTTGTCTTTTCCTTGATCTTCTGCTGAACATGAATGCGAAGCCATGACGGAGCTTGTTCACCCGAGCTCGGCAGAGACTCGACTGCCGAGGCAAAACATGATAGCATGTGAACTTTGCTTCCTTGTTGTACAACACCAAAGACATCGACCTTCTTAAACACCCATTGACTCTACGAGTAACAGTAAAGAAGCCAGTCATCAAGTGGAGTACTCAGGTGTTCTTGCGCTTGCTCATGTTCTTGTCCATGTTCCACAGCTTGTAAGCGGCGAAGATGACACCAGCAACGATGGTTCCCTGACCAAAGGCAACGACGACGGGATCTTCATAGCCGGTCATAACAGCGCTCTGCAGAGTCTCGATGACTCCGCCAACGCTGGAGTTTGAACGAGTGGCGGTTGATCCTGTGAAGCTACATCAGCGAACCGTTTGAAAGAGAACGTTAGGACTAGGCGCCTTACCAGCAGAAGGTCCGGCTTTCATGAGACGCAGACCAGCAGAGACAGGAGAGGGGAGCTGCGTGGCATAAACCGAGATGACGATGGTGCAGATGATAGCGATGACCGCACTGAGGAGGGCAAGACCGGTGCGCGTCTTGATGAACTCCTTGCAGAGCAAAGCGAAGGTCTCGAGGTTCAAAGGACGACCTCTGGCGACATTGGCGAGATGCTGGAAGTCGTCGGAGGTGATCTGCTTGATGGCGTTGACGAGATCGCGGACTCTGAGTTGCTTGACGAGAGTCCAGAGGTCCTCAGCGGCAACATCCTGTTCAGCATCGAGAAGTTTGGTGTCAGCCATGGTGATTGACTTCGAGGAGTTGGTGATAGTTGACGATGCAGATGGAAAGCTCGAGCGGAGGAGGATGGTCAAGGTTGGTGAAGTGCACGAAAAAGTGTTGTTCACGAGAGAGCGATGCTGCTTTCACTCATCAGTGAATGCAACACAAGTAAATGAGGTTGGTTAGTGTGATCGTGCGGTAGCAGATAGCTACATGCTCAGTACAGTCTTCTCACAACACCGCTCTCCATCCCATCCTACCCTTCCCCCATACCCTCACCCCATTACGCAGCAACACCCTCCCGAATCTCTCTGCTCAACGTCCCATTCCCCCTCGTCACAGCCCCGATATCCCCAAACCTTCTGACCAAAAGATCGCTCACCAACCTCCCAAACACCACACTACCCCTTGTGTCCAAATGCGTATAATCAGTTGGATTCAAGTTGTACTTCCAAGCTGCTTCAGGACCAATAGCATTGCAGTAGTCCACAGAAGCAATGTTGAGATCAATGTATCTGGAGTGTGTTGTCTGAGCTGCGGAGACGGTGAGGTTGCGTTGGACGGCGAGATCTTGAACTATGGCTGGTGGGGTGGTATTGGTGTATTTGCGGCGGGTGAGAGATGTGACGAAGATCTGGAAGTGGATGTTAGCTACTATGGTGACAGATGGCGTATGAGAAGAAAGACACACAGGAATAGCACCGATAGCCGACACCTCTCTTCCAAAAGCAATCAAATTATCGCTGTATTGTGTAAGATTCACTCCAGAAGTTGCTTTCTGATCATTATGCCCAAACTGGATGGTCACATAAACGGTATAGTTGGTCGTCTTGGTCTCTGCTTCGGTAATCAGACGACCCCAATCACCTCCATCTCTGAAGCTCTTGGTCGTGGCTCCATTGTGTCCGTAATTGCGTCCTGAGGAGCCTGGCTTCAGGGTGAAGTTCAGAAAGCCATCGCCCCAGCCGCCTCCGTTTGTACTTTGTGTTGCTGTGGTGCTGTCGCCAGCGAGAAGGAAGTAGGCAGGTTTGAGAGCAGAAAAGTGGCGTGAAGATGGTAGACCAGATGCAAGGAGAGGGAGAAGAGAGAGCAGGAAGATAAAAGGTTGGAGGATAGACACCATCTTGGATGGAGAAATAGCGTTGTGACGGAAAGTGTTTCACAAAGGACTTCTATATCTGTTTACTTACGAGGGATTTGAAACGTGGTTAAACGCACAATGTACCATTGGAGTAGAAGGAGGGGCATCTCTCGACCTAGATTTGTTCCTCCAATCACACTCTAGGGCTCGGTATAGTTGTATGCCGTACCTCATCATTGCACAAAGTGTACGGAATAGAGTCAAGAGGCAAGGAGAAGGTAGAATTGTGACGTTATCATACAGATCAGATCTGCCAAAGAGATGATCTTGTTTTGCGGATCTCTTTGTCCCGAGAGGGGAAGTTGGGGAACAATGATGATCGGCACGCTTTGTTTACCCGACGCTGACGGTGAACATTCCGAGTCCACCTATTGCTAGGCACCGTGAACGACCAGGTTTCATCACATCGAGCTTGCTTGAAGCTTGTGTAGCCGCACCCTCTGATGGGTTCGCTTACAACAGACGATGATATATTGCTTGGCAATAGATTTGATAGGACTTCAGAAAATATGTCATAACCAAATGGTTAGTAGACTGATTTTAACAGATCTAACCTCTACGTCTCGATCTAACCGATGGGGGAGTACTTTGGATGCCGGTGATCTCAATAGACTTTCTGCCATCGGCGTCCAGACCACGTTGTATCTCGATCTCGGGCTCTTGTGTCTTCTCCTCAACAGCTATCTCTTTCTTCTCCGGGCGCTTTGTGCCGAAGGGAGGGTCGAAACGCTTGCGAAGAGCCTCGATCATCTTGGCGAACCAGTACCAGTTGAGTACATTGAGCACAATGTTGGAAGCCAAGTAGCTCAATGCGAGCCAGGCGGGAAGGGAACGAGAGCCGGCAAAACGCATAATGTCTTCAGAGCCAGTGTAGGGCAGGTCCTGAGGGGTGATGGCTGACATGTTCTGGTCAAGACCGTACTTGAGGCCAAGGTTCTCGTCGAGGCCAACGACACCACCGTTTTGCATGGCGGTCCAGATATCTCTGAAGACAAGAACGGAGTTGACGGAGCCCCAGACAAGGCGACAGAAGAAGAAGGTTGAGATAAGCACGATGCCGTTGATAAGCTGGTAGATGCTGCCGGTCATGTTCAGCTTGTCCATGAACCAGTGCATGTTCAAGGCGGGGGATGAGAGCTCGTAGAGGATGAAGACGGGGCCGTAGTAGTTGAGGAAGGGGCGCTATGACAAGTCAGTCAGCTGGAACAAAGACTGCTCGAGAAAATAGGAGCTTACGAAGCCGAAGAAGAAGACAGTGCAGGCTGAAATGGCGTGTGCAAGCATGCCAGGGCCGAAGATGTTGATGTGGTATGTACACATGAACAGGTCCCACATGAAGTAGCCACCAGCCAGACTCTGGAGGAAGCCCAAGGCGCCGTCGTAGCCCCAGATCTTACCAGCCCAGTTCATGTTGTTGCGATCCGTGTCATAGTACATGATCCACAGAGCGGTTGTGTTAACGAGCAAGCTCTGGGCCATGGAGACGACATGTACATCCCAGTTGAGACGCGTGCGATGGTTGAAGGAGCTGTAGGCCTGAGGGAAGAAGCGGCGGGAGAGAGCAGGCGCGACCACGGCGTTGATGGTCTGGTAGAAGACTACGGCAAGGAGGACCTCGTGTATGTGCAGGGGCAGCGTGGGCAGCGACAGCTTGTCTGCTAGTGGGCGAGTCGCCTCGGCGAGCCACTGCGGGCAAGCGATAGGAAATGGGTCGCGCATGTTCAGATAGAAATGTCCATATACCTAGTCAAAGAAGAAAGGAAGGAGCGAGAGTCGGTGCGTCCTGATAACCAAAAGGTCCCTGCCTTGAGCGACTCGGGACGCTGCCAAACGCCTCGGCCGCATCATCGTCACGCCCAAGCTTGCAAGCCTCACAAAGCATCACACGTCCGCTTTTGACAAGTCACCGCCATTTCTTTTGTCACGCGATAAGCCACCTTTCATCTGATATCATGTCTACGCTCAGTCGTCGAATCCCTCAAACTCGCTCTCTGGCTCTCCTCTCGCCCTCACTTCCTCGATCATAGCTTGCAGTTCTGCCTCCTTCTTCTTCTCTTCTGGCGTGAGACCCTTCTGCCTCTCATGTTCACGGCGTGCCAGCTTGATCTCGCGACGTGTATCCTTTGTCGCTTTCGCATCCTTTTGTGCTGTCCAAGCCCGGTCTTTCCTCCTCTCTTCTTTGGTCTTGCCGTCACCCGCTCTCTTGTCCGCCCGGCCTCCGTTGGCCTTTAGTGTCGCCAACTCTTCTAACCTGTGCTCTTCCCGCTTCTTGTCGTTGTATGCAAATGTGTCCCAATCAATTTGCTGCCCGAGCAATTTGTCTCCCTGAAACTTCTTCAGCTCGGGCATTCGAGGGAGTCGAAGGAGACCCCAGCTCTGTCCCAACTCCTCCCAATCTAGGTCTTGCACTCGGAAGATACTGCTTGCCGAGTGTTTGCTGTATGCTTGCACCCAACTCACAAATGCTCTCTGTGCCTTGTCGTGAAGCGCTCGATCCGACTTGAGCACCTCCCGGATCTTTTGTGTACTCTCGTTGGCCTCCTCTTCTGTCGGCTCGATAGCAGGTGCTGTAAGCGGTGAAATAGGTGTCTTCCGGATGCGCAAGAATTCAACATAGTCCTCCTCTTTGCCTTTGCTCAGGAATGTCACAGCCAGACCTCTTCTTCCCGCTCTACCTGCACGCCCGCATCGGTGCAGGAATGTTTTGGGGTCGCTAGGTGGATCCAGTTGTACTACGAGATCGACGGCGGGAATATCCAGACCTCGGGCAGCGACATCGGTGGTAAGAAGGATGGACGGCTCGAGCGAATTGACAAATTTGCCAAAGTTCTTGGTGCGTACGTTTGGCGGGTGTTTGCCATGTAGAGGGACGATTCTGAATTCTTTTGGCAGGACTTCGGAAAGGATGTGTTGGTAGTGATCGACTGTTGCGCATGTCGAGACATAGACGACAGTCTTCTGAGGTGTCGATGGGAGTTGAGTGAGCAGACGGCTTAGAGCAGGTAGCTTCATACGAGGAGTTGTGGCCAAATATGCCATCTGCAAACTGGCAGGTGTACGCTTGTCGTGCGCTCCTGAAGCACTCTTGACTTTGACTGCGATCTTGACAGGGTTTCTCAAACCTACACGAACAAGTTGGTCCAAAGCTTCAGACACACTGGCACTGAAGAGACCTGTTCTTCTCTGCTTAGGCAGTCTTGACAGGATCTTTTGCAGAGTGTCACTGAAACCAAGGTCCAACAATCTATCGGCCTCGTCCATGATCAAGAGTTCAAAGGAAGACTGGGGGCAGTGTACGTGGGGTGAAGAGAGTAGCTCTAACAAGCGACCTGGAGTAGCGATAAGGAGATTCGGCGATGTACGAATGAAAGCGGACAGGTCTTGAGCGGGCGTTGTCGTGCCTCCGAGGAGCAATTGTGGCACAACCTTGGGGGTTGACGAAGGAAAGGTGGGTTTCGGAGGAGCGTTCTCATCGAGCATTTCTTCGTCATCGTCGTCGATGCCCTTCGGTCGGGCAGCGGCTGATGGAGGATGGAACTGTAATAGCGAGACGAGAACGGAGTGGATCTGAGTAGCGAGTTCTCTCGTTGGAGAGATGATGATGGCGCCGACATGGTGCTTCTTGATGGGTTCGTCAACTCGTAGGAGACGCTCGATAGCGGGGATGAGAAAGGAAAGAGTCTTGCCACTTCCAGTGACGGCCTCGACGACGACGTCCTTGTGGGTCATGAACAAGGGAATGGTGCTTGCTTGGACTGGGGTCATGCGCTGGAAGCCCATGCTGGAGATTGCGTCCAGCATCCAACTCGACAGTGCGGGTGTGAGTCCGTCCCATGCCCTTGCTGACGACTTGTCCGTCGTCTTTTGTTCTGTCGCCATCTTTTCTGCTGCCATTTTGTATCGTGTTTGGGTTTGCGACAGAGAGTTAGCAGACCATTCTTTGCGCCGCGATTAATTTTTGGCAAACATGATGCAAACTTCGGCTGCACTTGCCCCGCTGGATGCGGCCTTTCCATCAAACCCCCGAGATGCCTAACCGCCTCGACCTTGCGACCTTACCATTCAGAACATGCCAAATCTATCCCACCTGTCTCTGGCCGACGGGATTCAGAGTGCTCTGACCTCTTTATCTCCAGAAGATCACATCCATGAGTGTGGTCATGCGCCACTGAGTATCATTCAGAAGCGACCCGAGGACGTGCTAGCTCTGGCTCACCAGAAATTGCATACCTGGAGATTCGACAGTGTTCCACTATGTTGGCGTCGTTTGTATGAGGATGCCAGTCTGCATCAGGCAGTTGCAATCCTGAACGACCACGGTGCGCGCCGTCACAAGCGCAAGCGCTCTGCTTCACCACCACTTGAACATGATTACATCACCCGACTGGTCTATCTGCTCGACATGGCAATCATTCTCACTGGTGCTCCTCAGCGTCACCAACTCATCCTAAGTATCTTCGACTCGTTGCAGCTTTTTCTTGACCCCAACGAGCACAAAGACATCTCCCATACATTTCCTGTCGTTCCAATACCCCAGTCACAGAAAGATACCTTTATTCATGTCGAGAGGCTAGATTTCCTGCAGTTTCAACAACATATCGACACCAAGACGACACCAATCATAATAAAAGGTGTGATCGATGACTGGCCTGCAGTCGCAACTCCACATCGACAGTGGAGTGATCCGTCGTACCTACTCAAGGCTACACTTGGAGGTCGACGATTGGTACCAGTCGAGCTGGGCAGGAGCTACACAGACGATGACTGGTCTCAACGCATCATGACCTTTGCTGAATATATGGAAAGCCATCTCTTGCAACCCAAGCAAGAAAGGACTGGTTATCTTGCTCAGCATGACCTTTTTACTCAAATCCCGAGCCTGAGTGCAGACACGAATACGCCAGACTACTGTTACACAACTCCTCCACCACCCGAACCTCTCTCTTCTACGCTCAAAGTTGAGACGCTTGACGAGCCTCTTCGCAATGCCTGGCTAGGGCCTGCGGGTACTATCAGTCCGCTGCACACAGACCCTTATCACAATATACTATGCCAAGTCGTGGGCCATAAATACGTTCGCCTCTATGCGCCTTCGGAAACGACAAAGCTTTATCCCCGTGGTATCGACGAGACTGGCGTGAACATGGAGAATACGTCACATATCGATATCTCGCTTGCAAAGAGGTTATATACACTCGGCGAGCAAGACCAACCAGACGAAATAGAGAAACAGAAGTTCGAGGAACAATACCCAGCTTTCAAGGAAGCAAATTGCATAGAGGGTGTACTGGGCCCGGGCGAGTGTCTATACATCCCTGTAGGATGGTGGCACTACGTGGAAAGTCTTAGCACGAGCTTCAGCATGAGTTTCTGGTGGAATTGAGAAGGCTTCCCAAGTTTGTTTTTCTAATCATGCAAGTGCTTCCTTCAAAAACGAACGAAACTTAAACCAAAGCCTGGTGGCTTACAATGGGGTATCGATGCAGAGAAGTGACGAAAATGAAAAGAATGAAATCGACCAAACACTTCCTGCTGCTGTCTCATGCAACCACAAAAACAGCGGGTGTCCATCTTCCTGCTTGGTTTTAATCGACGAATCCACTCCTGAGCGTCCTCCAACCCTTAGTTGGCTCTACGCCAGCTCGAGCCGAAATCTCTGACTGGCACAGGCTTCTCCACTTGAGGCAAGTTCTGCTCTCTTACGACCTTTCTGTCTCTGTTGGGTCTCTCTCTAGCCATGTTGACCTTTAGTTTGTTTCCAGTAGAGGTTGTGGCTCCATTCACGGCATTGGCAGCCGCTTGCGCATCCTCGGTGGTGGCGAAATCGACAAAGCAGTAGTGATGATCACCGGGCAAGGTTGCTGTGGACTCGTGCGGTGAGATCAACTTGCTAACAGCCTCTACTGCGTAGTCGCTGAACAATGCCTTCATCTCCTCGTTGATGACTTCCTGGCCATCAATTCGTGGCAGGCCACCAACGTAGAGTCTACAGCCGTTCTCTACGGGTGCAGTCCAGTGAGCTGCAGCGTCATTGCGCTCCCAGCGGTTGAAAGCATAGGAATTGCGTTCGCCAGTCTTGGAAGGGGTCTCGGCAGCACCGGAGCCTCTCCATGCGCGTTCAGCAGAGAAAGGCGATCTTGTAGAGGTACGCAGAGGAGTGTTTGTGCCATTTGCTCCACGAGTCTTTGGTGTATGCACATTGACCCTGAGGGGACGGCCCTGGAAGCTTGCACCAGGAAGCGAGCTGATGGCTCTCTCGGCCTCCTCTACGGAAAACAATTCGGCAAAACAGTATGATGGGTTTCTGCCAGTAAAAGGATCGGTAGACATGTCCAGACGTTCAATCTGGAATCCAGCTTCCTCCAAGTATTGTTCCACATCCTCGGCTTGGGCTGAGTAAGGGAGGTTTCCAATGTAGATGCGCTTGCTGGGCTGCGACTGTTCCGAAGGCTGTTGAGGGTCCATGATAGTTTTAGGAAGATTTCGGTAAAGAAATATTAGTGTTGATATGCGATTGTGATGATGGTAAAAAATTTGGCTAAAAAGTTGCTGCAAAAGTCGTTTTCGTTTTGGGAAAGCTTCGAGAAGAAAGCTTCGCGAAGTGCTCTTCCGCAAACAAAACAAACGCGTCATACGGACGACGGAGGTCTGGACCGGCTTCCGTGCGGGCTCACATTGGGTTAGAGTCGCCCGTTGCGAACAATCTGAGTATGTCTGCGCAGTTCTGTCAAATGTACGCAGACTGCATTCCTTTCACTACCGGAGGTGGTGGACAACTTGAACATTGCGATCCCAGCGAAAGCGTGCCTTGCCGCGGTCGTCCCTTCACTTGGCCAGTCTGCCGGAGCGGATGAAACACGGCCGCGATCAGTGACACCTCGCAGTTTAATTCGAGTACAACAACAGTGTGGAACACTCGACAACATAACCAGAAAGTCCCGAGAACCATGGCGTCTCACATATTCGAGCCATCGGGCTCTCTGGAAACGGATGCCCATCTGCGCTTGATTCAGAAAGTCGACTGGGCTGCTACTTCATTAGGTCCTGTCGATGACTGGCCACCGGAGCTCTTACTCCTGTTCCATCTGATTATTCTGGATCCGCAACCTCGGATACTTGTTCTTGGCCCTGAATACTTGCTTCTATACAATGAAGCGTACGCCGAGTTCATCGGCGAAAAGCATCCCGCAGCCATCGGACGACCTATGCAGATCGTTTTCCCAGAGACCTACGAATTGGCGTTATCTGATTTGGATAAAGCCACCAGTACTGGTAGACCATATATCAAGCGGGATGTTTGCTTGCCAATGATGAGAGGCGGGCGTCTGCTCGAGATTCACATGTCCTGGGTGTTTGTGCCTTTTCCTAAGAAAAGCGGCTCTCTTACTGGAACTTCGGTCATTCTTCGTGATGAGACCGAGAAACGCTTGTCGGACAGAAGGCACGAAACCTGTCAAAGCTTGGGTTCCTCCATCAACTTAGCTACAGACATGTCTTCCTTGTGGAAAACCATACTTGAAAGCTTATCTAAGAGGTATGTACAAAATGGCTGAGGGTACTTGTTCGCCATGTCTTTCGATGAGGCCCAGAATGTTTCAAGCCAGGTCAATCGCTAATTCTGTTGTATCGTTCTAGAGAACACGATTGTCCTTTTGCTCTCCTTTACGCACGCGAGGCTGAGGCCGGTGATAATGGCGAGTTAGTTTTCCAACTGAAAGGCTCCGTTGGAAATATTGCAAACGACTTCGGAGCCACGAATGTGCTCAGCCTGAACGGAACTAGCAAAGATCGTCTCACCCAAAGTTTGAGCTCAGCTGTGACAACGGAAGATTCAATTCTTCTGACAACGGACGAGGGCACCTTGCCAGAGTCTTGGTCGAACGCAGCACGAACACGTAGCTGGGGAGATGCTTGTACAGAAGCTGTGGTTCTTCCTCTCCAGTCCACTCGGTATCACAAAGTGAGGGCATTACTGGTTCTAGGAGTTTCTACTCGGACGAATTTCGACACTGCGTACAAGAATTGGAGCGAGGAGCTGCGTAGAACCATCGGAAGCTCCATCCACTCGCTCAGAAGGAAGGAAATTGCAGCGCTCGAACTCGCCCAGCGAGAGAAGAAGGCCAAAACAATAAGCGCTAAATACAGTCATCTCGTCAAGGTTATGGAGCTTAGCGATGTTGGCATCTTTAGCTGCGATAAGGAGGGAAACCTGCTAGAGGCCAATGATTCCTGGTATCGACTTTCATTGGTTCCTCGACCGAGTGCATCGGTTCCTGCATTTCAATGGCTGGAATATGTTCACGACGACGATAAGGAGTTGGTCATGAATGGTTTCAACAGTATGCTCCTTGGTAAACCAGTCACTGTACGTCATGGTCAGGTTTGAAACGGCTACCAGAATACTAACTTGTACTCAGTATCAAATGAGATGGAAGCATCCAGATCGGCCTGAAGGTCGCTGGATTCTTGCCGTATGTCTTCCTGTCATGGACGAGCACGGCAACATCGTCAGTGTTGGTAAGGTTCCTCGAGTTCTGTCAAATGGTCAAGACTGATGCTGTTACAGCTGGGTGCACAACTGATATTGATGCTCAAAAGAGGGTTGAAAATGATGCTCTCCAAGCACTGCAAGCCCTTGAACGAGCGAGTGCCAGCGAGCAACGATTTGTTCGTTTTACTGCCAGCTCTCCAGTAGCTGTACACATCATCGAGCTGCCGAGCAGAGCGATCAGCTTCTGTAACAGTGCTTGGTTTGAGATGTTGGGCATCGCACCTGTACCTGTCAGTCAATTGGACTCTTCCTGGACCGATGGTATCCTCGAACAGGACCTGCCAACAATCAGAAGCTCATTCCAACGAATATTGACCACACACGAACCTCAGACGATACAATTCAGGTTTCGTCGAATGTTTCTTAGTGGTGATGGACATCGATACCAATCATGGGGTTCGTCTGTATCCCATCCCGAATTGGACGAGCACGGTGCAGTCAAGGCTATCATGACAACTACAACGGACATCAGCCACTTGAAGTGGGCAGAGAATGTGCAGAAATCCAGAGTCGAAGAAGCCCTCGAAGCCAAGCGTCAGAACGAGGTTTTCATCGACATGACTTCCCAGTAAGTGAGAATTGTCATGTCTGGTTACCACTGCTGACTTTTTGCTTCTAGTGAGGTACAATCTGCAATCGTTTGGACAGTCATTACACTCATACTGACCTATATACAGATCAGGAATCCTCTTGGAGCAGTCGTGCACTGTGCTGATGCCATAGATGAGTCTCTAACAGAGATAAAGTCCATCATGAACACATCACAGGCTTTTGAAGATCAATCGGGCCAGCGTCTACACGAACTGGTTGCAAGTAGTGCAGAAGCTGTGCAAATCATCACGTCGTGTTCCAGTCATCAGAAACGGTATGCAACCATGTAACCACAAGTCATTTATACGAACTGACTTTTGTGTTTGATAGGATCGTCGATGATCTTCTAACTTTGTCCAAGCTTGACAGCAACCTTCTAGAGATAAACCAGTCTCCAATTCGTGCCACAAGTATCTTGGATGACATGCAACGCATATTTGAAATAGAGGCTGGTCGTGCGGACATTGAGCTTCAAATTCAAGCCGATCCCTCGATCCTAGCGATGAACGTCGACAACGTTATGCTTGATACCGGACGAGTACATCAAATCCTGATCAATTTGATCACCAACGCATTGAAGTTGTGAGTACACCTGCGTGTGGTTCTAGTATCCGGACACTGACCTCATTGCAGTACGAAAGATCAACCGAAGCGACGCGTTGCTATCACCATGGGCTCCTCGAAGAAGCGTCCTTCAGAAGGCAGCCTGTCTTCGACCATAGACTTTGCATTGCCACATACCCTAAGCGATACTGTACGCGAGTCTGAAGCGCTATGCACGGGTCCAGAAACGTATTTTATCTGGTTTACCGTGACGGACACAGGAAGAGGCATCAAGCCCGAGGAGAAAACCAAGCTTTTCTCGCGTTTCCAACAGGCATCTCCGCGAACATATAGCAAATATGGCGGTTCGTACAACAATCACTATCAAATCAAAGCATTCCCAAAACTTACACGTATCTCAGGATCAGGGTTAGGTCTTTATATCAGCAGAGAACTCGCAGAGCTTCAAGGTGGCGAGATCGGTAAGCTTCAAGATCACCTGTACAAAGTAAAACAAATCGTTGACAGCTGTTAGGAATCGCAACCGAACTCGATGTTGGGTCGACGTTTGCATTCTTCGTAAAGACACGCTCGGCCGCACCGCCAGCAGAACAACGACCCAAGAGCGAGCTTCCTCTACGTCCCCATAGCGGAAATGCTCAAGCAAGCTTCAGCGCGGAGACATCACAGATCCATGTCCTAGTGGCGGAAGACAACGCAGTGAATCAAAAAGTACTCAAACGACAACTCACAAACAAAGGATATGTGGTCTGGACAGCAGACAATGGCCAAGAAGCCGTTGACTTTCTGCGCCAGACCAAGTATTGGAACAAACTCACCAACTCTACTACAACAGACGTTTCACAAAAAGAACTCCATGTCATCCTCATGGACACTGAAATGCCAGTTATGGATGGTCTCACCGCGGCGAAAACGATACGCGAAATGCAGAGGAGCGGCGAGTTGAAGGGCCATGTGCCTATACTCAGTGTCTCGGCAAATGCAAGGCCTGAACAGACTAGTATGGCTATTGCGGCAGGCATGGACGACTCGATTAGCAAGCCGTTCAGAATTGCAGATTTGACTCCCAAGATTGATCGGCTTGCTGATTTGGCTCATGCTACTTAGTTGGATTCTGCTGCCGAGATTTCTGAGTTGGCTATGGTGGAGTTGAGGAGCATGGGTTGAGGAGCAGGGAGAAGGGTGTACATACAAGGGTCATACATACAGACTTGAGGCCGTCATGAGGTGTAAGCGGCGCACAAACATGGTTTTGATCGAAAAGAGTGCTCAATAGCTCAGACCTCTACATTGAGCACAGAAGTACCACCGACGAATAACTATAAGCACTTTATGAGAGATTGAGGCATTCTCGGTTGCACCTTCCATCTTGGCCTCGATGTGCTGCTGAGTCAGGGTCATCACATTAACATAAGTTCTCACTCGTCATTTTGTTGTACAAGTCCGCACACGCATCTTTATATGGTCTAGATGGTGTTAGCAGGTGAACCTGTCTCTATTGTTCATATTCTAGTTACGATAGGCATCGAAAATTAATATTAATGGAGAAAAGTGCCATTATCTTTTCCCAAAAGCGTTATCCATGAAGCCCAGCTAGAGTACGCTGCAATGACACAGCAACTTCAAGTTTGTCGCATCAAAAGCAGACACCAATAACCTCAAAGTGAAAATAGTGTCTCCAAGAACGGTATGATCACGTTCTAGGGTCCATTTTGCAGTGTATCAGTTGAATAGCATATCTGGCACGTGGTGTGGTGTGGTGCTCATTGTCAGAATTGGCAGGTTGATGACGAAGAGATTTTCAATTCTCGTTCGTACTTTATCCAGACATAATGTTCTACCTCTGTTGCCGTCTCAAACACAGAACACAGAACACAGATTGAACAAAACATCCGTGGCCTCCACCAGATCAAGAGCCTGCTGTGCCGAGTGCTATACGCAAGGTCGCAAGAGCCCCCCATGCCGGCGCCTTGGGCTACATGGTCAGGTGAAGCCTTGGTGGAGCCTCGGTCAGAGATGTCAACAACCTCATATTTCTTGACGCTATTGACCTCGCATCGAAATGGGCGTCTGGCGCATCCCTGCCCGCAGTCTAAGAAAACCTGGCTGCCGACTATGGCTCCCCCTCGACCTCTACTATCTTATAATATCCGAGACTGGCGATGATGGCAACCTTCAGAACATGGCAGTGAGTTGGCGGACCGTGTTGCTAGATTGCTTCATCGGTGAGGATTATATATCAAAATGATGTCTGATTTACCATCAATGGGCGTCTGGCGCAGTGGTAGCGCGTCTGCTTTGCATGCTGAAGGTCTAGGGTTCGATCCCCTAGTCGTCCATATTTTTTGTCTCCTTGCTTCGATAACGGGCTTCTTTTTTTAGCTCCTTTGCTATTATCAGCAGCTAGATATACTTAAATCTGAAGTAGTTAAAACAAACTAAAACGTTCTTTAAAGAATAGATATATCTAGATAATCATTATTAATAGCATAGTTAACGCTAGCTTCTTTATTAGTAGTAAATTAGCCTTCTTAAGTAAAGGACTTATATTATTAATTATTAGCTTCTTAATTATCAGGATAATGTTAATATACATAAAGTAAGCATTAAGAAAATTAACTATACTTTATCTTATTAATAAAGCATTCTTTATATAAGTTTATATTAATTCTTTATTTAAGAATTATCTTACTAACATTCTACTTAGCTATATATGCTGTTTTTCGTTCATTATCTTTATATGCGAGAATAACTAGTATGCTAGAATTAAGAGACGTCTTACTAATAAGGCTTAGAGGCTCTCGTGATTATCGTTTTTGCCATTACTTTTATAGCCATGGCAGGCCACATCTTTGCTGTCGGATTCTGTGCTGCCCGAGGGCCTTTAGCAAAATTTTAACTAATGGTATGTAAGAAGGTTAACAGAATGGTGAGGGTTTTATAGAACGATATAGTTGTGGCTGTCCGCATGTTTGTATGTGGCCATGTGTGAGGCCTATCCAGAACTGTAGCAACCAGAATACAGATATCATACAGTACCCAGCTGTCACGTCGTTGTGAAACGGTGACCCTGGGTCTAGACGGCCAGCACTAGATTACGATCTTTCACCAAGCCCAGGACAGAGCCAAAGCAAGCCTCAACCAATGCCATCGAGACCAGAGTTGCTGGAAAGGTCTAGTCGAGACACTATCGAATCTCTTGAGTATGCTGAGAAGACGGCCAAATCTGCGCCAGAGGCAAAGGTTAGCAATGAGACCTCGTTCGTCAACTTTTGTTATTGATTCCGACAGTATGTGCCAATCTCCCTGTGCTAAATTTTGCAACCTCCGACGTACTCCCACGAAGTTGAAGAGCGTGGATACCCACTATAGAACTGCACAGTTGCTTCCAGAGCAGAGGCGTCGTCCAAGAGACGCAATGTGATGTCGCTTCTCGGTGGAGACGACTCGTCTCTCAAGACCACTATGTACCTTTACAGCTGTAAGCGTTACAAACTTCAGCGTATGGGGGTGTGTCATGGAGGGATCCGAGTCTGACGCCGAGCGAGATCCCACTGATAACGCCGATGAGCCAGAAAACCTTTCCGATGGAGAAGACCATGTCGAGTATGACGAAGTCGGCGACGAGGACGACCGAAAAGAATTCGCAACTCTAGCCAACGATGGTTCCGGCAAGGAAGAGGGTTCGCCGCAGAGCGTGGAGACGTACACAAATGGTCGAGAGAGACGAGAATGGTGAGCGCATCTGGAAAGGCCATTCGCTTCCTCGTAAATTGGCTGCCCCAAGTCTTTGGACAATGAAGTGTAGATCTTGCTGACAGGAACGACTGTCACCCTCGAAGCTACATGAATGTCGTCCTAAAAAAACGGCAACTCAGTGCACACAGACCGGTGCTTTTGGCTTCGCGCAAGGACTGCCGAAAGATGTACGTCGTGCTTTCGCTTCAATTGCTTGAGCGTGGAGTCTTCTTTAGGAAATGCTTAGAGCCAGAATTCTGGGGTTTCCAACGCGAACTCGTTGCAGAGACCTTCATGAAATGGACCAGTTCGCACTTTTCCGAGGAGGCACAAGTCAGGATGGATGTCGATGTAAAGACGCATCGATGTTGATATCAATCTGCTCTTATGTCAAGACCCATGACACGCAATAAACTTCCTCTCATGCCTTGCGAATGCACTCTCCCTATGGGCTGGTGCGTGTGAAGCGTGCAGTAATAATGCACAAGGCCTTTGGGGGACGGAACAATGTCCACTGAGAGGCGGCCTGGTATCGACTCTCTCTGGCTACTCTTCTGAAGCAGAGACCCTTATGCATTCCTATGGTCCACAAGTCGTTCTATGCCGCCATGGGGAGAGGACATCATTTCCGTTGGTCAGGATGGCGCATTGTAATTCGTAAGTACCAGAGACATGGCTGTCTGATAAGAAGACGGAGGGATGCTCGGTCAAATTGTTGTACGTTTCTTCTCATTTCCTCTTTTCTCACCTTGGCGGGTTGAATGTGTATCTTGGAGGAGTTGATAACAAACGCAGGTAGTTGGGCTAAACAGCTGAATGAGCACGTGCTCTCGATGTCCGAAGCTTGCACCGTCCGAAGCCTGTATTTACCGACTGTCTGCAGAGACAAATGTTTCAACCACAATTACATCGATCAAGTCAATCGAGTGAAAGAGCTTGGAAATGGGCTTGGAGCAAGGAGTGACCTGCGCAGCGACCAGAGCTTAAACAAAATCTCGCAAGCCAACAGGAATGGAATGAGCTCCGGATCTCACAGCGCATCGATAAACAACGAATGTTCTCTATCGACTCTTAACTCTACGGCCAAATACTCGGTGCTTCTCTAATCGCTTCTCCCTTCTCAGCTCCCCTTGGTGGTTTGCTCTTCTCCGCAGCTCGCACGACCAAGATGTCAGACTACAAGACCTTATCGCGATACCCCATGGTACCGGCTGTCTCTGACAATACGATGTGACTTTGGTATAGCGCTGTGCCGACGTTACGCAGATGGTCTCGATCTTGTCTACTGGCAAATACTTTGTTTCGCCACGGCTATCGACGGGTCTGGCAGCGCCGGAACGCCATCTGGACCGCGAGGCTTAAAACTGGAAGTGCACCGACCAGACAACCCCATGGAGAAGATGGCCAATGTTTGCGCTAATGGGTTTTGACGCTCATACCATGATTTTCGTATGGTCATCGCGTGGACCTTGCTTGTGTCTCGACCCCATGATTGGCTCACTCCTGCCATCTTTATCTTTTGCGTTCGCGAGACACAAGAACAACGCACCAAATATCATCTATCGTTGTGCGAGATCGGAACTCCGACAAAAGCACGCAAACAGCATTTATTGTAAGTGAATGAAGTCTTCGTTGCAATTTCACGAGTCTGGTTTTCGAGGCTTCAATGTCGAGAGAGCACCAAAATTCTGAATTCTAACACCAAGCCTCACCAAGTATATCGCCTATCTTGGGACATCTTGCTCGTCCTGCTGGATCTGCGTACTTGGATGCTTAGGCCGAGATGCCAAATTGTAAATGGTCTTGTCATGCGAGGGGCCGTTGGTGCTTTGACTAGCGTGAACTTCTACCAAAACCTTCAGCGGTTCGAGATGCGCCACTCGGTTCTAGAAGCACACACACCTGGAGTGCTCGACCTGACTTAAATATCTATACCATGGCCGTCCTCCCCATCATTCTATCAGCAGACAAGCACAACTACCCAGTCATTCGTTCGACACCTTCGTTCTACTCTTCCTTCTACACTCTTTACAGTCCGCAATATGGACGCAAACAAGGCTTTCGATGCCGAGAAGGGCCTTGCCCAAACCGTCACAGAGACACCTGAATATGAAATTCAGAGTGGTCAGAACGAACTGAAACGTTCTTTGAAGAACAGACACATGCAAATGATCGCTATTGGTGGCGCCATTGGGGCTGGTTTTTTCGTCGGAGCAGGCGGTGCGCTTTCTACTGGAGGTCCTGCGTCGTTGATCATTGGCTTCTCAATCATTGGAATCATGTTGATGTGCACAATGCAAGCTTTGGGAGAATTGACTGTGCTTTATCCTGTTAACGGAGCATTCTTCACGTAAGTCTACATCAATTCCCTGTTTGGGAATCATCTTGCTGACATTCTACTCAGTTATGCATGCCGTTTCATCTCCGAGTCCTGGGGTTTCGCTATTGGATGGCAATACGCTATTCAATGGTTGACCATCCTTCCTTTCGAACTTACCGCCGCTTCTATCACTATCGACTTCTGGAAAGGAGCTGCCCACATCAACGTTGGTGTATGGATCGCCATTTTCCTCGTTGCTCTCTGCGCAATTCAGTTCTTTGGTGTGAGAGCATACGGCGAGGTCGAGTTCGTTCTGTCGATCATCAAGATCATGGCCTGCATTGGTTTCATCATCCTCGGTATTGTGATTGACGTCGGTGGTGTCCCGACTGATACTAGAGGCTACATTGGGGTCTCGTACTGGGGAGAGGGACGAGCCTTCCGCAATGGCTTCAAGGGCTTCTGCAGTGTCTTCGTTACCGCTTCCTTCGCCTTCGGTGGTACTGAGTTGGTCGGTCTTGCAGCTGCAGAGTCCGCCAACCCCAGAAAAGCCCTTCCCCAGGCTGTCAAGCAAGTCTTCTGGCGCATCGCTTTCTTCTACATCGTCGGCCTCTTCATCCTCGGTCTTGTCGTTCCTTCAGACAACCCCAATTTGCTTCATGCACACGGAGCTCACTCTAACTATTCTCCATTCGTCATCGCCATCCGTCTTGCCGGCATCAAAATCTTGCCATCGGTCTTCAACGCTGTCATCACAATCTCGGTTATTAGTGTTGCCAACAGTTCTGCCTTCGCATCTACTCGTACCATTCAAGCACTTGCAGCAAGAGGCATGGCTCCTAAGTTCTTGGCTTATGTTGACAAGAAGGGTCGTCCCATCCCTACTATCATCTTGCAGATGGCCATGGGTCTTCTCGCCTTTGTCAACTTGGCAGCCGCAGGCAGCGTCCTCTTCACCTGGCTCCTGTCCCTGACTGGTCTCGCCAACTTCTTCGTCTGGGGCAGCATCAACCTCTCTCACATCCGCTTCCGCAAGGGTTGGGCTCACTCTGGCCGCAATGTCGAGCAGCTCCCCTACAAGGCCAAGTTCGGTGTCATCGGCAGTTACATCGGCCTCTTCCTCAACGTTATCTGTCTCGTTGCTCAGTTCTACGTTGCTCTGTTCCCCATCGGTGGCAAGCCTGACGCTGCCAACTTCTTCGAATCGTACCTCGCCGGCCCCGTCATCTTCACCCTTTACGTTGGATGGAAGGTTTGGACTCGCGAGTGGAAGCTCTGGGTGTCCGCCTCCGATATGGATGTTGTAACAGACATGCGCATCTTCGAGGATGACGAGGAGGAGGAAGCGGTCAAGGTTACCGGCTGGAAGGGCAAGGTCAAGTCTTTCACCTCTGCTTTCATCTAAGCGCTGCCTCACATTTGCTGCAAACAAACACTTTTACGACTTAGCACAGGCGTTCTTTGGGAGGGTCGACCAATACCCAGGGTATCTTTTTGGATAAAGAAAAGCCTTTATGATTTATATACCAGATATAGCTACGAAGCTAGAATTTTATGATCTTTACTTTTATCTCTTAATCCCGATTCGTTCATTGTCTTGCCTGTGGTTCTTAGTTGGCTCTCCTCAAGAAAAACGTGGATTGACCTCGTGGGTCGTACATTGTACGAGACAAACGAAGATCGGTGGTATGAAAACGTGCCTTCCTTCCCACGTATTCCTTTCTTCGGCTTCTCCTTCCTGATCTGATCTTCCAAACCTTCGCTGCGTCCTCTTGACCAACTTCTTCTCCATTTTCCACTCTCCCTCGATCATATGTAGAGCGTCGTTTTTCTCTGTAAAAACGCACAATCTTTTCGACACCTCAGTTGTGTCCAAAGAAAGACATGAGGCTGTTCTTCATCAACAGATACTAATCTGTTTCCCAAAACCAACACGCCTTTGTCCTGTAAAAAGACATCTCTAAATCTTCGCGAGAGGAAATAAATACAAAGACAGATCAATATGACACTATTGAATTGCACAATAACATCGACACCACAGCCGTGAAACAAGAAAGCCGAAAGTATGTCGCTTCTCTAATAAACATTAACCTGTTTCTCGAAACCATTATGCCTTCTTGTAGCAAGGACATTACTTCAGACGTCTAGAGATGTCTAATAGTGTCTATAATAGATAAGTACTACCACCGATGACGAAGGAAGCGGTAATGAAGACGCTGCAGAAGCTCTTGAAGCCATTGCGGAAGGCGATTACTACCCTAGTCTATACTTCAATGTAGCCTCTACTGTTAGTCAGGACACCGCTAACGTCAATCATTATACCGAGGATGATGGAATCGAACTACTAGGTTACCTCTTAGTGATCATTACTCTTAAGAACATTGTGCGTCTCTATAGTTATAAGCGTCACGCATTTCTCGACATGGTGAGAGTGTTGACAGTGTATAGATGATTTCATTCTCGTATCGTGGTATCTTGACATAAAAAAAAGCAGATTGATATCGACATCGAAGCACATAACACCACCTCCATCCCGAAGATTTCATGGATCTCGTGCTGCGGCCTTACGAGACATGCTCGATGCGATCAGCATACTCCGAGTCCTGACGCTTCTCCTTGAAAGTCGTGCCGAGCGCCTCTGCAGTGTCCTCATCGTGAATAACTCTCATATCACGGCCCTTGAACTCAGGTCCGACGATAGTAAGGACAATGACATAAGCATAAACGCATCCAAGGAAGATGCAGATGACCTTGCCATAGTTGTATCTCTCTACCTTGTGGATAGGAGGTAGAGGGAACTGCTCGCCAATCTGAGCCTCGATGGTAGAACTTGCGCTGGAAGCAAGGTTGCCGAGTTGGTATGCGGTACCGACGACGAAGGTTCTGAAAGCACCGGGCGACAGCTCCATGAGATGGATGGGAATTACACCCCAAGCACCTTGAACGCAGAACTGCTCGAAGAAAGCAGCTGCCATGACGGCTTTGGAGGAGGTGAAGGTGTAGGGGTAGAGCAGAGCGCCGCCAACCACGCAAGCCACGATGATAGTGAGACGGCGACCGAAAATGGTAGAGCAGTAGCCCATGGTTGTTCCTCCAGCAATAGCACCAAGATTAGCAACGACCTGAGTGATTGTGACAGAGTTGGGGTTGAACTGGTACTGGTTCTTGAGCATCGTGGGGTAGAGATCTTGACTTCCGTGAGACATGAAGTTGAAGCCAGCCATCAACAGAACCATATAAGTCAGGAGGAGCCAGTGGCGCTTGAGAGCGATCTTTCCCTCGGCGATGAAAGTGCCTCCAATGTTAGGACTTCCAGACTCACGCACAGCTTGACGTTCGCGGTACGCTTTTGTCTCTGGCAGACACAGTCTGAACAGGATGATCAGAACAGGAGGACCAGCACCGAACCAGAAGAGAGGGCGCCATCCACCGTAGGGAGTGTTGTCGACGAGAGCACGGGCGAAGACTACGGCAAGCAGGTATCCAAACGCATAACCTTGCTGCAGCATTCCACTGATGATACCGCGAGCCTCTTCAGGACAATCCTCAAGTGCAGTGGCTGGAATCTGTTAGTGATGCGAAATGCAAAGACACACAATTCGACTGACCTGCAGCGTTTCCGTAAAGACCGCCCATAGCGATACCAAATAGAGCACGGACAGCAAGGAACTGGTTGTAGGTTTGGCAGAAACCGGTACCGAGCTCAAGAATGATGAACAGGATGTTGTTGACAACAAAAGGCCATTTGCGTCCATAGCGATCAGCAGCGATACCGAAGGCGATAGAGCCGACAGAACGGAACATGAGCACAAGTGTAATTCCCCAGGTGATGTCTTTTGTGGTTTTGCCGAACTCCTTAGCAAGTTCGGATACTGTCAGCGAGACGGTGAAGAAATCGAAGGCTTGAGTGGAATTAGCACGAATCGAGTATACATTATAGTCATCATGGCATACCGTCCCAAGTCCATGCAATAAAGGCGACCGAAAAAAAAAGCCATTGTTGTCTGTTGAGCATTCGCAAAAGGCTTATGGGGTTGGCGACCTTAGTCATTGGAGGCTTGAGTGTGGAGAAGCGCGTGGCGATGTATCTTCCAGCGGTCATATGCTCGTCGGTCTCACCAGTAGCAGGCATGTGCTCCTGGTGGTCGGCCTCGGGGTATTTCTCCATTGTGGCGGGTGTATCTACTCGGTCATCAGCTCTGGTTCATCCACCATGCGATGCTGAGAGAGCTTGACAGAGCTTGGTATTGCGCCAAGAGCATGACAAGCTCATTGCCCAGACAAAACGCCTCGAATAGGTTGGCGCATACCTGAACAGATGGGAATGACGAAAAGAAAGTTGCGATATGCGTGTAGAGGGCTGGCAGAACACCAGCTGGAGTCAATGGACAGCAGAAACAAAGTGCGATAAGAGAGAACGAACTGGGTCACACCCCCTCTTTAAATATCTTCAACGACCTCTTCGCTATCCCCGGGAATTACTGCGTGTGCCATGGGGATCACGACGCTAGCGAAGTGTCTTTACTGTGTTGGGTATAGCGTGGCATTGAGGCGGCTGATATCTTTGAGGAGACTCCGCACTTTCTCCACGTCCGTGATGCTCCGAGTAGCAACCTTATGGGGGATATCTTCTCGAACCAATATGTGGCGGCTCAGGTTACGAGTCCTCGCGATGTGCTCGAGCCATGAGGAGCTGGGTCGAGGCGCCATGAACGGTTTTGCTGGACGATAAGAGGTTCCTTGGCGACGACAAGCATCTGTTGATGAGCTTGTACCCTTGGCATTGACGTGATGCTGAGGTAGAGTTTAGAAATGCCGTCTAACAGAATGTGGTCAGTAACCCCAAGTAGCTAAACAATACCTGACCGAGAGAGCATTGAATCTTAATGACCCCAGCATATGGTATAGGGCAGGGTGGTGTGGTATAGGGCAGAATGGTGTGGGGGACAAGTGTCTCGGAACGTTGTTCGTGTTGCATACAAAACTTACGAGAAATCCCCGTTGACAAATTCCGCGGACTCCTTTGCCAGTGACATCCGGAGGCATTTGACTTTTAGACCGATGGAAGCCCACGAGAAGAATCCGGGCCTCGGAGACAGATACTCTGCACGAGTACAATATCAGAAAGGGCTGCTTGGTGTCGAGGAGTTGAAGGATAGTTTCCGGAAGAACAAAATCTGCTACAGTATGTGATAATAAAGACGATTGGACAGCAGTCCACACACAGGAAGCGGGTTTCAAAGAACAAGTCGGAATACAAGGTGGACTTCTACCATCCTCTAGTACCAGGTGCGCCCTTGACAGACTTGCGTACGATATCGCTGGTCATCCAGCCTCCGTAAAAGTCACCTGGCTGGGGCTCGACCAGTTCTCCATCGACGTAACATTCCCATCGCGGATCAGCATAGAATGATACATAGCCTTTGATATCGGCAAAGGTTTGAGTTGGCTCGTTGTAACACCAAGCACGGCTGTCAACTTGATCGCCTGCTGGTGTTTTGAAGGTGAAGTAGTTGGCGACGCCTTTCCATTCGCAAAAGGTGCGTCGAGATGTGGGAGTCATGTCCAACTTGATCGAGGCTGGCGGTAAGTAGTAGGTGGGTGGATGATAGGTTTCAAGTACCCAGAAAGCACGGTCGGTGGAGGCAATTGTTTGGCCATCAGGACCGGGAAACTTGATCAAAATGTTCTTTTTGATCTGCTGCAAGGCAGGTGGACGAGGAAAAGTCCGAGGATCCAGCATGATAGATCTGGGCTGAGATACAGAGATGAACGAGAAACAAGGGTTATCTTATGGTTGTTCTGGCAAAGTGAGATTCTGCCGACGGTATACACGCTCCAGGTCACCGACAGGCAGATGCAGATGCAGGAGATGATGACGCGGGGCGCATCATCGCATGGCTTGGCAGGGTCTGTAACCAATGAATTGGCCGCGAGGAGGCTGCTGACCAGTCTGTTGGAACTGGGAGCTGCGGGGTGTCACGAACAAAAGAAGATCCGACGGTAAATACCTCGAGCGCGATTTAACGTGGATTGCCTGTTCCTTGATGCTGAGGATAGTGAGACGATAGGTCCAAAGGTGCGGCAATCTTGCGGTCAGTTACAGAGCACCTGAGTCGAGAAGAGGTGCCGCTGCCTGAGAAGCTCGGGCTGTTCTTGATTGTCCTGCTGCCGTCGATTTTCTGTCTTTCTGTTTGTCTCGGCCAACTACATTCTATCGACTCTCTCGGTCCCACGCGCGCTCTCGATACTATGCCGCCGACAAAGTCGCAGTCGACGCCGCCTGCGCAGTCCTCGTCGACACCCCGTCCGGTGCTCGCCCATGCGCCCACGAACCCGTCCGGTTTGCGCATGTCGCATACCCTATCATCGCCTGAGAACCCTTCCATGATCCTAGACGCTGCGGATAGGAGTCGGTCGCCAGATGCCATATCACAAACGCATGCCACGTCCAACGGCGAACAGTCGGAGCCCACCGTCCGCACTCGTCTCATAGAACAGCAGAACTGGGATGCAAGACCCAAGTTCATGCAAAACTACGGCAGCACCTTCAGTACCGACACGTACGGCCCAAGGGAAGGCTTTGAGAGCGGTACCGTTAGCCCTCACAGTCTGCTCGATGAACCTCTCGGTTCTGGCAGTAACATGAGCACGACTCGATGGCTAGCCAAGCAGCATGGTGTCAAGAGTGAGCGGGCCATGTATGTAGCAATCTCCCTCCCCAATACACTTCTTCTGCTTTCTAAACCTGCTTCCCAGGTATCTTCAGTACTATCTCCCCGTGACCAACTGGATCCGCCAGTACCAGTGGAAGTTCTTGCGCGGTGACTTGATTGCTGCTTTGACAATGGCATCCTTCTATATTCCCATGTCGCTGTCCTATGCCTCGAATTTGGCCCATCTGCCACCTATCAATGGTCTCTACGCATTTGTCTTCAATCCATTCATCTACGCTATCTTCGGTACCGTACCGCAACTGGTTGTTGGTCCTGAAGCTGCTGGCTCTCTCCTTACTGGCCAAGTTGTGCGTGAGAACATCAGTTCCGGAAAGCACAGAGACAATGACTTTGCGAGTAACACTCAAATCGCTGGCATGGTCACTGGAATTTCCGGAGCTATCATTTTACTTGCTGGTCTCTGCAGATTGGGCTTCCTAGACAGCGTTCTCAGCCGACCTTTCCTTCGAGGCTTCATCAGCGCCATTGGTGTGGTCATTTTCGTCGATCAGCTCCTGCCCGAGACTGGAATGACTGCACTTCTTGAACACGACCCTAACGGCGCTGCACACGGCAGCTCACTGACAAAGATCATCTATCTTATCAAGAACGCAGACAAGGCACACAAATTGACTTGCGCTGTGTCATTTGGTGCTTTTGCGATCGTTATGTTCTTCAGACAGCTGAAGAGAAGCCTACAGCCCCGATATCCCTCAGTTGCCTACTTCCCTGATCGCTTCCTGGTCGTCGTCTTCTCTGCCCTGTTCACCTGGAAATTTTCATGGGACAAGCAAGGTCTTGACATCTTGGGTGACTTGAAGACTACAGGCAAACCCTTCCAAGTGCATTTCCCATTCCAGCCGTCAATGATGGAGCACGTCACGGATGCCTTCTCAACGTCTTTTCTCATTGCTCTGCTCGGCTTTTTCGAAAGCAGTGTCGCAGCCAAGAGTCTTGCGAACAGTACAGCAAAGATCGAGAAAAAGGTCGACAAGGACGGTAACGAGTACGAAGAAGCTGACGGCATCGTCAACATGAACGTCTCCGCTAACCGCGAGTTGGTCGCTCTGGGTGTTGCAAACATTCTTGGAGGCCTGTTCATGGGTATCCCTGCCTTTGGTGGCTATGGAAGAAGTTTGGTGAATAAGAGCACTGGCGGCAAAACGCCTATGAGCAGTGTCTTCTTGTCTCTAATCACCATCTTCTGCATTCTGTTCCTGCTGCCATACTTTTACTATATCCCTGTAAGTCTTGCGATTCAAAACATATTGGCAACACAGGAAGGAACACAAAAGTGACGAGTGCTGACGTACTCGAACAGAAAGGCGTACTCGCTGCCATGATCTCCGTGGTAGCCTACTCACTCATCGAAGAAGCGCCCCACGACATCCACTTCTTCTGGTCCATCAAAGGCTGGAACGAAATTTCCCTCATGCTACTCATCTTCCTAACAACCTTCTTCTGGAACCTCCGCATCGGCATCGCCGTCGGTATCGGCCTTTCGCTCTTGCGTCTCCTCAAGCATGCCACTCGCCCACGCATTCAGATTCTTGGCCGCGTTCCTGGCACCCGCAACCAATTCGACAGCGCTGAACACGGTGGTCTGGAATTCATCCCTTACGTTCTCATCGTCAAGATTCCTGAGCCATTGACCTTTGCCAATACTGGAAGCTTGAAAGATCGCTTGAGACGTCTGGAGGCTCATGGCACTAGTGCTGCCCACCCAGCTCTTCCACGCGTGCGCCACCACCAGCATAATCGCAATGTGGTCTTTGACGTCCACGGCGTGACATCCCTGGACCCAGCAGCCGCGCAAGTGCTCCTTGAAATTGTGACTGGATATCGCGAACGCGGCACTAGAGTCTTCTTCTGCAGGGTCCCCAGTGGCAGATCACAGGTGTGGAAGCTAATGCTTGCGAGTGGAATCGTCGAGGTCTGTGGTGGCGAATCGCATTTCTTGAGGGGTGTTGAGCAAGCGCTTGAGATGGCTGATCACGAAGAAAGAGCCGACAGTCTGAGAGAGGATGGTTCCAGTTTTGTTGAAGAGGCTAGGGCGGCGACTACCTAAGCCGTGATGGATTCTCTTGAGATCACATCTTTGACGAGGAATGAAAGCATGAAAGAATGGAAGTGGACGGATTGTCATTGCTAGAGTATAGAAGAGACGAGTAAGAGGTCTGTACAGTTCTACCTCATGCTCTGTAATTGGAGTCTCATCATCTCCGAAGTCTCAAGACCCATCGGTAGCCTGTCTTTGTATCCTTCTTTACATTATGACGAGTATTCGGAGGACCCGAAAAACATTAGATCGAGAATATGAACAGGGTCGCTCCATCAACAATGTCGGGACGACTTGATTACTGCTTTTCTTGTCCCGTCGCCTGACTGGTGTGTCTGAAATTACAGCGTAGCTAGTATCAGTACTTTGCTAAGTCTGGCCACCCGTTTACAGTGCATTTGGAGGACTCGTTGTCGAGATACATGCTATACAAGATTTTGAAGCATGTTGATTTGAAAAGGCTCAGTGAAACACACGTAGACTTGGGACATATCCAATCCCTCACCAATATCCTCTTTGTTTCTCTTGATTTATTGTCAATGAATCTTGTCGTGCTCAGAGTGGTCTTCCTTACGCCGATGTTAAACGTGTTAGTAGATGAGTGTCCTAGCCGATTGTCCTCCGCCGCGGCTGCCCGAGCTGAGCAAAGTCCTGCTTCCGCTTCCGTTCCGAACTTCGGAGGCCTGGCACCACTCGTCCTTCTTCTCCGTTGCAACCACAATGACTCCCGAAGGCTTTGAACGCATGCTTGGAGCGTATGGCTCATCACCAGCTTCCAAGCGCCAGAAAATATCAGTTGCCTGCGACCCTTGCAGAGCACGTAAAGTCCGATGCGATGGCAATCGACCTTCTTGCCGACAATGCATCAGAGGAAGGAAGAACTATACATGTACTTATGGGCGGATGCTACCCGAGACCCAACAGAGACCCACTCAAGAACAGGAAAGTCGGGATGCGCAACCAAGCAATGTCGAGCAGTCGCGAGGCACTCGAGAGAGCGTGAATGTTGCGGCTACAGTTGAAAGACATACGGGACTTAGCAGTACACCTGCAGCGAACATCAACCCTCTACGTCCATCTCTAGCCTTGGGCGGACCTCAGGATACAATGATTGACGAATCATCATCTTCGAACTTTTCGCATCGATTGTCTCGCCACGAAGAACGTCCTCAACAAGGCTTCGTGTCGGACGCGACGAAAAAAGTACCTTTCAAACTGGGTGGCTCCGCCGAGATAGCAGGGGTATTACCTCGTCGCCGCGTCGCAGATGACCTAGTTTCTCAATACTGGAGCTTTGTACATCCTCTGTTCCCGGTCCTGCATGAACCTACTTTCATGGCCGCATACGAGAAGTCATGGATCTCGCAGCCGAGTGGCAGTGCAATCGCAGATGAACGCTGTCGCGAATTTGAGGAAGCCTTGTTCTTCTCGACTCTAAACGTCATCTTCGCTTTGGGCACTCGATTCAGCGATTCAGTGCCAGGACCGGAGAAACGTGATATGGCAAAAGAATACTACAATAGATCGAGGCAGATCTTTACGTTTGATCTTCTCGACTGTACCTCTTTGCCAGTCTTGCAGATGTTGCTGCTTCAAGGCATATATTTGCAGTCTACGACTAAAGTCTCAAGATGTTGGAATGTTATTGGTGTTGCTACTCGGATGGCTCAGAGCCTGGGGCTGCATCTAGAGCAGACATATCAACGCCAAAAAACGATATATGCTCGCGAAATGGGAAAGAGGCTTTGGCATTCGTGTCTCATCCTGGACAGGTAAGCTCTGCTTGGCGCCGTGAAGGGCCGAAGGCTGATTCAATGTGTACAGATCAGCCGCCGCTACTTTTGGATGGCCAATGACAGTTCATGATACTCACAGTATACCATTGCCTGTACTCGACGACCATGCTTTCAGCCCACAAAGCAACAAAATCTCGGCCCCGACAAGATCATCCCCTGGTGTTCTTATATTCACAAATACTTGCGAGTTGTTCTCTATCATCGGGGATATACTGTCCACCTTATATTGCAATGATGGAGCATTACCGCCGCCAGCTGCAAATCAAACCCAGCATGCTCGCACCTTATCACATATCATGGCCTTGAATGGCCGACTGGAAGCATATATGACCACGTTACCTAAATACCTGCGCGAATTTATCGACAGGAGGAAGCTAACCAACTCGATTGACATCTCAGACCCCGCGCTTGTTTCCCAACAGGCTATCGCCTGCAGGTACAAAAAGCACCATGTACCAATTTTATTATGACAAGTCACTAACATATAGGCTCAGATTCTTCTACGCAAAGATCCTTCTTCTGCGTCCGGCGCTGTTCATACCCCTGCAAAGTTCAGACATCAACGAGCAGGAACTAATCATGCTTCAACATGACGAGTTAATCATGCACGCAGTCGATCTTTGTTTTTCGAGCAGCGTACATATCATGGACGTGTTCCACAGCAGCCTCGACTCGCCCTTTCGCATAGCTGATTGGCATGTTGTCTACAGTGAGCCTCTGCTGCGTTAGACGAACCCATCAAAACGAAAGGCTAATTCGTGGAAAAACTCGCAGTGACATTTACTGCAGTGACGTCTATATTGGCCGCTGAAAAGTACATTCCACGCCGACGCGATCACATCGACTATATGATCGAGAAGTCTCGGCAAATCTTCCGCTACATGGAACAACGAGTGCCCATATCCTCAAAAGCTCTCAACTCCTTGGACACCATCAGATCTCAGGCTTCCGCCAGCACTGAAGTCCAGATATTTGATAATGCCGAGGGTTCTGTAATACCTAGTGTAGAACAGGATGTGACGAGGAGCCTTGAAGGCCTTGATCCTTTTGATTGGCTAGCAAATCCGTGCGCGTTGCTTAGTAGACAGATGCCTGGGTTGGATATGAGTTGGTTGACAGGCTCAGATGCTTGGTCCAGTCGAGTGAGATGTACCTGTCGACACAAGGGCACATCCTACCATGTGCTAAATTCTGTCTCAACTCCCACATCACTTTCACGACAACACGCAAGCGCGACTGATGCTACACAAATGCATAGTTCTTACTAGATGATAGCTAAGTCCACAGAGAGCCGACAATATCGCGACTATCTTTGGATACTTCCTCATCACAGAAGCAAATGTGCAGTTGGATGGCGTCCGCGTGATATATCTTTGCATATGGGTAAGATGGAGGCTACGAGTTGTACAAGGTGACTACGTATATCGTTCAAGATGTGTGACAACCTCCTCAAATAATTCTGCACTTCCACGATGCTCTTGGAACAGTAAACCAGCCATGTGCTTGATGATTTGCTTCGAGAGTGACACCAAGAAGGTGACATGATTCCGAGATGATGTTGGTCCAGGTGACGGATCCGAGGTTCTACTTCGGAAGCCATCCGGACTTGTCGTCGAGTATTCGGACGGGCAGCGGAGGCTTGGGCATGGTGCCCAGACACAGCGAGATGTTCACGGACACAAACACTTGGTAGTATGGTTGCTCACAAGGGATGTTCTAGGGGTATATACAGTGGCATGGTAGGTGAGGAGGTCTGACGATATTAGTGGAGGGTGTCAGAGCGGCATTCGGGCAGCGAAGTCGGGCCAGCTAAAGACGTCAATGGCTCGAAGCTCTCTCAACATTGTCATGCGCCCATGAATAAATTGTCGCGTGCGTGGAAGCAACCTGCACTTCGCAAAGTCTCAATTCGTGCTTTTCACATCACCGTCAGGATGCAGGGCGACTACAGTGTAAGAGTCAAAGGCTACTCGTCTACAGACATTCGACTGACCATCCATGACAGGCAGCCGTAGCGGCACTGAACACACTGCAGAGCAACTTCTCCATCGTCGACGCCATTCGCAAGTCTGGAAGAGGCATGAACCAGAATGCCATCCCGGAGATGATTGAGTGGGTCAAGAAGCTGGGCTACGAGGTGTGCGTTCGCCCGTGACGAGTACAATCAGTATACACGACTGACACTGCAAAACAACAGCCCGCCGACTTCGACAGATTGAACGCCGTCCACGTCGCCGGAACCAAAGGAAAAGGCTCCACTAGCTCCTTTGTCTCGTCCATCCTCGGTCAATACGTCGCAGAGGCCAAAGTCACCAAGACGGGCCTTTACACTTCACCCCACTTGCGATTCGTGCGCGAGCGCATCCAGATCGACAACAAGCCCTTGACTGAAGAGCAATTTGCCAAATACTTCTTCGAGACTTGGAACAGACTCGAAGCTGCTGCCAAAGCCGCCGGCCATGCCGATCCCACCAGCAAAGAGACCAAGCCCGTCTACTTCCGCTTCTTGACCTTGATGGCTCTGCACACGTATATCAGCGAAGGCGTGGATGCTGCTGTCATCGAGTGCGGTATTGGAGGCGAGTTTGACAGCACAAACATCCTTGTCAAGCCCAGCGTCACAGCAGTCACGAGTCTGGGCATCGATCATGTTGCCATGTTGGGCGATACGATTGACAAGATTGCCTGGCACAAAGCTGGTGTCTTCAAGCCCGCCGTCCCTGCTTTCTCCGCCCCTCAGCCTGAAGAAGCCATCAAAGTTCTCCACGAGCGCGCTGCCGAACGCAACACCAAGCTCGAAGTTGTCGACGTCCATCCTGAACTCGCCAATATTAAGCTCGGCCTAGCCGCAGACTTCCAAAAGACAAATGCCTCTGTCGCCATTGCCGCCGCCGCTGCATACCTGCGTCGCGTAGGCGTCGAGGACCTACCAACCTCCACATACCTGCCCACCGCCTTCCGCAGAGGCCTTGAGGATGTCCACCTAGGCGGCCGCTGCGAGACACGCACAGACACAACCACTCCAAACCTGAAATGGCACATTGACGGCGGCCACACACTCGAGAGCATCGAGCTAGCCGCCACTTGGTTCGGCAGCCTGATCTCCTCATCGCCAAACTCAACCACCCGCATCCTGATCTTCAACCAACAAACCCGCGATGCGTCCTCACTGGCTCTGAAACTCCACAGCACTCTGGCATCTGCATTGGCAGACCAAAAGCCATTTTCGCACGCGTTCTTCTGCACGAATACTACCTACGCTGAGTCGGGCTTCCGTCCTGATCTTACTAGCATCAATACCAATGCTTCTGATGTGGAGACGCTGAGTGTGCAAAATGCTCTGGCGGAAACTTGGAAGGGTGTAGATGGGTCTTGTGATGTGCGTGTGTTCAGAACTGTCGAGGAAGCTGTAAAGGCTGCTAGGGAGGCTGCTGGCGAGCAGAAAGAGGAAGTTATGGTGCTTGCTACCGGTAGTCTGCATCTGGTTGGTGGTGTGGTCGAAGTGCTTGAGGGTGGTAATGCTTAGAGGATGGTGGATAGCCATGACACTTCGAGGAGTCCAAGTTGCAAGCTTATTCAAATGGCATTACAGGTGTATGGTCTTAAGTGAGTTATCATCCATTGCTGACAGAGTTCATCGTGCTTCGTATTCCAGTCGCATCATATGACGAAACAACGACAGGCACAGAATATGGGTATGGTTTAGATCTCAATGCTTTTATTATTCATAGCAGATGGCTATGATACAATAAATGTTTTTGTCGTAGCCTCATAAACACAAGGTCTCTTATTCCCAAAGGGACCAGCCCCTCATCATACATGTGCATCATATATTCCTTCCTTCCGTCTCATGCAAAGCTGTGAGAAGCAGTTTACTTCATGTTGGCGTTGGTGGTGGTCTCAGTCGAGACGGGAACACCACCAATACCCTTCTCTCCGGGCTGGTTGCTGCCGTTGTCGATGCCAACGTTGGTGACGCCAGAGTCGGAGGCAACGGGTGCCTCACCAGGGGCCTTCTTCTCGCCGTGGACTGGTTTAGAATCAGTATTCTGTGAGATGGTGCAAAGAGGGGTAGAGTAAACGTACTCTCAGCTTGTCTCTTGGCTTCCTTGTCGGAGATACCAGAGCCACCGGGAGTCTTGGAGTGAGGCATTGTGATTTGTGTGTGGGTTGTGTGGTTGTTTTGGAGGTTGTAGAGGAGATTGAGATGTTTGTGAGGGAGCAGATGGAGAGAAGTCACAGTGATAGGTACATATATGTACCTTTTTCTTTGAGGAGGAGCTCGAAAAGTATATATTGATGTCATACTCAAACTTCCATGACGCATACTCCGATCTGAGAAAACAATCGTGATTATTTTTGCAACACAACAGTGAGATGGAGACTCCACCTTTGGGTCTTGGTGGTTGGAAACTTGGGATTGTTGAGATGGATAGATCGATGGTTATGTGGTGGGTTTATTCGATGAATGTGATGGCTGGTGGTCCAGCTTTCGTCGAGCTTTGGTATGTTAGGTAGTCGCGAGATGCATGTTGAGAATTCATCTCAATACTTCTTGTCTTCTGCCTCGAGCCTGATACTCCGGCAGAAGAATTGGACTTCTAACTAGATAGATAAATCGTTTGCAAACCAAAAGGTGAGATGTTACGGCTACGAAGTCCTGCATTGGTACAGTATCACCGTATGTTTGATTCGCGCTGTCCGGATCAGATTCCCTTGACACCATGCTGATCTAATTCACGTTTACACGTTGACCGCCTGCTAACTTTCTGTTGTACCTGCATGAGACGTTGTCTGCGGATCTGACCGATTAATGATAACATTCACTGCTATATTCATTGCGCGCTGTTGGCTCCATACCGAAGGTGTCGTTTGTTGAGGCTTCTAGATTTGAGCCTCAACTGGATCGAGTCAGTGATCTCCCGGGATCCATATGCAACGGGTGTGCTTTCTTACGCAACACCATGCGATCGCATATTCAGAACAAAGATCTGTCGATATTCCTCCGACAAGATCCAAGCGCAATAAACACCTCCGAAGTACTTGGCTCGGGGGTTGACCAGCTTTGCGATGCAAGTTGCGGGTGATCATAGTAACTTCCTCGTTCTTATTAGAATTGTCGAGTGACGCCGACGCTGTCTAAGAAGTATCTATCCAACGATCGTCTACTTCTTGACTCGAACAGGTCTGGACAAAACGGTCGTCGAGACCAAATGTACGTCATTGACAAATAGGTACGGCCGCGGTCAGAGAAGAACGTGAATGGCTCTCCAATCTCACAAGGGGCGTCAACATTAGCATTGACATGGAGAAGTGCGCCGCTCTGCCATCAGAATGGTAGACCCATCAAGATCACAGGCTTCGTCTTTCCGATCGCTGAGCCCTCATCGCGGCCTTATGTCACCGAATTCGACATCTTCGCAATCTTGCTCCGGATCGCTCTTCTCAAGCCTGACCGACATCAACTCCTTGCTCGAATTCCTGAGCGACGATGATCGACCTACCTTCCTGATTGAAGTGCTCTCTTCGAACGTCGCTGTCCCTCACATCCCTCGTGTCGTATTCCAAAATGCCAGTTTCACCTCTTTCCTCGAGCGAACCGTCACCAAAGACTCGTACGATGATTGGCTTCGATCACTGTCGACTAATGTAGCCATTTCCACAAATCGATCCGTGAAACCCTTTGGAGGAAGAGCTTGGTCGAGCAAACGTTTCCGCAATGCCTGGAGAGTTGTATACTGCACCCAGTGGGAAGATGACAGAAGGCTAGAGAGCGTCGCCGAGGCACGCATCGAGCACACACCCAGCCAGGGAGATACAGACATGACAAACTCGGAGCATGAACATCAACATACTCCTTGGTCTGATGCACAGGAGAAAACCATAGATTGGACTCGGTACCCTCGAAAAGTACAGCAATCGTCATGGATAAACTTCATCAAGACCTATGCGTTCGAGAAGACTGCCATTGGACCGATGTCGCAATGGTCGGATGATTTGCGACGATTGGCAGTGCAGATCATGTCCTCACCAGCCCCCAGGATGGTTTACTACGGATCGGAACAGGCCATACTTTACAACGAGGCAGCTGCGTCTTTGCTAGGATCAAAACACCCTACTTTTGCTCTAGGAAATCGCTTCATCGATGTTTGGGGCGCTGAGATACACGAGAAGCACATGAAAATGGTCAGGACAGCAGTTGACCGAAGTCAGGTCGCCGAGGCCAAAGCAATGGAAGCAGTCCTGGAGCGCGACGGTTTCATCGAGGAAACATATTGGGATGTTGTATTACAACCCTGTAGCGGTCCTGATGGTCAGATGGTTGCTGTCTTGAACACATACCAGGAATGCACATCAAATGTTTTCCAGAACCAGAGGCGCAATCTCATCGACAAGGTCCAAGCGTTTATACCTACAGTCGACAACTTTCCCGACCTCTGGAGATCAGTATCGACAGCCATGCGAGACAACCTTCACGATGCCGCCTACTCACTAATCTACACAGCAGTCAATCAGTCCAATGAACCAGGTCATGCACACGCTATCGATCGAGTGGATACCTTCCAACTAGAACTACAGATAATGTCAGGAGTCGCATCTCAAACCTTTGAGACCGTCGTTCACACTGGCGAGCGATTCCACAGACCCTCCTTAGGACCTGTCTTCGCGGAAGCTCGCAGGACCCAACAAGTTGTTGTATTACAGCAGGACAACCTCCCCCCAGAGCTGGCTCTGCTCATACCGGATCGTGGATTTGTGACCACTGCTTGTATCTTGCCTATTGCAAGTGTGTCTGGACAGCAGATTGCCTTCATCGTGCTCGGCATGAACCCTCGAAGACTATTCACCGACGAGTCTCGACTTTTCGTCAGCCATTTGAACGATCTAATATCCAAAGCTGCCGCTTTGATTTCTCTTCCTGAGGAACAGAGGCGCGATCAAGAAAAGTTCGAACAAATCAATTTTGCACTCTCACAGCAGCTTCAAATTATTGCTTTGAAGGCTGAGAAGAACGAGGAGACCTTTACACGTATGGCACAGAGTGCGCCATTTGGCATGTGCGTTCTTCATGCTGTGCTGCGTTGTTACAGTTGACTGACCTGAGTTCTAGGTACATGTTTGATCGTGACGGCAACCCGAAATATGTCAACGATGCATACCTTCGATTGATTGGTCTTGATCGAGATACGTTCGAACAAGCCGCATCCCTTGGATTGGCATGGAGAGATACTATCTACGAAGAAGATATTGAACTGACTACCCACATCTGGTCCAGAATGAGAGACTCGAAGACACCTCAAACCTTTGAATATCGAGTCAAGGTGCCATCCAAGCAACCTGGCGAGGCGCCTGGTATCCGAACGCTTGAAACAATCTCCTTCCCCGAGATAGATGAGAGCGGCCGTATCATCACGGTTCAAGGCTGGCTTGTGGACATTTCTCCTCGCAAGCGCTTGGAGACACTCATGGCGCAACGTCTGGAGGATGCCTTGGAAACTCGAAGAGCATCAGAGAATTTCATCGATATGGGTAGGTCAACCAGATTTGTTCATATCACTCGTGCTGACAAGATACAGTCTCGCATGAGATGCGCAACCCGCTTTCCGCTATTCTCCAGCTCGCAGACGGTATCCTTGGTTCGCTCGAAACCACTACATCGCAGAGCCCCGTATCCTTACCGGCTGACACTATCAACATGATGGTTGATGCCGCTCAGACCATTGTGAGTTGAGCCAAATCTGAAGACACTGCGAGCGGCTCAGCTGACCAGAATCCAGACTCTCTGCGCCCAACACCAAAAGTGTATCGTAAGTCAACCCAAAACACTAGCAGGCGCTCAACGCGTTCAAGGACTATCCTAGTCTAGACACATAGCGCTTCTCGAAGCAGCTACGCGAGGATGATGCTAATCCTGTGCTGTGTCTAGGTCGATGATATTCTGACGTTATCCAAGCTGGACTCATCGTTGCTTGTCATCACTCCGGACAAGGTACACCCGCCCACACTGATCGAGAAGTCCCTCAAAATGTACGACGCCGAACTTGCGAGGGCAGACATCGAAGCCAAGCTGGTCATTGAACAGAGCTACTTGGACGCCAACTTGAACTATGTGATGCTTGATCCTAGCAGAGTACTGCAAGTCATCATCAACCTCTTGACCAATGGAATCAAGTTCACTCGAGACTGCCCCACACGGAAACTTTCTGTATACTTGTCAGCATTCGAGAAGCCGCCCGTAGGAGGCCAACGCAACGTCACATTCATCGAGCCCCGCCCACGACAATCAAGTCTTTCTACCTCGCCAGAGTGGGGGCCAGGGGGAGAAGTCTATATACAGTTCGCGGTGCAGGACACTGGAAAGGGGTTGACAGAAGACGAGCTAAAGCTGCTTTGGCAGAGATTCAGCCAAGCCAATCCTAAGACTTACAAACAGTACGGAGGTCAGTAAAAAAACCCTTCAGCCGGATGAAGCATATTTCAAGGCTAACAAAACATCGCCAGGCTCTGGGCTTGGACTTTTCATCTCTCGCGAGTTGACCGAATTACAAGGAGGGCAGATCGGCGTCCACAGCGAAGCAGGTGTTGGAAGCATATTCATGTTCTACATCAAAGCCAGACGCTGTGTCGACCAGCCAAAGAGCCGACAGACAAGCTCTTCCGACCCTACTGCGACAAGGCCGGTTATACTCCCACATACAGCGTCCGAGACAAGGAAAGCTAGCGTCAGCCAGGGCACAGTGCATACTCTGTCGTCTAACGATACCCTCATCCCTCCCCAGAACATCCACATCTTGATAGTGGAGGACAATAAAATTAATCAGCGTGTAAGTAGTTGTTGCTGCAATTGATCTGTCAATGCTAATGTCTCTGTAGGTCATGTCTCAACAGCTTCGTAAGCTTGGATGCATCGTCCACACAGCAGATCACGGCCAAGATTGTCTCGATTTCCTGCAGACAACAATCTTTACCGCAAACTCGGACAACATACCACTTTCCATCATCCTCATGGATCTAGAGGTAAGTCTTCTTCTACCTGTCATTTAAGTGTACCTTTACTGACAATTGTACAGATGCCAGTGATGGACGGTCTGACCTGCGTACGGAAAATCAGAGAACACGAAGCTACTGGTCATATTCTCAGTCATGTTCCCGTTATTGCCATTACTGCCAACGCAAGAAGCGAACAGATCAATATCGCCATGGCAGCTGGTATGGACACAGTGGTGACGAAACCGTTCAGGATCCCTGATCTGGTGCCGAGGATGCAGTCGTTGTTGTCTGAGTATCCGGCCAAGTGAAGCACTGCTCTGTTTAGACCACTACTTGGAGCATCAACTATCATCGCGAGCGATGATGCAACCCTCGGGATCTTCTCGTAGAGATGAGAGACTTGGGATGTCAAGATTCCTTGACGGCTGGAGCTCAATGAATTCGGCTGCTCATCATGAGCATCGGGCATGCATTATAGATGCATCGACGCTCTGAACACAGGCTTGGAGGGACGTCAAACGCTGTATGCGACCGTCGTCCTGCTGAATAAAGAGCGACCGATGAATCATGTGGACTTGAGCTTTCGTCAAGGCAAGACCAGCTCCGTTAAAGACGTTGTCGGTATACTTGAGAAGGAAGCACCAACAGAACGATACTTGTACAGAACACCAATCACAATTTCTGTCTTGCCGCCCTTCATGATCTATCGTTGTCAATTATTTCAGGCATCAACATGACTCGAACTTGACGTGCTTTGAGTCAGTGAAAAATAGTATGGCTGATTGTGGTGTTTCATCCTTTTATAGATAACATCGGCGGCCTGATCGCTTTCCCAATCCTCCCATGTCCATAAGGGCTTCCAAGCTTACTGTAATACTCGCGATCTTGGCCATCTAAACGTTCTTGGTGTCTATATATCAACACATCACTCTTTCCACTCAAACACAATCGAGGCTCTTTGAACGACAAACCACAACATGGGTGAGGCTAGATGGTTACCGCTACTCGTGACTGCAGATGTGTCGCTGGATGTATGTATAAATTTCTTCGACGGAAGCCTGATTTTTTTTTCTTTCTTTTTCTTGCGCCTTTTGCACTAATTTGCATCATCGACAGGTCATCAACTCTGTCCTCCGCAGCGCCGCTGCTGAGAAGGAAGAAGATACGGATTTTGAGAATCGATGGGTGGTTGTGCAGTATCCTGACCAGGAAATGATGACCAAACCCAGCATTTGTCCAATTGTAAAGACTTTCCAAAGTGGATTCTTGGGTGCTTCTGTACAGGTGCTACAAGATTTTGTCACGAGTAGATGTGGAGAAAATGGATTGGGACATGATAGTAGTATCTGCATGGATTGGCTTGCCGATGACGCTTTTGGAGTCATTGATGCAAGAACAGCAGAGGATAACACGATTCTGTTTGTTGTCCAAGAAACAGTGGATGCAGTGCAAGAGGCAGAGGTGAGGGTGGCTTGGAACAAAGGTTTGCTCTCCACACCTGATCAGCAGTGATGTCGTTTTTGTTTGCTGAGACAACATCTATAGGTTCGAAGAGTGATGAGTTGCTCTTGGCATACATCAACAATGCTGCAGGAGTACACGATCAGGATACCTTGTTCCTGTTCGAAAATGTGGTAAACGATAGAGACGTATCGTCGGGAACCCGAGAAGTCGAAGGTGGTCTTGACGAAGTACGGCAAGCAATCGATGAGTGGATAAACACAGAGCAACGAGGAGGAAGACCAAGATGGTTTGAAATCAGAATGGTTGTGGAGAATGCGATGAAGAACAGCTGCGGCATCTGGAATATCGGGCCTGCTGCTGTGCTTACTGAGATGAAAGAGCAGTTTGATGAGGAGGGAGTGATGAGGTATTGAGGTCTCAAGGCGTCGAGGTTCTGCTTGCCTGGTCTTACTATCTTTTGCTCATGCATCTTGGGAGCTTCCTCTGGCAGTCAGAGACAAAGTTTGCGCGGATGATCGATGCATTAGTGAAGGAAAGGGTATCATTACTTTCATCTAGATTTTGAGTTTGTTACTTTTCAGGTGAGCCGGGGTCCAAAGTCTATCCTGCGGCCATATCGATGTGAGGCTTCTCGTCTGACTTGGATGTCTCCACATCTTCTTGCTGTTCATCGTAGTGCTTCTTTTCAGCCTGCTCGATACACGTCGTGTTGGCCTTGAGCTTGTTGATAGTCTCAATGTACTCGTCGTACGGGTCGGAGTCGAAGACGATACCACCACCGGCTTGCAGATACGCCACGCCGTCCTTGATCAGCATAGTGCGCAAAGCGATGCAGGTATCCATAGCGCCCTCAGTCTCCTCGCCGGTGGCAAGATTTACACTGCTGTAGCCAAAGTAGCCGACCGCACCAGCATAGACACCACGCTTCTCACCCTCGCACTCTGCGATCAGTTCCATGGCCTTCACCTTGGGTGCGCCAGATACAGTACCGGCAGGGAAGATACTGCGGAAAGCATCGAACCTCGTCTTGTCGGGACGAAGGACACCACTGACTTCTGACACCAGATGTTGCACGTGAGAGAACTTTTGCACAACCATGAGCTTGTCGACGCGGGTACTCAATGGATCGCAAACGCGGTTCACGTCGTTGCGAGCCAGATCGACCAACATGACGTGCTCAGCACGATCCTTGAGGGAGTCACGCAATGTTTGGGCAAGCTGCTCATCTTGTTCGGCTGTGGCACCGCGCTTAACGGTTCCAGCGATTGGGTGAGTGTAGATGCGACCGTTCTCAGCCTTGACCAGCAGCTCTGGCGAGGCGCCGACGATGTGGAAATCTTCGCAGTCGAGGAAGAATAGGTACGGCGAAGGGTTGACAGTACGGAGGTGACGATAAATGTTGAAGGGATGCAGCGAGGTGGGGCGGGCCATGCGCTGCGAGGGAACCGCTTGAATGATGTCTCCAGAGCTGATGTGCTCCTTCAGGGTGTGGACGTGCTTTTCGTAACCTTCTTGTCCGATGTTTGAAGTGTATTCGTTGCCCAGTTGGACGGGCTCCTGTGTCGGCAGGACAGCTTCGGTCTTCTTGAGCACTTGCAGCATGCGGTTGACAGTTTGCTTTGCTTCATCGTAGGCAGCATCCAGATTGTCGAGACTCTCGGGAACCTTGACGTATGTGACGACCATGACCTTTTGGAAGAAGTGATCGAGAACAACGATTGTGTCGTATAGCATGAACAGCGATTCAGGAACTTTGAGGATGTCCTTCATGGGACGGCGAGTCTTGGGCTCGAAGTACTTGACACAGTCGTAGCCGACATAGCCGACAGCACCACCAGTCATGGGAGGCAGCTTGAGGGTGGGGATGTCTGCGACGCGGCATTTTGAAAGTTCCTGGTCGAGGATGGGCAGGGGGTCTGTTTCGGGGCCGTGGCCTTGTCCAGTCTTGAGCTCGTGTCGCGGATCGGCACCGACAAAACTATAGCGACCGATTGTCTCTGTTGTAGCAGCGCTCTCAAAGAGGAACGAGTGTTTCGACTTTGCACTGTGAAGTGACTCAATGAGCTAGTGTCATGATCGCGGCGCAGAGGCTTGTACTGACTTTGCCGAGACCTTGAGGTAGATGGATGAAGGAGTCAGGAACTCGGATGAGATGGAGGCGCATAGCGGCACGAGGTTCGGAGGGTTGGGTAGCTTGATGGCTTCTTGAAGCAGTTGGCGCACTTCGGGGAGAGTTGGCTGTACACCTGCCTGTCGAGATGAATCAGTAAGTGTCGGGTTTGCAATTGAGGTAGATGGCAAGTCATGGCTACCATTTTGAAGATATGCTCGAGCTGAGGGTAAAGGGTGTTAGAGCAGGAGCTACGGGAACGCAGCGGAGGAAGGAAGGGTCGAGGCCAAAGTTGAGTCAATGGTCAATAATTATTCGGATATGCAAGGCGCGAGCGGCAAGAGCGAACCATGACCCGAGCCAAGCTTTTTGCTCCCGCCGCAGCTCTAGCCCCTCGCTGGTAAACAGGCCCATCGGGTTTTGCGCCAGAGCCGTTTGCAAGCTCCATAAGCTGTTCGCGATTTGTTTGCGCCTGTAGACTATTAGCATTCTCTACACTTGACACAACTACAGCATCACCATACTGGATAGCTTGACAGGTCATATAACAACTTGGCAACATTTTACTTACGATTTCATCATTGTGAAACGGCCTAGGTGGCAGGAGTTTGCTTACCGAGCGCGTCCGAGACTCCCAGCCACCCGCAGCCGGCTCATCTCAAAAACATGGAGTATCGCAAAGCTTCCAACCGTCCTCTCGATAACGCGACAACCTTGATAAATCCACCATATTCCAAACTCATGGCAGCGTCGACGAACTTCTCGTCGTCCGTGTCGAGCCACGCATCTCAGGGCTCGCACTCTGTCACGACTCCTCTAGGCACTCCTTCAGCACCTGCTCGCACAAACTCATGGCGTGTTCCTGGCCCCTCGACGCGTTACCACAAGAGTGAACACGCCCGACCAAAACCAACTCCTCGCTCCAGCACCACTGGCCAACACGTTCGCAATCAGTCGTCACTTTCAACCCGCTCTTCTCACACCGAGGCTTCCGGCATCCCCTCACCTCTCGCCCGTCTCAATTTCACACGCGACTCGCCCAAGGACTATTCCTACAACCCTAATGACACCATCAAGCCGCGCAACTCCCCTGCAACCCCTCTGCGCTCTCCCCACCTCGCCAGCAATAACTTCAACAACCTGCGCTTCCAGGGCTCCCCCTTCTCCGACTACTTCACCGACGACGCAAAATCCGTCGACCACAATGCCCCCTACCATCCTTCAGATCCTGCTCAGAAACTCCTGCTACGCCTGAACAATCTGGGCGGCGACATTTTACGCCTCGGTCTCCAGGACGACTCGCTTTCAGAATTCAACGAGAAGCTGTGTACCCTCGAAGCAATGGTAAACGATGGCGGTTACAGTGACGAAGGATCCCTGACCGAAGAAAGAGACCGTCGCAACTCCTTCCCGGGACGTTTCTACGCTGAAGATCACTCTCAAGGTCACGAAGCTCGCGAGCGTATCCTGTCTCCTGAGCACTCGAACAAGTCTCGCTTGTCTGCCGTCTGGATGGCTGATGCTTGCGAGTATGCCGATACCTTCACTCAAACCGATCTTGAACCTCAGCATGGTCTTGGTGTTTCGTATGCTACCTCATCTATGCAGACTGAAAGAAGAGTTCCAAAAGACATGGCTGAGTCTTCCGTTTGGATCAACAACTATGCCGATATCTCCACCCAGACCACGGATGATGGTCTTGTCGCTGACTTGCAAGAAGTCGTCGAGCGTCTAGCCAAGGCGAACGAATCTCTTCGCCAGCGTTACGACCAGAGCAAGGACGTATGCGACACCCAAGCAGTTCAGATTGAAGAACTGACTACTCAATTGATGACCGTCAAGTCCGAGAACGACAGTCTCAAGCAGGACTTGGGCTTCGATCACTCAGAACTGTTGTTCTTGAAGTTGCAGCTGCAAGCTCTCGAGATTCAAAAGGAGAATTACGATCACAACAACCACGTTCTTCTTGCTGAGGACTTTGCTCAGTGGAAAGCTGATTGGGACAGTGTTGATGCTCGCCTACGTTCGAGAAGACAGAAGAACCGCGTCACATCTGCAGATATCAAAGACTTGCCCAGCTTGGACAACGAGACGACTGTCAAGCCCGAGGACCAAGGCAACTGGCAGCTCGAGACTCGCAAGCACCTCCATGGCAGAGTTCATTCCATCACTCTTAAGCGCGTTGATGAGCCTGAAGCCCAACTCGAAGAAGGTGCCTTGATTGACTCACACTTCGACATCCCTGCCTCACCTGTTATCAAGACTGTTTACACCGAACAATTCACACAGACAGAATACGAGACTCCCGAAGATCAGACCACTCAGGCCGAAGAACTCAGCTTCGTTACACAAGAGACGCAGACTGACAGCGAACCTTCTGTCAATTTCTCCACTTCCGACATCAAGTCTCAACAAACAGAGCCGGTTGAGACTATCGAACTCGACAACGAGTCTTCATCCTCTTTCGCCAACTCCGAGATCAAGTCTCAACACACCGAGCCGACCGAGGCCGTCAACGCTGACGACGAACTCGACAATGAGCCTTCCATCTCTTTCTCTAATTCCGACATCAAGGTTCAACAGACAGAGCCTGTCGAGGTCGCTAAAGCTGAAGACGAAACAGAAGAAGAGGACGATGAAGAGGAAGAGGATATCTCCGATGAATCCCAGCCTACCTCGCCTTGCTGCGAGAAGGAGCATTTGTGCACAGCATGCGGCGAAAACATCGATTATTCTTCCGAAGATGAGGAAGTCGAGACCAAGACTCCCTGGCAAGAGCTTTGTGACGGCCTCGTCGCGTTCGCTGGTATGCAACGCGAGTAATTGGCTGCGCTCTTGCCCATTCGACGTCCTTTTGGATCCATCCCTTTTTCATTTGTACCAAATTTTCTTCTTTTTTTTTCGCGAAAGCTTTTTGCCATCACAAGATCTACTGATCTTTGCACATACCCTCTGCTTGAATACGTCAAGCCTGTTTTCTTTGCCTTTTTCCTCCCTGTGCCGTGCCGGCAATTGCATTCGGCCTGGCTTGCCTTTTCTCGAACAGACAACACTTCTTGCCCTTTCTCGTTTGTGCCTTCCATGATACCCCAGCACCTCTGAGCCTCACTGAATCTGCTTCTGGGCATTAGACCAGATATCCTTCTTTCTTGTATATTAGTTCTTCTTCGTCTTCGGCAACCATTAAGCATCCTCCAATATATTTAATCTTTCGAAATTCAAAAATGCTATGCTTGTTGGCACTCATTACGTTTTTCGATTTACCTCTGAGCATGTTTTCTTGCTCGTTACCACTGTCTCTTGTTAAAGCTGGCACATGCCCTTGGATTCTAGGCGATGCATGTTGACTGACTTGACTTGCAGGCCGACAAGAGAAGAAGTGTCATGTTCATTACTGCAAAAAGGCAAATTGAGCCTTCACAAAGGATGACTAGACAGGCAAAAAGAGAAGATAGAGTCAGAAGCAAGCGGACAAAAACTAAAAACGTACAGCAGCAGGGGATTTCCCCCACGTGAGTTCACCTCTATTTTCAAGCATTGACAGCATCGACACTAGCACTCTTTGCCTCAGCCTCACCAGCACTTGCCTCTGCGGTTCCAGCACTTTGCTCAAAAGCATCCTTGCTGCTCTTCTCGACCTTGATGTTCCATCCAAACTTGTCCTCGTAACGTCCAGTCTGGATGCCCTTGAGGTTGTCGAGCAGCTTCAAGCAAGCGGGACCAGGCTCATCAGAGTCGAGATAGGTAAAAGTGTCGTTGCAGGATTTCATGGTGATGCTCTTGATGGGGACGAGTGCTGCTGCTGTTCCTGCGGCAAAGACTTCGTCAAAGGTGGACAGTTCATCGTATTTGATCTGTGGTTCCGGCCATGATTAGCAAGTGATATAAAGGAAGTAAGGTCAAGTTGGGGACACAAGACTTACAGCGCGCTTTTCGACCTTCCATCCAAACGACCTTTTCGCAATCTCGCACACAGAGTCTGCAGTCACGCTCTCAATCACACTCTTGCTGTCCGGCACCACCAAGGTCGTGCTCTCTCCATCCCGCTTGACTCCCAAAAACGCACTGGTGCTGAACTCGTCAATCTCGGATCGCGTCCTCGAGTCCAGGTGCAAAGTGATGCCGTATCCATCATTTCTAGCTCTGTCGCTGAAACGCAAGACAGGGGCGTAATTGCCGCCGATTTTGGCGGAACCGGTACCGTGGGGTGCCGCACGGTCAAAGTCCTCGAGGATGAGTGCGGGAACAGAGTGAACACCGTGATAGACGCCCACGGGCAACACCCAGACTACAAATGTATACTCGTCGGGTGGTGACAGGCCCAACTGCGCAGAACTGCCAAACAGCAGAGGGCGAATGTACATGGCAGCTCCCGTTCTAGCCGGGGGCACGAATTCTGCATTCAAAGCCACTGCAGCTTTGACGCACTCCTCGAAATGCTCGAGGGGGACTTCGGGCATGCTGACAAAGGAGGCAGAGTGTTGCATGCGGCGTGCATTCATGCTGGGACGGAAGATGGTGATGGCAGAGTCGTCAGGGGTGCGGAAGGCTTTGAGGCCTTCGTAGCATTGTTGGCCGTAGTTGAGGCCTGGGGCCATGCCGTGGATGCGGAGGTAGGGCGAGGTGACGAACTCGGGGGCGGTCCATTGGCCTGTCTTTTTCGAGTAGGTAGATTCGATGTGGCCGTTGACTGGTAGAGAGGTCAGATGTGTATAAGCACAGAGAGGATGCAAGGATTGGTATACCTTCGCGGACCTGGAAGCCAATGTTGTCCCAGTCTAGAGCAATGAATTAGCTATGGCGGGGTATGACGGAGTTGAAGGAGGGGCATACCAATGGTGTTGACGGGAGGGGGAGGGAAAGAGGTGGCCATGATCGATGGTGCTGTGAGATGAAATTATACGGAACAAGTCAATTGAAGTGGAATGAAGAAGCTGGGAAAGGTGAGTAATAACAAAAAATGTCCGGAGAGCAATCAATCGAGCTTCCGCGTAGGGCGTGAGGGCGTGACAAGCGCGTTTTCGGCCACCAGGGTCCGAATATGATTCACAAAGCTTTGGTGTCTCATCAACAATGATGAGATATAACATTCGGTCGAAACATACGAAAACTGCCGCTCTCTATTGGAGGCTGATATTGCAATGATGCAACGAGACACGACTCCTCTATGCAAACAAAAGAAAAGGTAGAAAAAGATGATATCGACCCAAAAAGCCCAGCCATAAAAGGGTATCATAAGCCAGAGAAATATGCGTCGCTCCAATAAAAGAAACCCCGCCGCCAGAAATGCCCCAAAGATGCCTTTCTCTCATGTCTTGTTGCTCAAAAATCAAAAGAGCTTGTTGTTGCCTGCTGCCTTGCCATCGTAGAAGCGCTTGCGTGCTCTGTTCAATAGCTCTTCCCTTCCGCTGACGCTTCTGCCCACGCCCGGTCTTGATGGCTTTTGCACTCTTGTCCTTCTATCGTCGTAGTTCTTGGATGTGATACGCGGGTTAGAGCGACGTTGGTTCTTGCGACCTTTGTTTGTTGGAATGACGATTGCGCGACGCTCTTCCGAATCGCTAGACTCTATCGATGTGGTCGATGTATCGTTGTCTTCTGCCTCAGACAGACCCATGTCAACAGCTGCATGAGGGGATGATGCTGCTGAGACCTCCGAGTCTTCTGCCTCTACCTCTTCTTGCTCGATTGCGGCAGTCGAAGAAGACTCGGCTTCGTGCTCGATGTTTCCAAAGACAATTTCCGACTCTTCTTGAATGGGTGATTGGCTCTGAAGTTGGAGTCTCGAAGGCACGATCGAAGGAGTCTGGAATGCGTCTGTCGCAAGAGACTGTTCTGTGGATGGCTCGGCTGGTGTGGTATGCGCTGCTGCCGGTGTCTTGTAGAGTGTCATGGGAGTGACTCCTACCTTGACTTGAACAGGGGCGGGTGTTTCAGGTACTTCGTCGAGCATCTCTCGCCTGAGCTGCTCCTCGGCGGCCTGGTTTCTCACGGGCGACAGGTCGCGGGTCGCGGGAGTCTGCGGCGGAGCAAAGATGCCAAAGAAAGGTGTAGGCTTGAGCGCTGGTGTTGGGGCAGAGGCACCGGCCTCGCGCATGAGTTGTTCGGCTGCAGCCCGGTTGACTACTGGCGAGGCTTGACCAGCGAAGGGCGTAGCCGGAGGAGCGAAGGACGGCGTGCGAGGTATATGCGATCGTGTCGAGACGGAAGCCTTCTCGGGAGTGTCGATGTCTCCCTTGTCATGTTCGGGAGATAGAGTGCGGCTTGATGCATCGTTGGAGTTGGCCGAGTCTGACTGGGCCACGTTGACCACAGTGACAAGTTCGGGCTCGTCCGGTCGGCTGAAGGTGCCAGACAGACGAGTATAGAAGTCCGATAAGAAAGACATGTTGGACGTGTGATGGACAAGAAGAGCGTGTGTGTTTCAAGTCATGCTCTTGTTTGTTTGTCAAGGGACCCACTTTTCGTCCGAGCACCCACTTCACTTTGCCCAGGGTCGGAGATCTGGCTGATAAGATAAGCCTCGATCTAATCGCCGCGTCCTGCGGATAATTATCAGCAAAGAAAGTCTCGCTGCAAAAGTTGTGCTGCACCAAGAATCCATATCACACTTCATACTACGACCACAACATACCCCTTCACTACACCAAAATGAGCATCGACGAAATGCAGATCGATTCAGACGTCACCGCAGGCTCCAAGCCTCGCCTCCCCGTCGCCGTCAACAAGCCCATTCCCTACACCTTCGACCTGGGCAACCTCCTCTGCAACGACACCAACCCTCTCCCCGTCGTGAGCCAGATCCAAGAAGCCGACATCAAAACCGCCGCCCGCGATTGCGCTCAAGCCCTCATCAACCAACTCCTCTCCACCTGCCCCATCACAAAATCCGACGACAGCACCAGCGTCACCCTCGGCCTACCCACCCCCACCACCCACCTGCCCCGCGAGAAGCGCGTGCCCGAGGAAAAGCCAAAGACCAAGTGGCAAGAGTTTGCCGCCAAGAAGGGCATCAAGGACAAGAAGCGCGACGGCAAGTTGGTCTACGATCAAGCCTCTGGCGAGTGGTTGCCCAAGTACGGATACAAGGGCAAGAACAAGGATGGCGAGAATGACTGGTTGGTCGAGGTTGATGAGAAGAAGACGAGAAAGGATGGTGCTGAGCATGATGCTAGAAAGGAGAGAAGAGAGGAGAGAGTTGAGCGTGTCAAGCGCAACGAGAGGAGGGAGCGCGCCAATGAGCGCAGAAACCAGCAAAACAAGTCATGAGGACATTTCCCTCTTGCGGCTTGCTCCATCCTCTTCATCTCTTCTGCACAGCGATGGCGTTATACGGTTCCGGATATTGTGGTACGAAAATGTCGTTCGCGCCAGGGCTTTTCACCAATGTCATGTTCACACAAAAAAGTCTTGTTCTCTCATCCCTCATAAATGCTTTCATGTCAGAACCCAATGTTTATGGGTTTTGCAGTATCTATTAAACCCTTCACATAGCACAGAAAGGTTGTCTTTACCACAAACTACCCTGACTGCTCATCCCAAGAACTCGCCCGTGACAAGCACCTCCCACGACTTGCCAGTATCCCACGATCTCTCCATGAGATGTCGTGCATTGCGTACCTGTAGCCCATTGTTAGTCTCCCCATCCCAGATTTTGTCCACGCATGTTCTTGTTACTCACATAAGTCATGCCCAGTCCCTCCACCAACTTCAACCTCTCAACAATCATCTCCCTATCCTCCGCCTCAATCGCATCACACCCAGCCGTAAACATCGGGAACAATAAACTGCTCTCTGCAGTGCTACCTCTCCTGACCCCCTTCAACGCCTGCAGCACAAGTTTAACACACTCCTGTATCTCTGGATCTGCAGAGGGTTTGGCAAATACTCGTCTGTTCAAGTGTATCAAGCCAGCGAGATGATAGGATTCGTTGACGGATACCATTTCGTGAAGTTCGAGTCGGGTGCGTTCGCTGCTCTTTTCATCTCCGGAAGTGCTGCTGTGGCGGCAGCCGCGTTGGATGTGGTGCCGACTATGGGATAATTCCGCTTTGAGGACTTTTGCTTCTTCGAGGATGAAGGCGGAGGGTTGCCAGGTTGCATCTATATTGCCATTGTCATCAATTCGTTGAGCACCGCATTGACGGGCTAATCTTGCTACGCGGGCTAGAAGACTAATACAGCAATTTGTAAAGCCGAAAAAGCAGTCGATGGTGAATCCATACGCATCTGAATGATTGTCAGAGTCGAAAATCATATATTCGTCATCCAGAGGTGCTTGATTGCGATGACCGGACAACGAGCCAATGACATCCAAGTAAGCAAACCACCTTGCGAGGAAATTGACAAAGGGGTCTCCGCCATTGCCTCTGTCTTTGAGTCCACCGCGGGATATGATGATTTGTCGTGCGATTTCGAGGTGGGTCTGCCATGGTATGGATACATCAAGACTGTCTGGGTTTATGCACTCGCGTGAAGCCAACATGATTGCAGTGGTCAAGGTTGCGTTGGACACGGGCTCGTTTGAAGAGAGCGATTTTCGTAGGTCTGGGTACACATCGTGGAGCCATGTTGCGATACGATTCGCTGGTTCTGGGTGAGCAAGCAGACGTGCTCGATGGGAGGCAGAGTAGGCCAAAAGCAGGTTTAGTAGATTTGCATTTCGCACGGCGACTGCGACTCACGGTTAGCAAACCACCTCAACGGACAATCATCATGTACATACTGCGCGGTAGAGTGCTTTTCATAGGATTGTCAGGGCAATCATGCGGTACCAATATCCGCGCTGTATGGTTCAAGAAATGATGGAAGTATATCAGATTCATCGGACTGTCGGCGAGTCGTGCAGGCAGCGGTTCAAGATCCAGCGGTATCCGTATCGGTACGGGACGAGCATAGTAGCCGCCTCGTTCGAAAGCAGGCTTCTCAACGTCCAGCTCGAAAAGTCGGGAGGGCGACCATGCCTCGTCGAAAAGACTGGCAGGCGAGCTCAGGGATGCAGCAGGTGTTTGCGGGTTGATAGCTCCGTTGTCGTCGTTCTTGGGTATATCCAGATCAGGTAAACCATAATCATAGCCATAGACCGTGCAACCATCTTCGAGTCTCCGATGACTACTGAATTGCTCCGAAGTTGACATGGGGCTAGCCTGATCTCCACTTGGGCCTGAGAGCAGATAATTCACAGAGAGCCTCCTCAAACTAGGGGACGCATGCGCACTAGATGAACCAGGAGTAAGAGAAGCAGGCGTAGACTGATAAGTTGGTGCTCCCGGAGAAGCTTGATCATAGGGTGAGAAAGATGAGTTATTGGGTTCGGGAAGTCCAGATCGAGCAAATAGCGGTGGAAGGCTGCGAGGCGGGCCATCGCCAGAGTCCAGTCTGGCTCTTTTAATCCTGTCGTCATTAGACCATCCGAACTCATATGGTGATGAAGGTCGCGTGAGGCTGGAGCTCCGATAGTATTGTCCCGTTGGGAGATTCATGGAGTGATAGGGGTTTGGCAGGGCGAATTGTGGCAAGGAGGAGTAAGATGCAGATGATTCATACGGGGCCGGAGAACGACTGGCATACGAGCTAGGTCGGGAGTCAAGCACAGCATTGTAGTCATGCGGTGTCGACTGAACAGTAGCATCGCTGACACTTCTTCTCGACGTGATTCCTGGTGTAGCATCCTGGTTTTCGGATATGGATGACGCTCGACCGATTGACGAAGCAGCTGCAGCTGGTGGTATGCTAGGTGTAACAAAATCGACGGTACAAAATCCAGAGGTCGCATTTGCCATGGCTGAAAACGCGTTTTGTTCCTTCTTACTTCTGCCTCCCCACTGGAGCTTTAGAGAGTAGTCGCATTCTTCATTCTGCTTTATGCAATTAGAGCACCGTGGTTTTGCTTCATCACATTTTACTTTTCTGTTCTTGCAGCCGTGACATCCTGTACGAGATCGTTTCTTCGGCTCGTTGCCAGCAGTTTGTGCTTTGCTCGGAGGCATGTTGGGCTGTTGGGCGAGCTCGGTGTGCTTCCATCAATAGATTCTGGTGTGCATCTCAGGGCCAGTGATACCCATATTCATCTCTAATCGTGCGTCCAGAAGTGGTATTTGTTATGACAAGTTTGAGATTGTCTTCAGAAAGAGTTATTGGACAGTATTCTGAACATGACCAACGCGATGGCCCTCGACGAGAAAACACACCTCGGCCAGCCCTTCTTATCAACGGTCCGACGAACCCGAGATAAGACGACGGCTAAGGTTTCCCATATGTGAACACAAGTTCCTTGGTATATGACTTCACAATGCAACCCAGGTTCGACAAGAGTAGGATACCCAAAATACGCTTGCAGGATATTGGTCTTTCCATCGAGAGAGAGTCAGCGCAGAAGTGAGTGCAAGTTGCATAACGACTTTCAAGCTTCAGCTCTGCATACCGACCAATTGGCATCGAGAAATACTACATGCGCACACCCAAATTCGCACACAGCGATCATCACCAACCACCTGAACGATATCCTTGCATGGACAATCCCATTTCCTTGCTCCATATCCATAAATCCACCGGTTAGTCTTTGTTCCGAGCGAACGCATGACAGAACCTTCTCTGCCATCTTTTCGGGTTTTGCACTATCCGGCCTCCGGATTTTAGCAAACTCCAGGTGGCTCCAGGTGGATATGCTCACTAATAAACGTCACTACATGCCCATATGTTGGCAGAGCTTTTGTCTTTCTTCTTCTTTTGCAGTGATGTGACTCCAGAACTTGATCTTTTGCATATACATGCATCTTTAACCATGTCGACAAGAACTGCAAACGAATTGCTGTTGCGCCACCCTCAGCAGAGGTTGGAGTCTCCTTCGAGGGGAATTAGTGCTGCTTTACACGTATGACTGTTATGTGTATCTGTACCAATAGGATGGATGATTGACTCAAACCACAGCTTCTGGGTCTGGCTAGTTTCGCATACTCTTTCTGGTGGCTGGAGGCAAACCCAAACCCTGTCAATGAATCCTATGGCCGACACTTCCAACACTTGACCATCCTGGGTCTGAGTCTGGCCACCTTGACCTTTGTGATTGGACTTCTCGCAGACATTACCATGTCTACACGTTTGTTCAAGGTCAAGAACATTCTTTCCGTCACTAGTGCACCCATAGAAGTCCTGATCAGCATCTTATACTGGGGTCTCAAAGGCGTATGTCCACAACACTTTGTATGTATCCTTCGACAACCCGCTAACAAAACCAGATTGACGAATCTCTCGTTCTCCCAGACTGGGCTCCCAGGATTCCATTCGGCGCGGACTTTTCTTTCCACGCTGCACCTTCGATAGCACTTATCTTGGATCTACTCTTCTTCTCTCCGCCTTACACGGTCTCTGTCCTACCGGCTCTCGGCATCAGCAGTGGCATTGCCGTTTCCTACTGGTTCTGGGTTGAGGAATGTTACCGTCACAATCAATTCTACCCGTATCCCATCTTCGATGCCTTGGGCACGACTGGCAGGATTGGCCTTTTTGCGGGTAGTGCAGTCGTCATGACTTGCAGCACCATCTCTCTGAAGTGGATGTACAACCGCGTCAATGTGCATGCTCAGGATATTAAGAACAAGCCTATGTGAGTATAGACACATCACTTTAGAGGACAAGACATATAGACATCTAGGTATGACGCCATGGCATACGATTTCACCAAACAAGCAACGGGAAGAACATGTGAAGAGACCCGCGAGGACGCGGATAGAAAATCATATTCTTAATGCCAGGCAGAACACCCGCCCTGGTAGCGTTCCCAAGCATACTCGAAAGAGAACCTCTCTGTACAATGAACCCATACTCCGATGCCATAGCCCCTCGAGGCTCCAACCACCAAACGCCACATGAATGCATCACTGCCACAGGTGCAATATCATCTAATCAACAAAGTAAGGAAGAACATGAAGAAGAATGACCATCCGGCTCAGCGGCACGAACAAGAAAGAAAACGCTTCACCAAAACATCAAAAGCCAACTGAGCGCAAACGCCGGACAGGAAGCAAACGAAAGGATGAGGAGGCTCCTATGCGTTGGCGATGGGCTTGGTTTGACCCTTGCCAGCAAAGACACCAGCACCAACGGCCTTGCTGATACCGATGCCGAGACCACAGGCGATGGCAACCAGGAAGGCAGCAAGGAGGATCTTGAACCACAGTCTCTGTTTCTTGCTGATGCTGCACCACCAGGCGTGGATGCTGCTGCAACCACAGGCTCTGGCTGCTCTGCGCTTAGCTCTCTCGGCCTTGTCTTGGTTGCGAAGGGTCTGCTTGGTGGGCCACATTGTGCACTCCTTGGTGCGGCCATCAAAGCTCAATCTGGAACCGGTGGGGACGGCTGATACGGGAGCCATGCCGGAGGGAAGGTTGAGATCTGAAGCGACGGGGTTTGATGTGATGAAGTAGCCCTCTTTGCGGGCAGCCTCGAGGTCGTTGTCGAGGGCAGTAGGAGGTAGTGTTTGGCGAGAGATGTCGGCAGAAGGGGAGGCGTAGAATGGGGTCAAGCGCTCTGCTTCGGGTGTTGATGGCGAGTCGACGGTCACGACGGGGCTGAGCGACTTGGGAGTGTCGAAAACATTGGGTGCGAGGTGGTTTTGCTGAGACTTGGTGGGTGTGTCGACGGTCGCACCGAAGGTCACCTCATCTTCGAGGTGGTTGTAGTTGGAAGAACCCATTGTGATGGATGGATGTGTTGAGTCAATGGTCGTCAAGGATATTGATATCGACAGGCGATGGAAGATTTGATGTGATGGATGGGATGTCGTTGGAAGAAGAGAAGCAGGGGGTGGACGATGAAGCCGGAAGGTGTAGGGTAGCGGCTGCTACGTCGTTGTGGTGGAAGGAGGTCGACGGGCGATGGGTCCGGAAAAGCAACTAGATTGCGAGGTGCACGAGGGGCCGGCAGAGTATAAGAGGTGGACAAGAAAAGCCGCTACGGTAAAGGCGTCACAATGGGATGTCGCTCGAGAAGAGAGTTGGAAGTTGGAACGGGGGGAGCACGAACTGAGGGCTGCACGGTCGTTTAGATACCACCAAGGCTTTGCCCGCACTTGCATCCCAGACGCACACGCGCTAGGTTCTTTTTCCCAAGCTAACATGGTTTGTCTCTAGCGCTCCAATTTGGTTTTATCAATTCGACTGCTGAACACATTGCAAGCCAGCCTGCGTGTCTTACAGCCGCCTTCAGCTCTTCTGGCCGATGGCCTGCAGTTCGTCGCTTTTCGACCCGTCTGCCCTCCGCGCCGTGGTCGAGTGCTGAGCCCAGACCCCAATTACCCCTGATCGGATCCGCACACTTTCCTAACGGCTCGTCCTCCGCCGCAAAACGCGCAGGCTGGAGTCCACGCCGCCGACATTCTCGAATTCTGACAGAAACACAGCTGAATCAAGACAGCTGATTATGCTCACTGTCAATTGCATCACTTACGAACACCTCAGCATAGTTTTCGCAACTTCGATTTCGATAAGGCCCTCTCAACAGTTCTGAACTTCCTCTGTGTGCCGCGCTTGAACCTGACATCGAACGATTCGGTTTCAGCACATTTCGATAAGCCTGCAAGCCTGCAATCAATTTACCCTTCAATCGGCCCGCCCAATCGAGTCTGGGGTAGACGACCAAGACCAAAGTCGAAGTTACGCGGAGACTAGCGCGCGAAGACGACGCTGGGCGCTTCTCAACTCTGGGCCAGAAGTGCTTCAACACGTTGTGGAGGCGTGGCCGTTCGCTTTCTCTCTGCTTTATCGCAATCGCCTGCGCAATCCAAGCGACGTTCACATGCCTGCTGATAGGCTGCTTTAAGCCTCTGCTCTGGTCTTCGCCGCTCTGGGCCGTTGCGGATATACCACTCGTCGTCGTGATTCGCCGGAAACCTAGCAGGCACGCAAGAAGTATGCTTGTTGACGGCTGTCTCACCTCGCTTGATTCTACGTTATCGTGTCTCTCGAACTCTGGTTCCTCGATTATTTCCGCTTGCTTGTGACAATTTTCAGTGCATTCTAGAGCATGAGGCTTCAATGAGCTCCTCATGCGATATCTACGCAAGTGCTGTCACTGCACTGCTCAAACCCGACCGCCCATGCAATGCAGTCTTCCCAACGGGGGTATCCATGCAGAGTCCTGACTCAAAACGCTAGAGAAATCGATAAAATATGCCTGGGGGTTGGCGTCATGGCATCATGGCCGAAACGTTAAGATGTGCGACGCATTCTTCTGTCACTGACTTGACCCCGGCCGTGTTCAGTTGTCAACGCCAATATGCACGTTCTTCTCGCCTGGAGGAAGCACCTTTTCCTCCTTGTCGCCCTTCAGGTTGGGCAGTTCGTCGACTGCCTCTGCAATAATCTTGAGCGAAGTCTCAATCTGCTCCTTCGAGATCACGAGAGGTGGCGCCAGACGGATGATGTTTTGGTGAGTGGGCTTGGCCTGCAATAACGTTAGCCTTGAGTTTCATCAATGTTGGCGAAGCTTTTCTTACCAAGAGACCCTTCTCCTTCATCAACATGCACAGATCCCATGCGCTATGGCCGTTGGTCTTGCTCTCGTCAATGACGATGGCGTTGAGCAAACCTTTGCCGCGAATCAATGAAATCATCGAGTTCTTGGATTGAATGTCGCGAAGACCTTGTCTGAACATCTCTCCAAGGACTTGAGCCTGCTGAACCATGTTCTCCTCCTCGATGATCTCAAGCGCTCTAATAGCAATGGCAGAACCAAGAGGGTTACCACCGTAAGTGCTACCGTGAGTGCCAGGCTCGACGGTGAGCATGATCTCCTTCTTGCCGAGAACAGCAGAGACAGGGTACATGCCACCACTGATGGCCTTGCCGAGGAGGACAAGGTCGGGCTTGATGCCACTCCACTCGTGGCAGAGCATCTTGCCAGTACGGGCAATGCCAGTCTGGATCTCGTCACAGATCATGAGAACGTTGTGCTTGTCACACAGCTCGCGTACTTTTCTGAGGTAGTCCTCGTCGGGCACAACAATACCAGCTTCGCCCTGGATGGGCTCGACCAAGAAAGCAGCAGTGTTCTTGCCGTGCTCCTCAAGGACCTTCTCGAGATCGCTCACGTTGTTGTAACGGATAGGCTCGTCGTTGGTAGGGTTCGAGGAGCCAATGTTGGGCAGGTAAGGGCCGTAGTTGTCTCTGGACTCAGGGTCGGTGGACATGGTGATGGCAGCGAACTGAGATATGCGTTAGTCTTCGGACAAGGACGACCGTGTGTTGCTGCAATGAGCTTACTGTTCTACCGTGGAAGTTCTCCTGTGCGGAGAAGACCCAGGCCTTGTTCTCAGGAATGCCCTTGACCTTGTATCCCCATTTGCGTGCAATCTTGACAGCAGTCTCTACAGCCTCAGCACCAGTGTTCATGGGCAGGACCATCTCGAAACCCAGCATCGAGGTGACCTTCTCAGCAAAGCGAGGGAAGACATCGTTGTAGAATGCGCGAGAGCTGAGCGTCAGTCTCGAGGCCTGGGCAACGAGAGCCTTGACGAGTTCAGGGTGGCAGTGGCCTTGGTTCACGGCGCTGTATGCGGAGAGGAAATCGAGGTAGTGGTTTCCTGTGCGCTGTTAGCCTCTCGCCTTGCGCATCTCGGCAGATGGAGTTTCCCGCAATTCAACAATCTGGACGGATGCAAACCGAGTCCGCAGCATGCTCAGTGCAGGCAACGCTTGTGGACTCGATTCAAGCCCGGCCAGATTGACGAATTTGCGGTATTGCGATTCCCTCTCTTTCAATACTACGTACCTTCTGGGTCCCACACGTCAACGCCCTGTGCTCTCGAGAACACCACCGGCAGAGGGTGGTAGTTGTGTGCAGCGTATGCGGACTCCGCAGCGATAGCAGTAGCAGAAGTTGCCGAGTGATAAGGATCAACCTGCTTGTTGCCGACAGGCTTGAACGACTCAGCCTCAGCGTTCAGCGAGTCCTTTGGCGAACTGTGAATGGCGATGGGTGCCATGTTAGGCAAATTAATTGTTGATAGTGGGGTTGGTTATCGCGGGGCAGACAGGGTCTTGGGAATGTTCAATGCGAACAGATACAGCAAAGGATGCCAGGAAAGTTGGGTTTCAGAAAAGATGAGGAAAGGAGAAGAGACAAAGGGCTGCGAAATGAAGGAATTTGTAGTGGGAAACGTGTTCGCCAGCTAAGAAAAATGGTTGCGGCTATACCTGTGCTTAGGGGAGTTGAAGATGGATGTGACCGCTAAGCGCAGGAGCAGACGAGCATCCGGAATCCGGGGGCTAATCGGTTTGTCATAACTCTTGTTTATCTGCTCTTACCGCGCCAGACGCCGATTGCGGATCTGGATAGCAGTGCGACTGCGGACGAGGGCTTCTTGTCTTCTTGCGACTACAGCAAGGCTGTTCCTCTTGCTCGCGGAGTTTTTGTGTATTCCACGACCAAAGTAGGTCAGCAAACAGAAAATCATCGTCATGGTCTTTCGTGGGGAAGGTAGGGCCTCGGCCAGCACTTTCCCTTCTCAGCCATTTCCTTGACTAATGGAGACTTGGAAGATGCTCACGAGGTCATCTTGTGCGGTTGCGACCCAGACTCTTCGTCCGCTAGACCAAACAACAGCGACCAGCCAAGCTATACTCGGCCTCTTATAGCGGCTAAGACGTATCACTTGCAGCAGATACACTGTCCTCTTCCTTTGTCTCTGCAAGACAGGGACGAGGATTTCACGGTATCATGCTAGCAAGTCAGCTGTTGTCCTAGACCTCGTCATTAGAGACCCCGACTGACACCTGGAGAGTCATGTCGAGTACACATCTGGGAGAACAACTCCAGGATACGATGGTGTGAAACCGTCTGTCACATCAGAATCGTTCAATCTTAGCAAAGGTGATGAACGGTATGGATCCCAGCAAGAGATCATACCCGAGAAAAGAATCTTCCTTCCTTGCGTTCCTGCTTCATCGCAGCCTCCTCGTCTCTACAAAAACCTGTTCTTCATTGACTCGAACCGTGAGAACGGTCAGTCACGGTGTTTAAGACCTCGGAACATTTTTGTACTTCTTCTGATTCTCAAAAGACTACTTACTTCGAGGGTGCACCATTGAATCGCTGGAGTCTGGACTTGGATGATGTGATTGATATGGGTGCTCGACATCCCGCACCAGACGATTCTTCCGTATGCGACGGCGCCAAAAGCACATCCTTGGCTATTCCGCACCATAACCAAATCAACTCAGCTCTCGAAACCCCAGCAGGACGGTCGAACCGATATCACTGAGTTGTCAAGTGGCTTCATTGTTGATAATGGCTTCTGAAGGTGGGTCAAGGTATGACCCTGGTCTGGCACAACGTCTTACAAGAATGGCAATCGTGACACGCTCATGTTTATTCTTCAATCACCTTGGCCCTATGGCTTGTGCCTGTGAGTTGCAATCATTCTTCACACTATAGGTTGATGCCTGTGAACAAGGTGAGAATAAGTTTCGAAGACTATCACCATTAGCACCCATATATGGAGACGACTTGATTAGACATTTCCTTGGACGTGTGTACTTTGTGAAGACAAAATCAACAAGACTATCCATAACACACAAAGATATCAAAAACCCCTCTTGAAGTATATCATAGGTAACAGGTGATAGAAGGTGTCAAAGCTAGTACGTACAACTGAAATGTACAGTTATGTACACAATCCCGTGAAAGAAGATTGGAGAACATGCCGGACGTAACTATACAACTTAAGATGTCTTCTCCCGTCTCGTTCACGACCTTTCTACTGGGAACAACAATGTCTTGCTATGAATAGAGTACAACAAGGAGCATCAGTGAGAAGCCGAACGGAGACACTTCCGCCTGCCGAGGCTTGTCCCAACAAGGAAATTTCGAAATCCACAACAGAAAAATCTCAGCATCGAAACATGGAAAAAAGATGAGTCACATCTATCTTCAAGCAAACAGAGCTTGCGGGGACTCGATCCATGGCCCTGGGAGCACTAGGAATCAGTATGGTAAATTACGTGCTGGCTTTGTGTGCGCAAAACATGTAGGAAACCTCCCTGTGTTCCTCCTCCCCCCCTGCCAGGAGAGTGGAACAAAAAGAGATAGCTAAGCTCGGTTTCGATCCGAGGTCCTCCGGGTTATGAGCCCGGCGCGCTGTTATTAGTTAGTGATGAGTTCAGGAAATGTCGTGGTTGAATGTTACGAACCTTCCGCTGCGCCACTCAGCTTTTGTGGTGAGGACCTACAAAACTGGATGGATTACATACCACTATCTTCTCATCACAAGTCATCTACTCAGCATAAACAATGTACTGGTGATGCTTGTAGCAGATCAGTTGTCTGGACAACGTGCTAAAGTTCGGAAAAATGGCCGTAAACATGGATGAGAACACAGGCTGGTTTTCGCTAACTAGCAACAGTATCAACAAGTACGCCCGCTATGAACACCAAGCCCTTACTTGCTCGAACACCAACTCATGCATCTTTGTTCGGAGGGACGCACCCAGGGGCTACTTTCGAATCTTTCGGATCCTTCGCCTTTCTTCTGTCCACCGTGCTGTTATACTTGTCCACCGTCCCTTCCACCGGCTTGCAATGCAACCAGACCTCATCATCCGGCGAACCGCCTCCCTCAGTGATCTTCTTCCTCGCCATTTTCCTTGCCAATCCAGGGGCTACACGCCAAGTAAACTCGTGCGGGATGCGCAGTCTTGCAGCCATCCACTTTTCGTCTTTTGGCTTGTGCAGGTCTATGACAGGAATGTCCTCAAGGTGATGCGTGGGCGTCTGTAGCAACTCTTCGTTGGGGAACGCCTTTTTGATGCGGTAGGGTATCGTTGGCATCACCATTTGCAAGAACTCCAGTGAAGCGTTGACGTTGATATCCAGAGCTCGCTCAGGGTTGGCGCTTGCTTTCAGGAAGAGTGAGCAGACGTTAGGGTATAGTAGCGAAAAGTCGGATTGCGAGACGTGTATTGTGCCGCGGACTGTCATGAGCCATGCTGGACATGGATGGGCTTCTTCCACTAGATTTGATACGAGATCGAAGTTGGATGGCCAGTATGTGAAGGCTTCTGAGTTGATGGCTAGGATTGGTGCTTGAATTTTCTCGTCTTCCTCGGCTGCTGGCCGCGTTCCACTTCTGGACAAAGAGGTCAGGATTGGTGTAACGGACAGACATGTGTTCAACTTACCCCCAAATATCGTAGATGATGCCTTGTGCAACCCACTTGAATCGTTCTGGGTGTCGCAACATGTCCACAACAGTTGCTGCGCCGAAGGAATGTCCAGCCGCAACGACGTATTCGGTGTCCACTCTGTCCTTCCAGGTTGACCAGTCAACACCATCGAGACCATGTGTTGAAGACGCTTTGTAGCCCTTTTGTCGCATATTTTTCGCAACGATTTCTTCGCCTCTGCCTGCATTGATGATGTTCATGACCTTGTAAGCTTCCTCGATCTCTGCTAAGCGCAGATCCAGCTGCCCTCCGCGGAGTTCTTGATCAACTCCTTTGTCATTGTTCGGACTGGTGTCCCAGGGATTGTCTGTGACTGTCAGTACTTGTGCCAACATCTCGAGAGACCATTACGCCGAACCTTTCGGGAAGAGGTAATCCTATTGATGTGTTAGCTGGATTGCAGCCCATGATTTACCAGAGATCAACACTCACAACTACATCATAGTGCGTATCACCATGCTTCCTGTGAAATTTCTTTGGATTTCGTCTTTCACCAGCTTTGTCAAATTCGACCTCGCCACTTCCAGGCTGATTGATGAAACTTCGAGGCCCGCTACCATCTCGATGTTCTACGGCGATAACCGCAAACCCGTAACTCGCAAACTAGAAGATATCAGACGGTTATCTTTGCACGGAGAACGACCAAGACGTACCTCGCCGCAAACACTCGAGTAAGCAGTCTTAGTGCCGCCTAGGCCGTGACTGAACATCATGAGAGGAAATCTCGGCGGCGCGTCCGAAGACCGGTCTGTTTCGTCTTTCTCCTCTTCCTCTGTGCTCTCACCAGATTTCTGATCTTCGTCTCCATGGTCGGTATCCGGAGGAAACTGATTCGAGAGCGGAGCATTTCGGAATGCCGGAAGCTTTGTGAACATCGTAGGCAGAAACACTGGTATGCCCAAAGGTCCAACTGTCGAAAAATGGCCATAACCAGCCGCCATGCTCCATCTCGGTCGCCCTAGCCATAGCTGTCTCGATGGCCGCTTCTTCTGCGGCGGAGAAGCAGGGTAGTATATGGTCAACAGCACCGTCTTCAACTGCAGTACATGATTCCCCTTCCGCGTGATGTTGGTAAAGGTCCGTGGTTCTTCGACTGGCACTTCAATTTCCATGGTTCCCACTGAATAGGGTCCGGAATATGCTGGTAATGATCTCACAGGCAGGAGAATGGTTTCTCGTAGAGACTTTGGTGGACGCGCCTTGGGTTTCTTCGGATTCCGGACCTTGCCTCCGCCCGAGAGGAAACCATGGCTAGGAGCTGATGTTTTGCTCTTGCTTCCAGAAATCCATGGTGGGAGAGACATCCGGACTGGTACTTATGGCGCGTCGACCGGAATTTTAGAATATTTCACCAGGGTTGAGAGAAAGAGAGAGAGAGCACGTGTAGGGGAGCGGAGCGCGTGGGCCTGGTTCACGACGCAAGTTTTTTCACAAAAGATGACCGACGGGGGAAGAGTGAGGAGAGATACATCCATTTACACCTTCTATCTGTATGTACCTTACACTGCCACAATGAATTGAGTTGTTCGGGCTGTTTAAAACCGCGGAACAATGACGTACAAAATCGTTGAATCTGTTTGAGATTTCGTGGAGAAACATTGAAATTGCTTCTCGGTCCGGGCATAATCACTGTGGAAATAAGATATCCCGAAGTTCCAATGCTATCAACTATACAGATTGAAAGGTGAGGTATGCAAATACAATTCATATTCAAATAGTCGACACATTCGTTGCTTCTGCGTGCTCATCTCATTGGTTTTGTTGGTATCCGGAGAAGCCGGAGGAGGAGACAAGCAAAGTCAAGCTTCCGCCGATTGCCTAACCAGCTAGGGCCAAGAATATAAGATATGCTAAACGAGACGTCGTATAGGGCAAGGCATACTGTAGGAATATCAATGCTGGTCGTGCTGAAGAAGGGTTTGATATATGGATGATGTAATGCTTGTCAAGTCTCGTCCAACTAATACCACCGGATACAAATGAGTGTTCGAGACTTTGATGCTAGGAAAACAAAAGAGTATTGGGGTCAAATTATGACAACAGATTTACAACTGCCTGCTTGTTGGAGGGAAACCCATCTGTCTTGGTGCGACTGTAGGCGAGTTCAGGGGGCTACCGTAAGATTCAGGAATGGGCACAGCCTCATAGACCTGCTCACCGGGAGCTGCAGCAAAGTGTCCTTGCCGTTGTTCTGTGGGTTGCATTTGAATTGGTGAAACTGACCTCGAGTCTGGTGGTGAGGTGTAGTTGATGGGACTGAAACCAGTCTGTTGCATTTTCGGTGTCGTGCCTTTGGCGGGAGGTGGCTGCAGTACGAATGGCTTAGGCGCAGGAGGCTGTCGAGAGGCATCAACGTATCTGACACCCTCGTCTTCAACTGGTCCAGCGTCGACCGAAGGGCCAGCCTTGTAGTAGTCAACAGGCGGTCTCCAACCACCATCTCTTGGACTCAGAGGACCGTTCAGACCAGGTGTGTTTGGTGCAGATTGGGAACGCAGTTGAGCAAGGTAAAGATCTGAGCGAGCGCGGTCACGAACAGCCATAGACTTGCGCAGCTTTCTCTTGGACCAGATGCGGTAGAAGACGAACGAGTAGCACCCGATCGCGCAAAGCTCGACGACGATTTCGATCACGGCACATACCAGGGACCAGTTTTGCAAGCGGCAGACAAGGGCATAGTTGACAGCATCAGAAAAGAGCTCTTTGCGTTTGTTCTCCTTGCACGACCAACCCCAGAGATCTTGTCCATTGCTGTTTGTCCTGGTAGTGTTGAGAACACCAGCGCCAATTCCCCACATCACAACACTGAAGGCGAAGAATCCGACAGCGAACACAGTGTAGTAAGTCTGGACCTTCTCTGCTCTCTTGTGTCCGCCTCGGCAGTAGCCCCAGAAGATGGCAATGCAAAAGACCATGGAAATACAGGCGATGACTAGAAGAAGAATTTGAGGCCATGGACTCGTACCGATAGCCCATGGAGGAAGATTGCTTCGAGGTGACAGATGTTTCGTTGCATTGAAGATTGCAAAAGTCGTTCCAAGCATGGCCAAGACGATGAGAGAGCATGCGAAGTTGATGCTTCTCAGAAACATCTTTGCTGCACGAACGCGGGTTTTGATTTTCTGGATGATCCGTTAGTGATAAAAAGACAGATCTGGTGGAGTTGGAGAGTACTGACAATATCCTTGGCCTGCTCCTTCTCAGTAGCGAGTTCTCTCTTCTCCAAGACATGTTCCTCCCGGAACGTAGGACTCATGAGATTGCCAAAGTTCCTCGGAGCCACTCCAGGAGTTTTCATTGCACTCTTCAGAGGTGGGCTCAAAGGTGCCTCACTTCTACCTCGAGGTAGATGGTTGTTATCTGTGTCTTCCATCTCGACTATTACGTGCGAAGTGTGCTTGTCATCGATATATCCAAATCCAATATCAGATGGCTGAGGCTGCGGTCGAAAGTGATTTGTCGGTGCAGCTATGAAAGATGATCGAGGTGGTTCGATTGGTGAGTTGACTGTCGTCGCTTCGGCGAAACGAGCGGCTCGAGGGGACTTGAAGGACGAGGCGAACGAATTTGTCGACTGAGCTCGAGGCCTTTTGGGGTCGCTATCTGTAGGTACTCGACTGTTGTTGGTACTCATGCTTCAAAAAGCAAAACGTGGCTGACGTGAGATGATTTGCAGAGCAGACTAGTAGGAGGCACGACTTGAGAGTCTAGCTCTGTGCTCTCTTCTTTGATGATAGCAACAGAGGAACGCGGGTAGAGGATAGTGGAGGTATGGGTATACAGGATACGATGGAGAGAGGTCTGGAGGAAACGGTGCAGGAGATGCCAACCTTTTGACACCTTAACCGCCCAGAAACAGAAGGTAGTCAGACTGAGAGGCGGGCTCGTAGCGCCAACAGATGTGCGACAACAGTACAAGAAATATGAGCGGTAACTGACCTCTCGCGGAAGCCGATTCGAGTTGCTGATAGGTCAGGGTCGACTCGAGGGGGCAGGTTTCTAAAATCGGCGCTTGGGATCTGCTCTACCGTACAGCGGGGAGACTCGTAAATAGAATGCTGACACTTGAACCAACAACGCATATAAAGTAAGAGGTGATTCGACGCGAGATGTGCTAGACAGAGAACATGCTGCAGGAAGATTTGTGACACGCTCGTAGTGTAGAAAAGCACTGCTTAAGAATGGTCAAGCTCTTGGGATGGCAAATTTGACAGGAGATTTCCCAAATGTAAGCGCCCATGGCAGGACAAGTCACACTGAGGTGCATGGTCTGGAGTCAGGACGGGCTGTGCGAAGAAGCGGAGGTGATAGCGAATGGCAGGCGAGTGTTGCCAGCCACGAGATTTCCAAGCGCTTACAGCTCGAATCGCTTCTACCCTGTCGGCTTATCACATATCTATGCATGCCATGGCGATCAAACTTGGAGGAGCGACCATCTGACCGAGTCTCATTCTGATTTTCACTGATGTCGCTCGGATGTCCTGGGTAATCCCGAATTGTCCTTGCTGAAAGAGAAGGCACGTTGCAGGAAGAACCTCGGCATTCTGAAGATCAACCAAGAAGCATCTTCTGTTCGGAGTAAGTTACACCTCAACATTCGAGGTCAGCATGACACGGTCGTGAGTATGCACGAATCTGCTGTGCTCCAAAATGTATTCCAAAAATCTACACAGTATCGGATTGATGCTGGAAGTCATCCATTCTATCGCCGGGCGATGACCACATGATGCTTCCGTCAAGAGGCAGGTGTAAGTGTGTTCTGGTAAACATCGTACTTTCCAACTTCGCCCATTCTATTCTACAATCTCGAGTCAACGTGGGTCAACCTTCTGATCTCCCCAGTACCATCAAGTCTCATCAACCCTTTTGGTATTCAGCATAATCCCATTCATTCATACGCCATCCTGCAATGCTCTCTAACACCAACCCCACCACCGCGCCCAGAAGCACCATTCTTCACATTACCAGCTATGCTTTGAAAGGTCCACCACTCGATTTTGAGCCTGACGTCCACATCAACGCCCGTCGGCTCATCAATCCACCATCAGAGCTTCGCAAAGCCTGTGACGGTCGTTGCGAAGGCCTCCGTAGGAACTTGAGAGCAGATCCGGCCTTCCAAGAGCTGCTTGCCGAAGCACAACCACGGATTTTCGAGGCCGAGCAAAAGAGAAGAGCATTGATCATCAATGGCCAAGACCACGCTGTTCGAATGGTTGAAGTCAATGTCGCTGTAGCCTGCGTCAGAGGTCGACACCGCAGCACAGCCGTTGCTGAAGAGTTAGGCAAACTGCCTGTATGGCCAGAACACTACGAAGTCAAAGTACATCATCGCGATGTTGATACTCCACACCAGTACCAGAAATGGCATCAACAAAACCTTGAGCGCGAGCGCAATGGCGAGGCGGTTGACCTTGACAATCCCGGCATTGGGAGCAAAGACTCTGATGACGAGGATAGCTACGGTAGCCACAGCACATCAGAAGAGGACAGGCGTCGCAGCGAAGCCGAGCCCCGAAGTACGGCATGGTAGGAGGATTGCCGGAGCGAGGTGAGCAGGGTCGACGGTAAGGACTTATTGATGCCTGAGAACTCTACCAACCCACGCAACCCCTTGCACATCCCATCTGAGGAGCTCAAAGGTTCTGTCATGAGTCACATCAAGGAACACCAGCACACTATATCCGAGAACCCTCAGCATTCTTTCACGACACACACAGAGGCCCTTCAGCACCCTTCATCTGTAAAGCCTGGTCCAGCCGTCGCTCAGGTGCACGCTACTCAGCACAATCCAATCGAGAGACCTCGGAGATCTGACGATACACAAACGCAAAGTCTGCTGCACGCGTCATACGAGAAGTATGACGAGCCAGCCGTCGTTCAGCTTCACAAAGTTCAGCAGATCCCGCCCAAGAAGCCTACCGAGGAGAAGCCTGTTGGGACTCAATCAAGATCGCAAGACATTCCATCCGATAAAGCTCAAGGAGCTGCTGAAGTTCAGACGCCAGCTTCACAGCACACTCTGACCAAGAAGTCCGAAGTGCCAGCCGTTATGCATACGCAAGCTGTTCAGCAATTCGCAAACGAGAAGCCCATCGAGACCCAATCGACATCGCCCATTGACCCATCTAATCATACTCCAGAAGCTGCCGAAGTCGAGCCACCAACTGTACAGCACACCTTGTCCGACCAGACCGAGGTGGCAGTAGTTTCGCAGACGCTGCCTGCTCAGCAAACCTTGATCGGCAAGGTTGAACACTCTGTAGATACACCAATGCAGGCCCCTCAAATCACGACAATCGCAAAGCCCGAAGCATTGGCTGTCGCTCAGACACAAGCCGTTCAGCCTGTGGAACCCGAGAAACATGAGGCGTTGGCTGCTGCCCAAACACAGCCCATCCAGGCCAAGGAACCCGAGAAACATGAACAGCTTGTGAGCACTCCGGCACAGCCAGACACACAGCACGCCTCTTCGTGAATATGGCGATGAATAGGAGGTTATCTTTTGAGTCAAGAATCCTGTAGACAGTAACCTAATACCTACCTATCCCGTTGAACCTGAGTATTCCGGAATGCCATCCTTCAAACATGATTGACTCTATCGATGCACAAAGATCCTTGATGACAAAAAAACTTGACGACAAGGCTGGTCTGATGAATTAATTACTGCTCGCTCCGACCTAGCGCACCGTAGTTGCTTGACCAAGGAACGTTGTCCAGGAATCTTTTCGTTTCAAGTCTTGCTCAAATTGTACAAAAATAATACATACAGAAATACATGTCAGACCATGAGAACATCACGATCATCTCTAGATGCGAGTCTTGACAGTGCCCTTCTCAAGCTCACCAATGATGCCACCACCACTCAACGTCCACTTCTCTGCTACAAGAGTGTCATTGACGGTTTGACGCAACATACCGCTCTTGGCATAGTACTCCATGATACTGCGGGCCTCTTCTCTGCTCAGGCCCTTGATTTGCCAAACATCAACGCCATTGAGCACATCGATTGTTCGCTGGTCAACCTTGACCCAAGGATCCCATTGAGGTGCCTGTTGACCCTTTGCCAGAGCAGCGTTTCTGGCTACTGCGTGCTCGAAACCGGGGATTGTGGGTTTGTTGCTGCCAGAGTCTGTGGCGAGCACCATACCGCCGTTGGGCAGTTTGGCTTTGCCATTGAGCAGACTGAAAAAGTGGTTCACGATGCTGAGATCGTGGGCGTGGATGGGAGTGACGTCTGGTGACATGTAGGCTGACTCTTTCATCACGTGCGCTACACCGTCCACGGTAAACACCACTGGAGGGCGCTGCATGCCTTCTCCTGTGCCAGACTTTGCAGTCAGCTCTTTCCAGAGCGCAGTGTAAATTTCTGGGGCGAGCTCGGGGTCGGTGGCGCCCATCATTGCGAAGCGATCGAGGGAGATGTTGGATTGGATGGGAATGGAGAATTTGTGGTCAAGGGAGAGGCGCAGTTTGGAGAGGACGGTGTGGTTTGCTTTTGCGATTTGGCTGAGGAGGGCAGCTGTGAAGTGGGGTTGGTTGTAGAGGCCTGCTTCCGACGAGGGTGCGTACGAGGAGTTGCCGAGGATGAGTTCTTTGGCTGTGTTTGAAAGCAGTCAGTATACTTGCTTGCACGTACTCTTTGTGCTTGGGTGCTGCTTGGTGTGATTGCTTACCTTCGGGAATGTGTACGACGATCCAGCCCTTGAGCAGAGCCATGGCCTTTGCCTGCAGAGCCAACACACTCTTTCCAGAGCCACGCTCTCCGTATATAACACGACGCACAGCCGTCTTGTTGGCCTCGACATCCTGCATCAACTTGGCAAGCTCGGCCGTCTCCTTGCGCACCAGCGTAGCCGGTCGTCTGAACAAGCTCCATCCTTGGGTAGCTTTGAAAGCCTCAGTCGCACGCAGCGCATCAATGACCTCGTTGCTCAAACCCATGACCTGACCCTCAAGCGCAGCATCATAGATATTGGCAGCAGAAAAGTTATCAAGACCCTGGACTTCGACGGCATTGGTATTGGACAGCACCACTCTTTTGCGCATGGCCTTGCGCTCGCCTTCGGCTGGCGGCTTGCCAGTCCTTCCTCCCTGCTGTTTTCCCTTGATCTTTCCTTGGGCCTTGTTGTTGAAGGAGGCGTTGGCGCCACGGCCGGGTTTGGCGACGGAGACGGTCTTCTTCTTGACGGCAGAGTTGGCTTCCAGGGCGGCGCTGGTCGAGAAGGCTGCGGTTGCTTGTAGGGTGGCTCGTAGTGAGGTTTGTTCTAGTGTGCCTACTACCGGCCTGGCCAGGCACCGCAGACAGATTGATCCAGACATGTTGCGGTCGCGACGAATGAATGTCTATACCATGCACACTTGCTCGCTGGTCTCCCATCGACTTTCAAAAGTCCGCCGCAACCGCCAAGCCAAACACCGGTGCATAACTACCTACTTTCACAATTTTATGCATATCTTGCCATATCTTGCAGCAATACAGAGCTCCGAGAAAGCAAATCACCAACGATCACATTATATCAAGCAGGCAAGTAGAGATGAGTTGTTTGAACTGTGTTTTTATTCTTGTCGTCGTCAAATTTTTTAAGAAAGGGGATATAACGTTTGTGCAATAAGAGAAACCTGACCGTCCTCCACTCCATGTCGCTTCTGAGTCATCAATGATGCGAAATTTACATGTTGACAGAGGTGCGGAAAGAATTTCCGGCGTAGATGGCGTTGTCACCGAGCTCCTCCTCGATACGGAGGATCTGGTTGAGCTTGGCAAGACGCTCAGATCTAGCGGGAGCACCAGTCTTGATCTGGCCGGCGCGGAGACCGACGACGATGTCAGCAATGGTGACATCCTCAGTCTCACCGGAACGGTGAGATACCATGACACCCCAGGTGGCGGCGAAGGCGTCCTTGGCAGCCTGGATGGCCTCGGTGATGGTGCCGATCTGGTTGACCTTGAGGAGGAGGGCGTTGCAAGCCTTGGTCTCGATGGCCTTCTTGATGAAGGAGGGGTTGGTGACGGTCAAGTCATCACCGACAATCTGCTTGTCGTAGACCTTGCCGAAGTAGGTCCAGGCCTCCCAGTCGTCCTCGGCGAAGGGGTCCTCGATCGAGACAATGGGGTACTTGGAGGCGAGCTCCTTGTACTGGTCGGCGAGCTGCTCGTAGGTGACCCACTTCTCGGGGTCGGACTCGGGGTTCTTGAAGTCGAGGTCGTACTTCTTGGCGTCAACCTTGTAGAACTCGGACGAGGCAACGTCCATGGCAATGTTCATCTTGCCAGAGTAGCCGGCCTTCTCGATGGCCTCGGTGATGAGCTGGAGAGCCTCCTCGGCGGTCTGAATGTCGGGGGCGACACCACCCTCGTCACCAACGTTACCAGCGGACTGGCCGTACTTCTTCTTGGCGAGGGTCTTCAGAGTCTGGTAGACCTCAGCACCCCAGCGCATGGCCTCGGTGAAGGTAGGGGCATCCCTGGAAGAAGGAGTCAGTCGATGCTGGCTAGGTAGTTGGTATTTTTGGAGCAGAACTTACGAAGGGACGATCATGAACTCCTGGAAAGCAAGACGGCCACCAGCGTGGGAGCCACCGTTGAGGACGTTCATGAAGGGAACGGGGAGGACGTAGGGCTTCTTGGTGCCGGCAAGGTCGGAGATGTGAGCGTAGAGGGGGACACGCTTCTCGGCAGCGGCGGCCTTAGCGACGGCCATGGAGACACCGAGGATGGCGTTGGCACCGAGCTTGGTCTTGTTGGTGGTACCATCAAGCTTGTTCATGAAGTTGTCGACGGCGCTCTGGTCCTTGACGTCAAGGTTCTCCTTGATGAGGGCGGGACCGAGGACATCGTTGACGTTGGCGACGGCCTTGAGGACACCCTTGCCGCCCCACTTGCTCTTGTCACCGTCACGGAGCTCGCAGGCCTCGTGGGAGCCAGTGGAAGCACCGGAGGGAACGATGGCGCGGTGGAGACCGGTCTCGGTGACTATATTGTCCCAAAAGTCAGCCAGGAGGCCTCAAAACAGGCGATTTGCGCTCGGGGGTACTCGCCTAGGTCAACCTCAACGGTTGGGTTTCCTCTGGAATCGTATACCTGACGGGCGTGGATCTTCTGGATAGGCATGGTGCTGGAGGAGGGAGTGTCAGTTGAAGCCTGGGATGAGATGGCGGGGATGTTATGAAGATCTCTAGGAGCAGACAATGCAGTAGCTCAAGAACGATGCTCAATGCTCAGTAGCGAGGTAGAACAGGGTCCTCGGCTATAGCAGGGTCAAGCAAGGTTGTCATGAGGGTGTTGTTCTCGGGCAGAAACGGAGAGCTCAGGCTCGCTGGTTCGCGATCCCCGAACATGCCCCGCAATTGACGACCTTGTCAAGCTCCTAGAGTTCCCGAAGAGATAGAGGATGGTAGTTCTTACATTTGTGAAGTGGTTTGTGGATGTAGAGAGAAGAGAGAGAGAATGTTGGTGGTGGCTAGCTGGAGATTTTGAGCAACCCCTCCTAGAGGTCCCCTCAACAAACTTGACCTGAAGCCTGCACAGGCCACATGATCGGACTTTCGACTCACTCGCCTGTCTTTCTTCACTCTTCCACACTGCTTCACTCGCCGTGATCGGGCCGAACGAGCTGTTGCTATGCTGGTTGCTTCACCTGTTTGTCACGATATCCGCGACATCAGTTCCTCTCTTTCTGCCCATAACACTGCTGTTCCAAAATACTCATCTGCTGAGCTCTATCGTCCACCGCAGAATTGCCTCATCGTTGGGACTGCCAGCCGCTTCTACTGCACAGCGCGCTGTCTTCTCTTTGCTTCTTTCTCTGACCGTATCAGTGTGCTTCGGCAGCGGAGATTGCTCACACCTTCGGCTGCTCGTACCCGTGCAGTAAACATCATCTGTCACTGGCGGCCGACTCCGTAGTACAGGGTCCAGTCATATCGTATCGCAAGTGAGTTTTCTGAGATATGTGACTCCTTCACCGAATGTTTTGTTCACAAACGCGAGCGTTCTGATGGCATTTCTCGCCGCCATCTTCGGATTGCAATTGATCGTCTTGATGGCCAGAATATGCACTAGTCCGCCTGGCACAGCATCATACCTCGTTACATGTGTTTTTGCGGTCAATAACTACTATTACTGCATGCTGACGCAACCAAGGAAATATTCAAGCGTTAACAACTTCAATGACTCACATTACAGACAACACGACAGTATACAGCGCGTGACCAGGGATCTTCGATACGAGCAAGACGATATTCATGTGACACCTTTGTCTATTGCTGGGACCTAGAAGTCATGCCAGAGGTGCGGTTTGCTGCCTCCGACAACGCGAAAATTACAAACGGAAAGAAAGAAAGAAAGAGTGAAGAGGTTTTAGTCAAACAGATTACGACTTCAACTAGATCTAAGAACGGATCACCGGTCTTCTAGCTTGAGAGACTACATCTAGTAGACCTGGCCAGGAGCATCACCCCAGCCGTTCCAGAGGTGAGGGTTGTACTTCTTGCCCCAAGAGCTGAAGGCAGGGTCGCGGCGCTCGAAAGCAGCGAGGTTCTCCTTCTCCTCCTCCTCGGTGATACCAGTCTCGGCGGGCTTGGCGGCTCCAGTGATAGAGGCAGTGCCGGTGGCGGCGGCCTCACGACGGTAGACCTGTCCGGGAGCATCGCCCCAGCCATTCCAGAGGTGAGGGTTGTACTTCTTGCCCCAGGAGGAGAAAGCAGGATCGGCCTCACGACGGTAAACTTGGCCGGGAGCATCACCCCAACCGTTCCAGAGATGAGGGTTGTACTTCTTGCCCCAGGAGCTGAAGGCAGGGTTGGCTTCACGGCGATAGACCTGTCCGGGAGCATCGCCCCAGCCGTTCCAGAGGTGAGGGTTGTACTTCTTGCCCCACGAGGAGAAGGCAGGTTCGGCGGCAGCCTCAGGCTGAGGCTGGGGAGCAGGGTTGGCCTCAGCGGCAGGGGAGGCCATGGCCATGGTGGCCAGTCCGGCAAGTGCGACGGTGGTGAACTTCATTACGAATATCGGTTTTGTGTAGGCAAGTATGAGGAATACTCGGGTGGTGAGTGGTTGATCAGAGGATGAAGACAAGGCCTCTTATATGTCTCTTGCTGATCAATTTAGTATTGCAAAAGTATGTCAATAAGACTCGACAAAGAAGCTTATATCAGCCATGCCAGTGGTGTGCTCTCCACAAGAGCAGATCTTGACCTCTTGCAACTCGATAAGCCGACAATAACGTCTCAAAGGGTGCCGCTCATGAAGACGCATTTGCAATACGACGAGGAAACCAGAAAGGCAACATTACTCGCGATCAACACGAGGACCAGACTCGGCAGTCCAGTGTTCACTCCACGAATTCTGTCCTGGTCGTGCATCTTGCTTTGTCTGCCATTGTGGTTGTCGTTCGAGAGTTGACATAAGCCACCAGCTGGCGTTGTCTTGGTAGGCCGAATCTTGACTTCAATAAGAACTATTTTCGAATTTGGTGCTCAATAACAAAATTCTCCAGATTCGATATTCATTGACCGAAGGTCAGCCTGCTTTCATCACAGAACGGATCTTCACGATTGCGCCATTCCAGATGTGAGTGTTCTCAAATGCAGCGCCTTGATGGTAGCACTAAGACATGTTCACGAACCGCCTCGGAATGGCTCATATCAATCTTGCCTTACACCAGCACGTCACAGCATATGAAAGAGCATAAAGTCGGAATGATCCTTTGAGCCTCTCTGTCCGGGGCGCAACAAGACTATCACTTGACTGTTATAGAAAAGCAAACAATGACCCGGCAGGAAAGGCACTCCACCTGAATCAATTTCAAAAATCTGATGATATCCACATGGCGCAAAGAGGGTAGCAGCTCAAGCCATGGATCAGCCCTCTAATCTCTCGGACTATTGCGAGGAAAATAAAAATACTCGTATGCTACCCCGAAAAACAGACAGATATGTCTGGCAAGACGAATGCCTTCTGCAGCGAATGGCATAGTCATCGCTGCTCCTTGTGCTTTTACTATAATGAGCAGATAGGAGATTGACATGATAGCTCTGGCGCCAGGAGCGACTGGCTGTGTTCTCGGCAACTCCATTGAGAATCATACCAATGAGGATGTTCACTCGCTTATGGGTGACTGACTTGTTTCTCTCGAATCACATGCAACTTGGTTTGCATATAAAGCCTACCATCCTTCCTTCACTCATGAGACATGTTCAGTCGCATGGGGTGTGGCTTCGTCGTGCCTTCCCAATTGACATCGAACAAAACGTCAACAAACCTGTTCGTCTGCTGGCGTTGCACCTTCCTGTCAATGGACTTACGCTAGTTGCACCTTCCCAATCGACTCGACTGCCAAACACAAAACTTCGAACTTCGAGTAAACACAGACCTGTCATGGATCTTGCAACTATAGCTTTTCGTCCTCCATCATCAATTCTTCGCTAAACATTACCCAAGCTATATTCACTTGAATTGCATCCAGACTCCGTACCTCAATCATCTGCGCGCTGGAGTGCATGTCAAGTTGTCAATCGCACATTGTCCATCGGCTTTCCATCGTAGCAGTCACTTTCCACCTTCGAAAGGCCATCGACAAGCGGCTCTTGTCAATACGGGATTTAACATTGCAAGTCGCATCGCCCTCGTTCGACTTTTCATCCCGAAAGTCAAGTCAAACGGCACAGCAAGCATGTCGATCACTCGCTTGGAAGCTATCTTTGGAGTTGCAGGACAGTTGATTGGTTCCGTTTTCTACTGGCTCACAATCGCAGTCATAGTCTACTGCTTTCGCCGACGAATTCCGGTCAACGATCCCGCCTTCATACCCTGCGTCGCCATCTTCGGTTTGATCAACTTCTTCCACGACTTGTATCTGATCGTCAACTACCCTTGGTCCATCCTTGGGGTGTTCTTGAGACTATACCTCGTACGCCTCATCGTCGACTTTCATGAGTCACGAATCGCTCAGGCGTCGATGGTCTCCATGATTGCTATTGCCTACTCCCTGAGAGCTCATTCAGAGGCTCGAAATAGTGGGCCGGCCCAAAACGCGAGTAGAGGAACTCCGTGAGTAAGCACAAGTATGTGACGAACCGCGAGAGGACTTGCATGAGCAGATCAGGGCAGCTAGAAGGGATGTCACGTTGGGCAAAGGTTCAAGCGGAAATGTAGAGTGACAGGGTACTGGGGCAGAGCCCGAGCTGCACCTAAGAGCTGCATAGGACCAATTTCACGTTCATTGAGTCATGGGCCTTGAACACGACATCCTCGAGGACTGCAAGGAGTATGAGAAGAATGCTGGTGTTACGATCGTTTGGATTTTCGAGTCCATTCCGTCAAGGAGCGGATGGTAGTCAAAGCTACACGAGGAAGTAGCTTGCTTCCAGGACACCTGACTGTGCAAATGTCGAATGGTAGATTCAAGCATACATAGAAGATGCTATCAACCATGGGATATTGCCTACACATTCTAGCATCTGATCATTGTATCTGGATGACCATGGTGGACCGTGCAAACACAAGATCCTAATCATATGTGCAAGCTCGGGACAGCAGATCAAATGAACGATCTAGGCGACTTGTCAGAGGAGAACCCTGGTGATTATGGTTTTACGGGGGTGTTATGGGAAGCCATTGTGCAAGGGCATGTTTACTAATGATCAAATGAAACGCACATCACTAGAAAATGAGCACCACGTCAATAAGAATATTAAAGAATTGAGACACACTTTGATTGGATCTGACAACTAGATGTACAGTTACAGAGCTCCAGGAGGGGCAGCAGCCATAGCATGCTGCACTAGATCAAACCCCCTTTGCCCCTCGAGTCAATCCTCATCCATACTGACATCAGCCTCCTGGTAGCTGACTTTAGCTTTGCTTGCTCTGCCACTCGATCTTGCTCCCGCACGAGGAGCAGGTCGCTTGGGTGCATTGATAGGCGCATCGTCTTCTGAGGAGTTCAACTCGAGCTCTGAGTCGTCGCTGGTGGGTGGTGTGACTTCGACTTTTTCTTCCTTCTCCTTCTTTACGTTTGGTGCGGGTGCTTTGCGCTTAGGTGCGGGTTTTGCTGCTGCTGCTGCTGCTGCTGCTGCTGGTGTAGGGGCTGTCGCAGCGGCTGCGGCTGTGGGAGGTGCGGTGACGCTGTGCATTGCATCTGACTTTGCTCGGGCGGCGGCTGCTCTTGCCTTGAGAGCTTCCTTGGCTTTCTTTGTCGCTGCAGTGGCTTCCTCGGCTGCTTCTTCATCGGACTCGTGCTGCTCCTTGACAGCAGCTTCAAGGGCGATGGCATCGGCAAGGGCTTTCTTCTTTTGTGCTGGGGTTGCCTTCTTTGCTGAGCCAGGTGTTGCCTTTGGCTTGACTTCGCGCTTCTTGGGTCGAAGGTAGTCTTCCATGCCAGGTGGCCAGTATACGCGGCCCTCGGGACCGCCCATGCCGACCTCCTCCTCAGGGATCAGGGCAGCGGTTTCACCGTCTACCACAGAACCTGCATCATCTTCCATGTCCTCATCTTCGTCCTTGACCTGCTTGCCCTTCTTCTTTGGCGTGGCCTTCTTCTTGTTTGACGCTTGCATGGCAGCCTTGTTGTCATCTTCTCTGACATGAGGGATGATTTCGTTGAAAGTGTCGTAACCAGGCAGCTTGAAGGTTCGCATCAACTCGAAGACGGCCTGCTCTTTGTCCTTGGCCTCGATCATGAGATCCATGTCGTCTGCGCAGGGTGGTAGAGTGGCCACACGTGGGTTGTGCTTTCTCCTCTGAGTTCCAGTGATAGCAGCAGGTGTAGGTTCGGAGTAATGCATCTTCTGCTTGATGTTCTTCCTATCCCAAGTCGCCTTGATACGGGGGTATAAATCGCAAATGTCTTTTGTTCCCTCACGGATCTGCTCCTTGTCAAAGATGATGTTGTGATGGTGATAGTCCAGGACCATGGGGATGTTGAGCTCTTCGCAAATGGGCAACAACTCGTGAACCGACCAACTGACATCGTCATTCTCGAGTACCAGTCTGTTCTTTACTCCTTGCGGAAGTGTCTTGTAGTTCTCGCGGAATCTGTCCAGAGTTGCAGCTCTGTCTCCAAACACACCTCCAAGATGCAGAATCATGACTGCGTCCCTGTTCATCTGCTCGGGCAGTTTCAGAAGGGAGAGCATCTCGTCGTGGAACTCCAAGTCTCGGAGAGCGTTATCGATGACCGATTTTCGGGGTGAGCCCAGTTGAGTGAACTGGCCAGGATGGGTGGTTACGCGGTGACCTAGCTCGGCGACGACCTTACCGACCTCGGCCAGTGTCTCGGCAGCGAAAGGCGTGAGTTTGTATCCATACTCCTCATGGGAAGCAAAAGGGAACATTTCGCTCGATAGACGCATGAACTTGATGCCATACTTGTCGTTCCACCGCAGCATCTTGATAAGATCTCTGGCATTGGCCAGACCGATCGCTTCAACATACTTTTGACCTCGCTCTATGCTGGCAGGTTGCTCGCGATCGGGACGATTCTTTGTTGGGTGTTCGGGCTCATTGGGGTCACGAAGAGGGTGTCGGTGTTCCAGAATTGATGCGATGCGGCAGGTTCGAGACGCGAAGACGGGCGGTGTGCTGTAGCGGAGATAGGTGTTCAAGCAAGCCTGCGGCTGTTAGCGATAGCTCGTATGCAGAGTATCCGGTGTAACGTACATAACCCAGTCTACCCTTCCAAGGCAGAGGGAGGTAATCACTGTTGACAGGAGGGGGACGCCTTGAAGCTTCGTTCACCTCTGCCTCATCTGCCTCCCCGAAATCTTCATCTTCCGGATCGTCCATGCCGTCGTTTGCAGCTTTCTTGACGGGTGTCTTCTTGACTGGCGTTGCCTCTACAGCTGCATCGACCTTCTCCTTCTTGACAGCAGCACCCTTCTTGGTATTTCTTTTCTTGGCTGGCGGCTCAGCATTAGGTACATCAGACAAAGGCGACTCTGATCCCTGCTCAGACTTGATGGGTCCAGGAGCCAAGCGCTTATCCACGTCGCTGTCTGGCGAAGCTCTGTATGCATTCGGCGCGTCAATGACCTCGGGATTCTCCTGAGGATTGGTTATCCCATTAGGCGGCGGAGAAGGAACTGCAGCAGGCATCGCAGCAGCATTTCTCTTTCTCTTGGCAGCTGCCATCGCACTTTGGTATCGCAAGACTGGTGATAGTTTGTACGGTGTTAGGAATGTGTTGTGCGTGTACGCAAGGGATCTCGCAGACGTTCTGAATATATTCCGAAGCATAAATCAATGGAGAGAGAGGAAAGGGTGAGGCTGAAAAAGCAGGCAGAATGGGAAACAGCAATACAGATGAGTTCAACCTATCTGCTACCTACTAACCTATGACGATGCTCTTTTCTCCCCAAAACGATGCAAGACATGTCTTGATCGACAATAAAGATCGGTGATGATGTCACAGATCTGGCGCTAGGAAGATAGATCGCGATATAGATCTGCCGAGTTGCTGACAGGATGACCCTGTTTTCCATAGAATACCTTCACATTTCATGAACTTCAGAGGATATCTTGTCAAAATCAATTGCTTAGAAGGCGACGGGTTTCCTGGAAGGACATACATGCATTGTACAGTGTTCTGGTTAGGTGTTTGGGAGTCGGTGTGTGTTGAGTTATCTCGAAGTGTGCGACGCTCTGATATCCCACGGGCCATGATCAAATACCGCGTGTTGCAAGGCGTCAAGCATGATCTATAATGTCGGAATTTACGTAACGGATATCTGAACTATCGTTGCATGTACTTCTTGAGACCTCGGAGTCTGTCCTTGGCCTTGTCAAGCACGTCGTCGTTCTTGCAAATAGCGAATCGCAACCAATCCTCGACAATGTGAGCATTGTCGTCCGTGAAGAACTCAGTGGGAGGAATGGCAGCGACACCAAGCTCCTTGATGATGAAGTATGAAAGCTTGAAATCGCGAGGACGGCTTGCGACGTGTTCAGGGAAAGGGTAGTCGGCAGGAAGCTTCACCTTGGACATGTTCACAAGCACGAAGTAGCCACCTTCAGGGTCCGAGTAAGGCAGGTCGAGCTCGTCAAAGATGGCGACAAAGCGATCAATCTTGGCTCTCATCTCAGCCTTGGTCTCGTCCCAGAAGCCATGCTTATCAGCCTCTTCGAAGCCGATAGCAGTAGCTTCTTGTAGCGGACTGACACTGCTGTAACAGATGCGAGTGTGGGCAGCGCTGACGGGCGTGATAAGGTGCTCAGGGCCGATCAACCATCCCACGCGCCAGCCGGTGCAATAGAAGTTCTTGCCTCCCGAGCCAACGGTGAGTGTGAGGTTGGCAATCTCGGGTGAGAGAGTAGCCATGCGGGTGAAAGGAGTGTAGTACAGACGATCGTAGACTTCATCACTGAGAATGATGATGTTGTGCTCAACACACAGGTCGCCGATAGCCTGCAGCTCTTCCTTTGTAAAGACCTTGCCGATTGGGTTGTGAGGAGTGTTGAGGACAATCATACGGGTGTTGTCGTTAATGGCGGCCTTTAGCTCGTCCATGTTAATTGACCAGTCTCCAGCAGAAGTGGTTTGAGTGGCACCCTTCGCCGGAGGATGGAGAGGCACGTAGACAACCTTGCCGCCAGACATCTGAATGTTGTGGATGTATTGATCGAAGAAGGGCTCGAAGACAATGACCTCGTCGCCAGGCTCGACGAAGCCCATGAAGGCTGAGAGCATACCCTCATTTGCGCCGGTCGTGATCGTGACCTCCTTTTCAGGATCGATAGTACGGCCGAAGAAGGGGGAGTAGGCATCGGCGAGGGCTTTCTTCAGACGAGGTCTTCCCTTGGTGGGCGAGTACTGATTACATTCGACTCTGTCTAGGGCACCTTTCGCAGCGTCGATCACGAATTGAGGAGGGTTGTAGCCGAAGAAGCCCTGTCTATGATGATGTTGTTAATCGTCGTCCAGTTATAGGGGTGTGAGTGGTTCCTTTGCTTACCCCATGTTCACAACATCCGAAACCTTCGAAGAGGCAGCGGCCTCGTTGACGATGGACCAGACATCTTGCTTCTGGCCGGCCACACGGGCTGCGGGCTTGAATGGATCTGTGCGCATGTTGGAAATGGATGACGAGAATCGGCTGACGAGATCTCTTGTAAGCAATGAAGAAGAGGCAGGCACGATCCGTGTGGAAGGAAGTGAACGAGACAGCAATCTCATAGTCATTGCAAGAGGCAGCTTGCTGTATATTATCTTACCCCACATTAGTTATAACCTGAGCGAGCACGACATCATTGCCCGATAGCGCACTCCGTAATAGGCGCGTCGTCTCGTTTATCTCCATGTCGTCTCGAGAACTTGACGCGTCTTCCAAGCGCGTCTTGTTTTATCAAAGTCATGTAGCCAATTTTTCAGACCACTGTCCATGTCATCCAGTCAGCTCGTCGATTGTCCTATCTGTAGCAAGCCCGTCAAGGAGCTGAATATCAATCGACATATCGATTCTGGTTGTGAGTCTTTCATCGACGACTCGCCTCCGACAACCCAGCAAAATGCACCACCCAAACCCACTCAAGTCGCCAACTTCTTTCAAACTCCGGCTGCCAAGCGCAGTCAAACAGTCCCTGCCTCTACACAGGCTGTGAATGGTGCTGCGACTTCAAAGCCAACTGAAACCCCGAGCGCGACTCCAAAAAGACCTCTAGAAGACCTCAAAGACGAAGACAACCCTCAGCCCTTACCCAAGAGATCCAAGAATGTCAATCTGGAAAAGGCTGCCCCTTTGGCCGAGAGAATGCGACCGCAATCTTTAGACGATGTCCAAGGTCAAGAACTCGTAGGACCAAAAGGTGTCTTGCGTTCCTTGATTGAGACTGATCGCGTGCCTTCCATGGTGCTATGGGGCGGACCAGGAACTGGCAAGACAACAATTGCTCGATTGATAGCCAAGACTGCAGGGAACCGCTTTGTCGAGATCAACAGTACTTCTTCTGGTGTTGGTGAGTGCAAGAAGCTATTTGCAGAAGCTCGTAATGAGCTTTCTCTCACTGGTCGAAGAACCATCATCTTCTGCGATGAGATTCATCGTTTCAGCAAAAGTCAGCAGGATGTATTCTTGGCCCCTGTAGAGAGCGGCGTCATCACCTTGATCGGGGCAACTACTGAGAATCCGAGTTTCAAGGTCATAAATGCTCTTCTGTCAAGATGCCGTACCTTCACCCTTGCCAAACTAGATGACGAGCACATCACAAGCATTCTGAAACGTGCTCTGACTCTTGAACCCCCTAAAACACAGCATGGAGCAGACTTGTTGGAATCAGACGACCACGCACTGCTGCGTTATCTTGCTAGCTTCGCAGACGGGGATGCGCGAACAGCACTAAACCTCCTTTCTCTTGCTTTGGACCTGTCAACCGATCCGGAAACCACCATCGAGACTGTCAAAGAAAACTTGACACGAACTCTGGTATACGATCGTCAAGGAGACCAGCATTATGACACCATCAGCGCCTTCCACAAGAGCGTTAGAGGCAGTAATCCAGACGCAGCTCTCTACTATCTTGCCAGGATGTTGCAGTCTGGTGAGGATCCGGTCTACATAGCGAGGCGCATGGTAGTCATGGCTAGTGAGGACATTGGCCTCGCAGACAACTCATTACTATCACTGGCGACGGCGGCCTACACTGCGGCTAAGGAGATTGGTATGCCAGAGTGTCGCATATGTCTTGCCCACGCAGCAGTCGCTCTTGCTGAAGCCCCAAAGTCTACGCGCTCCTATCGAGGTCTCAATGCTGCATATGCTGCCTTGTCGGAACCTGGAATTGCGGGACTGCCTATACCAGTTCATCTTCGTAACGCTCCTACGAGATTGATGAAGGAACTAGGTTATGGCAAGGAATACAAATACAATCCGGACTACAAGAACGGAAGGGTCCAGCAAGAATACTTTCCCGACAAGCTGCAAGGTAAAGTCTTTCTCACAGAAAATCACCTCGGCGATAAAGTCGACCCCGACCTTCCTTCAGAAGAGGTGGAGGAGCGGAGTCCAGTCGCAGATGATGAAGAACCTGAGGAATGGCCAGCTGTCGAGGATGATGCCGACAATGACAACGATTACAACGATGATGCAGGCGAAGAAGATGACAATGGCGAGGAGCGCATACTCAACCCTGATGGAGGATGACAATGAGGGCTTGGGACTACCAATCCCGAGCATCCTCTCAACTCTCTCAGTATGTCCAAGCGAGGATTCTGATAGAATTCCAATCATACCCATATGTACAGAATACAAGCGTTACACATTCGACCATCGCTCAGACCTGTGTTATCAGTAGGAGCTTAAACACAATACTACTTGTCTTCAAGTGAAACTGCTTCAAAAGCCAAGATGCAGCTCTGAGTATTACCACTCTCCTTGCTGTTATGTCATTGCTGGGTTCCCTTACAGACACATGCCCTGGTTTGAGACCTGGTGCAATAAGAGTGACACTACAGGATTACACATTCATCGCACACGGCGTCCGTGTACGGGCCGTTTGCATGCAAAGCGCACCTGATGAGTTGAGCGAAGTGGAGCCGTAGATACGATAGCCACACAGAATGGTCAAGTGACATATAAATCGCCATCGTGGATGTTGATCGAGGAGGAGGTGCACTGATAGAGGCGCTTCCTTCGTCTTGATGCCAAGCTGAAGCCAATGCAAGCCAATCATTGAGGCACGCCCTCGCTGCGCACGTTGATGTCAATCAGACCAACTGATACAAGTCATTGATGCTATACACACTTGTAGAGTCTGATGTTCACGTGAGGAGATACCAAAACCGATAAGAACAAGAAGCACGCCACCGGCATACTGGAGGGTGGACGAGACAAGGATACCGACATCGAGCTCGGCCTTCTTCTTCCCGCATCCGCTGTGCCACTTCCGTCGACATCACCATCGCACAACGAATATTCGGCCGCGCGACTCGAGAAGCTCGCGCGCATTCTCGCCATGAAGTTCTCACATAGCATCCAGTTCAATGCTGTACCCGAGTGGAGCAACCAATACATTTCGTACAGCAACCTTAAGAAATTGTGCGTCGCGTCCTCGAGGCCCGCGTTTCCTGCCTACTGACGTATCGCAGAATCTACGCTCTCGAGAAAAGGCTTCACCAAGCCAATGCCATCCCCGAAGATGTCGAGTCATCACCACTCCTGAACGGCGACTCTGAAGACCCGGACAAAGTCTTCTCAAAAGCCCTGGATGTCGACCTCGAGAAGATCTGTTGTTTCTACCAATTGAAAGAGTTGGAAATATACGGAGAGGTCGAATCGCTGCTCCAGGACGAGCTCGCTTTCGAGGAAGAGACAAGAGAGCAGGATGGAGAACACGAAGCAGGACCCGCTGCGCGGAATGGTACTCTTGCGAAAGCGAGGAAGGCTAGCATCTTCAAGGGCTTCAGCATCGGTCGCCCTCGACGTAGCACTCTGAGCCACCACCAGGAGGAGGGCGACAGCGATGATGAACGCACTGGTCTGACCAAGTCAAATTCTCGTGACGGCAACCCATACGACATGTCTGCAAGCTCCAACATAGACACCTCATCACGCCGTCGCCCAAGCAGCTCCCACGACTTTGACGACCAGGCCCTTGACGTGCTGTACAACGAAGGAGTCACTCTCAAGAAGCGCACAATCAGCATCTATGTCACTCTGTGCGAGCTGCGTTCTTTCATTCAACTCAACAAGACTGGTTTCGGAAAAGTATTGAAAAAGTACGACAAAACTCTGGACCGCAAGCTCAAAAGCTCTTACCTCAAGGCAAACGTGGATACCGCCTACCCCTTCCAGCCCGAAACTGTGGATCGCTTGAATGCCAACATTGAGAAAATCGAGACGGCATATGCAGACCTGGTGACCAAGAGCGATGTCGAGCTGGCTCGCCGTGAGCTGCGTCTCCATTTGCGTGAACACGTTGTCTGGGAGCGCAATACCGTTTGGCGCGAGATGATTGGTATCGAGCGCAAAGCTCAAGCTGCCAACATGGGTCTCGGTCAAACCATGTTGGGCGGTATCGAGAATCGTGGCAAGGCCCGCTTACAGGGCGACGAAGAGGAAGAGGCTACAAAGGAGGTCGTTACACCTCTCGGCAAGTACAGGTGCCCGCGCTTCCTCTTGTCAAGCACCTTTTACACCTTGGTGGCTGTGATAGCCGTTTTCTTTGTTCTACTGTTTGCTCCGATCATGGAGTCTCCAGTTGAGCAGAACTGTTTGGCGCTCGTTGTCCTCGTCAGTCTGCTGTGGGCTACCGAGGCCATTCCATTGTTTGTGACATCTCTGCTTGTCCCCTTCCTTGTTGTGGTCTTGCGTGTTGTCAGATCCGAAGCTGAGCCTCACCGCCGTCTGGAATCCAAGGCAGCAGCCACGTACATCTTTGGCGCTATGTGGTCTCCAGTCATCATGCTCTTGCTTGGAGGCTTCACTATCGCTGCTGCACTGAGTAAGCACAACATTGCAAAGATGATGGCTACATTTGTGCTCAGCAAGGCCGGCACAAAGCCTCATAACGTACTAATCACCAGTATGTTCGTTGCCATGTTCGCAAGTATGTGGATCAGCAATGTTGCAGCTCCTGTTCTCTGCTTTTCGATCATTCAGGTACGTGTTCGTCTCGGATCATATTGTGTCAGAAGCTAATTGTCTCGTAGCCTATCCTCCGAAATCTGCCTGCTGACTCGGACATGACCAAGGCCCTGCTCTTGGGTATTGCTCTGTCCTCCAATATGGGAGGTGCGGCCTCACCAATCGCCTCGCCTCAGAACTTGATCGCCTTGCAGAACATGACTCCGGCTCCTGGGTGGGGAGTTTGGTTCTTCATCGCGCTTCCGGTCTGTATCATCTCTATCCTCATGATCTGGGTTCTGCTCCTGGTAACCTTCCGTCCTGGTCGTAACACAACTATTGTGCCCATTCGTCCCATGAAGGACAAGTTTACTCCTACCCAGTGGTTCATCAGCTTCATCACCCTTCTCACCATCATCCTCTGGTGCTTCAGTCATCAGCTCGAGTTCATTTTCGGTGATATGGGCGTTATTGCCATTCTGCCCATGGTCGTCTTCTTCGGTCTAGGCATCCTCAACAAGGAGGACTTCAACAACTTCCTCTGGACCATCATTATCCTGGCTGCTGGAGGACTTGCACTTGGAAAGGCCGTCAACTCGTCTGGCCTTTTGCGCACTATTGCAGTGTCCATCACCAGCCGCGTTGAAGGTCTAGGACTCTACAGTGTGCTGGTCGTGTTTGCTGCACTGATCGGTGTGGTGGCGACCTTCATTTCTCACACAGTCGCTGCTCTGATCGTATTGCCCTTGGTTCAGCAAGTTGGCGAGGGAATGAGCGATCCTCACCCCAATCTCCTTGTCATGGGCAGTGTGCTCATGGCCTCAGCCGCCATGGGACTTCCTACTTCTGGCTTCCCTAACATGAGTAAGTTTTTGTGTTGTCCATGGATCTCGTGTCACAGAAGCTAACATGCGACACTACAGCTGCTATCATGATGGAAGAACCAAACACTGGCAGACGTTACCTCCAGGTAAAGCATTTCATCACCCGTGGTGTACCTGCCTCGATAATGGCCTACGTCGTCATCATCACTGTTGGTTACGGTCTGATGCTGGCTGCTGGGTTCTAAGCAGTCTCGGAAATAAGCGTTGGTACCATCTGAGATTCTGCACACGGCGTTTGACCTCTCTGATCAATATTGTACATTTTGCGTCGATCAGGTTTGCCTTTTATACATCGCGAGGGGAGTGATTTTTTGTGTCTAGATGAATTTTGACACACGAGCACATCGGTAATATAAGCGATACTCAAGAGTCGATTTGAGTCGTCTCGCCTAATCAGGATGCATACATGTGACAGCGATTGCAATCTCATGTGAGAGTGGTGATGGACTCGATGGCTGGTGCCCCTTGCAAGCCACACCAAGATCCACAGATCCGATCTTGGTCCATGCAGCATGACGCAGCGCGGGGCATCCGGTTGCTACCTGGTGTCGAAACACCACACCAAGACCCCGGTGGATCGAATGCAAGTTTGGAGCAGGTTTTGATCGAGTTGCAGCGTTCCTTCGGTTTTCTGGTTGAACGTTATCACTCCGAGGCGAGCCGCTGCTCTCTTTCTCTGTTTGTCTTCCCCTCCTTCCTAACTGCATACCTTCTCCACCCTGATTTTCGTACATTGAGGCTTCGGATCAAACTCCTCCGCGATTCAACTAACTAAGGTCGTGTGCGCGCAATACAAGCACCGTACCAATCACACTAATACGCCAGGATGGGACTCATCGGAAAGACATCGCACGTGGATCCCGCGGAGCAGACTCGCGACTCGGAAGATGCTGAGCACAAGGGCGCCGCCGAGCACATCAAGCATCCTTTCGCCGACCTGAGGCAGAAGTTGAAGGAATCGTCCCTCTACGACCTCAAGGTCAAGGCCGTCCACGCGAAACACAAGATCGGCAAGTGGCAGAACCTGGTCAACCCCAACCACCGTCACGACGAAGAACACGAAAAGGCGACCGACGAGAAGAGAAACAGAATCGCCGAAGGCCATCGTTTCCAGAGTTTCGCGCCCGAGCGAGACGGAAACAAGATCAAGTGGTACATTGATGGCCGTGACTACTTCCACGCCGTCTCGGTCGCACTCGAAAGAGCAAAGGAAACAATCTACATCGAGGACTGGTGGCTGTCGCCCGAACTCTTCTTGCGCAGACCTCCCTTCACCACCCAAGACTGGCGTCTGGACCATGTCCTGAAGCGTGCGGCCGAACGCGGTGTCCAGATCTACATCATTGTATACAAGGAGGTGAACCAAGCTCTTACCTGTAACTCGGCACATACCAAGCGTGCTCTCCGTGCTCTTTGTCCCGAGGGCACTCCTGGCCATGGCAACATTCATCTGTATGTCCGAAACCTGTCCTGCGGCTGTCACCACAGCTGTTGAAAAGAACCAATGGCTCATCACTGACCTCGTGCAGTATGCGTCACCCGGATCATAATGTCTTTGAGAACGCAGGAGATATGACCTTCTAGTAAGTAACTCGAGCATACTCACTACGGTCCATACTGACGCATTCTTAGCTGGGCGCATCACGAGAAGTTTATCGTCATCGACTTCGACCTGGCCTTTATCGGAGGTCTGGATCTTTGCTTTGGTCGTTGGGATCAGATGCAACACCCATTGGCCGATGCTCACCCCGCCGGTGTCGAGAACGAGGTCTTCCCTGGACAGGATTTCAACAACAATCGCATCATGGATTTCCAGGACGTCAAGGATTGGAAGAGTAACGAGTTGAGCAAGGCTGATTACGGTCGCATGCCATGGCACGATGTGGCTATGGGTGTCATCGGACCTTGTGTCTACGACATCGCCGAGCACTTCCAATTGCGTTGGAACTTTGTCAAGCGTGACAAGTACAAGCGTGACGAGCGTTTCGATTGGCTTACTCTCGAGGGCCGTGAAGGTGAAGACGAGGATCTGATTGCAGTCCAAAGGCCTAAGCATCCTGTTGGAGAGTACATTCACCACCCCATCTCACCCATGAATGTCAAGACTGGTAGACCGGACCCGAGCAACGTCCAAGGTACCGTCCATGCGCAGCTCGTGCGAAGCAGCGCCGATTGGTCGAGCGGTATCTTGACCGAGCACAGTATCCAAAACGCATACTGTGAGATCATCAGGAACGCTCAGCACCTTGTTTACATCGAGAATCAGTTCTTCATCACCTCGACTGGACAAGAGCAATCACCGATTCACAATCAGATTGGTAGAGCCATCGTTGATGCTTGTGTCAGAGCAGGTAAGGAAGGCCGCAAGTTCAGAGTCATCATTGTCATTCCCGCCATTCCCGGGTTCGCTGGTGACTTGAGAGACAATGCTGCTGCTGGAACTAGGTAAGTCGAATTGTTATACCATGTTTAAACATGAAGTTGTGCTGACACACCTCCAGAGCAATTATGGACTATCAATACAAGTCTATCAACAGGGGTGAACACTCCATCTTTGGCCAAATCAGGAAAGAAGGCATCGACCCTGAGAATCATGTCTTCGTCTTCAACCTTCGTTCCTACGATCGTCTCAACAAGACGCCGGCGATGAAGAAGATGGAAGAGGAATCTGGTGTCACTTACCAAGAGGTGCAACGTGCTCAGGCTGAAGAAATCATGTCTTCGGGTGTGCATGGTGGTGCCGAGTCATCTTCGTCAGATGAGGGCGAGTCTGAGGACGACGAGAAGGAACACTTCTCGAGCCGCAAGAAGAAGTTCGAGGCCCGTAGAGCGGCCGCTGGACTCAAGAATGATCAAGTCATCAGTGAGGACAGTGTGGCTAAGAACGCTATGTTGGGCGAGAAGAAAGTCAGCGAGGAGCAGTGGGATGAGAATGACTACGAACAGGAGAAGGAGAATTGGGTCCAGGAAGAGCTCTATGTCCATGGAAAGGTGATTTTGACCCTATTCCCACACGAAGGACATACACGCTAACTTCTTTCAGACATGTATCGTGGATGACAGGATTGCTATCTGTGGAAGCAGTAACATCAACGATCGTTCTCAACTAGGAAACCACGATTCGGAACTCACCATCATCATGGAGGACACCAATGCACTTCCTTCGATCATGGACGGTCGTGAATACCAAGCTGGACATCACGCAGCAACTCTTCGTCGCATGCTCTGGCGCGAACACTTGGGCTTGTTGCCAGCTCAACCCCTGGACGCGAGCGAGGACCCCAACGCTCAACCTCCGGATGTCTGTCCCAACCACTGGCACGAGGGAGATGAGTGGGATAAACTTGTGACAGATCCTCTTTCCGATGATGTCTGGAACCTGTGGACTCAACAAGCGACAACCAACACCGATGTCTTCCGTCACCTGTTCCATGCGGATCCCGATGACAACATCCGCACATTCGACGATTACCAGAACTTCCTTCCTAGAAACGACACGTAAGTCAAATCCCACAGTGTACATGCCTTGAGTCGTTTTGCCAGTGGGTGCATGCTGTCCCGAACAACCGACCAGAGCGCTGTTCACACCAACATGCACTGGAAGGCGTTTCGCAGATCTGCTCCTACTGGCGATCGATTCTGTCATGCACGATTGCAGAAACAACGCTAATGACATCTCGTATACAGAAAGCAAGGTCATCTTTACAACAAGTTCATGCCCGATGATGAAGTAAAACGCGCCCTCGACAAGATCAGAGTGAGTTGAAATCGCAACCCCGCCCACTGGACCGAATGCATACTAATTCCGATCAGGGACATCTTGTCTGGATGCCGCTACACTTCCTAGAGAATGCAGAGATGGCCGAGAAGGGTCTCGCAGTCAACTACTACACCGAGAGTATCTACACTTAGACATTCGAAATGAGGTTTGACAAGATTGGAATGATGACGCTGGCTTGAAAGATTTTAGGTGTTTTCGTGTGGGATAACAACCTTCATGGTGGATAGGGTCATGTTACATATTACTGATTTGGTATAATTACATTTTTCATGATTACGCTTTTTGTTCCTCCAAGCACTCTGGATATTCTTCCAAATGTGTCAGAGTCTGTATATTGCTGGGGAAAAGAAAGGCTACACGAATAAAAGTGCGGCTCCAAAGAGCGACCCCTCGGACTCGACCATCGAGGTGCTTTTCCCCGGACTTCGCGGATTTAAACCAATCTGCCAGGCGGTCTAGCACAAATAATGGGCGAATGAATCCAGTTTCTCAACTCTATTGTGATTTCCCAGAAACACAACCAATCTACGACACATTCACCAGATGCAGCGGTCTTACAGATGCTATTGCTCTGTACGAGCTCTAGAGACCTTTGTCAGAGATGTCGCAGGTCTTGACATCCGCCAAAGACGCAACAACGTCAGCTTCAGAAACTTGAGCACACGATCAGCAGCGCTGCAGATGCGCCACTCGTCGCCGCTGTCTCGTCCTTCGCAAGCACATGGTATCGCTAGCTCTGTCGACGATGCTTTTGTGCCGTTTGAGACCTCGACGAGCACGATTACCACACATGACAACACATCCAAGCCTTCGCCCTCGACGCACTCGAACGATATCCTAGAATCACCCGCACCTTTCGATCCAAACGAAGAGCCAATAAGTGCAGAAGATTTTGAGCCAGAGATAGTCATTCACGAAGATCAAGTCCACACCATACCCGACCCGATAGTAAGAGAAGCACGGATACAGCAATTAGATCTCAGAGACAGGGACAATGCGATCGATGCCATATTCTTCCCGGACTTGCTGGCAAAGCCGAAGAAGATCAAGGCTGGTGAGATAGGGTCGTTGAGTCAAAGGCTCAATATCTTCTCTGCGCAGACGCCCATGCAGCAGCAATATCCTGGTAAAAATGCAAGAAAGAAGGCGAGAAGAGCTGCTCAGAATGGTGAGGCGCCGGTGGCTCTGCAGGAAGAAGCGGCGGAGGATGTTAAGAATACACCAAACCGGGTCCGGCAATCAAAGAGAGCAGCACAAGCTAGCGAAGCAGACATGACCGTCTCAGAAGAAACGACTGGAGACCTGGAGACCGCAACAACATCCTCAGCAAAGGCTGCCTCAAAAGCAAGAGCAAAAGCAGACAGAAAAGCAAAGAGAGCAGCACTAGCCTTCGAGGTCCAAACAGCGATTCTCGAACAAGCCGCTCGGGACCAAGAAACCGCCGACGTCGCCTCCTTGATCGCATCGGCAACGGGACCCAAACCCATCTCAAAAGCAAAAGCTGACAAAATCGCCCTTGCAATCAAAACCAGAAAAGCAGAAGAAAAAGCCGCGAAGAAAGCCGCAGCTGAGAAGCTGGTTCAAGAGCAGCAAGCAGCTAAACAAGCACAAAAAGAGCGCAATCGCAATCTAGATAACTGGAAGGTGCAAAAAGCAGCCTTGGAAGACAAATTCGGAGAGCAGAATTGGAATCCTAGAAAGAGAATCTCCCCGGATGCATTGGCTGGTATCAGAGCTCTACACGCCAAATCACCAGAAACATTCAGCACAGCCGTCTTGGCCGAGCATTTCAAAATCACTCCAGAAGCCGTACGACGAATCCTGAAGAGTAAATGGCAGCCCAGCGAGGAGGAGGCCGAGGAAAGAAGAGAAAGATGGGAGAAGAGAGGCGAAAAGAAATGGACAGAGATGGCCGAGCAGGGTCTCAAGCCGCCAAAGAAGTGGAGAGATAGAGGTGTAGGCAAGGCTGGTCCAGGAGAAGTGCCCGTGTGGAAACAACCTGGAAGGGTTGGCGAGCGCTGGATCGAGAGCACGGATGCTGATAGGTTCATCATGGCTGGTGAGCAGATGGCCGACGAAGAGTACGAGGAGTATTCCGAGGAGGAGAGCATCGCATCCAGAATCCTGTAGATCGGGGTTGGCTATAGACAGTCATGCTGCTTTGTATCAAGTCAGCTCGCAACGAGAATTCAATGCATGAACTCACCACTCTGCAATCTTAGGCTTCAACAATCTACCAAACCACATCATCAAGCGCAAGTCATCATATTTTGACCAGGCAACCCGCTTCTTCACGCAACCCAACTCGACAGCGCAAAAGCAGACTTGAATGAGCATGACGGCTTCAACAGAGGGATGCTTGTGCGGTAGATTTGGGTCTCACGATCCCCTTGAGGAAAGCAGAGTTAAGCGTGTCGCGTGGCGGCACCGTCGCTGTTAGATGCGCTGTGGGCTCGATGATGGTGGCTTGAAGAATAGTAGACGAAAAGAAAAGGTTGGGTGCAGAAGTTTGTCTTTGTTTAGCCTGTTTTGAGGGAATGAGCGGTTTCATGCTGGGGTTTGTATTTCTGAGAAGGAGCAACTACATCCCCTCATAGTCTCTCATCCGCACTTCCATTTTCGAAAGATCTGGTTACACGCCAACGACAGTTACAATAAAAGCATTCATATTGCACTTCTAACCGACAACTGACCCATGTCCTGCAGTCCCACCACTTCGCGAGCTACCCGGTCTCTCGCTTCTAACCCTCCTCTCCCTCCTGAAGCATCCAAACTGTCCTTTAGTGCCCTCCCTCAATCTCTTCAAGATCGCCCTCATTTCAGGTAACTCGGCTTGCAGTCTAGTTCTTGCATCTGCATCAGTCCTCTCGTCGAGCACCAAGTATATCCTCGATTGTATATCGGAGGCCTTTTCAGTAGTGTAATTGGACAACGTCTGAGCAAGAAGTTCGACATCAAGGGTTGCTTGCATCAGAGCTGCGAGGGAATATGTACGGCGCTCTGAGAAGGCCGCTAGTAGGGATTCACTGGCAGATTCGAGGAAGTGCGATAGAAGGGGTGAAGTCAGTGTGCTTGCTGTTGTCGAGACTTCAGTGTGTACCAATACTAATGCGAGAAGTACATCATAGATATAGGGTCGAGCGTTTGTGGGTCGCGAAGAGGTCTTGGGTAGCCAGTCCGGAGAGGAGATGCCAGCTGTGATGATCTCGCGAAGTTTTGTTGTGGTAGGCTTGACGTAACCTAGGAATAGACGATCGTCGATTTGCTTGAGTACATCGCGGATCTGCTTAGACTCGTCCGTAAACTTGATCGAAAAGGAGGATTCGAATTGTGAGATTAATTGAGGCACCACTTCACGACGCAGGTGGTTCAAATTGCTGAGTGTGAGCAGCAGGCGGACGTTCTGTATCGATGTTAGAGCTTTGATAATTCCCGATTATTTTTAATGACTTACTTTGTCTGTCGCTCGTGTGTTTACGATGTTGCTGTCGTATTTCGAACCTCCTTGCATTATCGGTACCGTCAGACCGTCTGGATCATCAATTCCGGATTCGTCGAGCTTCTTGTTCTTCTCTGCATTCTCCACGGCGCCGCTGAGTGTTTTGTATATACTTGTGATAAACTGATGCCTGACCATCTGCAGAAGCTTGGTAGGCGGAGGTCCAACAACGTCTTCGTAGCCAGGGCGCGACATGGCGCCAGAGATGTATAGAATCTTCTGCATATCGCCAAGTATCGTCTCTTCGAAAGCACTGAAGCGGAAAGGCATGTTGGTAAGATCACGACGATCGGTATGCCGCGTCCAATCTTCAAGATATCTGGTCTTGTCGGAGTCGACGTTCCAAGCGGCACAAACAGCCTGGATGCACCGTTCGCGTACGCCACTGACCATGGTCTTGAGTTGTTCTGCCATGCGGTAGTTGTCTCTGACAAGGGAAAGACTAGCGACCTCGCCTGCTGACGAGCCAACGAGGAGCAGAACATTACTGAGATAATGAACACCACTCAGGACGTTCGCATAAGGTGCCCAGAAGGCAAACTTCTCCCAAGGTTCACCCCTCTTAGGTGAGGGCTCTGGGATATTGTTCACGTCGAAAGAAAACATGCGCTGGTCGTTAGCCAAACTAGCTGAGGGAGTGTCCGGCGTTGCGGGAACAGGTGAGAACAGAGATGAGATGTCTTCAACTGGCGAGTCCACAAAGAAGGAGAAGATATTCTCGCGCATGCTGTTGAGCAGATCTGCAGCCGATTGACGGAGACGGTTTATCTCATCTTCTCTGAGATCAAGATGTTGGCGACCCTCTGAAGAAAAGACACTGGTAGGCAGGTTCCTCTGGGCTTTGTGAGAGATAAATGACTCTGCGGTCTCCCAAAATTCGACAATCTCCCCCAGAAGACCGCCTTGTACCGATAGCAAGCTGTTGAGCGCACTCTGAATCTTCTCCCAGAAGTCAATGATCTTAGCAGCGTCCATGGCGTTGGAAGCGTTGTTTGAACTTCGGTCCTGTACGAGGTTGGCCACAGCAGATTGGAGATGCAGCTTCGAGGTCTGGAGGCTGGGTGGCTCTGCCGAAGCCAGACGCCGCCTTGAAACTTCAATCTCTATACGCATACGGTCGAAGGAACGAGTAAGCTTTTCTTTGAGGTTATTGTAACGACTGAACAACCAGAATGTGATGGGATTGTCGTCCATGTCGATTTGCAAGAGTGTAGCGATCAAAGTCATTGTTGTATCAGGTTGAGCAGCAGTAGATGGCGTAGAGCGACGGATTCTAGCAGCAGAAAGCTGTTTACGGGACTCGCGTTTGAAGGCACCGATTTGAGATTGAGCATCCGACCAAACCTTTGCAGCGACCAAAATCTGATGAACGTCTGAATCGGATAATTCTTGATTAGATTCGGCTTTCCGAGTGGCATCATTGGCGATCTTTTTAGCACGGTTGTACTCGGACACAAGAGAGTCATAGTCCTTCTTACGGATGGCATCTTGTAGAGCCTGGCCGATGCCAAAAACGTCACGATGTTGTTCGAGGTAGGTCAGAACAGACTTGAGATCTTCTTCTTTTTCACGTCCACTCAGAGCAGGGCCCCAGACTTCTTCAGCTTTGGCGCCCAGCTCAATCAGGGGAGCTTTGATACCGAGAACACCATATTCACTCTCTTTTGTCAGGGCATTCTTCTTCTTGTCTGGCAGCTTGGTGATAGCGGGAGGTGAAAGGGCACCGCTAGGAGTACGGAAATGCGAGATGCCACCGCGACTGGTGTGCCTCGAATGTCTTCGCTGATGACCAGGAGAGACGGGCATGGACTGCTGGCCTTGTGTGCGCATCTCGGTGTATACATTGTCGATGGTAGCCTTGGCCTTGACGAAGCGTTCGAAGTTGGACTCGACCAGCAGTTTAAGAGAGGCCGACTTTTGCTCGATTGAACTAGACAAGAAGTGGAGACCTTTGAGAAGCGAGTCGGTCGAGGCATCGTGGTGGACTTGGGACAGGAATAAGTTGGGCGAGAAGGTGGTCGAGGACAGCATGAAGTGGTTGCGCAAGCGCAAGTTCTCCTCGACAGGCAGGCCACGACGGCGCAGTTCGTGGACGACACTCGGGACAATGCCCAGGGGATCGGGTTCATCCTTCTGGACAGTATTGTCGGCTCTCTTTGCACCAGCAGAGCGGGAGCGATCCAGGGCAGCGAACTTGGACTCCCTGGGGTTCGTTCGTGTCGCGGGATTGTCGTCGGGACTGTCATAGTCGTCGTCGTCGTCGTCCCGGTCAGGCCATTCCGAAGGATGTAGCGAGTCGAGCTTGTAATGGTTCAACAACTCGCGCTCGACTTCGGCAGACATTGTTGTTGTTCCGAGTGGAAGGCGCGACCTCGAAGTCAATCGATGTTAGCTAGCATGACCTCCGTACTGGCCGTAATCGCGGGGATGAATGGCTTATGCAGACGAGTGTGGGGATTGTGCACAGCTGCTGCGGCGGCAGGTGGTTGCTGGTCGCGGCGGCCCGAGTTTGGCCGCGATTTCGACTTTGCTCTACAGTACGGACACTCTCTACCGCTATCCTCCACTGCTACCCTTTGCAGCACACCCTCTCCCGTCGCCCTCTCTCGCCCTCCTACCCACACCCTTCAACATGCTTGGACCCCGATCATTGGTCGCACCTGCCCGCCAGGGTCTGCGTCAGGCCAGACAGCAGCAGTTCACCAGAGTCTCGTTTGCTCGCTCCTACGCCGTCGCTTCCAGCGATAGAGTCGCAAAGTTCAAGGGTACCAAGGGCAACGACGGCAAGTACGCCGTCTCGCTGATCGAGGGTGACGGCATCGGTCCCGAGATCTCCCAGTCGGTCAAGGACATTTTCGAGGCCGCCAACGTCCCCATCAAGTGGGAGCCCGTCGATGTCACCCCCCGCCTGAACGAGGACGGCAAGACCGTCATCCCCGACGAGACCATCGAGTCCATCTCGCGCAACTACGTCGCCCTCAAGGGTCCCCTCGCCGTACGTCCACCTGATCAACCCGCTCCACCTGCTCTCAATCCCCTCGCCCACCCGCGCCATCCTTGACCACCTCACCTCTGCATGCGCTCCACGCTAACGCTTCTCCCTTCCAGACCCCCATTGGCAAGGGTCACGTCTCGCTCAACCTGACTCTCCGCCGTACCTTCAACCTCTTCGCCAACGTTCGTCCTTGCAAGTCCATCCAGGGCTACAAGACCCCTTACGACGGTGTCGACACCGTCCTCATCCGTGAGAACACCGAGGGAGAATACTCTGGCATCGAGCACGTCGTCGTCGACGGCGTCGTCCAGTCCATCAAGCTCATCACCCGCAAGGCTTCCGAGCGCGTCCTGCGCTACGCCTTCGAGTACGCCCAGGAGGTCGGCAAGAACAAGGTCCGCGCCGTCCACAAGGCCACCATCATGAAGATGTCCGATGGTCTCTTCCTCAACACCGCTCGCGCCATGTCCCAGCAGTACCCCAACGTCGAGTTCGACGCCGAGCTTCTCGACAACACCTGCCTGAAGGTCGTTACCGACCCCACCCCTTACAACGACAAGGTCCTGGTTATGCCCAACCTGTACGGTGACATTCTCTCCGACATGTGCGCCGGTCTGATCGGTGGTCTTGGTCTGACCCCCTCGGGTAACATTGGTGACGAGTGCTCCATCTTCGAGGCCGTCCACGGTTCCGCTCCCGATATTGCTGGCAAGGGCCTTGCCAACCCCACCGCTCTCCTCCTTTCCTCCATCATGATGCTGCAACACATGGGTCTTCACACCGAGGCCAACAGAATCCAGAAGGCCATCTTCGATGTTCTTGCTGAGGGCAAGGTATGTTTCTCCTCTGCCATCTTCTCCTTATATCACAAATGCTGACATCTGCTCCTAGACCATCACCGGTGATCTCGGTGGTTCGGCCAAGACCCACGAGTACGCCGCCGCCGTCATCTCGAAGCTCGCTTAGAAGGCCACTTCATCACTAGAAGAAAACGATTGGGTTCATGAGTCGTGGTGAGGGAGGAAGAGAGACAGAGACAAAGCTGACGAAAATCATCTATAAACACCGGTATTTTCTTGTTTCCTTTTCTGCTCCTCATTCTGTTCGTGTCCCCTTCGAGTCTCTCTATCACTTGTCTTGTTTATCCGTTGTAACAACACACCCTGCTGAATACCAATTTTTGTTCATTTTCTCTCTTTTGTTTCTTTTTCGCATGTGATGTTTAAAACTCCTTTTTGTTTTGTGCAAAATTTTTTGTGTTCTGAAACTTGCTTGGTAAAGTGGAGGAGGTCGGGTTCGGCGGCATCGAGTTTCGGTTATGGGGCTCACACTTCCGTGCTGAGTAGAGCTTCGCTCCTCCGTTGCGGCCCGAAAGTGCGGCAGTCGTTTGTCCTGTGGCTTCCCGACAGGGCCTGCCTCCGTTTGATAGCATACACTTCATATAGGACACTTGAATCGATCATTCTGTACTACCATCATGGTCTCACTGAGGTGATTGGTGGGGAAGTTACAGCAGAAGGTCATGAAGAGGCATGAGACATTGTATGTTGAAAGTTGAAAAGACGCTTTGAATTCTCAAAGGCGGGTACGAGTAAACATCCCAGAGAATGAAGATGCAGTAGAATCGCCGTTTTTGCCCTTTTTTGCTTCTTGTTCATATGCTAGAGCACCTTCCACCATCCTCACTTCTACTCAATGGTAGAGTACATACGCCTTTTACGCCAGAGCCAAGATATGCGACTTGAGAACTTCAAAAAAAAAAAGAAAAGAAAAAGCAACCAGGCCCCCCTTGTGTTTCCCTTTCCTCACACCTATTTGAGGTGTTCCCTTTGATCGTCTCTTAGTCGTGATGCATAAAGAGTTGACTGATGCTCTCGCCGTGGTGGTTGCGGCGAATGGATTCGGCGAGCAAAGTGCTCACGTCTAGGATGACCAGCTTGTTCATACCCTTGCGCTTCTCCTCGGGGATGGGGAAGGCATTGGTGACGACGATGGCGTCAATCTCCTGGCACTCGTTCATCTCGCGAAGGCAGTCGCCGCCAAATAGACCGTGAGTAGCCATGCAGATGACCTTTGTGGCACCACCTCTCTTGACAACGGTCTCGGCTGCGGCGATCCATGAGCCAGCCTTGTCGATGATGTCGTCGACGATGAAGACGGGGCGGTCGCGAACGTTGCCGACGAGTGTGATGGTGGTTTCGAGCTCGGGGTCCTGGAGTGCTTCTTCCTCTTCGTCGTCAGATGCTGTGGCATCGCCGGTACCACCGAGGCCAAAGTCAGGGCGGCGAGACGAGGCATTGGACATGAAGGAGTTCATCATATGGTCGGGCACATCTTCGTCGTCGGATCCAGCGCTCTTGGAGTGGTAGAGGCCAGGAGTGGAATTGATCATAGGCGACATGACCGGAGAAGGGAAGTCATCGTCGACAAGATGACCGTGAATCAGGCGACCGGTGATAACGTTGCGGGCACGCTCATCTGTGTACTCATCCGCATCTTCCTCCTCTTCGTTGTCGGAGCTGTGTTCGACCGGAGGCTGCACGGTGCCCAAAGCAGTGGCCATGCGATGAATCTTGGGGGGACCATCAAGACCAAAGCTAGGGCGGCTGGGTCTGTTGCTCGAAGCACCTTCTTGTTCTTCTTGGTCATCCTCCTTGATGAGACCATCAGACGAGTCGGGGCGCGAGAATTGGGCCAAGGGACTGGGTAGAGCAGGAGCACCCAACAGCCTGCTGTTGAAAGATGTGATGGAACGCTGTTTTGCAGGGCGGCGGTGGAAGTTGTCAGGGCGTGCTTCAGAGTTGCCGTGAACAGAGGGCTTGCTGGCGCCGGATTGAGGAGCGAAGTCGTGCTCAATTGGAGGAGCGTGGTCGAGATCGATGTGCTGTTCAGCTTCGACTTCTTCAGAAGCTGCCGACTGAATCTCGATCGGGGGCATGTTCTCGCCAGTAGCAGATTGGTAGATGACGCTGTTGTACATGTTCTGACCCATGGTGAAACGTCTCCTGTCGGTGGTGACAATGCCGAAGCTCAACTTCAAAGCATCGGCCAGTGAGGTGACACGCTTGGTACCACCAGGGTTCTTGCTGACAACGACACCGGATTTCCAGTTATCAACGGTGCTACGGATCCAGCGAGCGAGAAGAGGCTCGGCGACCAGGTTGTCGACAGGGCACTTGAAGAAGCCCTGCATCTGGCTGGCGTGGAGGTCAATGGTGATGACATGGTTAACGCCGGCGACGTGCATGAGGTTGGCAATCATGCGGGCAGTGATGGCACCGCGATGACTCTTCTTCTTGGACTGGCGCGAGTATGGGAAGTATGGCATGATGGCCGTGACGGACTTGGACGAGCCTCCCTTGCAAGCGGCGATCATGATGAGTAGCTCCATGACATCGTCGTTGGTCCTGGGGAGGTCAGCCGAATGCTTCAGCTTCAGCTACCATACGAATCGACATACTTGTGAGAACCACTCTGCACGATGAAGACATCCTGGTCGCGCACCGACGTCTTGATCTCGACACTCGTCTCTCCATTGGCGAACTTTCTAAGCTCGACCTTGTCGGGTTTCCTGCCGAGCTTCTCGCAGATGGCATCGGTCAGGGCTGGATGGCTGAGGCCGCCAAAGACACAAGTGCGACGCATCTTGGCTGTCGACGATCGAGGTTGTTGTTTTGGAGTGCGAGGGCCGGGCGACGCGGGCGTTGGACGTTCGACGAGGACGGGCTTTCGAATTGATCGCGTCAAGGCGAGTGCTGCTTCACTTCTGCTCTGTTCACATGCTGAGGTAGTGAGCTCGATGCTTTTTTGCTGCACCAGAAGTTATTTGCTTGCTTCCGTTATCGCCGGCTAGCGCCATGTCACTTGGCGGGGGTCTGGTCATCACTGAGCACGAATCAACCCTCCTGCACAAACCTCACTGCTGCTTGAGATATCGAACACGATCAAAGTAGGAACGTTCATAAACAAAAGGACACTGAAACTCTACTAAAAGACAAAACCGCTGTTACTCTTCTTCTTCTTCTTCTACTTCCGCATCACTTCCTTCGTCCTGTACCCGTCATCCATCCACCCTTCGTCCTTCCCACTCTCTTCACCACTGCTCACACATCTACACAGGGGTAGCCTTACTCATAGCAACCAACCTCTTGACACCCACCATCCAGTTCGCACCTTCACTCTCCAACTTCACCTTCATCATCTCCATCAACACTTGAGTCGCACGCTCGAAATCCCTAGCTTGCAGTGCCTGTGCGATCTCCGCCAACATGGCAATAGTGTCAGGCTTGACAAGCGTCCCATTGTTGAGATGGTCAAACAGGATGTTGAGGCGCTTCTCCACGTCGTTGACTTGGGTGGTGAAGGAGGCAGGTGCGCGGGACTTTACGCGTGCCATATCTGCCGAGAGAATCTCGTAGACAGGTGTCGCGTTGGCAGGCATGTGGGTGCGGTCGCCAGGAGCTGAGAAGGGGGAGTCAGTATGAGCATGGCCATAAGTGTATAGATGGCACTTACGGTATTTGGCAGCTGCAGGTGCAGAGCGCTGCGACTGTGCGGTCGTGGGCCGCGAAGGCAATTGTTGAGGTGCAGCTGCTGGCGGAGGTGTCGCTTGAGGGGGCGCAGCTTGAGATGGTGCGGCTTGAGGTGGTGTGGCTCTGGGAGGGCCTTGTGGAGGACCACGAGGAGGTCCCTGTGGCGGAGGTGGGATTGCTTGTGGAGCGGGAGGTTGCGATTGCGAAGGTGCTTGACCGTAAGGTGCTACCGGTGCTCTTGCGCCGTATGCTGAAGCTGCGGGTGCGTAGGGCGATGGTGCTGGGGCACCGTAGGGGTTGGGAGCAACGTTACGTGGTGGTGGCAGACCACCAACTGCAGGTGTAGGCTGTGATCCAGGTGCCGGTGCGTAACGGTTGCTAGCTGGGCCGGTTGCAGTCGCGTTAGGAGGAGGGTTGTAAGACGAAGGACCGCGGCCGAGTGGGGGAGCTTGCGGTGGTGGCAATCCTGGGGCAGATGATTGTTGTCCTGGGGCTGGGGTGTAGGCATTTGAGGCAGCCGAAATGGGACGTTGAATCTGCGGAGGACCTGAAGGCGGCGACATAACACGAGGGGTCATCTGTCCTGCCTTTGGTGGTGGCGGTGGAAGAGCAGCAGCAGGCTGTTGGCCATACGCGCTGCCGGGAGCAGGTGGAGGTGACATGATAGGTGCGTTAGGGAAAGGGGAAGACATGGCAGCCATTCCAGGAGTGCCTCTTCTTGAAGGCTGAACAGGCTTTGAGAAGCCTTCCGGAAGGTCGTTCCACTGTTGTGTCTCGCCCTTCTTGGGTGGCGGAGGCAGAGCACTGGGAGTCATACCACGAGGAGGTGCCATGGGAGCAGCCGGTGCTCCGTAGGGTCCTGGTTGGCCGTATGCCGAGTTTTGCGGGGGTTGGTATCCTTGAGGAGCGTATGCTTGCGTGGGAGGTGCGTATGGGTTGGACACAGCCGCGGGTTGAGCGGCACCGGGAGGAGCGTAAGCATTTGCACCACCGATAGGAGCAGGTGTTGACATGATACCCCCACTGGGTGCGTAAGGGTTTCCAGCAGCAAGAGGCGCAGGAGTAGGAGCAGAGTAAGGTGCCGTTGGTGCGGCAGCACGAGCAGCGGCAGCAGCGGGTTGTCTCTGGACTTGAGGAACCACAGGCTTCGTTCTGTTGGCAAGCTTGACTCTCTGCTGGGCAACCTCTGCACCAGAGTACTTGCGAGGCAGCAGATCCAAGTACTTCTCAGCAACTTGCAACTGACCATGACTGGCCAGAATGTCGGCGTACTCGGCGTACTTGGTGTATAGAGGAGCAAGCTTCCAGTTCTCGCTAGCCTGGCGATCGGGATCTTGGAAGCCGACGACCTGGCGGAACACAGTGACCTTCTCGATGAAGTCTTGCAGAGTTCTGGCGTGAACAGAGAAGCTGGTTTCGCCTTCTGAAGCTTCCAGGCCAGCGCTTTCCTTCTCCTGCAGCTCCTGAGCCCAGATGGCGACAACCTTCTCGAGCTTTGAGCCAGCAAGGAAACAGAAAGATGCATCTCTTCTCAGGGTACCCTTGTCGGTAGCATCTGACAGGGATTCCTCGAGACGGTCACCCAGAGCCTCACACAAGTCTGAGAACTCGGTCTCATCGGCGAATGTGCACAGAGTTGCCATGACCTCCTTCCAGTTTGAGAGATCAGCGTTGTGGACAACGTCCCACAAATTCTTACCAACAATCGAGGCAAGCAGACGCAGATAGTTGGGACCCTTGGCCTTTTGCTTCAAGTAGGCAGTCTGTACCTTGTCCATGCACTTCTGTCCACCGCAGATAGCAATCATGAAGGCATCTGACATGCGACTATCCTTCAGGCAAACATCAAGCGCGGATTCGAAGTTGCCGAGCATGAGAGCGCGTGTGATGTTCTTGTCTGCGTCCGACTCTTCACCACTGAAGATGTGGAAGGGCTGGTTGGTCTTGGCACCCTTGGTCGCTGCAAGATCTGCCAGGAAGTTATCGCCATCTTCTCCATCAGCGTTGTTATCGTTGCCGAAGAAGTTGCTGTCATCCTCCTCAACAGGTTTCTCGACGTCGCCGTTGACGTTAAGGTTGGCTGTCTTCTGGGCGACCTCAGTCTCATCGGCAAAGCCAAGATATTCCCTCAGCTTCTTCCTCGACTTTCCAGCGTTCAATGTTTCGATGACTTGCCAGTCAGCCTTCTCTTCCTCGTTGGTTGCAGCCGAAATCTTTGCTTCGCAGATACTGGCCAAGTCGCCTCCTTTGAGCGATTCTTCGAACTTCTGGGAAGCCTCGGTCACGGCTGAGTCGACAGCAAAAGTCTCGATGCTGACGGTCGATTTTCTTGTCGCGGAGTCGGTAGCAAGTCTAACGAGCTTTCCTCCAAATCCGAAAGATACACCAGCGGGGCGCTCCATCCATTTGGGGGCCTTGGGCAAAGAGAAAGAGACATGCTGGGGCTGATCCTGGACCTGGTTGAAAAAGTCATCGCTGTCTAGAGCTTGTTGAGCAGTAGTCTTCTCTTCGTTCTTCGAATTTGTGTTCTGAATAGTTTGGACAGCAATCTTGCCATCGAATGAGGCGGTAGCAAGAAGTCCAGGGTTGTGAGGGTTCCAGCGGGTCTGGAAGGTCCAGTTTGTGACGACGGGGAAGTCGCCGTATGACTCGCCAGTGTGAGGGTTCCACGCGACTGAGCGGTTGTCCTTGCCGGCAGAGAGCAACAAGCTCGAGTCTTGCAAACACCACGACAGAGAGAGAACACCAAGCTCGTGACCACGGAGAATGCGCTCGGGAGCACTGGAGTTGCGCAGATCCCACATCAAGATCAGAGGATCTTGATCGTTGGGGATGGCTGTCATGAGCTTGGTCGCAACATCGGGGTCCCAGGCTACAGCACTAACAGGCTTACGACCGTAGTTGTTCAATGTCAAGTTCTCCTTCTTTTGTCTGACATCCCAGATAGTGACGAAGCCTCCACTTGAACCAGTAGCCAGAATGTGAGGAACCTTGGAGCCCTTGTTCCAATCCAAACACTCAAAGTCATCAGCTCTTGCAGCACCTCCACCCAGTCTGAAGGGATTCGCAATGTTGTTCAGGTCGTAGATGAACAGCTCTCCCTTGGCACCAGCAGTCGCAAGCAGGTCGTGTTTCGAGTGGTTGAATTGAACAGTCTTGATGGCTCCAGAGTGTTTTGTTGTTCTGGACATGAACGAGTCGGAGGGGCTGGAGCGAAGCTTCTCGGCGTCCCAGAGATCGAGCGAGCCATTCTCAAGAGCACCAGCGATGATACCACGAAAGCGATCGGCGGTAGGCTGGCTCCATGCGATGTCGTAGAACCTACAGGAGTGTCAGAGCTAGAACGAACGTGTCAAGTTGTGGGGTTGTGTACCTCGAGTCTGTGGAGATTGTTCCCACAGGAGACAAGTCTGGCGAGGCATCAACCTGGTCTAGCTGCAAGTCCCACAGCTCCAAGTTGGTATCGTTGGAAAAGTCGTCGTCGACGGCACCAGCGCGGGTTCCAGTAGCGAGCAATGGCGGAGCTGAGCCGGGCGACCACGCAAAGGCGGCAGTGCGAGGAATCTCGCGTAGTCGAACCATTGTCGAGTCTCTATAAGCAGTAGGCTTAGTCCAGTCCAAGCATACAGCAAACGAGAGCAAGCTGTGGTGAGAAGAGCAGAAAGGGGGTCGTGTATGGGATAATTATTGACCAGCCTTAAGGGCGTCGGGAACTTCGACTTGCCCTTCGTCACACCTGGCCTTCCGCCTGCCGCCCAAAAGGCCAGAATCTGGGGCACATTGCAGCCACGCCTTGGCATCAGAAGATCCGCTCTACCTAACTCTTTTTGTTGCTTGCAATCCAATCCACCTTGCGCATATAAACTCATCAGCACATATCAAAGTCATGTCTGACGCACCGAGACCTAAAGCAACTGTCTACGTCGGTGGTCTTACCTCGGCCGTCGACACCCATACTCTACACAACGCCTTCATTCCCTTTGGTCCGATCGTCAACATTTCCTTGCCCAAACCAGAACTACCATCGAATCCGGAACCTCACCGCGGCTTTGGATACGTTGAATTTGAGAGTCCTCAGGATGCTCAGGAATCAATCGACAACATGGACCAAAGCGAACTCTTCGGCCGTGTCATCAAGGTCAATCTAGCCAAGGAACAAAAGGCTGAAGGAGAAGGCCTAGGAAGCAAGACTGCTATCTGGGAGCAAGTGAGTATTATGATCGTTTTCTTTCTGTGGTACAAGATACTGATTGTCGCTGTAGGAAGGTTATCTGGCAGCGCACGCTGTTAGCGACGAGGACCGTATGGCTGCACGAGGAGATGAAAGTGGCCACGACGGTCCCGCGGATCCCATGCAAGGTCTGGACGGTCTCGACGTTGCTGGCCCTCAGCAAGCTTAAGAGTCCTTTTCTTTTTTGTCAAGTTCATAGCGAGGCGTTCGGGTTGTGCGACCGAGGTCGATCATTGTATTCTCACAGAATCATGGAGATGGAAGAGGATGGCATTTGTAGATACGCAGTTTTTCGAAATGTGCAGAGACACTGTAAAGATTTATCGTTTGATGATTATGCGAGTGTTGACCTCGGACTCCTCTCTGGCGTCCAAGTCCAGCTCAAGAGCCACCACGGTCTTGATATAGACCAGACTGTCCTGGACCTCTAGCCATGTTCCATTACTCGCGGTCGCTCCTACAAACACGCCTTCCCCTGACACTAAGAATAATTGACACCTGTTCTAATAAGAGGCACACGATAAAAAGCCTATCATCCAAGCACTATACAAGGTCCGACTTAGCCCCCCGTGAGAAGATTCTGAAGCGATGCATTATCCTTGGAAAAAATCGCACGTGCTACATCCGATAGAATGGTCGCTTTCGAAGTCCCTATCGAGTTCAGGTATGCTGCAAGTCAGGCACCAATGCTCGCAAATTCAGGAGAAAGAGCACAATCCGGCCGAGAGGTATTTGACGAGTACTACAAGAAACTGAATACACAAGCCGGTGCACTGATACACTGTGTAATATAGAATTTTTCAAATATGCAATGCTTCTGTCGACAATCTAGTGGGAAGGCTTGGTGTCGGAAGGAGACGAAGCCTGGTTGTGGCCTCTGGATCTGTACAGACGAAGGGTACCGTCGGTGAACAGCTTGCGGATAAGCGAGTAGGCGGCGAAGGTAATGGCAACGCTGTCAAGGTGTTAAGATTGGTCGATGTGTTTGGCGGTTCGAATGTGGACTTACGCGAGAACAACGCCTAGAGATTGGTTAGCTCTAGATAACGAGAAAGGGAATCAAACAGACATACCGATGGGGATCAACTCTGGGGGAATCTTCTTCAGGGTACGGATACGCTGAGAGATGGTGTGTGCTGTAAGATGATTTGTTAGGTTTGCGGGGTCGCAGTACAGTATCAAGATCAGGGTGGCGTACCAGAGTGCTCCTCCTTCTGCAATTGAAGTCAGCATTGAATTGGCAGGATACGAGGACGGGCACGTAGACGTACGGGAATGGGCTCTCTGAACTTGGGGGTGTTCTTGAAGCCGCGAGTCTGCTGGAAGATGCGGGTGGCGGGGCGAGCCTTGACTGCCTGCAGAGCAGGAGCCTGAGCGCGCAGGGCGGAGGCGACGATACGACTCGAGATCATGCTGAATTGGGATATCAAACACGAAGAGGAAGAGCAGGTTATACCGCGTGAGGTCAGCAGAGGAGCAAGCCGGCGGATGCAAACTGGAGCTGGGGCCGAGCAGCCAATAGCAGTGCGAGACTTGAGAAACCACGCCAAGGCTGTCAGGTACGACCGAAGACGACACACACTTCTGCTGTCCGCGCCTGCTCCAGCTCTCCTCCAGTCCATCTCCACTCAATTCCCTTATCCAACTAATCACAACACCGCAAAAATGGCCGACGATGAGGACAGAGTTACCATGCCCTTCAAGTTCGTGACTGGTACGCGCCCGCTCCAAACTCCTGACCGAGTGTGAACATGCTTACTGACGTGATTGATTGCAGCGGGTACGTCTTTCCCTATACCATGCGCCACTACCACCACCACCACCACCACCACCACCGTCACCAACCATACCCTTCGCCCATGATCCCTCACCTATACTTTCAAGCGCCGAGCATACTCTAGATCATACATCCAATTGACACGCCACTCCAGGCTTCGATGCGCGCTTCCCCAACCAGAACCAGACCAAGCACTGCTGGCAGAACTACGTCGACTACCACAAGTGCATCCTCGCCAAGGGTGAGGATTTCAAGCCTTGCCGTCAGGTACACGACCTCTTCTTCCTGGAACATCAACACACCTCTAATTCACGCACAGTTCTTCCTCGCCTACAGATCCCTCTGCCCCAGTGGTTGGGCCTCGAGATGGGACGACCAGCGCGGTGAGTTCCCCGGCCCCCTCCAACTTGGTACTTTCGAGAGCATGCGACTCATACCCTGCAGAGAACGGCACCTTCCCTATGAAGCTGGACGAGTAAACGCTACCCTATGCGTTACGAATCAATTCAGTTTTGGCTTTTTGTGCAGCAGATCCTCTCTTCTTCTGTCGATAGCATCTATTATTGAGGACATAATCTCATTGCCCAATTTGCTTACCGACCCCTCGAGCTTCCTTGGCTCAACTTGACTATCTGGCCCGCTTGTCTGCGATGTGGTACCGCAGTGCTGGCCTGTCAGAGCTCCAATTGGCGAACAGAACAGTAACACAAATGTGGGTTTTTGGTGTCGTCATTTCATTTCCCTCATCTCCGTTCTCTCTTCCCCATCTCCCACTCAACACACCAAGGGCAGCTATCAGGACGGCGCACAAGTTAATTCACTATAACTAAAATGCGTATCAATTCTCTGCCCGAGAAAAACCCGGTCGTCTGTTGGCACTTCCGACGGGCGACATGGATGTAGCTATCTTGATCCGCTATGCCTTGCACTCTGGGCTCGTCTGCTATGCAGGGGTTCTAATTTTATGGGTACATGGTTTGTGGTCTTGGAGCTAACATATCTGTCTCTTGTCTATACCCTTGTTTATCATCCAATTGAGCTTTCATTCATCATCGACATCTGTATTTTCACGAAATCGTTATATTTGAGTAACCAATGCGATCGCTTCCTCTGGATGGAGCCAAGCGTCGGAGGGTCGATCTGCAAGCAAAACTCTCCTCCCTACTGCGTATCTGTCCAATACATCCATACAACGTCTAGCTCTCATCAGACGAGACGACTGGTCCGTTGTTGAGCGCAGATTCACAGGACATTTTTTAAAGCTGCAATCCCGTAATTGTATGCATAGTCTCCCAAGCCGGATCACGATGCTGCTAAGGCAGTAGCTACATACATGCGGGAGCTCAGCTATCGACTTCGACTCGGGATCTAGCAGTCGCAAGAAACATTTCTCTATTCATGGATTAGCTCGTCGGCTTTTCCGTACAGAGCGACTCGGCCTCGGCTGGCCACTGCTACGAGTACAGCGCACCGCTCATCGTCCAGAAATTCCACTTAAGCCTCTAGCAACTGTACCCATAAAGACCTTGTGAGCTTGGCTTGACGGTTCGTACGACCGCTAGTGCTTTTGGAACTTACAACCTCAGCTATAGTGAGCTGAAGATGATATATATCTGATCCTCGTTAGCAGTTCGTGAAGCTTGCGGTCCTGTATGCTCTGAATAACAAAGTCCTTGTCATCCGCTTACATACTTGAACACGGAACTAGCAACACATGTCCTCACCAATGCCGATTCCATTGTTTCTTCCCTTCGTCACTAGAAAGCTGTATACTGCGCCAACTGCGCCAAGTGCTCCACAACCGATTCACATGAGAAACCATCCATCACTGTTCCACCTCTGTACGAATGAGGACTGGAACACTCTATGCAAAACTAGTCTTCGCCACAAACACATACAAGTGCTGCAGATCGACTCGATTCCTACCACCAATGCTTTGGGATCATCTGTTTTCCACGGATTTGTTCGGTTTATCCATCGAAGAAAACAATACGGCCGCTCGCACCACCGACAACAAGACTCCTCCCTATCTGATCGACAAAGGTCGGGACTGCGCATCTTCGAGAAGCTCATCCTAGCAAGACGATATGCATTCACGAGACTATTGATTCCGTCACTGCGTAGACTGGATATTCTAAGGAGAAGGAAGAGACGGAAATGGAAGCGAGAGCCTTCAGGATTCAGAATGTCGACAAGTATGGTTGTCGAATTGTCGACCACGGCTGAAAGACATGAAGGACAGAGAAATGCCTTGAACCAGTGTCGAGAAGTCTCACGAGGAGTATCGGGAAGCGATTCAATTTCGCTGAACCGAACAGCTGAACCCGAGCAAGGTAGATGCGTTGAACACGCTTTCCATACTCAGCATTCCGATTGCGTACTGCAGATGCTTGAGCTCCGGACACAACTAGTTTCACTACAATCGAGGCATTACAACCAACCTTTCATGTCTGTTTCCTCGAACTGTATGCTGAGCTTCTAACCTATAATGCGATATAGTCACTGCGGCTTTCACCGCCGCAGTCCTCAACGTACTCAACGCGGACTGGAACCAATGAGTCTTCGAGGAAACCAGGCAGAGAGACTAGCAAGCAGTAAACCTGTAGTCCGTCCTACAGTGCTGTTTCGTTCTCTCTACATCATCATCATCGTTCGTCGTCTTTCCTCGCGATTGAACTCGGAATATGCATCTCCACATTCTCCGATCAATATGCGACACAGGTATCAGTCCGATTCCCGTGGCTCTAAGGAGCTAGTCAAAGTAGCTCCGCTCCTCATGGTAGTATCACTCATGCATCCGGGATTCGACCGGGATTTTGCATCCTTATCCTTCACTTGAATCGAATCGCCATCACGCACCCCACCACACCCCTACAATCCCCACCTCGATGAAAGATCCCAGCTCCCAGCGGACCTGCTTCCGCGAACTGACATCCCGATCCCCTCGCGTTTTGCTCGCTTCTGGTCACCGAGTCATGCGGAGCATGCGAGATGATTAATCAATGGCATGGTTTCCCAGAAACACGGTCGCTGTTTGCCCTGGCTTGTGCCTAGCTTGCCTTGTTTTGCTGGTATGCGATTCTTAATTGATTTTCCCTCTTACACGTATAAACGCCCAACCGTTTAGCCGCTTGTGATGGCATTCATCTGCGGCTCTGCGCGGCTCTGAACATCTTGCATTGGCAAATGCCGAGATATCAAAAAGTGCTTGTCTGGAATGTCCATTCATCACGTCTTTTGTAATCATGTTTCTACGTGCTAGAAAAATTTATGCGAGCAGCCGAATTGGCACTTTTCTATCACTAGGGGAGAAGAGGCAAATGATGATGTGATGACGGAGAACTTTGTAGTATTGACATTCTAGGAAGTAGTGGATGGGCGGTGGATAGATCTTTGCTGTGATCATTGACTCTCCAGAGGTCTTTCCGGGTCGCCTACGAGTACATCTTTGTGCTATAGCACTTTTGTTGTGGGTTGTCATCTGCTGCCTGTGCCATATGATATAATGCAATATCTTAGATCTCAACATCTCAACATCGAGTTCAATCTTGAACTCAACACCCTTGTGTATTCTCGAGGATTCTCGGAAAAAAAGGTGTACATCCGCAATGCTTTATTGTAGAAACTCTTTGCACGTCCAACGGCACGCAGCAAACGATGGATAGCGTGGCAGTCCACCTCTTTGCATGACAAGGGTATACAGCCAATAGCAATACCTGCCAAGCTTGTTATAAGTAACGCTCAAAGCTGACACGAAACTTCGCACGTGGACACAGTCTTTGTATCCGTCGAGATCGGTGGCTCGGAGTTTGAGTGACATTCGGGGCTTGGTCATCGTCGGAGTCCAAGAACTTCGGGCGAAGGACGGGGATCTATTTTGCTCATTGCGTTCGGAGATGCAGAGGCAGACATGGAGTGCTGATGTGGAGGAATGGGGTTTGCTCATGTGTTTCCTGCATCGGAGAGGAGTTGTCGGGAGATGATCCTTTACGCGTGCAGTATCGTGCTTGTGATGCAAGGACCAAAGATTGTTGAGCATTTGGTATGGTTTAGCTCATCGCTGATATCCCTTTGGGCACGCTATCGCGCAACACCATATCGGCTTCTATGAATTTGACAGCCTCATTTACATCGTCGTGTTGTCTGAGGTGCCTGAGTATAGCTTCTGTAGCTGGGGGTGAGGCTCTTCGCAACATGCACACAACGGATCGGTATGCTTTGAGTTCTTCGCGAGAAGCTTGTTGTTGGGTCTTGCCTTCTTCAACCGAGAAAACGCAAGGTGTTGCTTTGTCAATGCATGTGTTGCACCGAGGACGCGCGCCGTCACACTAAGAGTCTTCGTTGGTATTGAGAGGCGTTAAACAGCTGGCGTAGGCTGTAAGGGAAGGACGCACCTTTGATTTACGTTTACGACATGGACGACATGCGGCCAATGTTTGTCTGCGTTTCGCCTTCGGAGATTGGTTGGATTGGTTCAAGGTCGATGTTGACGATGTCGACGACATTGATGACAGTGGAGGTGGAGAGACGACTGTAGTCTTTGTTGTCGTTGAGGACACAGAGTCTTGTGAAGCATGACGCTCGGGCGAGCATGCTGGTAGCGAAAGAGCTTCTATGTTTCCAGGGAATGTCGGATATCCAACAGCGCACTGTTGCTCGTAATGCAGCATTTTGCTGGACTTGGTTGTCGTGCGGTCGTTTGACGGTGTGCTGAGTATCAGAATTGGCAGGTTCGCAAGAAGCGGAAACGTTGATAGCAAACACTGAGGGATAGATCTTGAGGCGCAAGGCACCACTGGCCTGGGCTCGCTATATGTGAGTTGATAATCACTGGATTACCTCACAGTGACATCCCCAGCATTTGGGCCGTGTTAAAATCGAGAGTAGGACGGTGAAGGCGGAATGTCATGCGAGGCTCTGCTCATCTCGCCGCTAAGCCAATGGACCTTTACATTTTGCCATTTAGGAGGAGCCAGCCCCGTGTACATTCCAATAACTCATGTCGCTCAATGCGGAGGGATCTGTGCCGTGAGAGCTCTCAGCAAATATCGCGCACGCCCATGCATTTGCGTGACACAGAACACAGCCAATGGCGAGCATTTTCTACTTTGAAATAAGCAGCCTGCAAGCCACGTCCACCCGCCAATCAGAAGCCGAGACCGACCGAGCAGTGAGCACGCGTTGAGTACCGTTTGAAAGACATGCAGCTTCCGCTTCGAGGGCTCTGCGCGGACTCCAGGCCGTACAAAGCGGAGACAGGCTCACAGTCCGCTGGCTGGTGGCTGCATGCATGTTCCAGTCTGTCTCGGATTAGTAAAGTTTAACAGTGGTATAGCATTGGCATAATATATGATGGCGCCATGCTCCTCGAGGCTGGGTTGGAAAAGCGCCGAGCTACGTGAGCACGTGGTGATGCCCTTTGATAGCAGAGTCGGAGAGGAAACAGCCCGTCAAGAAGTATGCCTTCGGTCGGGAGGTATTGAGATGCCCATCTACTTGCATAGTAAAGGCCTGCCAGCTGTACTCGACTACGTCTCTCTGTGCCGACAGCCAGCATGAACCTTGCTGTTGGGATGCGGTGTTTCTCCTGGAGTGGATGCAATTTCAAAATAGCATGAACGAACACAATCACCAGGATCGCCAAAAAGGACAGCATGGCTAGTCAAATGCCGCGTACCCGGACCGAAAGAACTGTCAGTCGAGAACCGCCGGGGAGCGCTATACGCAACCGATCCCACTTGATAGGAAACCAAGTCCGGAATCGGGAGGGATCGATTGATTGATATCCTCATGGGAGATTTAGGAGACCCGCACAAATTATGTATACGCCGGATGGTTGAGATGACAGCGGTTTATCGCGACGGCGTGTTGCCCAGGAAGGAGCCATGTTCTGCACGGGTGTTGTTGACAACAGATAGGATCTGGAACATACCTATTCTGCATCAGCGCGTGTGCTTTCCGATGCTACTGCTTTCCGGTCTCATTATGTTTGTCGAGCACGGTGCTTCTAACGCGGTATCTGGAGGTCTCAATCCTTAGAAACTATATGTCGGGCATGGAGCCTCAAGAGGAGATGGTTCTTTGTCGGCTTCATGATCCGAGGAAGGAAACGTGGTATCCAATTCGGAAGCGCGACTGCACTCTTCCGAAAACACAGTTGCCGAAATGATGGCAAACGTCATGGTTGACCGTCCATCTAAATATCGCGGGGTAGGCGGGGAGACAATCCATTGTGATACCATCACGACTACTGCAGCTGACTGGATCGTACGCCTTCCGAACTCCTAAGCTCAGCGTATATTTACCAGGAAGAGGCACTTCACGTCCTCATCTACTTTGGTGTCTGTACATTACATTGACCTCCACCTTCACCTCTCGATTTCAGAATCTGAACAACTCACTCCAATAGCCAGCTCGTTCCACATCACAAGACTGTCGCAATGACTGGCTCAAACCCACTTGGAAGCATAGCTATCGTCGGTGGTGGTATCAGTGGTGTCGTTCTTGCAATCGCCCTTCTCGATCGTGGACTCAGTGTCAATGTCTACGAACAAGCATCCCGCTTTGGCGAGATCGGAGCAGGTGTGGCTTTTAACCCTGCGGCCGCGAGAGCAATGAAGATCTGTTCACAAAAGATTCATACAGCATTCGAGAAAGTTGTAACCAAAAACCAGGGAGAAGATAAACAATCCATCTGGTTCGATTGGGTAGATGGCCACAATGACACCGAAGTTGGCAAGGAACAGTACGCTTTCAGCATCGGTAACGAGTCTGGAGCCAATGCGGTGCATCGAGCACACTTCTTGGATGAGTTGGTCAAACATGTGCCTGACGGAACCACACACTTTGGAAAGCATCTGGACACTATCGAAGAGCTTGAGGACGGGAAGCTGAAGCTGAAGTTCCACGATGGATCTGATGCTACTGCAGATGCAGGTAAGTAGTATCGAAAGTACGGATAACTCAAGAGCGACATCGACTAACATTTTGTAGTCGTTGGATGCGACGGTATCAAATCTAAGGTGCGAGCTTGGATGATGGGAGCAGATCATCCTTGCACTCCACCAGTCTATACCCATAAGTATGCCTACCGGGGTTTGATCCCCATGGAAAAGGCCAGGAAGGAGCTAGGAGATGATCTAGCACAGAACTCCAAGATGCATATGGGTCAAGACGGCCATGTATTGACCTTCCCAGTCAACAAAGGAGCGACTATGAACGTGGTTGCATTCAAGGTCGATTCTGGTCAATGGCCGTCAGACACTAAGCTCACTCTGCCTTCCGAAAAGTCGCACGTCCTCAAAGACTTCAGAGACTTTGGGGCCACAGTTCACAAGATCATTGATATGCTGGAGCCCAATCTTGATTGCTGGGCCATCTATGGTAAGTGATTATGGGATATAACTAACGGCCAAAGCTGATAAATCCTCAGATCTGGGTGATCACCCTATGCCACACTACAATAAGGGAAGGGTCGTCGTCGTCGGCGATGCGGGGCACGCAACTTCTCCGCATCATGGCGCTGGTGCTGGCATGTGTATCGAGGACGCAGCAGTCATGGCAGAACTATTGAATGATCCCAGAGTGGCTGAAACAGGTCACAACGGTCTCGCGGCAGCCTTCCAAGCTTACAGCGACCAAAGACTAGAGAGGACTCAGTGGCTTGTGCAGAGTTCACGACGTTCGGGGGATCTTTATGAGTGGAGGGCTGAAGGTGTTGGTAGAGATTTCAAGAAGATAGAGGAGGAATGTCGCGAGCGAGACGAGAAGCTGTGGAACGGTCAAGTCAAAGAATACATCAAGGAAGCTCAGACTTTGCTGGGGAAGAGTCTGAAGCAGTAGATTCTATCCAAAGTAGTTATGCCGTGTCTGGTCGATTGTATGCAGTCAGCATACCAATGATGTTTAGTGGTGTCTTCCATAAAGAACGTAGAAGGTTTCCAGTCTGGTGGGCGGCCATTGTCTAGGAAAGCCCCCGCGTTCGCTAACGACTTCCTCCTACGTCAACACTTCAGGCTGCGGCTTTCTGAGAAGATCACCCTGACACTGATTACTTTCCAACCATCATCCATCTCTCTTCCTGTTCCACGATCAACACTGATCAGTATGGCAAGATTGTCAGTTCGTTCTCTATCATCTAGAAATCTAGCACCAGAAAAACTGCCCGCACACTGGAATGGCAACCCGCCGACTTCATTCAAGAATCCCTGGCCGAGCTTCTCCAAACAACACGGCTTACTAGACGTGTTCAAGATACGCTTCGGCAACGAGCGAAATTTTGTCCCTGTACCGAGCAGGGACGAATTAGTCAAAGTCAGAAAACCGACTTGGGGCAGGGAATCTCCTATATGGCAGCAAGAATTCAAAGCCACATGGCTGGGTCACGCAGGATGGCTAGTAGAGACTGCCTGCTTAGCTCCGACGACAGAAGTCGCCCCTTCGGCCGATAGCAAGGAATACAGAGGCATACGCATCTTGTTTGATGCAGTGTTTAGCGAGCGAACGAGCCCAGTGGAGTGGTTTGGACCTAAACGATATACACCCACACCCTGCACGCTGGACGAATTACCCGAGGTCGACTTGGTGGTGATTTCGCATAATCACTACGATCATCTGGATATCGCTACCATTGCGCACGTGTACAAAAAGTCCAAGCTCGCAGGCAGAGAGATACATTTCTTTGCTGCGCTGGGCAACAAGCAATGGTTCCTAGGTGCAGGACTAGGCATTTTGGAGAACGAGGTTTCGGAATGCGATTGGTGGGACAGCCTCAATGTTGATGTCGAGGGCGTGGGCAGTGTGAAGCTCACGTGTACGCCCGCACAGCATACGTCCGGACGAACGCCCTTCGATGCAGGACAAACTTTGTGGTGTTCGTGGGTACTCGAGGACCTGCAGTCTAGCAAAAAACTGTTCTTCTCAGGCGACACTGCATACAAAGCTACTTCTGCGAAAACGGCATGTCCGGCATTTAAGCAGATAGGCGAGGTTTTCGGAGGGTTCGACTTGGCTATGGTGCCTATTGGACTGTACTCGCCACAGTGGTTCATGAGCAATGTTCATTGTTGTCCTGAAGACAGTCTAGAGATTCATAAGGATATTCGGAGTAGGAAGACTCTTGGCATGCATTATGGTACCGTGAGAGGTGGGCTTAGCGCTCAGTATGAAGATGTCAGGGAGCCGCCGAGACGCTGGCAGGAGTGTTGTGCAAAGGAAGGCAAATGGGAGACTGAATGCTGGTTGTGTGACGTGGGAGAGACAGTGACGGCTGCTTGATGGCATGAGAGACATGATAACGACCATGTAGATTTCCTAACGAAGAAGCGAATGACATTGGACCTACTACAAAAAGCTACAGGTGACGTTGGGAGCGTGACAGGAAACTGTACCGAGTTTGAGAAAGTCTTGGGAAACACTTGATGTTTCAGCAGTCAGGCCGGTGCTTCGAGTCCTTCAGCCTAGGGTACATGGTTGAATTCGGACATGGCAAGACCAGTGAGTGTACAGTCAGCAGGGCAGAGTCAGCCAAGCAGTGATTGCGTAGTCTTGTCATTATGAGATACTATCAGAGAGTGGCGGAGAGGAGAAAGTCGGACGCGTACACGAGGCTTGTATCGCCAAGGATGTACTTACTGTAATGCAAGATGGCCAAGCGCTCCGCGCGCAGCGCGTGCTCCTCGGGCGCGGCAGTGCAGTGCATTGTGGTTTCACGCCTCCTTGTCATTGAATACGGGCGATGCAAAGTCTCCGGCTGGTCACGGATAACACTAAAGCGCCTTGGTAAGCAACAGAAGACGGAGAGTGAGCAAGAGCTGAAAAGCGTAGGACGAGACGGGTTGAGATGTGCGTATATTCTTCGCGAAATGATGTGTTGGAAGTAGATAAAAATAAATATAAAGGTCAATGGAGATCTCGGAGTTTGGACACAAATACGACGGACTTTGTCGAAACGAGGGTCCTCTGCTACAGAGCGCAGAGGTGGTTGCTAGGCCAAGGGCGATGCCATGGCTCTCCAAGCATCTGACTTAGCGCCGTCGGCCGAACAAAGTCATTGACTTGATCTTACATAGACAGTCGTTCTCGCTCTCGTTTATTGTTCCATACCGTCCGTCATACTCGACTATAATCTACGACCAAGCATCCGCCGAATTGTAAACAAAGACGCAGGCCCAAGACGCTCCACTGTATAAGACGCCCAGATCGATCTTGGACAGGACGCTAGACCGTCCCGCCACCACGCGCGTCCATGGCCACGACGGCCCTTCGCGCATGTCTACTTTGGGCCTGGTTCACTGTATTCGTCGCTGCAAGTTCGACAACTCGAAATCCTCTGCGCGCCTTGTCTACCATTCAGAATGCCACCATAGACACACATACACACCGGGTGACAGCGTTACACCACTTCGACTTGACATTCGTATTGCGCCCGGATCTACACGTCAAACTCTCTCTCGAACCGAACGACGAACTCCTGCCAAACTCGGGTCTGGTAGTATCATACTTGAATGCCGACGGATCTGTTTCCAGGACCGAGGACGTTGATCGTCTGGTCCATAAGGTCTTCCGGGGAAGTGCTTGGTATCGCCAGGAAAATGTGGACGATGAATGGATAAGAGCAGGATGGGCAAGAATCACAATCATCAAGGATGGTCTACAACCGCTGTTCCAGGGTGCATTCGCTCTAAACCACGACAACCACCACATTCAACTCGCTCCCCACTTTGCGCACACACGCCACCACCTGGATCCTCACATCAACACCGCAGACGAGAACAGCATGGTTGTATACCGCGACTCAGACATCCTGCTGGACCAGGATGTCGATTATCATATGCAAGAGCTTAAGAGGAGCCTGAACCAAGACGACGGCTTTACATGTCTGTCGGACAACCTGGAATTCAACAGCCAACCCGATCATCCCGTCTACACCGCTATGCTGCGCAGATCCGATTCGGTCTTGGGCAGTGAGACTCTAGGAAACCTTTTTGGCAAACGCCAGGTCGATAGTAGCACCGCTGGCAATTCTGCAGGTGTCGACCTCACTTCTACCATTGGTCAGACTAGAGGCTGTCCCAACACCAGGCAAGTAGCTCTTGTTGGTGTGGCTACTGACTGCACTTATACCGCGCAATTTAATTCGAGCGAAGCGGTACGCATGAACGTCATTGATCAGATGAACACAGCCTCCAGTGTATATGAACAAGCATTTAACATCTCGCTTGGTCTGGCTAACTTGACAATCTCGGACTCAAACTGCCCTGGAACTCCCAACTCTGCAAGTGCCTGGAATCAGGCATGTAGTGATAGCGTCGACATCCAAGATCGCCTCAACCTGTTCAGCGCATGGAGAGGAAATCAACAAGACACCAACAGCCACTGGACACTTCTCAGTACGTGCAACACCGGAAGCGCAGTTGGCCTTGCCTGGCTTGGTCAGGCATGTGTTCAGACTGCCTATTCCACGAACAGTAGCACAACTGGTAACGGTCAGTCATCTACATCAGGTGCAGAGACCGTGAGTGGCGCAAATGTCGTCGTCCGAACCCGAGGAGCTTCGGAGTGGCAGATCATCGCGCACGAGACTGGTCACACTTTCGGCGCAGTCCACGACTGTACAGAGCAGACTTGCGCCCAGGGAACGACAGTCGGTAGCCAACAGTGCTGCCCCCTTAGTTCCGGAACCTGCAATGCAGGTGAAGCTTACATTATGAACCCGTCGACCAGTGCTGGTGTCAGAACTTTCAGCCCATGCAGTATTGGCAACATCTGCAGTGCTTTGGGCCGCAACAGTGTCAAATCTACCTGTTTGACCGCCAACCGAAACATCAAGACTATCGGCACGCAAGAATGTGGCAATGGCATCGTTGAGGAGGGCGAAGACTGCGATTGTGGTGGTGAAAGCGGATGCGCGGGTAACTCGTGCTGCAACCCGACAACCTGCAAGTTCACAAATAATGCAGTCTGTGATGATAGCAACGAAGGATGCTGCAACAACTGTCAGTTCGCCGGCAACGGTACTGTATGTCGCGCTTCGACTGGAGCTTGTGATCCCGCAGAGACATGCCCTGGTAATTCAGGTACTTGTCCTCAAGATGCAAGCGCTCCTGATGGCGAGAGCTGTGGCAATCGTCTCCAGTGTGCCAGTGGTCAATGCACGAGTCGTGACCAACAGTGCAGGAGTGTTATGGGTGGCTACCAGGGAGTTGGTAACAACACTTCTGCTTGCAACAGTCAGACGTGTCAGATCAGCTGCTCTAGTGGTAGATCGAATTCTGCGTTCGGAAACAACGTCTGCTTCGAGGTGCAACAGAACTTCCTAGACGGCACACCCTGCGGAGGTGGGGGCAGATGTGACAATGTAAGTCTTTTGCAGATGAAGAAGAAACAAAGAGCAGTATCTGACGAACTACACAGGGACGCTGCAAAGGGACAAATACCGGAGGCGAGATCCGCTCATGGATCGATGACCACAAGGGCATCGTGATCGGAGTGTGTTGCGGAGTCGGAGGCCTCCTACTCTTCGCCATCTTCGGATGCTGTGTTCGTCGCTGCAAAAGAAGTAGAGCGAAGCCCGCAAAGATGCAGTCACCACCACCTGGATGGGGCACTCAGATGCGACCCATGCCGCCGAACCAATACTACCCGCCGCCACCGCAACAATATGGACAAGGAGGGTATGGACAGCAGTATGCACCGCCTCCGCCAACGTATACTCCAGGAGCGAGGTACGCATAAGCTCGTGCTGAATTTCTGGTGTCTCTTCAGAGCCAGTCGATCATTTGGAGTTCTGGGATGTTTATCGATATTTTATAATTTCGCGTACTGTACATACAGAAGAAGTATTGCATTCGTTAATCTGTCTCAAGACAACGCTTGAGGTCATTAGAACCAGCTTCCTTTGTGCTTGGTGTGGTGCTGAGACAGGCATATCGATTGTCGGTCAGGGTGACCATTGGCGGGGGAAAGTGTCATGCCCGTCGCGGCTTCCTGCAGCTGAAGCCCCTCGGCGCGTCAGCATGCATGGCCGTGTGCTTTTTGTTCATTGACCACAAGATTCGAGTTCAAAGGGAAGAGGAAATGAAGCCTCAACGATGAATCGGAAGTCCAAGTCACTCCTTCCCAATTGCTCAGCGCCCATACATTCCTCAAAGCAGCGAAATTGAGACGTCCCCGCGAACGAATAAACATCGACCAAGTACATGATCTTCTGAGACATGCTCTTGATGCTCGGCTGGCTATCTCCTCGCATCCTCTGGCACGTCAGAAAAAGAAAAGGAGGAACAATAACATACGGTTCGGCAGCATGAATACTACACCTCGAAAATATCGCCATGCCACTCCGCAATCAGCAAACAACACACCATTTGCTCGCAACAATGCCACTACACCCAATGCTCCTCGTTCGCCGATCAAGCTTAGTAGTCGTGACCGTCAAGAGCTGGGATTGAGTCTAAAACGCGTTATTGGAACTACCTGCCAGTCGGTTTTCTGCTTCGATCACTTGGCTTCGACAAGAAGTTTTGCCTATACCGCTGGCGCAGCTGCAGTTGTCGCAACCGTCCAACCTGACGGGAACATCACACAGCGTTTCTTCAGAGCCAATCCTGCTCAGTTTGCGCAAAGATCAAACTTCCCGGCCAACGTATCTGCCTCACCTGCCGACTCAAGGCTTCGCTCCCCTCTACCACCCACCGATCGCTCTGAATGGAACGACGCCAATGCAGCAAGTAGGAGCAGTGCTGTACGCGAACGTGTGAAGGCTGCCACCGCAGTAAGCTTCAGTCCAAATGGTCGCTTCCTGGCCGTGGGTGAGACTGGATACAAACCTCGTGTTTTGGTCTTCTCACTCGCCGACAAGTCCTTTGCCGATTCGCCTGTGTCCTCGATATGCGAACATACTTTTGGCGTCCAATCTGTGAGTTTCGGTCCAGACTCGAGGTATCTTGCTTCCCTAGGAACCGTGAACGATGGATTCTTGTACATTTGGAGTATTGACGAAAGAGGAGGAAATCCTACTCTGATCGCCAGCAACAAATGTATAACCAGCGTACGCCATATGGCCTGGATGGGTTGTAGTCTGGTGACGGTGGGTCTCAGATTTATCAAGGTTTGGAGACCCAATGACCTTCCAGCTAGTGTCAACGAGAACTCAGAAAAAGGCTATGGACTGTACAACCGTCAGCATAAGCCATTAGCTGGCCGAAACACTCTTCTGGGAGACCTGCTTGACGCGACTTTCACATGCGTGGCATCCTTCTCTGACACAAAGGCCATTATCTGTACTGATGGTGGAGATGTTTGTATCCTCGACGATGATGACAAAGCCCAACGTCTGATCAGAGTCGCAAATGTGGACTTTAGCATCACTGCTGCATGCGTTGGACCTGATGATAAAATCATCATTACAGGGCTGGATGGCAGTATTGAGGTCTTCAATCTCGATGAGCTCTGTAGAACGCACATATCACCTGATACGCCGCCCGGATCCAGAGCATCCTCGAAGCCGTCGAACTCGGGCTTTGTTGCTGTCGGATTCGTAGAGGATGCCATAGTGACCGTGGACAACAGCCATGGCATTCAGCTACGACACATATCTTCAAAATCTCATGATGAGAACTCCAACTACGCAGTGATACAGAAGCTCCCAGCACATTCAGACGCCGTCCTTGGAGTACGCGCTGTCATTGCACCGAACGAACAGAACATCGCCTTCATCAGCTGGTCTGCCAACGGCACTGTTATCTTCTGGTCGTCAGAGTGCCAGGCAAAAGCGATGATATCCGTGTCGATGGACCAATATGTCGACATGTACAATGTTGTCAATGAGCTCAAGACTGTTGTGGCGTTTTCCGATGTCTCTCACGCGGTTTCTGGTGACAAATATGGCGTTTTGAGGTGAGTCAAGAGTGTTATGAAGGGTGCACGTGCGAAAGTACTGACCGAGGTGCAGAATTTCGAACGTCGATACTGGAGAAGATGTCTCGCGGGTCAGGGCTCACGCAGGAGAAATCACCGACATTGCAATTCACGAGGATGCAAAACACACTCTGATAGCATCAAGCAGTCGAGACCGAACCATCCAATTCTTGACATGGAGCTCAGGTAACCTGGAACTCTTGCAAACGCTAGATGAGCATGCTGGTGCAGTCACCAGTGTTCTGTTTGCCAAGAAAGGTGAACAATTATTATCATGTTCGGCCGACAGGTCTGTAGTGGTTCGAGAAGCTGCAAGACAAGGATCTGGCCCTCCACTCTTCATCATTACTAGGACGATTACACTGAAAAGCTCACCTACATGTTTGAGGACATCTCTGTTTGATGACACTCTGTTGGTCTCTGCAACGGATCGAACAATCCAACTCGTGAGCACACGTACTGGTCGTGTCGTCTCTTGCTTCAAGGCCGGAGATCCGGATGGTGGAGATTCCGTGATCATGTCCAGCCTGGTGCATCTGCCTTCCACAGCAGGATCGCCAATCGTCGCAGGTGTAGCAGGCAGTGATAAATCTGTCCGCATGTATTCGGAAGACGGTACTCTACTCGCGAGAGATTGGGGTCACACAGAAGGGGTCACTGACATTGCACTGCTGAAATCGCATGCAGCTCCTGATGACCTGGCAGCAATGAAGCTTGTCACTGTTGCTGCTGATGGCACGATATTCGTGTGGGCGACCACTCCCGAAAGACCTCGATCAAGAGACTCAGACATGGCCCCGTCATTCGCGAGCATAGCCCCCGGCATCATCTCCGCAGAACAACCACTTCGCAAAGTGATCTCTCACAGCGAAATTGCTAGATTTCAACGAGCTCGGTCCAATGAGACAGAACCCTCGGATCCAACAGCAGCTACAGCAAGCACAGGCCTCAAGAAAAAACCTAGCCGACTGAGCATCCGTCCACCACCGCCAATGACGCAAAGGTTAGAGCCTTCGCCGCTGGGGACATTGCGCAATGGTCTGACTGTCAGAAGCAGACAACGCAGTCCGAGTCCTACACCGCCGAGCCCGAGTCCGAGATTACCGCCTAGTCCGAGGACACACCCGAGGAGTGCGCCGGGGAGACATAGGCTTTCTGTTGGTGCTGTACCGCCGATGCTTGCCCCTACGACAACAGACAAGAGCACTAAAGCCGAAACCAGTACCACGGGATTCGGCAGCATTGCAGCGTCTACAGATCAGCTCTCTCGCATGCTGAAGGCATACAGACAGAAACTCGATGGCAATTACTCTGGGTTGACGAATGACAAACTGCAAGAGTTGGAAAGAGAACTCGATGCTACCGTTCAGACCGTACGGCAGAAGTTGGCAGCAGTGGGCCATAATGACGACAAAGCAGTTCAGGATGGGAGTAGTGCTGCAGACGACAGCGGGACATCGAGAACAGCATCGTCTTCACAGGATGCTTCGTTTGTATCTGCTCAGACAGAAGTAGATGGAGAGACCACGGGTGGAGCCGAGAACACTGCATCTCGATAAGAGGCAATCACCATAGCGTGAAATGGAGACATGAACATCTTTCAACCAATCTGAAGACCTGTGACTGTTCTTGCTATTGTCTTACTCCTCCCACCCGTGTATTGACTGGCATTCCATCTTCCCCTTGCCAGGAACACACCTCAGGGCGCCACTACCACGTACTTCACACTCGCGACAAGCACCTGACTACGAGCACGCAAGTCCGATACGAAAGACTCATGGAAACATAGAACATTGCCCTCATTGACGCATGTGTCATTCGGCAGAGAAAGGGGAAAAGAATGGCAAAAGACAGCTTCAAATTCGAATCATTTGACCACGGGAAAGCGAAGAAAGCGAAGATGTTTTTGATTTTCAAAAACAGGAGAAAAAAAAAGCATGAGTTGGATTGATTGGGGGTATGATATGAGTAAAAGACTGAACATCTAAGCGATCAACGTAGGAAGAAAAGAAATGAGCAGAAGCCAGACCTCAAATCAAGCCTTGTACAAACAATCCAAGAACCCAGCAGCCAAGTCCTCCACGATGGTCTTGTCTGGCAGTGCACCGGCGACACCGTAGAGGGCAGCTGCATCGCCCTTCTTGGCTGTGCTTTTTCCTGCTACAGCGTCTTGTCTCTGTTTCTCCAACTCATCGGCAACACAAGTTTCGAGGTCGTCAAGTAGATCTTCGATGACTGGCACAATGGGAAGCGTGACAGCGACATGGATAGCACCAGGTGATTGCAAGGCGTTGAGGTGCCAGCCTTTGCCACTCATGGCATCGGCAATGTTGTAGATGTCGAGGGTCTTGGAGGAGAAAGCTACCACCGAGACCAAAGGTTTACCGAGGATGTAGAGGTGGGTGCGCAAAGAGTCGCGGCTGCGCATACCTTCTGCAAGCTTCTTTGCAGCGCCGACGATGGAGTGGCAGGAAGAAATGTAGCCTTGTTCGCCTACACTCATCATACTCGCCCAACAGCCCGCGATCAAGGCGCCAGGTCTACTGCCAGCCATGGAGGGCGAGGCGTATACACCTCCACTCCAGTCGGGTGAGATGAAGTATTGGTACTTGCGTAGCGATGCACTGCGGTAGAGTAATGTGCTGTTGCCCTTGGGTGCGAAGCCGTATTTGTGGGTGTCGCACGAGATGGAAGTTACACCTGGGATGCGGAAATCAAAGGGCTCGGTGTCGTAGCCCGCGCGCTCGAGGAAAGGAACCAAGAAGCTACCCAGGCAGCAGTCGACGTGGAGAGGGATGTTTCTGCGAACAGCGAGGCGCGAGAGACCGGGTATATCGTCGATGATGCCATGAGGGAAGTTTGGTGCCGAGCCAACGAGGAGGACGGTGTTGCTGTTGAGCAAGCGAGAGATGTGGGATAGAGAAGCCTTGTAGGAAGGTGCTGGGCAAGGTACGTAGTGGACGGTGATGTTGAAGTAGGCGGCTGCCTTGCGGAAAGCGGTGTGTGCGGTCTCGGGCAGAATGATCTCTGGCTTGGTGACACCACGCTCGATGCGGCCCTTTTCTCTGGCACTGAGGACAGCCATGATGATGGATTCAGTACCTCCGCTGGTTGTGACGCCTGCGGCATCGGTGGGTGCGTTGAACATGGCCAATACCATTGCCACCACCTCGGCCTCCATCTTTCTTACTCCAGGGAAGACGTCAGGGTGAATAGGGTTGGCAACGCCGAATTTGCCAAAAGCTTCCATCTGCAGATCTTGAAGTTCCTTGCCGCCGTGGTATACAGCGCCAGACACTCTGCCATCTTCCCAGCGAGTGTGTTCCATGTCGTGCAGTTTCTCCAATTCGGCACGCACCTGCTCAGGGCCCCAGCCAGCTGCAGGCAGTGCGGTGTATCTTGTGATGCCAGGACCAGAAGGCACGAGTTTCTTTTCGAGTTCTTCTAGGGTTTGTTTTATCTCGGCTTGGACTTTGCCTCGTACACCGGGCAGCCTGAGGAAAGTGCGATAGAGAGACTTGCGGACGGCGGCGTAGCCCATCTTTGCGCTGGCGACGGGTCCATAGCCGTAAAGATGGGTAAAGGCGACCCGCGAGTATCGTACGATGAACAACAGGAAGAGCAAGTTGCGGACTCTGCGAGATCGATCGTTAGTGTTTGTGTTGGAGTGTAGGCTTCAGATGGACATACAGATCGACCGTCGTCTTTGCTAGCTGGCGCCGCGCAGCTGGTGTGCGGACATTGATTACTTGGGCTATACTAGGCGCCATGATTGAGACAACCTTCGAGTCGGATAGTCAAAGAGCCATGTCGTGGGAGAGCGATGGCATAAATATCACTCGGATGGACCCCCGCTTGTCTAGACACTTCCGTCATCGCCTCGTGCTCCTTCAGGGTCCGCAAACCATGCCCGATCCAGGCATGCTTGCGAAACCTTCATTTATCAAAAACCATACCACTCTGCATCAATACCAACTTCATTCATAATCATGTCGTAACAATACATTCAAGAGTCAGAACTCTCAATCTCCTTGTGTTTTCCGCGACTCTTGCTCTCTTAGTGCTGCATCCACTGAGCCACCCCGCCGTCCGTTGTCAAAGGGATTGGCTACCGTGCGAGCAAATTGCCGAGCTGGGATCTTACGCTCAAACAAATCATCCAGCTCTGCACATGTACGCCCTTTGGGCTCAGGTAGCCGGTAGTATGCCCAAACAATCGTCAGAAAGCAAACACCTGCCCAGAAAAGTCCTGTCTTCGGCCCCCAATTCCATGCTGTAGGGTTCAACATATGAGGTGTCAGTACATTGTTGACAATGTTCGCCACCAGATATGCGTTTCGCGCCAGTACCATCGTCTTTTGCCGTAGTCTGGTCGACGAGATTTCCGACACGAATGAGTAGGTTAGTGGTCCGACTGTGATGTCGTAGACGAAGACGTAGACCAGAAGCAATGCTCCAACCGCCCATGACGATGGCTGGCTCTTGGGCCCGACTCCGATAAATCCAATGATGAGCAGGAGAACCATCATCATGATCTGTCCGACGATGAATAGCGTCCGCCGTCCGACCCAGGGTATCAATGCCCAGGCGATGAAAACTCCTACAGCACCCAGTCCATATTGTGCCATGCTGAGGTCGAATGAGTAAGCCGTGTCCAGCCCAGCGCGTTCGAAAAAGTATGACGAGAATGCCATGATGCCTCCGCCACAAAGAATCTGGATCATCCAAACCATCATGCAGATCTCTGTACGCCGCAGCTCAATGCCCTTGAAGCAGTCCATATATGATGTGCCTTTCGTGACTTGCTTCTCCATTTCGTTGGTGTGTATGATGGCTGCCACTGCTTTTTGGCTGTCGAACGTGTTTCGACCTTTTCTGCTCATCAGCCGGTTGAGTGATCTTTCCGCATCCTCGACGCGACCTTGTCTCACAAGCCACCAGGGACTTTCTGGCGCCAGGAACATGGCGATTGCAAGTGGTACTGGCCAAATCCACTGCAGGGCGTATGGAATCCTGTATCCCCATTGATCCGTTCGGTCGACAAGCGCTCGTAGTACACCTGAGCCAATTATCTGGCCCATGACCTATTCCTTATTAATTGCGTGGTCAGATACCGAGCTGGGATACACTTACCCAACAAAGATTCACGTAAGAAGTAAGGTATGGTCTCAAGTCCATGGGAACCACATCGGCTGCATAAGCAGGCGTGATAGTCTGGAAGACACCCCTAAGCGGTGCGTTAGCAAGTAACGAGCAACAATCTAGAATGTCTATCGCTTACCAAGGTATACCGCAGAGTATCTGGCCGACCAGAAGGACATGGATGTTAGGAGAAAAGAAGGTGATAAAGATAAAGCATGACTGAACCGCTGTTAGCCATGGTCGTCATCAATCATGAACCACAACTACTTACAACAAGAGCTAGAGCACCAATGATGGTCCATCGCTGTCCATACTTGTCTGCAAAAATACCTGTCAAGAAGAGACCTATCATCTCTCCAATACAAGTGCCGTTGGTCAGACCTGTTTGCCAGGCTGCGGGGACCTCATAAGTTCCATTCGCAGTGAGTTGACCATACTTTTTGGTGAAAGCTGGAAAGGCAAAGAAGCTGAAGATAACCTAGAACGTGTCAGTTTCGGACTCGCCGAAAACGAATATCCGAACTGACCACTAAATCATAACCTTCCATGATGATACACGTCGAAGCCAGAATAGACCAACCTATGGCTTTCGGATATGACTTTACAGCCGACCATACTGTCATCGAGTGTTCTTCTTCAAGTGCTGCTTGGGCTCTATGTAGGACGAGGTTTGCATCTGGTTCAGATGAAGTCGATCCAGAACCACGTCGCTCGCGCAGAGAAGCAGACATCCGACTGCAGAGGGCTCAGCAATTGCGATCAGTGAGTTGGTTATATCATGCCGTACCGGCTCATCTTGTCAGTCGATTTGTCTCCTACTTGAATCACATCGTTGAGATTCTGCATGATAATGTGTTCTGTCCTGTGACCGGTCTTAGCTGGCAATTCCGAGGCAGGTTTTTGGCCGCGGAAAACATACTTGAACGGCTCAGCCATGACTGACACGTCAATAGCGATGGTCGCGCGGCAAGTACATGGATCTCGAAGGGGAGAAGAGAATGAATGTGTGAAAGAATGTCAAGAATCAAACAGGCAGAGCAACAAGGCTTGAGCAGGGAGACGCGACAGTGACGGCCGTAGCGGGAGGTAGGGAACAAGCAGCATACAAATACGGCGTGCAAAGAGAACGGCGTGGCGTGGAACACCCCCCCCAAAGTTAGGCCAGTTCTAGCGTTAATGCGCGTGTGCCCCCGAGAGTTTAAACAAACGGGCATACTGCAAACCCTAGCAAATCGGCTGGCGCATCTTCCTAGTTGGAGATCTCCTGCGAGCACTCTTGAAGTAACACATTAGAGGTGCTTGTTGTCATATTTGAAAATGGTCGTGACATCAAGGGACTACCCTTTTCTCGTTCGTTCGACGGCCGTTCTAGCCCGGAGCCGGATGACCTTGCCTAGTTTCAACGAGATGGATGGAGGCGGGGTCCCTCGATCGGGGATGTGGGAAAGACCGGTCTTGGCATCTGCGCACGGGCAGCTACTCCCTCCGCAGTTTCCCTCAAAAGTCTCACTGGCAGAGTCAGATCGTAATCAAACAAGCTTCATGTTCAATGTTGCGAGCACAAGCGAGAATGGAACCATGCTGCCTGCCAAATCCCAGGTTCTCCCTAGCAGAAGAGACGATAGAGTGATACTACATTTCGATTGTAGGTACATTGCCCTGCATGGAACAATATTCAACATGCAGCTCGCTGACCCTGCCGCCCAAAGATGACTGCTTTTACGCTTCGGTTTTTGAAGCTGAAAATCCAACCCTGAAAGCGGAGCCTCTGGCTGTACAACAAAAGCAAATCATCGTACATCTGCCAACACACTTGTATCCGGACCGAGTAGGAGACTGATCTGAAAACATACAGGTCACCTGCAACTACGAAGCCCGGCGAAGAGGGCTGCGCAAACTACAGCTCATAAAGGATGCTCGCCGAATATGCCCAGATGTGATCATAGTGCTTGGTGAAGACATCAGCCGATTTCGAGATGCAAGCAAGACGCTGTATCAATTCCTTCGCAGCTTCTCCTGGAATGACAGAGCAGAGAGACTAGGGTTTGATGAGGTAAATGAGTGGCCGGTATCATGGATGTTTTTGCTGATCAACTCAATAATGAACAGGTGTGGCTTGATATCACTGACATGATTGAGTACAACATTTCTCTGTTGAATCCGCATGATCTGGTTCAATCGTTCTTTGTTCTGCAGAAGGACGATCCTACCCAAGGGTTTGCTTTCAATGCTACCTGCTACGCGGGTCCCACGGTACCGGACAATGCGTCTACAAACGATGAACCCTTGTCCTTGAGGCTAAAGCTGGGCTCTCATCTGGCATTTTACATCCGCACCGAGCTTGAAAGGAGGACTGGGTACACGTCAACTGTCGGTATATCGACCTCCAAGCTCCTGTCCAAGCTGGTCGGCAACATGCACAAACCTAAGGATCAGACGACGCTCATACCTCCATATGCTTGTCAAGAAGGACAGGTAAGCAACGTCGAATCCTTCATCGACGACTATGAAATCGGCAAGATTCCTGGTATTGGATCCAAGCTTGCTCATAGGATACGCCAACATATTTTACAACATGAACCAGACTTTGAGAAAGGTCTCGTTTATGGAGAGACCAAGGAGAATGTCACCGTGAAGGAAGTTCGTCTTGCCGAAGGTATGAGTCCAGAGACACTGGACAAAGTACTGGCCGGTCCCGGCTCTCCTCATGGTATCGGCATCAAGATGTGGGCACTCTTGCACGGCGTGGACGACACAGAAGTGAGCTTTGCAAAAGCTGTGCCCAGTCAGATAAGCATTGAAGACAGTTATATTCGCCTCGATACTCTGCCTGAACTGTTGAAGCAGCTCAAGATGTTGAGCTGCCGTCTCATAGAACGGATGCGTATTGACCTTGTCACCTCTGACGGTGACGATTCAGAACGGTCTTTACCTAAAGAAAAACTTGAGCAGGATGGGATCATTGGATCTGACGTCGCTGATTCCGAATATGGGCACAAGACAGAGCTGTTGACGGGATTCTCAGATTCGAGGATCAGATTGCCAGGCAAATGGCTGGCTCATCCAAAAACCATCCGCTTGTCTACCAGACCTCGTCTGCCTCTGAATCCAGACGGCACGCGATCACGAAGCTTCAAGCGCATCTCACACTCTGCTCCATTGCCAAACTACGTTCTTTCTTTGACAGACAATATTGATGTACTTGCGGAGAGACTTGTTAATGACACACTCATAGCAATGTTCAGGAAGCTGCATCCAGAGAAAGCTGGTTGGAACCTGAGTCTGGTAAACCTCGCTGTGACGAATATGGCGGAAGCAGGCGGTGAGAGCAAGACTGCCAACGGTCGCGACATCAGCAGCATGTTCAAGCGTCAAGAGAGTGTGCACAAGGAGTTCACTGCCTATGCTGATGAGCAATCGACACCCCAGGCAGAGTTGGTCCCACGGACCAAGATGGAAGAGGGATATTCTCATCTTGTTGACTCAACTGTCGAACTGGAAGACAACAGTTGGGTGGAAGAAGAGGACGAGGACAACGAAAGATGTGGCATCTGTGGCATGTCAGTACCATTATTTGCTATGCAAGCTCACATGAGATTCCACGAGGTCGATAGATGATAGACAGCCTGCGTTGGTCTATGGATCTGTCAGGATGGACGTTATCGTCGTCGTCGTCGTCGTTGTCGATCTTTGGGTACTCAACTCGAAGCACGAGTTTCCTGGGTAGTGTATATCCGTTATCGTGTCCATGGTTCAACATCGATACTGGAGTCGGTCTTAATGATATGCATTGGGTTTTTGAGGTCGTTTACACAAATACGCACAGGACTCAAGCTGCTCTACTGGGCAGTTTCCTTCGACACAGGAACTATGGCAGTCTAGACTTGACCAGCCGATACCGTCGCGTCTGCGGAGTCGATCTTCGTCGACGGACTCCTCGATAGGGTCCGGAACAGGCTGGCCAGCACTGCAAACGTTCACTGCGTGTGACCACATTCGAACAGGCGTCACACTTTCCAATCTCCAACATCGACGCCTTCCTTTACTTCAAACCGGAATCTGTCTAAGACAACCTGCCAACACTATGCCTTGTAGGGACAACACGCATGAACACATCTGGCCTCGAGAGGGCCTACTTGAGATCCAAAGGTGCGAGATCTTCTGTGGTTACTGTACTGGAGATGCTGCCAGAGTTGAATACTCATGGCCCTGGGAGCTGCGCGGCCACATCAGAGAGATTCATCGTAGTGGTGAGGGCATGACTATCACAGTCAGCCCTCGACCTCCCAAGCCGTAAGTGTCGGATGCGAAAAGCACAGCTTGCCTTTACTGACTAACAAGATCTAGCCATGTGCCCACTACATCTGCCAAGCGCAAGATTTCAGAAGTTGAGCAGAACGATAGCGAAAATGACGAAGACGCAGAGAAGAATGAAGACAACTCTTCCAAAGATCCCGATTACGAAGATGGCAGCAGCAAGAAAAAGGGAAAGGCCAAGGCAACGGCTAGCTCTGACACCAAAGCACCTTCTGACCTCTCTGCTGGAAACGCTGAAAAGGACACCAATGGATCTCCAGCATCTCTTCGTCTCCGTGCTAGGCCCATTGCCAAAGCTAAGAAGACTTCTCTGAAGGACCATGCTGCCTCCCTCAACCCAATCGGCCCCAACCCAGGTCCACCTTCGCCCAAGCGTGCCAGACAGACGGCTTCGATGGGCCCTCAAGCTCCTGTCTCCATGAACAACTACTTCATACCCACTGCTCAGCAGTAAGTTTGTGTTTCCGAAAAGCATATGCAAAGGGTCAAGCTGATATGTACAGGGCGGCTGTTATGCGTCAAGAACTGTACGGAAGAAATATGCAAGACGCCGCAGCAGCTGTCGGTGGACACATGAATACCAGTGGCCAGGGATTTGCAGGTTATCCTCAGCAGAATCCTAATTATGTCCAAGGTTCTGTCGGCAACATGGCACCTCGCTTTGGCAGCATGGGTCCTTCTACTGGCACGATGGGTCCTCTTACCGGTAGTTTGGGACGTCCCACAGTCAACATGGGTCCTTACAACAGCAACATGGTACCTCGCATGGGCAGTCTGGGCCCTTCTACAGGTTACATGGGTGCTCCTCCAATCAACATGGGCCTTCGTGCTAGTAGCATAGGTCCCCGTGCTGGCAGTATGGGTCCTCGTATGGGCAGCATGGGTCCTCACCCACCCAACACAGTTCCTTACACAAACAACACAGGCCCTCCCACCATCAACACCAACCCTCCCATCATGGCTCCTAGACCAACTCTTCTACCCAGTCTAACGCACGGCCCCATCAACCAACAATACCGTATGACTCCACCACCACCACAGACCCAAAACCTCTACGCCAACCACCCCAACTTCATCGCGCCCAGTACCCGCAACGCCAATCACGCTCGCATCCGTGACTTGACTGCTCATATGCTGACCGATGACAACATGAGCGAGCTTGCTGTCATCAACCATTACAATCACGAGATTGAATATTTGAGGGAGTTGAGGGTGAATCGCTTGATCACTGCTTCTCAGATGCAGCAGAGGGGTTTCGTTGGTGGTATGGGAGGGCAGGGTCAACCTCCTGCTGTCCAGCAGTGGGGTGGGTCGCAGGGGATGGTGCAGCAAGGTGGTGGTCAGGGATCTGGTCAGCGTGTCGTCTTCTCAGGCCCGCAGCAGCAGTCTGGCGAGCGCAATTTCTCTGGTGGTCAACAGGTTGGTTCGCAGCACCCTGCTGTGCAGCAACCCGCCCCTGTCCCTGGCCCCTAAGGCCCTCTGCCCTCCCAGCTGCCACGTTAGTGGTGATACGGTCGTTAACAATGCACGAAGATGAACGTCAGAGAAGAGTGACCCAAAGGGAAGTTTGTAGATTGACAAAAAAAAGAGTTGACATTTCGAAAAAAGAAAAAGAAAAAACCGCTTTCATTTCATCAGTAGAGTCCCCCCTTCTTACAGCTGCTCGTTCACGAAGAGTCCGGCCATCCCCATGCCCGTTCCAATACACATGCTAGTCAGCAGAATCTTCTTTTTCTGCCTCCTGCATTCGCTGAGTCCAGTCACAATCTGTCTAGCTCCGGTCGCTCCCAAGGGGTGACCCAAAGCAATGGCTCCACCACGAACATTCATCTTTTCATAAGGCAACTTGAGGTGGTTCTTGCAATACACAGCCATGGATGCAAAAGCCTCGTTGACTTCAATGATATCGATATCGTCAATGGTGATTTGGTGCTTGGCGAGCAGCTTTGGGATAGCGACGGTGGGGCCGATGCCCATGATACGGGGGGCGAGACCGGCGACGGTGGCGCCGACGAATTTTGCGAGGATGGGTTGGCCGAGCTCGAGGGCCTTTGAGCGCTTCATCAGCAGGACTGCGGCGGCGCCGTCGGTGACTTGGGAGCTGTTGCCGCCGGTGCTGCGGTCGCCGTAGTCCGGGAAGGCCGGGCGGATCTTGCCTAGTGATTCGGCGGTGGTGCCGTAGCGTGGGCCCTCGTCTTTGGTCAATGTGACGTTCTTGACTTCGCCCGTCTTGGGGTCCTTTGAGGTGACGGTGATGGGGGTGATTTCGTCGTCGAACCAGCCTGCCTTTTGGGCTACCTCTGCTCTGCGGTAGGACTCGGCGGCGTACTTATCTTGTTCTTGACGCGAGATGTCAAAGTCTTTGCCGACGTTCTCTGATGTTTGGCCCATGGGCTGCAAGCAATCGGCAGCATTCTGGTTTGCATTGACGATTTCGGGTGCGAAGGGGCGAGTGAGGCGGTCACCGCCATCTGTCATGGACTCAGCTCCAATAGCGAGACCAATCTCAATTGAGCCGGTCATGATCTGGTTGGCGATGTCTTGGGTGGCCTTGAGACCGGAGCTGCAGAAGCGGTTGGTCGAGTATGCGGCCGAAGTGACGGGGAAGCCGGCAGCGAGAGAGGCGGCGCGGATGTAGTAGGCGGCTTTGGCATCGGAGACGTTGCCCAGACAGATATCCTCTACCAATGCAGGATCGAGGTTCGATTTCTGAAAGGGGTGTTAGCAGATGTGGCAAGCTGAGGAAGCCCAGAGGGGCATCTTACCTGGACGACCTGCTCGAGCAGCTTGAAGACAAGGCCATCGAGTTGGGTGTCCTTGAAGCCTCCCTTCTTTGCCTTTGTCAGAGGTGTGCGGATGGCAAGAGTGATGACGACATCGTCGGGGTTCTTTGATGTGCTGTTGTTCGACTGTCAGTCTTACTCGACGGGGTATACCAATGGTGGGGCAAGGCTGAGTTTACATGGTGTCGATGGGGCTCTTGCCGGGAGTGATGTGGCGGAGCACCGAACCGAGTCTTTCTGTTGCCATTTTTGTATGTGTCTAGTTGACAGGATGTGATGACTGAATGTAGTGCTGATCAAAAGTGGGAGGCAGACAGGCACATGTAAATACTTCCAGGCTGTTGGCAGCAATTGGAGCAATCACCTCGGCAATTCAGTTTTGTGGAGAAAGCCTCGGGTGCTCGGTCTGGCACGCCTCGAGCCCTCTACCGCCACCACCCTACCGAACACACTCCGCTGTGTCGTGACTTCTCCAAACGCGTTCTCGGTGCTCACTATCAAGTCAACTGAATACACCGAAACGAGGCCAACATGTGACAACATCTCCGACAGTAAATGTGAACATGGTATAATTTTCTTGTTCAACTGCCCAAAGCAAAACTACACAACAAGAACAATGACCCCACTCTCTCAACTTTTTCCCTTCATATGCTTTGCTATCCATCTTACACGACATCGAACAAGCCCTTGAGATGTTTGGCAATCAAATTCCATTCATCCTTGGTCACTTCATCTCTGTAGAACTCCTTGAGCGTATCAATAGAAGCTCTGCTGATGTGCGAGTAAAGAACCATCTTATCTTCAAGCTGGCGTCCGTAGGTTGGTTGGTTGGATCCTTCGATCTTGACTGCTACAGCGGGTTGTCCCTTTTTGCAGAGAGGGATTTGCTTGTGCTCGCGCTCGATCGAGGTGACTCTGCCCATGGGGATGACTTCCTTTGCGCCAGTGACGGGGTTGATCTTGACAGCGGCGATGGGGGTGTTGACGCGAAGGGCGCCGTCAAGCACATCCACACCGACAACGATGGGGTTGGTCTTGTTGAAGACTTGGATAGGGTTGAGGATACAGGGGAAGACCGCCAACATCTTGGACTCTTCCTTCTTCTGTGCGGCGATCTCAGCCATGTGCTTTGTGAACTGGTCGAACAAGTGGTAAATGATGTCTGCAGTGAAGATCTTGACGCCTACATCATCGGCATATGCTTGTGCTTCCTTGTCGACCTTGACGTCGAAACACAGCATTACGGCGTATTGCTTGTGCTTTTCCAACATGGTGGATGCGGTAATGACATCTCTTCTGTGCACGTTACCGATCGAGATGGAACCGACGGGAATCTTCATTTGCTTCAAGAACTCCAGCAGAGCCTCGAGCGAACCAAGGGTGGATGCTTGAACAGTGACACCGCGGCCTGATGTAGATATCTTGCTGAGCAGGTTCTCGAGATCGGACATGACGTCGTCCATGAGTTCCTCCTCGTCGTCGTCTTCCTTGACAAGCAGCAGACGAGAACCAGCGATGGCGTTTTCGAGACCGTTGGCAGTAATCTTGACACCCAATGCGGCCTTGACCTCCTTGTTGTGGACGTAGGAGGACTTGACACGCAGTTCCTTCATCTCGGCAGGTGTGAGCAGAGCTCTGATGTTAGTGGCAATGGGTCCTTCTGTACCGCACAACACGATACGATCACCCTCCTTCAGACGACCATTGGTAATAACAACATCGATGGTGGTTCCCAGACCTTCAATGACCTTGACTTCCAGAACGGTACACTCGACTTCGGTGATGTACATGAGCTGACCAGCCATTCTCTCCTGAGTGAGCTGGGTGATGAGCTTGAGCATGTCGGGGATACCCTCTCCAGTGTGAGCTGAAGTGGGAACAAGCGAGACGTTACGGGCCATAGACTTGTTCTCGTAGAAGACCTCGGAGTTGAAACCTTGCTCGGCAAAGGCGATCTTGGTCTTCTCGAGTCTGTCGGCAAACTCGTTCTGGACACCCTTGTTCTGCATGGCAAGCGACTCACGGAAACCGTTGTTGGCGATTTGCTTCCAGCCGTAGAGACGATCAATCTTGTTGAGTGCGACAATGAAGGGAGTCTTGCGGTCTCTGAGCAGTCTCATGGACTCGAGAGTTTGAGGCTCAAGGCCGTGCATGATATCGACAACCAGGATGGCAATGTTACAGAGCGAAGACCCACGGGAACGGAGGTTAGTGAAAGACTCGTGACCAGGGGTATCGATGACCAAGAGACCGGGAATCTTGAACTGGAAGGAGCCATCAGTGTTGACGACAGCAGTCTTCTTCTCAAGAGCCTCGACGGGGAAGTAGGTAGCACCGATTTGCTGAGTGATACCACCAGCTTCACCTTCTTGAACATTGGTTTGACGAATTTTGTCCAGAAGCTTGGTCTTTCCGGTATCGACGTGACCAAGAATACAGCAAATGGGCGAACGAAGGTTGTCCTTGGAGGCGGCAGCTCTGGCATCTGCGATGGTCTTTGCACGTCTCTCAGCAGCCTCACGCTTGCGCTGGGCAATGGCGCGAGCATTTGCACTCTCCTCCTCGTCAGAAGACGAGTCCGAGTCTGAGTCGGAATCAGAATCTGAGTCAGAGTCGGAGTCGGAGTCAGACTCTTCCTTGATGTTGGCCTTCTTGCCAGCTGCGCCGTCCTGGACAGGCTTGCCATTGACGACAGGCTTGACGATCTCAGCATCCTCGTCACCGGACTCGGCATCCCAGCTGTCCTTGACACCGTCGTTCTCCATCTTCTCGGCCTCGGCCTCCCAGTCTTCGAGTTCATCTGACTCCTCAGCCTTCTTCTCCAGGGCATCGGCCTTGGCCTTCTCAGCAGCCTCCTCAGCGGCCTTCTTTTGCTCCTCAGCGATGCGCAGCTCCTCGAGCTTCTTGCGGGCAGCCTCTTCCTCAGCCTTTGCGGCCTCGGCAGCAGCACGCTCTTCGGCAGCCTTGCGAGGGTTCTTCTTTCTGCGGTCCTTCTCCTTCTGCGCTTTCTTGGCGTCTTCACCCTCGCCGGAAATACCAGCAACAATGGCACCACTCTCGAGCATCTGTTGGAGACGAGCTTGTTGGCGAGCCTCGGCTTCCTTCTGGGCCTTTGTCTTGTACTTGCCCTCCTTCTTGAGCTGCTCGATCTTCTCCTTCTCCTTTTGCTTCTTTGCGGCCTTGGCTTCTTCTCTAGCCTTTGCTTCCTCGACAGCCATTTTCTCTTCTTCCTCGGCTCTGGCACGCTCCTCAGCCTCGAGGCGAGCGGCCTCCTCCTCTCTGGCCTTCAACTCGGCTTGTTGTCTCTGAAGGGCGGCGAGGGCGGGGTTGAGCTTCTTCTTCTTACCGCCAGCTGCTGGCTCGGGAGCTGCTGCCACAGGCTCGATAGCGCTAGGCGAAGGGGTGTCTCTGATGGGTTGGGGCTTGGGTGCAGCAGGTACAGCACCGCCTGCCTTCTTCTTGGCTGCGGCCTGTTTGTAGAAAGAGTGGTCAGCTCCTGTATCTCTCTAGCATAGCACAATGCAGCTCACGTTTTCCTTCTTTCTCTGCTTCTCACGCTCCTTCTTCAGCTTTTCCTTTTCCTTCTTGGTCAGAACGCGACCACTGCCATCTTGCTCGTCATCGTCGTCGTCGTCCTGTGCGGGTGCGGGCTGTTGCTTGCCACCTTTACCACCCTTTCCTTTCTTAGCGGGTTCCGGGTAAAGGTCCTCATCATCCATGGTGCCCTCCTCGGGAGCCTTAGCGGCGAGGTCGACGGGAGGTGTAGAAGTTCCATCTTCGTCGGCAGCAGCAGTGAGATCCTCACCGAGCTCGGCCTCCCAATCATCGTCCTGCTGCTTGCCCTTCTTGCCCTTCTTGTTCTTTCTAGCTCTCAGAGCAGCCATCAGACCACCGGGAGGAGCAGCCTCTTCCTCAGCATCCTGAGCAGCTTCCTGGGCCTTTGCCTCTTGCTCAGCCTGAGCTATGGGGTCGACGGTCTCGCCAAGCTCGGTCTCCCAGTCGTCCTGCTGGGCCTTCTTGTTTCCCTTCTTCTTGGGCGCCATTTTGTCGTGTCGGTGGGGGTGGGTGACTCGAGAGGGGTTGTGTGGCGGGGGTGGTGAAAGATTCGGCGGTCGCACGGTCAGTAAAGTCGTGGGACTGGCGGTAGCATGTGACGGCGGCAGGTCAGATCAGTTGGCGCACGTCGTCAGGATGGGTGTGCGAAGATGCGAACGAGCAAGAGGCAAAGCTTAATATCGCCCGGGTGCCGATTTCGAGTGTGACGCTTCTTTTTTTGATCCCGCACAGCGCTTTCACAAACATCACTTGGCCATCGAGTAACTATCGAGTTGACCGGATTGCATGTGATGATTTCAAGTTGATTAAATTGCATCTCATTGTCTCATCGTCTAGACAATCACAATATACACTACTCTACGTGCTTTTGTTATAGATATACAAGCTGCTCATCGTCCAAAGCCAAACCAGCCCTTCTTCTTTTCTTCCTTGGGCTTCTCTTCGACTATCACATCAGCTGCCTTTGCTTCCACCGCCTGCTTACCCGTCGTCGGGTAATCGATGTAGTTCCATGCGACATCGAAGAACAACGGTTTCACCGGGATCGGCTCAAGTTTGGGAGGATATGTGACCAAATTCTTGAGGTTGACATTGACACCTGGTGTGGGGAAGTCGCTGAGACGTTGGACAAGAGGGGCAGCAGTAGACATGTGCTTGGCTGCTGCGATGGATGCATTGTCGTGGAACTTGTGCAGGTCCACCAGTGCTTGATGTCTGTACACGAGCTGCTGCAGTTGAGTCTGGAGCGCATCGGCTTGAGACTTGTGAATGTCGAGAGTAGGCGCAGACGACGGGTCGGATGAGGTTGATGGCAATGAACTAGAGCATTGCTTTGCAAGTTCGAGTGCGCGGGCCAACAGAGCGAGAGCATTCACATGCTCGGACAGGAGAGCGTGCGAGATTGCAATGTTGAGGCATCTGAGGGCCTGGAAGTAAGCACGCTTGCCATCCACCTCGCGCACGAAGCTCTCGTCCCTCATAGCGCCTCTGAGTTCCTTGATCGAGTCGATGCTCTGAATGGTCGAATCGTAAAGCACCACTCTCTCGCGCAGACGGGCAAGCTGGCTTCCTCTGGGCTCCGACTTGTGCTGGTCACGAGCGCGTTTGCTGGATTTGGCCTTTTTCTCCCCGAACAATCTGCCATCTTCGGACCCGATCAGCACGCGGTTTCTGCCCACACGCCAGCTGACAAGGGCGTAGTTGACGGCAAGACTGGTCACACGCAGATCTTGCATTCGGTTGTCACCCTCATCTACTCTCTCTTTCTCCAGCTCTTCGATGGCTCTTCTAGTGGCATCTGCAGCGTCCTGACTGGCGATGAGTACATTGTCGTAAGCACCAGCGCGATCTCTGGTCAGGGCGGAAGGATTGGACTTCAGGTATGCGCTCAATTCAGGTTCAGCGGATGCGACAGCAGCAAGGGCTTGACCGACTGAGGCATCGACGATGTTGGCAGTCATGGATCTCCAGTTGATTGTGTTAGGAATGTTCGTTGCGCCGAGATTCTGAGGAGCTAGAGGTGCCATATTAGTGACTGGTTGTGTAGAAGGAGCTGATGTTCTTCACATACTGGTTTCGGTAGTGGTTTCGTTGAGAGCATTAGGATCGAGTTGTTGCAACAGTTTGACAAGAGTGTCATTGTCTTTGGGGAAGTAGCGCAAAGCGACAGTCGAGACGGGGACGGAACGAGGAAGGCGAGCTTGGTAGGCGGCATAACGAATGGCAGGATCGACAGCGCTGGCGAGAATCTCGCGGAAGAGGTCCTTGTTGCCATGGGCGAACAGGGTTGCGTAGACGATGCGGGCAGTGGAATACTCGCGCAAGCAAAGATCCCATCTCTGAGGGTTCTCGGTGTTGACACGACCCTCTGACTGCTTCTCAAAGTGTTCGGCTCCGGAGAGAGAGGCTCGGTAGGCTTCAGCTTCGAGCAGGTCTTGGTGGGTTGTTTTCGAGGCTTCGGGGTGTTTGAGGATGTCGGTCAGATTCTGGGCAAGACGAGCAGCCTTGTGGAAGCGCGAGATGATGTGGGAGCGAGTGGTTCCAGTTATACCGTTTCCTTGGTTGTCTTCGGAGTGGATGGACTTGATGTGCATGGCATGGGCCCAGGCGCGTTCGCAGCTGAGCAGCAAGAGACGGGCAGTTCTTGGGAAGGGTCAGTTGGATTGAGAGTGATATGCAGAGATGTGGTTCGGTACTGAGGATTCTGGGCGACATCTTCGGCGGTGACTGTGGACTTGTTGGAGTACTTGTGGCCCTTGTTGGTGGAGCGGCCGAGACGCTTGCGCAGGGCGAGCAATTGTCGCGAAAGCTGCTTGCGGTATGCGTTGTAGTCGGCGATGAGCAGAGCGGCATCGCGATTGCCCACGGTGCAAGCGGTGATGTCCATGTTGGCGTGTCGTGTGCCTGCGTGGCAGCGTGGTAGGGATAATTCGAGCTGTCGAAGTGTCCAATTGGTGGGGTCGCACCAAGTTGTCAGGCATGGGCGAGTAGGGCAGGCTTCCAGTCTTGCCGAGCGGCGCAGGTCTTGGCTTCGATCTCCAGGCGCTGATGTTGACGAGTCGAAAAGTCACTATCAAACAGCTTCTGGAGAGCCCGAGAGACACTGCGTCGCCTTCGTTTGCCGCTCCTCCTCCTCCTCCTCCTCTTTTTCTCTTCCTCTCGTCCTCGTCACACTCCAACTCTCCACGTCTTCCAGAGTCGCCGCCCTACCGTCTCGTTCTTGTCGATATTCCGCCCTCTCGCATCACGCCACAGCAAGAGCAGCCCTCTCGCATCGTCTCGGGTCCTGGCATGAACCATATTGCTCTCGGCTGCTTGTGGTAGCGCCGTCGCCTGTGCTTGTTCCACACATACAAGAGTCGTGGCATGCTAGAGCGCACGTCGGCATGTCTCGACACTGGAGTTCGCTTCTCTTTGCGCCAGAAGAGTCTGTTCCCCAAAAGTCGCCGACTGCTACATTCGTCCTTTTGGTCAACCCACGCTCCTGATGTCGATCACCTCTGCCTCACACACAAGGCCGGCTCCTACGCTCCTGCCTCCCCCTGTACCGCTCCTGCTTCTTTATCCTGTCCCCCAGTCGCTCCTGCTTCGTCGGCCGACTCCCACGATGCTCCCTTTCTCGACTTTCTCTACCCCGCCCCAACCCAGGCATTCATGACCCGCCTGTCTCAATCTGAAAGATGGTCTCGCAAAAACACTCGCCCAAATGTCTTGAGAGGTTATTCCTCCATGACCACGCCCAAGGACTCCTCTTCCTCGTCGTCTTCCTCTTCTCGTGCCTACCGCGAGCTTGTCGCCTTGCTGGAGTCGCCCATTCCCGACCAGTCTTTCCTCGCTCTAGACATTGAGCGTGTTTGGAATCTCATGTCCCAAATTTCTCACCCTGACACTGATCTACTTCATCGGCTCATCTACTGGTTTGTCGAAAGAGATAACAGGACCGCCGATCAACATGCCCTTGATCTTTTTGCCGACTTGCCGGACCAGTCTAGATCCCCCGCCGCCTATCGACATGCCATAATATCAAATTTGAGACTTGGTAAACAGCTTGTTGCTGTCGCCCTGCACAGAGAGGCATCCGTACTGCCGAAAGCTGGTCCTATCGCATCTGACTATCTGATGGCTTCGGCCATCTCACAGTCCGATTGGCCATTAGCTGTGTCTGTTCATAAAGAGTGGGAAAAATACAACGCCGCCGGCTCTTCCACATCTACCCCTCTTTGGAACAGATCCCTGGCAGATTTGCCTTTTGCTCTTGCTCAGCTGCACAAACTTCGCAAGCTATGCTCTCTGGAGATGCGACGAGCGAGAAAAGGGAAAGGTCCCAAACCGACCCAAGACTTCCGACGTCTTTACAGATTTCTGGTCTATCACTTCATCCAAGCTCAATCTAGACAGCAGATTTTCTTGAGACCTGGCCATTCCGCTGACTTGACTCGCGGCTCTGTAAGGCAATTGATTGAGAAGACGCATGATAATGGTCTGGCTTCGGCTACGCTGTATGAGAACATACTCCTTGCACTGCTCACCTTGAAAGGTTGTGCCTCGAACTACAACTGCAGTGCGATCATCACCGCTACTTATTTGTTATATCGAAAGTCTGAATTCTTTGCCCCCACCGAGAAGCTGCTTCTGTTCGTCACCAGGTTCTGGAGAGACCACAATCTCAATTTTGGCGGAAAGGGACCTACGCACAACTTCATTGGCAAAACGATCATTCTAGACGACTGGACAAAACATCACCATAGACCCAGCGACAGCGCCTTCGTTTTCATCATGGATACCTTTGCCCAACGTGGTCTTGTTGAAGGTGTCAAAGAACATGCTGATCTATTCAAATCCTTTTACCTGAATGATGATTTGAATCCTGACTCGCTCTGGCCTCTTCTCACTGTCCACGCGGTGAACCGCAACCCGGGGCTTGCTGCGAAACAACTTCGTGCCATGAAGAAAGAGTACGGGGTATCGCCGAATCTCCGGTGTTGGAATATCGTTCTGCACGCCTACATACGGGTGGATGATATTTATGGAGCTACGGAGACTTTTCGTTCAATGCTAAAATCTGGACTCGAGCCTGACGAGTATTCATATGCAACGCTTCTCACCTCTTACGCCAAAAGAGGAGACATCGACGGGGTGATCGAGGTTCTGGATTTTGCGAAGACGCGTGGCGCGATGAAACCCACGACATACATGTTGAACTGCATGATTCTTGCATTGGCTCGCAATTTTGAAATAGATGGAGCCTTGAAGGCACTAGATCAGACCGTTGAGGCCGTGCAGCAAGACAAGGCAAATGGTCCTTTGACTCTTTGTTTCAATACTGTGCTCACTTCCTTTGCATGGAGACGCGATCTTAAGGCCACCATGGCAACCTATGGTCGTATGAAGGCAGAAAATGTGCCACTCGACGAGCAATCATATGGAGCATTGATGCTGGTTCTCTGTTTGTTTCGTCAGTCACCCTCAGCACATAAGATCCTCAAAACCGTCATGCCTTCAAGCGGCGTTCGGCCTATGGCATTTCACTATGCCATCCTTACGCGTGGCTACTTGGGTCAGGGGTTATATTCAGAAGCCGTCAAACTTCAGGCCGAGATGAAAAGAGCACATGTGCGAGAAACGCCCAGTAGTCGAGCTGTCGCGTCCCAGGCGAACACTCTTTATCAACTCAGTATCTCAAGTTATCCAGCAGACGAAGACGATTCGCCTATACCCTTGGATCTTGCTATCGAAGACTTCAAGAAAGTGCTGGATGATACCCGAGTATTCCACCATGGCATGCAACCCGAAGCAGCTGGGCACGAAACGATGGCTATCAGTAATCTGATCTACATTCATGGAAAACGCAGGTCATACGAGGCCGTTCAGCATCTGTTCCAGATGTTCCAGAAAAAGCTCACAGAGATCGACAAAGGTCGTGATCAAGCACCAATCATACTTCTGCTGTCGAACCTCATGTTCGTACACTGCCAAGCTGAAGAGTGGAGTGAGGTTGATAAATACTGGGATCTTGTCAAATCCCGAGTGGACGAGATTCGTCTCTCAAATGCTCCAGCATCGAGGTTTGCGCAGTCTGTCCACCATGGTCAGACTGCTCCCGCGCTACGAGAAGAAGAGTCCGCTCTGATTCCTGTATCTTATAGCTTCATGCTATCGCAACCGCTCCAGTACTACATACGCTCTCAATTTGCGCAAAACTCGATCAGAAAGCTTGTTCCTCAGATGACGAAGCTGCTTTCCCAGGGCTTTCGATTTGCCAACAAGACATGGAACGAGCTTATCGTGCGGCTTTGTCAGGCAAATCCTCCGCGTGCATTGCTTGCGTACACCCTCGTGGAGAAATACATGATGAAAGACTGGCCCGGCTGGATTCCTCAAGGACACGGCGCGATCTCCAAACCTGAGACTGTTTATCTCAAGAAGCACACTTTCAAAGAAGGACTAGAATACATCAATGCCCGATACATCAGCCAGGAAACAGTCATCCCGCAATATCGTACAATGGTGCATCTAGCCAGAGCGATGTTGGATGTCCGAGGCCTGGTCAGTCGTGGTCTAGGTGATGATCACAATGAGTCTGGAGAAGGCTTGCGCGAGTTGAGAAGACAGGTTGGAACCATTCCTGAGATTCGAGAACAGGCTCCCAGAACACTGCACGCTATCCAGAGCATGCCCAGGATTCTGGATAGGCTTCAAGGAAGTCTACTCCGTGCAGATTAAGGAGAGTGGTGGGGGGCCTGGGTTTGGAGGTAGACGATATACGAAGCATAGAGTTGGTGAGGTTCTCAGGAGTTCTGTCTCTTTTGGTTAAAGCGCTGCGGTTTTTGCATCGTATACCTTTTCTTGTTTACGTCTGTAACAACAATAGCTGTACATATAGTCATCTTTGTGGCATAGAGGTGGGAGTAGAGCATGCGAGTGCTGCACATGGCATGTAAAAACAATTGCATTGTACATTATCTAGCAAAGAAAGACATTCGTGTTACTGCCCTGTTTCCGTATGCGCCGGTCAACTCCGTGCCATCATCATAGTGTGGTGTTGTGATGCCGTTGATAGCGCCACATAGAGCTGAGATGGCTCCGATCTGGAGATCCAAACACGAGGAATTTGGTTCGCAACCCACCCAAGCTTGCGTCGATCATTGCTGCAAGCTGCACCGACACATCTTGAGGCTCAACTGTTTCACCACAGCAATTCCATTTACGAGATTTGCATGTTTACTTGTCACGGTTTTTCATGGCAACTGCTACCATCAGCATGATGCATCGTAGGAGCTCCGACAGAACACAAGCCGCAAGAATGTCACTATTTCAAACCGCACTAACCCGTTTCTTGATCGCACGCGACGGTGGGTAAGCTATGGAACTCAAATTCGGAGCTGTGGCTGCTCACGAGCGACTGCGCCAGCAACCAAATCACCGGGTTTTCGTTCTTGACATCTTCTTCGACGATTGCAGTAATTGTACAAGGCATAGGAAAGAGTTGTGGTGGGATCGCTCCAGTTTCAATATTTCGTCAGCTCGGTTCATCGCGAAGGCCACGAAGCTTACACTTCCCGCTCCTGCCCTGGACCTTTAGAATCACAACGACTTTGCCGCATCACAGGATACCGGGATCACTCTCATTCTGCACTCGCGCGCAGGAAGCGTGGACATGTCGGTCGCTGATAACTCCTAGCGAGACTTGGATTACCAAAATCTGCACTACCAATGGACTTACGAACTATGGACACGGGAGGCGATGTGTACCGTCAACTGCAGCCGCAATGGAATCCCATATTGATTGTGGCATCGATTGCCATCTCATTTCTGGGGGCATTTACCTCGACACAACTGATGTGCCATGCAAGGATGTCATTGCGGTTCCACAGTGTTTTGCTGTGGGTGCTGTTTGGCAGTTTTGTGTTTGGGGGTTGCTCAGTCTGGTGTCTTCACATGGTGGCCATGCTTGCATGCGAGTTTGATGTCAAGATGGGAGTAAATCCGTCACTCACGGTCTTGAGTGCATTCTTGCCCGTCTTCTTCACATTCCTGGCTCTGGGGAGCGAATTGCTCTGGGATCGCTGGCATTACACCCGAGGGAGGGAGAGGCGTAAGGCCAGAAGGAAGCGTCAGAAGACTACTACTCTGAGCCCTATGGGCAAGATTAGGAATAGTAATCATCACACTCTGTCGCTCCGTCCAGTGGCAGAGGAGGAAGACGAAGAAGAAGGTGACTTTCAGGACGAAGATATTGCTCCTGATCAGCCATTGCTATCGAGACCTCGCCAATTGCCTGCTCGAAATTCGGAAAGTCAGAGCTGGAGTGGGCCTAGGGCAGACTTCTTCAGATCATCACAAGACGGACCCGGGGCTGCATTCGATCAGAGTCGCTTGCCATCATCACCAGGCACCGCTATGTCTCCCAAGATATCGCCACGCGACAGTATACGACCGATCATGGGAAGAAGTGCTTCTGGGCGCAGTATCGCAAGTCTGAGGATGGTGACGACGCAGAGTCTACGCGATGATCAATCTACTGGTCTCAGAGATGATGCTTCTACAATCAGCTCTGGATCTCTGGGTCCATCCTCCAGTGACGGATCTACCCTTCGTCGTGAATCATCAGCTGGATCAAGCACGAGTCATGGTCTCAGCAGTGCGATGGGACTTGCTTACCGACGAGCTCCTGCATCTACAGTGAACGCCTTCGTGGCCACAGCAAAGATCTTGTACTATGGCATGACTCCGAGGAATTTGCTCCGAGGATTTCTGTGGTCAATTGCGATTACTAGTATGCACTACACTGGCATATACGGATTGAGGATCCCAAACGGAAGAATTGTTCTTGCCCCTTGGATCGTTCTAGCATCTGCGCTCATATCTTGGCTAGTCTGCACTGTTGGCTGTATATGTATGACAGAGATGGAAGCCATGCTATCCCAGCAGCTATTGTTCTCGGTCGTAGCAACTACAGGAGTAGCTGCAATGCATTTCACGGGAATGAGGGCAGCTACCTTCTGGTCTACATCACCCCCATCAGAACTCCGAGGATATCCACCGGTAATCGCGGCTGCAGTGGTTCTGATTGCATTCTCAACATGCATCGCTGCAAATGGTCTACTAGCACATTCTGCCACTGTTTCCCGCAATAAACTTGCCGAAATCATTTGGACCCGTCGAGAGCTGTGGCGAACAATCGCCCAAAAAGAGAACGCAGAAGCAGCTGCTCTTGCGAGAAGCGAGTTCATCGCAGCTGCTAGTCACGAAATTAGAACGCCTTTGCACCACTTACAAGGATACAGTGATTTATTGTCACAGACACCATTGAGCGAAGAAGGTAGAGCCCATCTAGCCGCCATCCAAAGAGCGACCAAAACACTCTCATTGATCACGAACAACGTATTGGATTGGTCCAAGCTTGAGAAAGACGCCAAAGCAGTTTGCAAGCCCGTCTCCCTGGATATCAGAACAGTGTGCGAGTCAATAATCATTCTGCTTCCTAACAAGGACGACGAGGCAGATGTTGAGCTCTGTGTTGTGGTAGCTCCAGATGTCCCGACCTCGGTCTTCTTGGATGAGACATACATACATCGCATCCTGATGAACCTACTGTCCAATGCGTGCAAGTTCACAAGATCAGGCTATATCATTCTCTCTATCGAAGTCAGTGGCGACAAACTGATAGCATCGGTGAGAGATACTGGTATCGGCCTTGACCCGACATTCATACCTCAGATGTTTGAGCCGTATAAGCAAGGCGAGCAGAAGGGAAACCAGCGAGGTACTGGTCTAGGTCTCAGCATCATCAAGCAACTTTTGCAAGCCATGAACGGCACCATCACCGTCGAATCGAAATTCGCCTACTCACAGGATGTGGGGCCAAACCAGAGTGGAAGCACGTTCACCGTTACCGTACCTCTTCAACCCTCCTCTCTTCCTCCACAAACAGCAGACCAGCAAGATCAAAGGCATGTAGCAATCTTATCCGAGACAGATACTCGGTCACTCCAAGGTATAAGAACAGCCTGGGAAATGTTCGGTCATCAAGTCACAGTCGCCACCACCATCTCGGACCTTCCTGAACAAGAGTGGAAATACATCTGGGCAGACATGCCTTTCCTCCTCAACAACAAGGATCAATTCCGACGCCTCATGAGGCGCCAAGATTTGCTCGTCTTGGTCCCATACGATACACAAAACTCGCTGTCAGAGTTGCCTGGCATCGTAGCAGCTCCGCACGTTGTCCTACTTCCTCGCCCTCTAGTCTGGCACTCCTTCGCCACCCGCGTCGACGCCGCAAACCGCCGCAGCCGTAGCGCGACTGTGTCTCGCACCCTTCGCTTCGCTCCTGTAGTCGAAGTGGTACAAGACATAGCACCCGCCGAATTCGCCCAGATCAATTCTGAACAAGAAGCTCGTCAACAACAGCAAAATCAGCAACGAGCACCTTCCCTCAGCACCGGAGACCAAGCGTCAAAGAGACCAGGGTCACCGGATGCTGTGGTGCCTCAACCGCAGACTGTGTTGCTAGTAGAAGACAACGTCATCAATGCGAAGCTCTTCCAGAAGATGCTGGTGTCGCTTAAACACAAAGTCATTCTTGCTCCCGATGGCGAAGCAGCTGTCTCACAGGCCATCGCTCACGACACCGCTATCGATATTATTTTCATGGTAAGTGCACCATTTGCTCCCCTTTTCCTCTGTAATCCCCTGCTAATACACCACACAGGACCAATCCATGCCCAAAAAGGACGGCATAACTGCCACAGCCGAAATCCGCGCTTTGGAGTCTTGCGGCAAACTGCAACGCAAACACATCATTGTCGCTTTGACGGCGGTAGTGAATACAGAATCGAGAGCGAAATTCAAAGAAGCAGGTGCTGATGATTTCTTGGCCAAACCATTGAGTCTAGGGGGTTTGAAGGATGCGTTGGCGGTACATTTGGCATGCTAAGGTCAGAGATGGCAAGGGGGAGGTGGGATTGTATTAGATACAGAGAAGCGGAATTTATGGAGTGGTTTGGAGGTGTACATATCGGGCTCTTTTTGTCTTGTTTGCGATAGGATTGGAAGGAGCGATTGATACATGTATCTTGAATGTGACATCAGACACCTACCAGGGCTTCATGGCGAGAAACAGAAGCCATGCTTATCGCTAGTCTTTGTTATTACAGTAATACTCAATGGTTCCGAATGCTTTCCAATCTTCATGTCTTTGCACATGTGTCATCGTTCATCTCTACTTCATGTTTTGGGATCAAATGCCCTGCCGTTGATCTCCGCTGCCAGCTTCTGGCAATGGGTTCTCAGATCATTAGTCTTGTGAATTTTAGCAGTGACCAACAAACCACGCACACCGTAGTACGATACCCAAGCTACCATATCTCTTAGTGTGGTTTCGACTCTCCATTGAATTGCAAAGTACAAGTGCGATAGAGCAAATCGAGCGACAACGAGATACAATTCTGGGAAAGAGCAGGCTCGTACTGCTTACAATCAAGTCTTGGTCAAAATCAAGTAAGCCATTCACGTCTACTTTTTCTTTACCTACCCTTACTATCGTGAGATGTTTTCTTTTTTGCAGTACGTTTTTGTGGTGCTTTACATCCGTTTATTTGACCTCCTCAACCGTGTCCGAAACGATCCAAAAGCTTGTTACCGACTAGGAGACGGAAGAGAAATATTCCTATAAGAAAAAAAAGTGTTCGTATACAGATATTTCCTTACAATGTCTTGGAAGATCCAATGTTGGCATTTCCCAAAGCAAGGTTATTTCCAAACTTCAATTGATCTACTGAGTGTTTGAAACTGCAAATCATTTACTCTCTGATATTCTTTTGCCACAGCGACTTCCCTCTCGTCCCATCTCAACAAAGGTGAAGCAGTAGCCCAAGCCGTGTGATCCTTCCCATCCGCACTTCCGCTCCCAAAACAGCCATTGCATTCGCACACCCACGAGTCAAGCCTTCCTTAAACTAGTCATGTCAGCATCTCATCTCCATACCGCCATCTTTCCTGCCTCTATCCTACCCCCACAACATTTGCTCTACCTCTTCCTACCCTTTGTGGTGCTGTAGCTGCTTGTTGGAATCCTTCGGTGCCATTATGAAAAAGCTTATGGCAGATATTGAACTTGACAATGACTCGTTTGACTAGCTTGCATGTTTCGCATCCTTCTCGACCGTTGGATAAGTCGGATATCGTATTTGCGTACCTGCATTCTCTGGAACTTCGATATCGGAGGTAGAGTGGGTTTGTGGTGGGATGTGGATGGAGAGGATCTCGGGCCGGTAGATGGTACAAAGATCGGGGAACGCTGGTTTAGCTGAGGAGAGTCATGGCAAGAGAGTTGACAATCATGGTAATCCGAAAGTTCTTGCAGGGAATGGACAGCGAATCAAATTGCGTGTTTGAATCTTCGAAGAGATGGTGTAGATAATCAAGAAATTGAAAGTTCTGGTACTTAGAATATGTACAAAGAAGAAACAGTAATGGTATATGGTATATAGATTGCAAGAAAAAACATGTGCACTCGTAAGCCTGAGAAGAAAGTCGCTAGATATTCGTTAGTAGGAAAAGAAAGAAAAACCAAATACCTCTCACACAGCAGAATCATTCTGCCTCAACAACGCCCTAGACGGCTTCTTCACCGGCGCCACGATCCCCGTCGTCGACTCGGCAACACTAAACCCACACTCACTCCTTCCCTCTTCGCTACTTCCACTGGTCCCGCTCGTCCCTGGCTTCGCTCCCATGCCTACGGTGTTCACCGCCCAAGCCTGTGCCCAAGGACCCCCTCTAGCCTCTTCCATCACACTGTTTCCTCTCATTGTATCTTCCTGCACACGAATCTCCGTGTGGCGATGGATGCCCTCAAAATCATCTGGATCAGGCATGAGTAGATCCAAGTCTATATCTTCATGACGCGCCTTTTTGCGATGCGAAGTTTCGACGCGGGTGTGAGTGGTGGTGTAGGTAGGTGTGTAGCCGTTGTAAGTGTTGTACGTATTCTTGCCCGAGAAGGAGCCCAGAGAGCGGAGCTTGAAGATGCGGCGAAGCAGGGCCCAGACGAACGCTGCGTTGGCCGTGAGAACGGCAGTGCTCGATTCTCTCACGTACCAATACGTCCATTGCAGGCCGAAGGGTTGGTTGAAGCTGTAGACTTTGTTCAAGATGGCGCAGATGATGACGAAAGTCCCCAAGGAGAAGATACCGACAATGGCAATTTTCTTTCGTAGCGGCAGGCGGGTTTTGATAAACATGGGTAGTGCAACTGCCAGGATCAACGCATCGGAGCTGATGTTGAACACTGCATTAGTGATCAGGTGGTTGGTTGCAGCCGTGCATTGCGTCGTCGACGGCACAGCCCAATACATGGTAAACGGCCGACACCAGACTCCAAAGTAAAGAATCTCCATAACGACCCAGCTGAGTACGACATAACAGAAAAGAAGCTTAATGGCGAGTCTCTCCCATGTTCCGACGGTCAGGCGACGGTAGAGGAATAGCAAGCAAAGCTTTTCGCACCACACGGTCATGATTTGGCATTGTTCGACCACGAGCACAAGTTTTGAGCCATATGCGCGATCGTGTATTTGGTCGGGTGTGAGGGAGCTGACGTCAAAGCCTGGAGGTAGGAGGTTGGAGTCAGATTTGGCGACAATGTTGATGGTGACAATCAGTGTGGTGTAGAAAGCCATGGCGACAACGGTAATATAGTCATCGGCTTGAAATCGTCTGATTGTGCCGAGATTCAGGTACCTCGAGATCCTGAAAGGGTGTCAGATACATGTTATAGCTGGCAAGAGGGTCGCAGAGGGCAAAGATTCACATTCGGCATATAACGCATATCATCACAAACGTCCACCAAGTCCACGTCTCTGCTTTTAGAGGTATCATGATGTCGATTGATGAGAATGGCAACGGCGTGAGGACAAAGGCGACTTCAGGGATATTCCTGAGGCGAAAGTGCAGTCCCTGCCTTTCGGCTCTGGGTCATATCGCGGCTATCGCAAAGCCAGAGTCCAGAAATCAACCAGTCGAGAAAACGATACAACAGCACAATCGACGACAAAACCAAATGTCAGCAACAAGTGCGCGAAACTTGCGAGATTGTCCAAAAACGCAAAAGACGGGCGGGAGCTGGAAGGATTATCAACTGCCCGGGGACCCTAAATCGCAGAAGCTTATTCCCTACCTCTGTCCTAATTCGAGAAGAACTCTAGCGTCACGCGTACCCACAGCAGCCCAGGGCCAGTAGAGAGGTACATCCGTCGAACGGGGACTTTTACAGAGGGCATGTCGCCACCAGGATGTGCGATAAGAACATCATTGGCTTTCGCCAAGCCGCGTCTGGCTTGGGCAATATCGTGGGATCTTGGTGTCGTTTGACTCCAAGAAGACTGCTGTTATGAATGCATTTGTGACCATCAGCAGCAGCAGTAAGCAGAGTCGGCATGCAAAAGCCTTGTCGTCGATCTACAATGCAGCTCCAGTCCGTTGACCCCGTTCTGATCCCGTTTGCACAGGCGTTGAGTTGCAGGATCAGGGCTCGACTTTGGAAAAGAAGGCGGTCGCGATCCACGTCCGCGGCGCAAGAACGAATAACATCCGAGAGCGGAGGCAACTGCCAAGAACTTGCCTACACTCAAGACCCGCGCTGTCGCATCTACCACAAACACATATAACTCATCTTGATATCGAGATCAAGGGCATCTGGAACAGTGCCAAATACCCCAGAGACGGCTACCGTTGTTGTCTTGTTGCGACGCACCGGTGTGGCCTTCTCCAGTTGCGGCTCGCCCCCCAGCCGCCGTGACGCGATCTGTCAGAGTTCGATCAGCGCGGCTGAAGAAGATCATTCGGATTCATTCCATTGCTCCGGACGCAAGAGATAAGTTACACATGTGCCTGCTTGTTGACTCATGTCCATGGTCGTCCTCGGGAGAGATTATTGTATCCATTGTTCATAGCAAGCCACTATCTCTTGCGGATCCTTCGTGCCTGCATGGTCAGAGTCAGGGTTGCTTCGCCCCAGATTTGTCTGGATGCTCATCTTAAACAGAGACAGAAACGGCATCCGTCAGACAAGGGAGCAACCTAGAAACCCTAACGTACGCAAAGATGAATCCTTCTGGCCACCGTGGATGAAAGCAAGAACTTGAGAAGTAATGATGATCATAAACGCCCTATAGTGAACTTCTTCAAGTTCCGACCAAATGACGCCGTGTAGTGTGTTTGTACCAATGTGATAGTGATCCCTCAAGTTTCCCCATTTCACGCCATCGCTGTAATGCAAATATGCCCTTTTCCTTTTCCGTCGCCTAACTCTACTTGACACGGTCAATGTAATCTTGAGTGGGCTGCTCGTACTCCTGAGACAGGTAGTTGCCTGCGTTCTTGCTGAGCCACTGTGTCATCTTGTGCAGCTCCTCGCGAAGACGGCTCACAGCTTGAGAGTCCATGTTGGTATGAGCGATCAGATCGGGCATGGATACTGAGTCTGTTAGTCACGTTGTGAGAAAATCGCCAAATGATACATACCAAACAAACGACAGAGGTGCTCCACACCGTAAATATCAGTAGGAAGCTTGCCGGTCAGGTCGCCAGTGCCCTTGTTGAGTTGCGCGTGGATGTCGGACCATTGGGGGCGCTCGAAACGATACAGTAGGATACGTCCTATGCTCTTGTTGAAGTACTCTTTGACGCCAGCGATCACCTCCTCGAGGATATCTGCCTCAGCACTGCCCTCTCTGCGTTTGGCATCTTCGGATGCAGAGTAGTCTGCAAGGAACTGTGCTACCGGGGTCTTTGAAGGCAGCGGGACCAGTCTGTTCTCTCTGGTCACCTTCTCCCAGTCGTCAACGAGGATGGCCTTGAGACTGTCAGGCATGAAGATCTTGATCGAAGGTCGACGCAGAAATTCATCCTCCTATTACTATGGTCAGCACTGAGTTTGAAGTAGTCTGTTCGACACGACAAAGCAAATCAAGATCAAACGCATCTTGACAGAATAGTTGTTATCTCAAGACGTGTCGTTTGTAGTGCGAACATTTTTGGGATTATCTGCCGAGGGGCAGACCTCCACACTGTCTGACCTCACACCCACGCAAAATTCGCAGAAACACAAATACGCGTAGAAAACATCCACTAACCTTGTCGATACCTTCATACTCCCTTCCACGCTTGGTTCCACGGGTTGGTGCTGTAGGGGCCGTTCTTTCTTCGCTGCCTCTAGCAGAGCCAGTGTTGAGATCACGCTTTCTGGTCACGGTCGCAGTCATGGGTTTTGCTGCAGCTCTGCGTTGTGCGTTCATTTCTTGCCTCAGGTTTTTGGAGAGCTCGAGGTTCTCGTCGTTGTACTTGCGCAAGCGATCTTGAGGTACCCAGTCATCCCATCTATACAGAATTAGCACAATTCGAGCTCGCAAACGCGCGAATCAGAACATAATTTTGAACAAGATGAAGACTCTGGACGACACAAAGTGACAGATATGTAGAGATAACGTTCAAATCATCAATGTGATGGAATGAAGATGAAAAATGTGTAAACAGTGGTCATGTTGTGGGTGCCCGAGGCCGGAAGAGGCACAACAGGAGACATTCGCCATGCAGGGGGATGATGAATGTCCGCAGATGTCGCAAACTTACGTGTTCTTCCAGCCCTTGTAGTGGACCTTGTACTCGAAAGGCGATTTCTTGTCGTTCTGATCAGTGTGTCGCGAGTCGAGCACCTTTGCTTCATAGAGTAATTCGTGATGGAAGCAAAGCGCCTTTTCGTCTTTGCCATACATAGGCCCGGGTGCGGCTGGTGCCATTTTGGAGATTGAGAGTCGAGGATTTAGTCCCGTGATGAGATGAGTATCGTTGATTGGGATTAGTTGAGATCGAGTTGAAAAGACGGTCGGCTGGATGTTTGATGGAGTGATCTTGGAGATTCAATCAAGGAGTCTGTGAAAGCGTGTCAAAGCACAGACCTCCGCGTTCACGTCTGACTCTCCTTCCAAGATCTAACAGTCTTCACACAAGTACCTCTCTGCCAAAGTTGTGTAATCTGATTTCATCATGTCATTGGATAGTGGGCATGCGTGACACACAAATCGATGACAGTGAGGGGAGATCGCCACACAGCGACCATAAACTTTCTAATTATTCTATTCATACATTGCTCTGAATTGTACTATTCCGGTGGCATGTTTACATGCTCGTCGCCACGACCTAATCGAACTTGATTTTGACACCAAAGACCCGGTCAAGAAGATTCAGGAATATCGATAGCATGAATGCTACTGGTGGTAGTGACAAGAAGAAATGCAGTAGGTGTGCAAATCTCATAATCCAGACAATGGCAGTGCGCAACGCATGATCCATCAAGTTCAATTGAGGCGCCTTACCTCGCGAAAACGTCGAGTCTTTAAACTCAAATGGCAGAGTTGCTCCAAGGTGATCAATCGCGACCTTGAGCCCGCTGCTGAAGCCATCCTCATGGAAACCATACTTGGTCCACGCTCCGCAGTAACTAATTCCTGATGTATTCTGAATTTCGTGCATTCTGTTCTGCGATCTGACTGCTGCTGGTGTGTACAGAGGGTGTCGGTAGATGAATTTGCCTTGCGTACGTTCTGGCGCAGGCTCATGCGGAGGGTTCATTGTGACAAGCACAGGACCAAACTTGGACTCTGGAATATGTTGCAGCAGATTCATCCAGTATGTCAAGCTTACACCAGCTGGGTGTTCAAGCTTGGATGGTGCGGAGGTCGTCAAGTAGTTCCAGGCTGTAAATACTGGTCTTCTCAATGGCATCAACGAGAGGTCCGAATGGAGGTATGCGACGTTTTCGGAAGTCTGAAATGCTCCAAGAATTTCTTCTTCCTTCTCTGATGGTGGTACTCTCGATTTGGCCGAAAGAAGAGGCAAGATATCATCTCCATGGCAAGCCATGATCACGTGGTCGAAGGTTGAGGACTCCTGGGTGCCGCTCAGTGGACTCTTGTAGCTGACCTCGACTACGTTCTTGCCATTCTGGTTCATCCTCGTCACACCAGTGATCGGAGTCGAGGTGTGGAAGTGGAACCTTCTCCTATCGGAGCTGCGTACAATGGCGTCAATGTACTTTTGAGAGCCATCCTTGATGGTCAGCCAAGTGGGTCGTGCTGCGATGGTCGACAGAAGATGATGGTTCCACATGAAGCGGACGAGAGTCAGTACAGGGAACTCCAGACTGGTCTTGTCCGGGGATGTGCTCCACACCGCAGCAGTCATTGGGATGAGGTAGTCATCCTTGAAAGCTTGAGAATAGCCTTCTTCCTCCAGATAGTCTCCAACAGTCTGATCAGTGCGTGAAGAGTCATCCTCTGTTAGCAGATCAAGAGCAAACTGGTTGAAGCGTATAATGTCGAAGATCATACGCCACATCTTAGGCTTAAAGATGTTTTCTCGTTGAGCAAAAATACCCTCGCCAGAGCCAGACCATTCAAATTCGCCATGGTTGCGAGACACGCTGAATGTCATCAAGGTAGGAACGATGTCTACTTTGACATGGTTCAAGAATCTGATCAGATTTGCTGGTGAGTATCAGTAACGCGGCCCAAGAAAGCGAAGGACATGGTTGTCAAGACGAACGGTACGTGGCGGAGTTCATGACGATGAAGCCAGTATCAACAGGTGTAGAGTGTTGGCCATGTGTAAATGTTTGGGTATTCGTGTGGCCTCCCAGGCGATCTGACTTCTCAAAGATATGGACATCATGATCAGTGTTTTGCAAAGCCCACGCTGCACCCAAGCCGGCGCATCCGCTGCCCACGATGGCTACGCGTTTCTTCTCTGTTGGGAGCATTGAGGTGGTGGATTGGAATGACAAGGAGCAATACAGGCAACCTAACTTGGGAAGAACAAGGTCAAGTATACCGTATAGAAGGCAGCACAATGTGTATGCAAGAAGGTTTGGCTGAGCCAGTCAGACTGGACACGGGGACTCGGGAAGCACGCGTTTCAATAGAGAGTGGACGTGAGGCGTTTAATCTCAAGCGTCATCAGGGAAGCACTGGCCGCCATGGACCCATCCTTCCATCAGCAAGGTTGTGCCAAGATGGAGACTCATGATATCGCTACTGAATCCACAGACTGTCAAGGTCGGCAGTCTTGAAGAGCTGCGATGAAGAATCGAGGTTACGGCGCAACGAATGTTCCGCAAACATGACAGGGGATGAGCCTCGAAGAGAGAAAGAAAGAGCGAGAGGAACCTCGGCGGCCGCCTTGAGCTGGTCCAAGCTTGGCGCCAACATCATCGTCCCTTCCCCGACTTGATGCACATGAAAGACCATGAACAGCAATCACGCACCCGGAATCAGACCAAACACAATTCGAAACCCTGTACCATTTGTCGCTAGAGTCCAAACAATTCGACCACAACTTCGATACAACCCACCAGACACACGCACGCCGAAGGGGTCGTTTATAGCACAGCCCGCACCAGACCGCATCTTCGACGCCCTATACATCACCTCCCACACACCATGGCCAACCCGCTTGATACCGATGCTGGCTCCGAGCTCTTCAGCAACTATGAAGCCGAGCTGAAGCTCGTTCAGGCCGACTTGAATCAGAAACTCGACCAGCTGCCTGAACTCGCAGGCGAAGAGCGCAAGGCCGCCATTGGCCGCGCTCAGCGTTCGCTGGAAGAGGCCACTGAGATCGTGAGTCAACCTCTGGACTGAATCGTTCTGTCTCTTACTGACCGCAATCTTGCAGTTGGACTCGATGCGATTGGAGAAAGAAAACCTGCCTGCAAACCAAAAGACCAAGACGAACCAGCGCTTCCGCAACTACACCCACGACATCGACATGGCCAAACAGAAACTCAAGGGCTTGTCGAGCGATAAGTCTGCGCTCTTTGGAAGACGCTACACCGACAACCCTACCAGCGACGACCAGCTCGAGCAAAGACAACAACTCTTGTCAGGCACCGACAGACTTGATCGTTCTAGTGGTCGCCTACGCGAGAGTCAGCGCATCGCTCTTGAGACAGAAGACATCGGTCGCAACACTCTTGCCGACTTGGCTAGACAACGAGAGGTCATCGAACACACCAGGGGAACCCTTCTTGAGGGTGAGGGTTACACCGATAGAAGCAACAAGACATTGAAGCAGATGGCTCGTAGGTAATGCTGAATCTCTTCTTCCGACAACTACGCGGCATCATACTAACACTGTTCAGAATGGCTACTAATAAAATAATCACCATCGCCATCATTACCGTTCTGGTTCTCTTGATTCTTGCTGTTATTATCAGCAAGTTCAGATAGACGGTCAGGCACTGCCACGATATTACTTCTATTTTCTTGTTTCCACCTCCTTTTGTCACGGTTCATCGGCGCACACGGAGTCCGAGCAGACACCATTGGTTTTTGATTAGGCTGAATCGAGTTGATTGGTCAGAGTCACGACCACATAATACAGTATTCGTCCTCTCCCGCTCGCTCTGCACATTCTGTTTACAACTTGGCGTGTTTGACGTACTTGTTCAAGAAACCAACAACCGCAGCGTCCACCTCTTCAGCCTTGGTGTAGTTCAGGTAATGAGGCCCACCCTTGATAACCTGCAGCTTTGCGTCAGGACTGTTGATGAAGAGCTTGATCTCCTCCTCAGCATTGGCCACACTATACACCACATCCTCGTCACCATGCAACCACAGTACCGGGATGCGAATGTCGAACAATCTGCCGTGCAACCCATCTCTGTCCCGCAGATTAATTGCACACATCCTGGCACGTCTGCGGCCGTCATCACCACCCCAGTTCTTCTGAATAGCCTTGACCCAGAACTCTCCATCTTCGGTCGGAATATCCTTGCCGAAGCCTGATGCGTTCATGAAATGGCAGAATTCCTCCGGAGGTTCGAAGTCTGGTGTGCTTCCATTACTTGTCCAGCCATCAATCGTCCCGGTGAGGTTTTGCTTTGCATCCCAGCAGCCGAGTTTGATTGTGCGTTCGTTTTCTGTGTCCATCGAGGTCCCCAGAGGGATGATACCCGCAATCTGGAAGGATTTGCTATCAATTGCTTTGATCTTGATTTTTCATGGCACAGGTCATCACTTACTTTTTCGGGTGCTAGCAATGCCATTCTCACCGTCTGCCAGCCACCCTGACTAGTGCCCAATACAAAGACCTTGCCCTTGATCTCGAGCTTGTCCAGAACTTGCAGATTCATGACTGCACTGTCCCAGTATGTGAAATTTTCGACCTTTGCTCTGGTCTGTCCATGACCTAGCAATTCAATTGCTAGTAAATTCACCAGGTTCTTGAGTTCGGCATTCTGGTATTGGTGTCTGTAGAGGTCTGCGCCTGTACCGAAGGAGTTGCAGAGTACGAGAGTGGGTTTGGAGGCATCGTAGGGAGCTGGCATATACGTGCTTGCTTCAATGCCCCCGAGGTGGGGTACCTGGACGATCTTGGTTGTCACTGGCGTGATGGTCATCTTGGTCGGTATGGTGGGTAGTATCTGAGGAAGTCAGGATTGTAGGTATGAATTGAAGCTATGATAAATCTTCCTGCGACTAGCAGATGACGCTAGGTTCTGCTGACTGTCCCGCCTCTGTCAATCATCTCCACTCTCCACTATATGCTAGCTATGAGCTTGGTATGAATGAGGACAAGTAGGTTTGACCGAGGTAGTTGGATCTGGTCCGAGCGTCCGTTTGTAACCTCACCTCCAACGCGCTCAGACCTTGGCAGCTGTATGTAGCACCAGCGCAGCACTTGTTTGCTACTTCGCCGCGTGATCCTTCTTTTGACCAAACATATATAGCAGCGTTGCTGCGCTGTCGTGAACCCAATTCAATGTCAGCAGTCTTCTCCATCAAAGATCTCTCGCAGAGGCTCCACTAGTGATCAACCACACCTGAATCTAGAATCCATTCTACAGTATATAAGGTTCCTACCAGATGGCACCTTCTGCATTCTATGCCAGTGGTTTCAATGCCTTCGGTCACCTCTCCTCCGACTCCGATAAAGACCTCACCGAACCCAGAGAGCTGGCATCCTTCCAGGACGGCGACACCGCCAAACTTCTTTTCGCTGGCTGGAGCGAGACAACCTTTTATCAGCGAGGCAAGAAGAACGGTTCGATCTTGAGACTTGGCAGCACCAAGATCACTCAGGAGGCCCCGCTGCCTGATCTCGTCACTGGATTTGGCGATCACAATGGCCTCCTTGGTATCCTTAGTCGCAAAGGGGGTGTTGCGTTCACCGAAGAGAATCAGGTCGAAGCACATAAAGCAACAGCAGACTCACTCTCAGATGAAGAAACGCCAGGTATCGCCTACTTGGCTGTAGCAGGCAATGGCCATGTCGCTGTTGTTCTCACCTCTGCCAGTTCACCTCGAAGCAGCATCCTGGAGTTCACATCTTTCGATAGATTCCGCCAATGGTTCGACGATGAAGTCAATGACCTTCATGGACCCACCTTCGATCATACCGTTCCAGGACGCATAGCTCAGTTGGTCGCCAATGTGACAGGCTTCGTATGTCTGACGCAGGACGGCAATGTATATACCTGGGGTGATGCAAGGCATAGCTCGTTGGGTCGCAGCGTTGCTGAGACACAAGCTAAAAGTCCAGGCTTGGTCGACTCTCTTGCCGGTATCCAGATCAAGAAGATTGCGTCTGACGGTTGGGTGACGGCAGCATTGTCGACAGATGCTGCGGTATATATTTTCGGCACAGGCACACCTGGAACGCAGCACTCGCTCTCCTGTCTGGACGGACTCAACTCAATGGAAGCAGCATTGGTGGATATCGAGGACAAGGCAGAATCTCTGGACTTCCTGGATGTTGCAGTGGGTGATGGACATGTCTTGCTTTTGGCTCAAGATGGCCGTGTCTTTGCCGCTGGGGACAACCGCAATGGTCAACTAGGCCTTGGTCAAAAGTCCTCGACTTACATCAAAGACTGGCGAGAGGTCATCATGCCAGATCAGCGCTGCTGCATTGCAGTGGTCGCAGGTCCCAAATCATCGTTCTTCCAACTTGCTGAGAGCTGAGAGCCCTTTGAAAACAGGAGCTTCTTGATCAGACTGTTGATATAGTAGACGCGTCTCGCGCGGTGAAGCCTCGCTTAATGGACCACACACACCTGTTTTCATGTTGCTGGTATCCTGCCAAGGCGGGTCGCTGGCGTGGATTATATCACAACACGGCTTGCACAAACCACTCACCTCAGCATCTCTAGCGTCTCACGCGGCTCTTGTTCCAGTCCTGCAAAATGGCTGACTCCATCGAGACTGTTCAGTTCTTTCTCGATCTCATGAATAACCCAATGCAACACCAACCCATCTCGACCGCAGCCAGCACTGCCCCCGACAACGTTCATAGTTGTGTGGTCTGCACAAGAGACCTACCTTCAGAAGCCTTCCCTGTCACGGACTGTAGTCGCCACTACCACGATTCAGATGTCTGCAAGAGATGTTTCAACAAATACATCGTCGGACACATCAATGCCGGCAATACAAACATCGCATGCGTGGAGTGCTCCGAGCGCCTCAGCTACGAAGACATCCAGAAGATTGTCTCCAAGACGTCTCTTTCAAAGTATGACAAAGTCTTGACAAAGGCAGTCATTGAGGATGAAGCAGACTTCCATTACTGTGTGAGTACATCAGGCTTGCGCGAGACTAACATGAAGAAGTGCCATGTCCCACACTTGAGAATTCGTTGCTGATCATATTTTTTTTACAGCTGTCGGCAAAGTGCAAGTCTGGCCAGGTTCATATTGGGGGCGATGATCAGCCCGTGTTCCAGTGCAACGCTTGTCACCATAAGCAATGCGTCGCCTGCCACATGCCTTGGCATGAGGGCGAGAGCTGCGATGAATATCAGGCTCGTCACGATGAAGTTATCGTGGAGACTGAGACTCTCCTTCACCAGACATCCAAGATCTGCCCTGGAGGCTGCGGTGCAAGAATCGAGAGAAATGGCGGTTGCCCCCATATGATTTGCGAGTTTTCTTCTACACTTTGCACACAAGTGTGTCACTAGCTTCTATAGCAACTGACATGTGATTTTACAGGCACAAGATGCTCTGCAGAATTCTGCTACCACTGCCTTGGTCCTTATACAGACTGGGCCTCACACAACGAATGTGCCACTGCTGCCACTGCAGCCACCGCCGCCCCTGTTCCTATCTCGGGTGACATTCGTCACCGTCAAGCAATGCGTCAAATTCGTCAGAGCAATCGCGACTTTGAGAATGAGAGAGCAGAAGCCTTTATCATAAAAACCTTTACGTCTTGCCCCAGATGCAAAGTCTTCATTGACAAAGCTGGTGGATGTGACCATATCACCTGCTCCCAATGTTCCTACGAGTTCTGTTACGGATGCTCGGCAGACTACAAGGCTATCCTCAGAGACGACAACAGCCGTCACAAGCGCAGTTGTAAACACTACGCTGCCCGTGTCACTGACCGCATCGTCCCTACCAAGATGACCGGCGTCCACGCCGCCAACCACACTCAAGCCCAAGGTTCCTCGACAGTCGTCCCCGTCGCCTCGACCACTGAATCTCGTGCTATCACCAAGCGCACCACAAAGAAGAAGCCCTCTAGCATCGGAAAGAAGAAGACCGTCTTGGCAAAGAAGAAGGCCGCTTTTGCAAAGAAGAAGAAGACTGTTGCTTCACCCATCACCCGTCGTGGCACTCGCACTGGTCTTCGCAGCTCGACTGCTGCTGCTCGCGGCCCCATGACTCGCTCCCAGACTGCTGCTCAGCGCATGACTTGATGGCGACTGGCTGCTGTTGGCTAGTCTCGATTCCTTCCGTTTCCTTTGTTCCTTTTCGACGATGACGATTCACGTCCTTTCTATGTAAATGAGTAACGCAGTAATAAAATCAACTTCTCGTATCTGACTTTTGCATGAATTTTGTCTCGCCCTTGCTATTTTCAAAGACAGGGGTCCGCTGGGATGGCTGTTCAAGTCAACGTCTATGCAATGGTAGTATGGGAAGCAACCTCCGCCATTGCTCTTTCCCTCAACACCTGACGCAAGATCTTCCCATTGTGGTTTCTTGGAATCGAGTACACGAACTCCACACCTCCGTCTAAGGCTTTGAAGCTAGCCAAGCGTTCTTTGACGTATTGCACCACCCCCAACAAGTCTATGTCTCTACACTTCCCGCCACTGGTCACAACATACGCACGAGGGAGCTCATCGTTGGAGTCTCTGCCAAGAAGTGTCACACCGATTACGGCGGCATCGACGATGAAAGGATGCGTCAAAAGCACGTTTTCGATCTCGGTGGGTAAGACTTGCCATCCACGCACTTTGATGAGTTCCTGAAGCCCGTGAGTTGACAAAACGCCATGAAGAATCTTGAAGGATGCTTACCTTGATGCGCCCTATGATGTAGACCTTATTGCCTTTCACGTACCCGTAATCGCCCGTTTTGAGCCAGCCATCATTGAATGCTTCTGCAGTCTCGAGAGGACACTTTGAGTAGTGGCTCGTCACCGAAGGTCCCCGAATCTGGAACTTGCCTGATTGTCCCTCGTCGAGGATTTCAGTGCCTTGTGCGTCTACGATTCTGCTTGACGGCCAACAAAAACGCTCTCATCTCCATTTCGGGACTGAGATATACCTCGCTTCCACATTCGGTAACAACCTACCCACGCTACCTTCGTCACCTCGGTCACGGTGATCAGACGTGGTGATCCGACCAAACTCCGTCAAGCCCCAGACCTGAGAGATAATGATAATGGCATCTTGATGCAAAAGTTCATACGTTGCTTTCCTCAACTCCCCAGACAGAGGCGTTCCAGCACACCATATGCGTCGCAGAGTCCTGAGAGCCAGAGGTGAGATCCGTTGTCTGATGATACTCGTCAACATAGCAGGCACGACCGCAATTTCGCTGATCTCCAAATGCTGCAACGCACCCATAAATTCCTCAACGTCGAATTTACGCACGATGCACGCAGTTTCGCCACAGTGAAATGCAGAGATCTGCACGAATGAGGCGCCGAAAGAATGGAACAGAGGTAGAGGAATAAGTCGTGTGACTGCATATAGCTTTACAGTAGACTCTCGCATCGCAATGCCAGAGGCAACAAGAGCATAGTGTGAGGAAGCGGCTACCTTAGGCACCCCAGTAGTGCCGCTTGTTGATTGAAGCACCGCGATTGTCGATCTTGCCGTTTGCTCATCGTTGATAGCAGCCAGTCTTTTTCGCCATGTTGAAGTAAATCACTCCAGTGCCTGCAGCCATTTAAATCGCCTTTCGCACTGCTAGTCCCAAGAATAAACGTCTCGGCCAAAGGTATCGCAGTCTTTGTCGTGGGCAATACAATATCCAAAAGCCCTGCTGCCTCAGTGATGAAAAACTTGGGGCTGGTAATCGATATCAAATGCTCCAATTCCAGAGTCTTGTACGCAGGATTCGATGCTACGAATACACCTCCTGCGCCTATGATGCTATAGTAGAGTAGAGGATAGAGGATGGAGTTGAACGCATGTACGCACACGACATCTCCTGTTTCTAGTCCAGCAGCCTTGAATCCAGCAATGAGTTTGCGAGTCAAGGATATTGCTTGACGAGTGTTGGATCGAGTTTCAGGGTTTGCGGCATCGATGAGGATCTGTTGAGATTTGTGAGATTTGTGCCAGTCTTGTGGTGGGGGGTCAAAGTTGTGTCTTCGTACGTCTTTTTCTGTATCTACGCTGTTGTTGTCGAAGAGCCAGGAGAGCAGATCTAGAGGTGGTACTTCTCGATACTCGTTAGGTAGATAGACCATAATTTATGAATCCGGTTGTTGCTTTTGAAGGAAGAGGATGAGAATTGTTTTGACTATCCATGCAAAGTAATATATCTTTTGATGCTATTTGCTGACTGCCAAGAACCGCTAGAGTGAGCGGTCTCATTTTTGCGATCCTGCGAGGCTGTGAAGGTATGTTGCAAGACATTGGTCAGGGTCATCAAGCAAGAGTGGTGATATGGTATATGAACGAAAGCATGATGATCGGTGAGTACCCTGTGGTTTCAAGGTTCGCAGTATCTTGTGAGTGGTGATAGAACACTTTGCATTCGTTCACCACATGCATTATTGTTACAACATCGTTGTAGAACAGTTGAGAGGCTGAGGCGATGACTTCAGCGATGTTGGCTATGACCATGTACTACTCAGGCGACCAACTTAGTGATGGAAGGTACACAACGGAACTGTCCGCACATCTGAGATCCGCGCCAACGAGTGGTTAGCCTATCTCAAGGCCGAGGTCCCATCTACATTGGGCAGAGGAAGCCTCTGACAGAACCATATCCCCAGATTTGATTGGTGTCTGCATATGCAATGAAACGCCACGACTTACAAGGTGATAGCGAGCATTCAATGCTGTTTTGTGCAATTCCAGGGCTACTGCGCGGATGAGATCGCAATCCCATATCTGACCGGCTGTTGACTGGCATGGTTTCGAGACCGTATGGTTCGAAAGGCTCTACAAAGCATGGTAGCCATGATAAGCAGTGCTTGTTGAAAACACTTCTACTCGAGATAGCTGTGCTGACCTTCGGTTCACGTTGGGGCATGCCTCAATGGCCCGCAAGAAAGTCTTCGTCTTTCCGGTCAGTCCCTCATGAAGACTCGTCCTACGAACGCATCATGAGAGAGTTCCAAGTCTTGCTGCTAGGCAGATGCCAGGAATGACGAGACTATACTTTTCTGGCTCATCCATTTGCAAATTTAGTGCATCCGCCGCTAGTGTGCAATGATCACAGTCGAAGATGTCTGCCGAAAGCCTGCGTCTTGTGGGCACTGGCATCTGGGTCATCGAGCCGTACAAAGCAACATCTCGAAGAACGCTCTTTGCGTACCAAGCTACGCGCATGACCGTTAGATCCTGATACATTCAACGGGCGAATGGCAAAGGTTATCTTGTTTCCGCAGCACAAAGCCAATCGCTTCATGCGACAAGAGCGCGCAAGACGTGTGCCTCGACCTTACACGTACATGCCTTGAAAGCAAAGTGGCCTCGAAGCACCGCAGTACTTTTTAGGTTGCAACGTAAGGATGGACTGGCGGTAGAAATTGGTTTTGTTGCGACTTTGAGACTGACTTCGCAAAGCCACGACACGCAACACTGTGGCGAGACTCTCGGTCGTCGCAAGCACACTTGCCATCGTAAACCTGAACGCGAGCTTTAGGCAGTGCAAGATGAACCAAGGATATTCGTAAACATTCAGGTGAAGCCTTGGGCTCTGTTCAAGCGATAGGATGGCATCTTGCGATTACTATTGTACCTCAGTAAAAGGCCAGTCGGGCTTAGGAAGCTTTCGGCGCGACGCGTTCGTGTCGCGCACCTTCCTGGTCGGCGGCAGTCTAGACGAGAGGTCTGACGATTCGTATGCCGAATTTTTCATAGCCAAACACAACTCCCCTGGCTTTGCGATCACTCGACAGGATCCAAGTAAGCGAAGCATGTCCTTGTTTGTTGATGCATGAAAAGGACCGCAAGGATCGCAACTGCCCAACTGCGGGCACTGCGTCACCTTAAAGCGAATGTTGGCTGCTGCTACCTCACCAAAATCTGTTGAGAGACCTCGTATTACTTGATATTGCATCCTGCCGCTGTCATTCAAGCGTATGTGGTGTCAGTCGATGGTGATCGCGTGCCCGCGGGAAGAGTCCGGAAGTTGGTCGAAGGATTGCGATGGGGAAGCAGCGAGCTGCAGGGAGTTCCGTGCGCACACGTGAAGCTGTGTAACTCCACACGGTGAAGCGTCATGGATGACGAATTGATATGCAAGCGGACGCGAGCACCGAGAGCTGCCTAGCTTGTCGATGTTGGTAGTGACTGTTGATCGTCTGTCCTAGGGCGTGATATGACAGCTTGGTGGACAAATGATCGACTGTTTGTCTCAAAAAGACAAGCAAGCAGATCAAATAAACAGATGCAAGAAAAAAAGATATAAGTTACTGAACAGTGGAGAAAGGTGTTTGAGAATGTGAAAGGTTGAGATCTGATGTCTCGATGTTGATTTGATATATCAAGAAAAGTCGTGAATCCTAAAAGATCCTAAAGGCATCTTTTGGTCGTCGAAGAAGCTACATGAAAAGGAAATTCGTTCTTGTCCTGATTGGAAGCTCGTAACACGTCGACCAGCCATTCGCAAAGCCATGACTGATCGTACTTTTGACCATGTGGTAGCCCCAATCTTTTTGTATCCCAACGACCATCAGCGCCATAAACCCGATGTTCACCTTCGTAAAGGTAGAACAGAAAAGAAAAAACCCAACCAGCCGACGATTCTCGAAAGAACCCAGCACGTGAAACGAAAAGTCGCCAAACCATGAGAGCATCGAGATGCATCTCATTACCACCAAAAGAATGTTCATTCAGAAAGTGAAAAGAAAGAAGGCGGAGACGTGAGATGATGTGGCTTGTGCTCAATCTTCTCATATCCCCGAAAGAAGAGGATTGTCATAAATCAGATCCAAATCGAACATCGTAGCGTACAAGTACCCGAATGTCAACATCCAGGGTAGTCGTTCAGAGGATTGATCCTCTAGTTGCCGTGAGGGTGGCGGCGGTGCTGGTGCTCGCGCTTGCCAATGTGGCTCCAGTGGTGGCCATCCCACTGAGTGGTGTAGGCGACCTGGGTAACGGTGACAACGACATCAGCATTGGCGCTGCTAGCAGCCGAGGTGATGACAGAGGTCTGGAAAGTGGTAGTAGGAGCGGCGACAGTGGTCGAGAAAGTGGAGTGGCTGGAGGTGGACTCAGCAGCGACCGAAGAGGATGCAGAGGAAGCAGCGCTGTCGTTGGAATCATCGCCGGAGCAAAGAGTGACAGTGATGACGGCTTCAGCGGGGCAAGCCTGCATGCCGTAGGCATCATCGGTAGCGTAGCGGTAAGCCTGCTGCTTGGGAGTGCAAGAGGCAGAGTCGGCGGTGATCTCCCAGTTTCCGTCCCAGGGGTTGCCGTTGACCTCGCTCAGGTCGTACCAGATGGTGCCGTCGTTCTGGTAGGTGTACTCGTACTGGAGAATGTTCTCAAGGGAAGAGCTGTTAGAAAGCTTGATAGACCAGCCGTTTCCGTTGGTAAGAGAAGTCCAGGCCTGAGTGTAGGTGTCGGAAGGAGACAGGATCTTGTCAATCTCAGAGTATCCACCGTTGGCAGAGGGAACGTTGACAAGAGTGACATCGTAGCTGCACTTGTTGACAACAATGGCACTTCCGACAGAGTCGGCGGCGGCAGCGGCCACCAGGGCGGCAGTAGCGTAAACGGAGTTCTTCATTTTGATGGCTGGGGTGTTTTCTTGAAGTTGTCAAGGACTGTCGAGGTGAAGTTGTGTTGTGTTGGTAGAGACCGATGTGGCGAGCAGTGAAAGAGTGAACTGCACAGCAGCGTTGCTAACCAGAGCAATTGATAGAGATGGACAGTGGTGGTGGTACGAACAGAAGAACGGCAATACGAGCAGGAGTCTGCGGTTCTTATATGCTGCTTGTCTAGCCGCAGGCTTCGCATCCAGCAGCCAGAAGGTTGAAAAAACACTGAGCCGCCCCATGTGGAGAATTGAGGTTGGACATGTGCTTTTTCACGCGCGAAACCCTATCGAGGAATAGTGGCCGGAGAGTTGATCAATCACAGCAGCCAGCGAGTTGACCGAGACAGACTCTGTCCTGGTGGGGGTGCGGAAAGTTGATGCTACGGACCACTCGGTCCAGGTACCCGGTCTTCCTGGCGCTGTCATTCGTGCGCCGTTTCAGGCACACCCGGGACTTGTTCCTCGACCATTCGCTGGTACAGCGGCTGACGAACGGTGCCATGCTGCAAAGCCTCGATCTTAGTCCAAGCCTTACTGTGCTGTTACGTGGACCTGCCTGCTTGAGTGGCTGGATTGGCTCGACATGGGTTATCGAGCACCGGTTTATGCGCCGTAAAACCAGAGCGACAGCGGTTGCGGACGTGACAGGGAGTGCTGCAAGCCTTCAACTCCTTGTCAGGTACATCCCAGCTTCGTTGCGGTGGAGTACACAAGCATCTGCAAGACATGTAGGGCCAAAGGGAAGCCCACAGAAAAACCAAAATCCACACGCTAAGGTGAAAGTAGAAGACAGACGAAAACTCTTTTTTCTGCGGGTGCTGATTGGTTGCAAGCTTGGAAAGAAAATTTCTTACAGCTTAGGATTTTGTGCCATCGCGCACCGAGATGGTTGTCTATCTCCCGCCGCGTTGGATGTGGGTCGCTGGCGCTCGATAGTGCTTGCGTTTCTCGTGGGTGAAGGCACTGACTGATCCTCGACGTGGAGAGTCAGTCGCCGAAAACACCGAGCACGACCAGCGGGCCATGGGTCCACTCACATCCACAATGGTCCTTGGCGTCTGCGATCGAGGTGTGGCTCCGCACCGTCCGCGGCATGCCTGCAGACGCGGCAGAAGCGAGGCAAGGCAAGGCAAGACTCTAAAGGAAGGGAGACTGAGAACCTTCTAAGTTCAACCACACGAACTCGTCACACTGGCAGAACCCAACCTCGTCACCTCAGTGGCTTGCTATTCCTCGGCACTGCTGTGACTCGTGGCATTGCAGACTTGTCATTGCGGCCACCTGCAGGACGACGTCTGCCATGAGAATGCGACTGCCACCGTGGGGCATCTTGCGAGTCGTCGCTACATGACAAGGAAGGCGCAGCCAACGGACGAGTGCGGCGGTGTGGAGGAAAGAGTGGTGAAGTTGAGAGGCTGTTACAAATTCCAATTGGCTTCATGCCTCAACCATTGAATGGCTTCGAGACTGGCAATGGAACAAACTGAAAACTATACAGGCAATAGAGACGATAAACCAGTCTTGTGCAATGTCTCAGGCACAATTGACCAGAACATCTCGGTGTAACAAGACCTTGCCTTACCCGGTCAACGACTGTAAGCAAGTCAAGAAGGTGCATCAATCGCTGCACACAACCGAATCTGACAGATTTTATTGGGGTCCGGACTTCCAACCTCCCACCACATCTTCAACCAAATCCTGGCAAGCATCTTTGTATTCATCCGCCCACATACAATTCCCTCGCGGCGTCGTGCGCCCGTTTAGCCTCGGATGAACCAAACCCCCCACCACACACTTTGCGCCGCGCGCGAGTTCGCACTTCCCAAGGGAAAGGGTCTTTCAAGGGCAAGAACGTGGCATGGCAGTGGAAATAATAAAGTGGACAAGTACAAGCTGGTTCGTATCTTTTGCAGGGTATGAAGCAGTCCCCAAACGCGAAGTCCCGTCGAACTGGCCCTGGTTGGGCGGGACAGCTGCAGCGACTTCCCTCAAAGTACCAGGGTGACCCGGTATCCCTCCAAAGTCTCTCCGAGATTTCTCAGAGGACGAGTCAGCCAAGTCGGCACAATTCAACAATGTGTTTGTTCCCACGATCAGCCATTCATGCAGCAAGTCATACCGCGCGCATGAGACGGGATCTTATCGACTTCCATTGTGTCTGAATCTTGGCTCGACGTGAACAATCGTAAATCTTTACGAATCTTGAGCCGCCGCCCAGCCTCGCCAAAAGAAAGAACTTCCAACCTCCTGGGTGACATACGTCCTTGTATTCAGCAAAGCGCTTCAGACTCGGACTGACAACAGCCGCCCCTGTCTGTTGCAGCACGTTTTTCAAGACGCTGTCAACCCTGCAGATACTTGGGCTGATCTCGAAACATGTCTTAAGGCCTGGTGTGCTTCCGAAACACAACGGCAGTGTGACTGTGTGACACAGGGACCTCTGACAGTACATCTTCACACGCTGTCACGTCGTGTGTTCGGAGCCCGTTGAAGAGTGTTGAGAAAGACATGTTCGTGAATTCGTCGTCGCTGTTACACAGCAAAAAAGAGAAGGTATTGACACGCAGGTGCTCCACAACAGCAGTATCTACAAAGGGCTACTGTCTTTAATGCTGTCCCATCAATCGCGAACAGAACTGTCTCTACCACGCCATCTTGGCAATGATGCTTCTCGGGAACTTCCTGACAAGGAACTTCCTTGTCTCATCAAACAGCAGTAAGCCCATTCCGAAGCCGAAGGGCAGGAACCAATATTCGACTGGTACTATCGCTGTGCTAAGAACGCTGTGGAACTTGGGCACATAAAGGAAGAAGATGGCGATGACCATTGCGAAAATGATGGCAGGCAAGAGGTATGGGTTCCTCCAGGGGGCGTGATTGATAAGCGACAGGCGACGGGTGCGTACACTCATCAGGTTGAACCATTGCCTTGAAGAAAATTAGCATGTTGCTCTACTCAAGTGCAGGAAGTTTGCTTACATTACGACCAAGTTCACGAAATAGATTGACGACGCGACGTTGAGGATATCGTTCTTGGTGTCATCGCTCATGCCGTCAGGTGTCTTGCCGAAGCCGAACCAGAGATCTGAGAAGTACAATCCCTTACGTTGAGCGTACCAATAACTCACTGCGAAGGAGAGCACAGTCTCGAACAGACCGATGAAGCCATACGAGTGGAGGATAAGCTTCCAATCAACCAGTCTGTCCTTCTTGGAACGAGGAGGGCGACTCAGAACGTCAGCTTCGGGGGCCTCGTATGCAAGAGCAACTCCAGCAGCGCAATCTGTAAAGCAGCAAATGATGATCATGAGGAACGACGAGAGAATTTGGGGCAGACCAAAGACCACGTTCGTAAGGACTGGCCAGAACTCGGAGAAGGAACCTGCAGGCAGAAGGTAGGAGATTGTCTTGCGGAGGTTGTCGTAAGCCACACGACCATACTTGACGGCCTCTACGATGGCAGCAAATGAGTCCAGAAGGACAAGGTCGGCTGCTTCAATGGCAATGGTCGAACCTGAGCCCATGGCAATACCGACATCTGCGGCCTTGAGCGATGGTGCATCGTTGACACCGTCACCGGTCATGGCGGTGATCAAGCCTCTACGCTGCAAGTTCTTAACGATGATAAGCTTATCCTCAGGAATACAACGAGCAAATACGGCCTCTTGGTACTGGCAAAGGCGGTCCCATTGATCGTCCTCCAGGTTGCGAATCTCCGATCCACTGACCACAATAGATTTTGTGGATCCGCTGAATGTGGCATGCGCTTCCTTGGAGTGGTCAGACTCGTGCAAGCTGCTATCGTAGTCCAGAGCATGAACATCGTCGGCCTCCTGGCTAATGATGCCACACTCGGCGGCGATGGCTTTGGCGGTGAGCTTGAAGTCACCAGTGACCATGAAGATGCGAATACCGGCACCCTTCAAAGTTCTGACAACCTCGGTCATTTCTGGTCTGGGGGGATCAACAATGGCGACAAGTCCAACCAGAGTCATACCAGAGGTGACGTTGCCCATGATGTATTCCTCATAGACTTGTGGCTGCTCCTTCGGGTTAAGCTTGACTTGACTCAATGGCTTTTGAGCAAGCAAGAGTACACGTTTGCCTTGGGATGACCACCTGTTCTTGATAGTCTCGATGACCGAACGACCTTCGTTGCCAAGCTCCTGAATGTCGCCATTCTGGTCCATGTATGTGGAGCACTTGCCGATAAGGACATCAGGAGCTCCTTTGATGGTCAGAAGGATACCTTGTTGTGGGTCGTTGTCGTTTTGGCAGACATTAACCATGAACTTATTCTTAGAGTTGAAGTCGATACGGTGGACCGTACGCCACAGGCTGCGCAGGCGTGCTGTGGGCATGATACCTTCAGCGAACATCAACACTGCTCTGTCAGTTGCGTCGCCATGAACTTTTCGTTCAGCAATCGGCTTGTCTCTGGTACTGGCGTCAAACTCGCCGGCGTTGCAAACACCACTCAGCATGGCCAATCGAGCCATTGTTGGCGATGAATCAACCAGGTTAGCGGCCTTGGATACCGGGTGAGGGTGGTAGCCGATGCAGAAATCGGTGACGGTCATCTCGTTCTTTGTGATCGTTCCAGTCTTGTCTGAGCAGATGACGTTCACAGCTCCGAGAGTCTCGACCGTCTTGAGGGACTTTGCCAAGATCTTGTTCTTCTTCATGATGCCGGCAGTGATAGTCAAACTAGCGGTGACAGCGATTGGCAGACCCTCTGGGATGAAAGCGACTGCAATTGACACACAGTCGACAATCAGAGTGGGTACGTTGATCCAGTCGGGGTAGTCCTTGCGAAGCCAGGCAGCCCAGACAATGATGACAAGGATGATCATGGAAATCATCAAAGCGGTGATGATACCGACGAAGATGAGAATTTCTTTCTGGAGTGGGGTCATGCCTTGTTTGGCGTGGCTGGTAAGTCTTGCGGTCTATATCGGAGTCAGCATCATGGTCAAACTTGATCATCCGAGTAGCTTACCTTTCCGAAAACAGTGTGGTCACCTGTGCTGATAATGACACCGTACAATGTACCAGTGGTACAGTTCGTTCCAGCAAGACCGATGTTTGCAGTTTCCAAGAAGTTGGCATCTGTAGACTTGACGGTCGCAACCAAAGGCTTGACCTCACCAGTCAAGATGGAGCGATCCAGACGAGCATCCGAGGAGACATCAAAGAATCTCACATCTGCTGGGACCTTGTTGCCCATGGTAATCTTGATCACATCTCCAGGAACAAGCTTGGTACCCTCAACACTTGTCCAATTGCCTTCTCTCAGGACCATTGCTTGATCAGGCAGCATAGTGTTGATCGATGCCATGACACGACCACTCGAAAAGTCTTGCCAGAAACTGAAAGCTGCCTGGATGAGCCATACAAGTACCAAAACAATGGCAAGCGCCAGGTTGGCAAGTGCCGGAGGGTCACCAAGAGGCTTCCATGCGACGAACACCATGATGGCTGCGACGAACAAAATAGAGCCGAAGCCTCCGAAAAGGTAGGTCACAGTCTTCTTGAGCCAATTGGATGGTGGTGCGGTAAGCTTATTGAGGCCGATATCTCTTAATAGGACCATGGCTTGATCTACGCCGAGACCACTGGTAGGCGAACTTGAGAATCGCTCAAAGACTTCTTCGATCGGGATGGTGTGGAGGTCGTAAGTGCTGAAGTCTGAAGGTATGTCAGTGTTGGTGTCGTCGATGCAAAATATTGTGCAGCTCTTACCACCGGAGTCTTTGTCTGCTCCCTTCAGTGCGCTCTTGACTGGCGCATCGTTTCTTGCTTTGCTCTGCTCGACATCAAATGAACTTGGTCGACAGTCAGTCGCTGTTTCATCTGTCACAAGAATCGCATCAGTCAAACCACTTACAGAGTTCTGAACGCCGGTGGTAGAACCAGCGACGGGTCAACAGATCTTTGACGGGACATCGAACGGATCGACATCGAGTCCGTAGACATGCGACGCGAGGGTCTCGCGGCAGTGCGAGGACGGTCTTCCACATCGTCGGCATAGGTGATGCGAGGGATCTTCTGCTCCGATATCTCCATCTCTTGAACGTTAGAAGCCATATGTGCTAAAAACCTCCACCTTGTGAACAAAGACGAATCTGAGGTGTGTAGACTCGAAGGGAAAGCAAAGGGAGAGAGCAGAGTGTGAGAAGAGAGGAGCTGAAAACAATGGAATGCAAAAGGATATATAGATATTGCCTGCAGTGCCACCGATCCATGAGGCTCTTCTTGCTGGAACCCTTTCTTGTTATCAAAGGATCTTAGCACATGCTTCAACCACACGAGGAAAAACTGGAAACACTTCTCATTTGCCTAATCCACCTTTGGCCATACTTCACGAGGTTTCCATGTGTCTTGAGAACGACCTCTCGTCCACCACCTACCAATTTTGTAATGGCGTCGTGCTTGCGCTCCTTCCCGGTGGAGGAAGATTGACATGTGGTATGTTTTGATATGCGCGAATTATTGTTGCTTTGGCTTGCAGGCAGCCCGCCGACGTTCTTTGTGTGTGGAATGCGCGAATTATCAACCACCGTTTTCTGCTTGGGATTCCCTTCTTTGTACTTGCCGGAGAACATTGGACCCCTGGTGGGCTATGGTGGCTATGCAAGGTGCAAGGAGAAAGGCGAGGACCAAAAGTCTCTCACTGTATCACTGCAGACGCCCTGCGAACCACTGTTTGGGATGATTACTGGTTCGCGTGCTGCTGCTCTAGAGATGCAATATTGACAAAGACATTGTTGCATCACTCTACGGACATCAGTATTGCTTGTATAGTTCAGATACATGAGCATCTTGCAAATGCAATCATTCTTTCCATTACCTTGTGAGCAAGAAGCAGAAGAAAAAATGAGGGTAAACAAAGAAAAAATCAAGGAAAGAGCTGCTGACGGCTCCTCTCTCTCCCCGCATGCAGCAACAGCACTGCAGATCGCTGACCGCTTTTGCATGAGGAAGCTCAATACAGATGCGCGATATTTTCCTCTCACCTACACCCAGACACGAAAACATGACAAGGTGAGATTGGATTTTATAAGTAGACATATAGACTGTGTGTTTCGAGATGTATTTCAGTGTTGTGCTAGGGGAATAACATCTTCGAAAACAGGCGCTGGTTCGATTTGTTTGTTGGACCTTCCCCTCGTTAATTTGATGATTTCGGAAGCACAACAATATTGCAGGATTTCCGTGTTAGAAAGACACGAACCAACAGGCTATTACCTGTAGATGATACACCGCTGTAGAGACTGCAAAATCGAAGTGATTGGACGGTTTATTGACGATGTGATACTTCGAAAGTGTGGACCAGGGTCGTACTTGCGTCATTTTGTCTTAGTCAAGACTGAGATGGAGGCTCGCAAAAATGTCATTGTCTCGAATCGAACTACAAGGATATTCCGATATCCCCTCCGTCTATCAAGCACCTCTACAGCATTTTGTTGGGGATTAATCTTACCGGATGTATCGTCATCTTCAACGACATCGCACTCGATGACAATATGTTACAGCGGAGCTTCGATTCTTCCAAGAACGAATCTCATGGGAACCTATCTTGTTACGCTCCGATCGCCTCTTTCTTCCTGTAAGTCGGCGGTGAAAATCTCGCATGGTCAACGAAGGATGTGGACATCCACATCATCATCGTGAGCGTCAGTTGGTAACGCATTGCAAAAAAAGAAATATTGACAAAATTAGACGTGCATGGCTATCATCGACACACAGACCAACGTGTCAAACCGGTGTGCGACGGACCTCTGCAGCCCTCATCCTTCGACGACAAGGAAAACTTTCGCATATTGCATGTCCTGCGGGATGGCGATCAAAGACCACTCTAATATACATAAACGAGCGCGTCAAAACTTGGCACTTCATACATATCTGTCATGGCGTCCGACAAGATGGCTGTCGCGAAGCTCGAAGCTCTCCTGCTTGTTCTCCCAATTCATCACGTCGAACACGCGACACGATCATGAATGGCTCAAACATTATGAATGATATCGAGCAGCACATCTCCAGCGTACGACTTGGGGTTCTGTCTCCAACCTCAACTTGTCATACCTTTGACGAGCGTGCAGATGGATTTGGCCGAGGTGATGGCATATGTGCTGTTTACCTCAAGAGATTCTCAGCAGCCATTGCGAACAAGGATCCAATTCGCGCTGTGATACGATCCACCGCTGTCAACAGTAATGGAAGAAGCCAAGGCATTAATCATCCTAGCTCGAAGGGTCAAGAAGCTGTGATCAGGGAAGCATACACCAAAGCAAATCTAAACTATGAAGACACAGGCTACTTTGAGTGCCATGGTACCGGTACTCCGGTCGGCGACCCCATCGAGGTTCTATCAGCTGGAAATATCTTCGCGCCTGGCAGAACACGGCGAAATCCTCTATTACTGAGTTCCATCAAGACCAACATCGGCCACACTGAGGGTGCAAGCGGACTCGCAAGCGTGATCAAAGCAGTATTGAGTATTGAGAACGAACTTATACCTGCGACAGTGGGAGTAGAGAAGCTCAATCCAGCAATCGACTTCAGGGAGGGACGCCTCGAGGTTGTCAGAACCACTATGCCCTGGCCCGAAGGTCTACTCAAGCGAGTGAGCATCAATTCCTTTGGATACGGTGGCGCGAACGCACATTGTATCATTGAATCTTGCGATGTACTTCTACATCCTAGCCAAGCAATTCCGAGGCCTGTCTCATTTAGAGACAATGCCATTGCGACTGAGCGTCACGGGACTGAAAATTCTGATTTCGTGGTCCAGAGAACTCCTCAGAAGCATCTGCTTGTGTTCTCAAGTCATGATCAGCTCACTCTTGAAAGGAACATCAATGCACTGGCAGAAGTGGCTGACAAGTATTCAACGGCAGACATTGCATACACTTTGACCAAAAAGACGAAACATCGCTGCAAAGCGTTTGCGACCACGACCGAATCAGATGTGAAAGCGTGCTTCATGGCGCAGCGGATACAGCGTGGTCCTGATTCGATATCTGAACCTCTAGTGATCGCGTTCGTGTTCACCGGGCAGGGTGCGCAATGGCCCGGTATGGGCTTTGGACTCATTCAGCAATTCGAAAACGTGCGCGAGACTATGGCAGCACTCCAGTCTGCTCTAGATACACTTCCGACACCGCCTGAGTGGCGACTAGTCGAAGAGCTGTCAAAGCCAGCGGAGCAAAGCCGTATGCACGAGACAGCTCTAGCTCAACCTTTGAGTACAGCGCTCTAGATTGCTCTTACAGTACTCCTTCGATCTTGGGGAATACAACCAAAAGCTGTCGTTGGACACAGTTCTGGGGAAGTAGCGGCAGCTTTTGCAGCAGGACTACTGACAATCTCAGAAGCTATCGCGATCGCTTATTATCGTGGCATAGCAGTCACAAAGTATGGCAAACCAGGAGCTATGATGGCTGCGGGCTTGGCCCCGAGGAAGTACAAGCCTTCATGGTCGATCAGCCGGATATTGTCATTGCTTGTCAGAACTCTCCGAAGAGCGTAACTCTCAGTGGTGGAGCAGATGCGATTACTGAGGTGTACTCACGTCTTGCCGAGGCAAAGGTGTTCTCGCGCATCCTGAACACCTCGCAAAACGCTTATCATTCGCACTTGGTAAAGGACGCTGGCCAGTATTACGAAGATTCGTTCAAAGCCTCGCTTCCGGCACCTTCGCCCGCAGCAGCAACTTCTAGCATTCCGATGTACTCTTGCATCAATGGGGAGGTGCTCGATAGTCCAGATGATGTTCGTATCGCTTACTGGAGGGAAAACATCGAGAATCCTGTAAATTTCACGCAGGCTGTAGCATCCCTAATCGAGGCACAACCGACGGTCAGTTGTCTGATGGAAGTTGGGATGCATTCTGCGCTCGCAGGTCCAATCAAGCAGATTCGAGACTCTTTAGGCATAAACCCAGAGAAGCTCTGCTACATACCTAGCATCAAACGCAGCGAAGATGATGTTGAGAATGTCCTCAAATTAGCCGGGTGTCTTTGGACTTCCGGCTACCCGATCGACTTGATAGCCGTCAATGGACCAGGCCGCTTCTTGCCAAACCTGCCCACCTACCAGTGGAACTACGAAGGCAAAGTTCTGTGGACGGAGAATCGGTTGAGCCGACAGTTGCGATTCCGCAAACACCCACGACATGACTTGCTAGGCTCACTTGTCGTGTCGTCCTCGAACTCCAATCCATCATGGCGCAACAGGCTCAAGATCAAAGATGTTCCATGGCTAGCTGACCATCGTATTGGGAACGACGTGATCTTTCCGGCAGCTGGATATTGTGCGGTCGCGATCGAGGCCGTAACACAATTTGCCGAGTCTGCAGAGATGGTGGCCGCTAGGTTCACAATTCAGCACCTGAAGATCAAAACACCCCTCGTGATCATACTAGAGGGTGAAGTCGAGACCTTGTTTGACCTTCACGTAATCCATGGCTCTACACATGCCGGTCATAGAATGTTCGAGTTCAGCTTGAGCTCAGTAAATGCAGAGGACAGGTGGATTGAGCACGCTTCTGGAAAAATTGTTCTGCATCAACGGCACGAAATGCCAAGCATGCGTGATGTATATGGCCAGGATGTCACGTGGACCGTAGATATGGGTAGGAGCGACGAGGAATGGTACACCGCGCTTGCCAGAGTTGGATTGCATTACGGCCCGACATTCCGTCCGCTGAGGAACATTCAATCTAACACAAAGAAAATCGCGACCGCGCAAATTGACCTGCAGCCATCGAAAGGGGTCATGATCGACGAGTCTCGCTATGCTATCCACCCCGCTACTCTCGATGGCTGTATCCAACTCGCTGTCATTGCAGCGTGCGACGACAATGTTAAAGGTATATCGAAAGCATACTTACCAACAACCATCGACAACCTTACAGTCTGGCGACCTTCTGACCTGCAGAGTTTGCCAGCTCGAGGGATTCTATCCAGCTACGGTGCTTGCCACGGCATGCGCTCTGTTCGTGGGTCGTCAGAAGTCGTGACTGTTGAAGGTTACTCATTGGCGCAGATGACTGTATCGTTACTCTCACTAGAAGGAGGTTTTGCTAGCCAGCACACTGGACACGCTCGGGAGCCGTTCACTCGACTCGTTTGGCAACCAATCGCGAGACTTATCGAAGAGCATTTTCCGAGGCTCGAAGCAAATGTTACTGAACATCGCCAAACCCGGACAGAAAAGCTTTGGCTGGTCTATAAAAATTTCCCTCATCCTCTTGCACAAGCAATCGAGGGCTACGCGAAAGACCTGAACATCGACATCGGAACAATTGATTTTTCAGATGTTCAAACCAACATCTGCAAAGGTTCCCGAATCATGATGATGGCTGAGCTAGAAGGCTCAATATTCATCAACATGACCAATGAAGAAATGGATGCAGTTCAAAGTCTGTTTAGTCTGGCTTCATCTGTCTTGTGGGTCACTCCAGGTGGACTTCTCAGAGGCAAGAAGCCAGAATACTCGATATTGGCTGGCATGATCAAGTCAATCACGAAAGCGCAGCCTTCTCTGCGATTGTCGAGTATCGATGTCGACCCTGATGACGTCGACTATCTTCGCACAGCCAGACTGATCGTTGAGCACGAGATGCGCATCTTCGACGACGATGACGGTAGCCTTGATAATCAACTCGTCATTTCAGATGGTGTTGTGTATGCAGGTCGCTATGTTCTTGACAAGAATGCAAATCATGATTCTGCACGTCAGCTCAATCCTATGCCCAAGAAGTTACAAACCAAGGGCGACCTTGTATTAGCTTTCCAGCAAGTCGGTCGCTTGGATAGCTTCTACTTTGAACCGCCTGTTCCCAAATCATATGAGATTAGGCTCAGACCGACAGCCTATGCTCTTGGCCAACGTGTGGCTGCGATTCTCAAGGGTACCCAGACTGCGGCTCACTTCAGCAACGTGTTTGTAGCTCTGGTGGAACAATCTGGATCTGAATCCGGAAGGTTCAAGTCAGAAGACAGAATTGTCTGTTGTGCACCCGGCAAATTCGATACTTCGCGGGTCGTGAGTGATACAACGTGCGAGTTGTTGCTGCCCAATGAAGATGCTGGTGATATCGTAACCTCATTGTTGCCTTACTGTACGGCCCTTCGCGCACTTGAGTCTGCCGCAGAGGGACAGATAATACTTGTCCAAGGGCTACCTGGACTATTGGCTGTTGCTGTGGCACGTCTGTCACAATCTTATGGATGCCAAACCATCCTGTCTCATACATCGGAAGAAGTTGTGAGATTGTTTGCAGAACAGTATCCAGACATCGGAGCTCAAACCCAATATATTACTGGCGAAGTTACGTTCGAGAAAATTTCAGCTCTGACCGGTCACCAAGGCATCAACCTAGCACTGATCAGTCCCAAGAGCCCAGATTGCTTTGAAATATGGCAGTCACTTACAAGAGAGGGACGTCTGACATACGTCATGGAAGATTCGGAGTTACCCAACCTCGGACTATTGGATACTTCTGTCTTTGCGAGAGGAGCTTCGGTCATTTCTTTTGATGTGTATGATATGCTTGCAACGCAGCCGGAGGATATGCATAAGCTCGTTTGTTCAGCTCTTCGCATGCTACGAGATGGTACTCTGCCCAAATTCATACCGGATGCGACTTACGATGTCTCGGAGCTGCCGGCTGTAATCACCGCGATAAACCAGAGTAAGACAACGACAAATGTGGTGCTCACGTATGATCGTGAGAGTATGATTCCTGTCAATCTATACCCGAAGAGTAGATCAGAACAGGCAGTTGCAGCCCGGTCAGAAGTCCAAAGCTCGGTCTGAGCTGGAACAACTTCCTCGGTTATATTCAATTTTCAGATTACCTGTGGTTTCGGACCACTGACGCTCACCATATCTATTTGTCATCTTACTTGCAGCTTCTAGTTTTCATGTTGTATTCGAGGAAGAGCAGTTCAGCTGGCAGATTCCGCAGTTGGTGTTTCCAACATACGTCCGCTTACCACTTCCAACCCGGGAGTAGTCACATCCAAAGGCTCGAGATGCTTCTCCTTCGGCGTGTTGATGTGATTACACATTTCCGTACACAGCCTAAACATAATCGCTGGCCGCAGACGCTTGCCTATCTCATGATCTCGAAGCCTTTCGAACGCTTCACCATGGAATCCATGTCTGCATACGACATTCGGGTAAAGTCCTGAGCGATCGTGACGGTAGGTGCTTGACGTTCACACCACTCGGCCAACTCATACAGCTGCGAAACCAACGGCAGAGCGGCGTCCACCACTTGTATGATTTCATCTCCCGATAGCCCAAACAGACCGCTATCGGCAGCTCGACCAAGATCGAGATGTATAACGATCACTTTCACAACTACCAGCCACTCTGGCTGTAGCTTCAGTGCCGCTAGGTTTTGCTCGCGTTGAGAAAGAGGTGAACCAGTTGGTCTGAACCAGCTGGAAGCGGGATCCCGCTCCCGAGAGTCAGACATGGCCTCCAGCATGAAAGATGGTGTTCCGTTCAGAGACTTCGCTTCCTCCGCCAAAGTAGTCAAAGGGTGACCTTCCGGATCGACAGGGCCCCATTCTATGTCACAGCATGGAGTCCAGTTCAAGTGTGCAGAGTCGCGGGCAGTGTCCTCCCAGAGTCCGCAGTCTATAACTTTGCCGGTCTTCCAATCAGCTTCGCATGGCTCAGTGACACTCCACGCGCCCGAGCGCCAGGAGAGACTTGAGATCCATTTTCCTGTGACAGAGGCGACTCGGCGCGACTCACGGCAGACTCGTGTGAGTAATGGTGGGCGAGAATTGCTCTTGCTGGTCAATCCGAGTGAACAGGGATACGGTCCCTCATAGTCGTATATGACGTAGGGGATAGGGTCGTCGACTTCGTATACCCGATGAGGTAGGCAGAGGCGCCAGATTTCTTCGCGAAGTTCGAGAGGTAGGCGTGGGAAGAGGTGGAAATCATCGTTGACCATTCTCGCGTCGTTGAAATTAGCGTTGGAGTTTAAAGTAGCGTTGACAGCCTTCAAACTCACAGGTCGAAGAGCTTGAATGAGATCATATACTGTGTGAAGCTCGGAAGGATGATGTGTAGGCAACAAAAGAGTAGGTATGTATGGGTGTGGAAGGAAGATGCTAGCTTATCGATAGATGAGTGGGATATATATATAGTCTTGCGGGATATTAGGTCTTGGCACTATCAGGCAGCAGGCAGGAAGGAGCAAAGAAATAATTCTTTTTTTTCTTCTATAGATAAATTCGGTTCAAGCTGTCTTTGGTAAACAGCAACAGACACTTACATGAAAGGAAGTACTTAGATTCAGAACAGAAGACAGTGGAGACCACTCACCTAACCACTCAAGGTCAAGCAATATAAGGACTAACACCCTCATACCTATCCGGTCTCCTTGGAACAACTCTACCACCAAATCCCTCTTCAGCAGCCTTACCAGAGAAAAAATCAATACTGTCAACAGAACCGGCAGGAGAAGGAGGAGAAGGCGGAATTTTAGACTTTCTAGCATCGATACCAGCCTGCACATCAAGCACAGCGGCATAACTAACAGCTCTAGGGCTGACTCTGGGGACACGGATATCATTGGCAGTAACTGGAGCAGGAGCATCAGCATACACCGAAGAAGTAGGTCTGCGATTGGTATCGAGCCACTGGACGCGGGAAAGGTGACCCCATTGAGGAGTAGAAGTAGTAGGAAACTCAGGCGAAGAATCAGGGTTGTGGGTGAAGATCTCAGGGGTGTTGGCGGCGATGCGGAGATTGGTGTTGTAAGCAGTTGGAGGAGTGTATGGGGTGTTCTCGAGGGTGTTAGCGACTGGGTTTGAGGTTCCACTTCTGGAGGGGGCAGAATCAGTGTCATCATCTCTCAACCACCAAGAATCGCGCGGCGCAGGTCTTGCTCTTCGGATGTTATCAGGATTGTTAGCGCGAACAATGTGCTCAGGAACGACAGGGTTGTTGAGAGTAGCGACGTCAGGGTATCTGTTCGAGGAAGACATGTTTTGCATCTCGATATCGGTCTCGGGCTTGTTTTTGCGGATGGGGAGGCATTGGCAGAATATTTCAGTCCAGCTGGCTGGCTCATACTCGGTTGGTTGACCTGGAGGCATTTTGGGGTTCTGTGGTTTTGTCAGTTGGAGATTGGGGTCAGGTACTTACTGGATTATGAGAAAGTGCTGGAGCCTGCCAGAGGTGTGTGGTGAGTGCTGAGTTAGCTGTCTTGAATTGCCGAAGTCGTTTTGCGTGAGAAAGTGGAAGATGGGAGGGGACTTGTGAGTGGTTTCAACGAGAAGTCGAGGAGGCTCTGGCGGTGTCGAGAGGGAATAGGGCATTGTTCTCCTCTTCTTCGACTTCCTTTGTGTGGCATAGCGAACAATGCAATCCAACAATGTCTTGTGTTAACATAAGGAAAAATACAAAGAGCGTGGATTGAACCTGCTGAGACAACAAAGAACAGGTTCGTCTGGGCCACTGTTGGCAGTGATCTCGGACACGGTCGATACGAGTGTGAGAGTCAATTGCAAGAATTGCGGCTCGATGGGAAAGAGCGACCCAAACCGCACACCCGCCACAGATCCGTCAGGGTGAGGGTACAGACTTACTCTTATGCGATCTTCAGGCTCATCACGGCCATCTCTCTATTTGGACTTCACCCTTGGCTCGAATTATGATCTGATGTCGCCCCAAAGAGGCGCTATGTCAACATGATGATCCAAGTGGTGTGGAAGCGTCTGGTGTTGTAGCGGCGCGGATACCAGCAGGTAGTTTGATTACACGGTGACGTGACTGATAAGCTGAGTGATCAGTTGCTATGCTAGCCGATGCAATGACAGATCAGTAGCATCAATGGTATACGCTGACGAAAACCGTATGTCTGCAATGGTGGGTATGTCAGTCTCGCATGTGTGGCGCATGTCGACATGTGCCAGAGTGAGTGTGATGTCGGATCCGTGTCAAGACAGGGCGTTGGATGGGTACATGGCTGAGTGCTGATCCTGGGTAGTACAAGCCGGACATGTGCCAAGTTTCAATCTCACCCCTGAGTCATGTCATTGTTTCGGACCAGGAATGCTGTTGGGTGTCAGAGTCACCAGGGGAGCAAACAAGTACGAATGATCAGAAATTGAAAACAACAGTCGTTATCATATTCAGCAATGGCAAAGCTAAAGCTTAGGCGTCGTCTGATCTTTCTCAGTCATATCGACGTCAGTAGGCGGCGTGTCTTCCTTGAGCACATCACTTGTCCAAGTCGACGTTGAGCTAATGCTCAGATTACTGGCACGATTGTGCAAAGACGTTGGAGAAGTCTCGTGCTCGGATGCAGTACCCACCGAATTGGGCGTACCCGGCCTGGAGTCAGAAGAAGAGGCCAAACGACTCGAGCGCCTGGCAGTGGTCGGCTTTGGGCGTTCCTTTCTAAGACTCTGAGTACTACTCATTCTGCGAATCTTCTCATCTGGCCGGCGACCGAGCGACTCAGCGATCGAACCTCTAGAACTTGAGCGTGAGTGGCTACCTTCTCGCAAGATTGAGCTCGACCGGGTCTTCTTTTCTCTGATGTGCGACAGACTCTGCTTCTCGCGTAAAGCTTCGCGTTGCAACCTGTTTAGTTGATCATGATTGGGTCTTGTCGGGTGTCGTAGACGAGTCCATCCTCTCCAGCCAGTCCACCAAAGCCAGCCGCCTTCTTGTTTCGCCAATTGTTTCTGTCTTGTCTTGATGATGGCTCGTAATTGTGAGCGTCTCTCGTTTTCCTTTTCCCAATAATTATGTCGGTAAGTATCCCAATCTTCGCGAAAGTCGGGTGAGAATGGTTTTGGTAGTAGAAGAAGCTTGATGACATCTCCACCGGGAGCGACGTCCTCCTCAATCCAGCCATGACGGCCCCCAGTCTCCCATAGACCGACCTTGTCCTTGTTCTCGAGGGTAGATTTTTCAATGTCTTTGGGCATGAATTCGAAGCGCATGCCCTTGATGTGGCCCCACCACCCGTAGGGGTCCAAGAGGGCGAGGTAGCCAAGAGCTTCCTTCCACCAAGGGCCACGAATGACGACGAGTTTGAGGTTGAAGCCTCGTAGACCTCTGTTTGTGATGTTGACCCACTTCCTCGGCCAGCGAATGCCTCGATCCCACATTCCAGTACCCCACAGCAGACCAGCAGTCACAAGGCCTCCAACCCAGCCTAGGCGTTCGGCAATGTCGACGACCCAGTAGGGGGAGCCACCAGTACCCTTGCCATCTTCACGCGGACGCAGGAAGAGCAAATATGTAAAGGTCGAGATCCAGAGAGTAAGGGCGGCCAGTAGGACAAGGTAGAGGCGTAGACGGGCATGCAGACAAAGGTACTGTGCGCGGAGGGAGGATTCGAGGATGAGGAGATTGAGCTTGATCTGCTCGGGCGACGAGGGCAGGTTATTGAGAGGGTCAGATTGGCTTGAAGATTGTGGGCGAGGGGCGGTGATTGAGTCTCTCCGTGAACGGGTCTGGGATAGGTTGGTGGTGCTCTCGCGGCGGGCGGATTGTGCGACCTGATCGAGAGAGACGTCGGGCGGCGGGGCACCCTTGACGATTCTATCCAGCGTGGACGTCATGGCGTGGACGCGTCAAATCAGCTCATGATTGGGGTCGTAGCAGTGTGCGACTCTGTTGGTGGATGATGATATGTGATGATCTGGAAATGACTGGCGTCAGCTCATGCAGGTGCGGCCGTGATTGAAGGAAACGGCGGGCGCGGGACACGGCCTGACCTAAACTCCGGTCCTTGTTGCCTGCATCGTCATCAGACCGTAGTCAAATCCGTACCTGCCTAAACGACCCTTTTGCAATAAAGTCGTTGTCTGTCGCTCTTTCCTTTTCTCTCATTCCGTGTTTCGTCTCCAAGATTAGCCGATTACAACATTCGCGCGCCAGTCGCGCTACCCTCAGCCTTGGGAAACAGGCCTGGAACCAAGTCAGCGAATCATTCAACAACGCCCTCTGCATCAACCGCCACCCAACAGACCTCCCGCACCGATCAAGAAGACCAAGAATGGCTTCCGATACAGAGTCTGGGGGCCAGCGACCAATGCTGGCCTCTCAACGCAAAGACACGCCCTCCGAGGCCACAAGAACTGCAGGGAAGCCTGCCTACTTCCCCCTAGGCTACAAGGAGGGCTTCAGTCAATGGGTGTGTACACTCTTCTGCTAAACTCGCCATTCTTCCTACTAACTCGCCACAGTGGGCTGGTCTCTCTCCTGCCATTACCGAACACCGCGTTCTCTCCTTCATCCCATATCTCCAGAAGCCTCCGACGCATACTCAAACTGGTTCAGCCCCTGCCTCGACTAACGTCTCGACTCAAGACGTCTCCAAGACTGAAGCCCGCCAAGCTGACCCTGTCACTACCTCCGCGCTCAATGATCCCTACGGCCCTCGCAAATGGAACTCGGATCTGGTCGAGCTGTCGGGAAAGAGCCGCTTCTTGAACGAGTTTTCTGTTGAGAGAATTGGCGAGCATGTCGACAACAATCTTGTCATGATCCATGGCTACGGTGCTGGTCTCGGTTTCTTTTACCGCAACTTCGAGAGCCTGTCCAGATTGCCTGGCTGGAAGCTGTACGCTCTGGACATGCTGGGTATGGGTCGCTCGTCCCGACCGCCTTTCAAGATCCATGCCAAAGACCGTCAGGGAAAGATCGAAGAAGCCGAGAGCTGGTTCATTGACGCTCTGGAAGAGTGGCGCATCAAAAAGGGCATCGATCGCTTTACTTTGCTTGGTCACAGCATGGGCGGCTACATGGCTGTCGCATACGCTCTCAAGTACCCTGGCCACCTCAACAAGCTCATCCTGGCCTCACCTGTTGGCATTCCTGAAGACCCCTACGCCGTCAATGCCGATCTGCCCGAGCCCGAAGACTCGACTATGGTCAACGAGTTCACTCAAGATCAAGAAAACTCTGCCAATGGCACAAATCCTGACATCCCAGCCTCAGCAAAGACCGGAGACAACAACAACTTCATGAACGCCAAAGCGAAAAGAGACGCTGCCAACAACAGCGGCAAGCCACCAAGGAAACCTCTACCAAAGTGGCTCTCCACTCTCTGGGACGCAAACATCTCGCCCTTCTCCTTTGTCCGTTGGTCCGGTCCCCTTGGCCCTCGTCTAGTATCAGGTTGGACGAGTCGCCGCTTCAGCCATCTCCCAGCCGACGAATCCCAAGCTCTGCACGACTACAGCTACTCCCTCTTCCGCCAACGTGGATCTGGTGAATACGCACTCGCCTACATCCTCGCCCCTGGCGCCTTTGCCCGCAGCCCCCTGATTCGCCGCATCCAAGGCGTAGGTCGCCAATGGATCTCAGAACCCCATTCTGCACCTGTGCCCGACAACACCTCCTCTGCCCCCAATGGTCTCTCCAAGGTTCGCGAAACCGGTATTCCTGTGGTACTCATGTATGGCGAAAACGACTGGATGGACAAAGACGGTGGGCGGGCGGCAGCAGAAAAGATTCAGGCCGAAAAGCAAAAAGCTTTGGCCACTGCTACTGCAGAGGAAAAGAAGACTGAGAATGGAGATGCCAAGGTGGTGATTATTCGCAAGGCTGGTCACCACGTTTATCTCGATGGCGCGGACCACTTCAACGATGTCATGGACGAGGAGATGAAGGATGTCGAGACTAGAGAGAAGAGGCTAGGGTTCATGAAGTAAGAGACACGGAAGGAAGGAGTTGAAGATACCTATTTGATTTTTTTGCAATTTGCACCCATGGAGTTTAACAGCGGATATAATGCATACCAGATAATCTTCAAGAATTAAAGATATAGAACCGCCGTTTCAGAAGACACTACCTTTCTCACATTCGCCAACGCTTATTCTGTTGTATCTCGGCATGACCAGATGTAAAGGGTGACGACAAGCACTCATAAAGCTCACTGGATTCCCCATGACTCAATCACAGATAGATATACTTGACAATAACGGGCATCATTCAATAAACCCCGGCAATCTTATTCACTGTATATTTCCACTCATTAGAGTAGGAGATCATGCAACCCCCTAACCGGCAAGAAACGCAGAAACAGCACGACTCACACCCTCGACATCCTCATAAACATGCCAATGTCCCACGTTTTCCAAAACCTCGACTGAACTACCTTTAGGCAGCGACGCCGCATACTCCTCACACAGCCGCGGTGGCGATACCTTGTCCTCGGAGCCAGTGATGATCAGCGTCTGTGTTTTGACGGCAGCAAAGTCCAGCTTTGCGGTTGCGTTGGCAAGGGCTGCGCAGGCTTTTGCGTAACCCTCTGGATCTTGACTGAGTAGGGAGAGTCTGATGGCTGTGACTGCTAATGGGTTGTGAGACTTTGTTTTGGACGAGGTGCCTGCTGTGACGATCGCATCGACTACGGTAGACATGCCCTGTGTGCGGACGAGGTGGGCGCGTGCATGCGAGTTTGTGCTGGCGGCTGCGGGAAGAGGCGAGGGAGGTGGACCCACGAGGATGAGTTTGCTGACCGAGTCTGGGTTGTCCAGAGTGAATCTGAGTGCGACGAGGCAGCCCATCGAGTGGGCGAGTAGTGTAGCGCCGCCAGAGATGTTTGCATGATCGAATACGCCCTTGAGATCTGCGGCGAAGGACTCGATGCTGAGATTGCTGAGTGGGGAGGTGGGTGACAAGCCGTGTCCTTCGAGATCGAGGAAGTGAAGATTGTGGCTTTGGTCCAGGTGGGCGGCTTGCACTAGAGGAGTCCAGTAATCTGATGTGCCTCCGAGTCCGTGGACGAACACCAGATTCGGTCCTGAAGCTTGGCCTTGTTGACGGTAGTGCAACAGCTTGTTGTTGATCTTGGTCAAGCCGTTCGAGTCGACGGTCTTGACGTTGGAAAGGGGAAGCTTGTTCATGGCCTCGACAGCAGCAACGGTAGGGTTGGACGATCCGGAGCTGCCGATGCGATTGCTCAGCGAACCAAGGCCGGTCACCGAAACCTCAACCTCGTCGCCAGACTTGAGATAAGTTGGAGGCTTTCTACCAATGCCAACTCCAGCAGGCTTCGAGAAACGTCAGTAATCGTCAGAACACAAGTCACTTGCACTTACAGTTCCAGTAGCCAGAATGTCTCCAGGCATCAGTGTCTGGCCCTCTGACATTGTCTTGATGAGGAAAGGGATGCTGAAGATCAGATCTTCCGTTGTGGCGTCCTGTCTCAGTTCACCGTTTACTTTGGTTTGGACCCTCAGAACTTTGTTGAGCTTGTCTGCTGGCACAGCGATGGGTCCCTGTCCTCGAAGTCAGCAATCTGTTTCGTTCCGGGTCGATTGAGCCTCAGTACGCACCATGGGACAGAAAGTATCAGGCGACTTGCCAATGTAGAACTGCTTGTGATCGCGCTGTCTCTCGCGAGCAGTCATGTCGTTGACAATGGTATAACCCCAGACATGTTGCATTGCGTTCTCCTCGGAGATGCGATGGCCGGCTTTTCCAATGATGACACCAATCTCGCCTTCATAATCGATGGTCTCTGTGAAACCAGGATGAGGGTAGATATCCTCGCCAGCGCCAATGATGGAGGTGAAACGCTTGGTAAAGATGACGGGATGAGTTGGCTGATCGACCTTGTCGGAGCTGTCGAAACCAGAACTGTTGAATTCTTTGGCGTGTTCGGCGTAGTTCTTGCCTACGCAAAGCACGTCTCGGCCACTGATTGGGGGCAGAATCTTGACTTGAGAGGCAGATACGCTCTCGCCAGAGGGAACGATGCCAGATTCTCCAACTTGAATGACTTGATACAGGTCTTCAAGTAGTGTACCAGAGGCAAATGCGAGTGGTTGAATGGTTTCATTCTCAACATCGTAGTGGCCGATGTTTTTTCTTTCAGAGCCTTGAACTTGGTAGGCGATGTAGTTCGTGAGCGAGCTGCCCCCAGTTCCGTTAGAAAACCCATTGGTGCCACTTTGGCCGTTGGTATGATGTCCGGTTGCCATTGCAAGTACTGAAAGGTCAGGTAATACAAATTGTGCTTCTATCAGTGAGATGCCAGAAGGAGAGAAAGCTAGTTGTAGCAAAAATAATTTCATATGCAATGTTTACAAACGTGGGTGTAGCATGAAGACCCCGCCGCCAAACCCCACCTTCCTGTTCCGTACTCCGCGCGTTCCGCGCACAAGAGCGGAGAAGGCGGACATGGCGGAAACGACTTGACGAACTCTGGTCTCAGATCTCCAGCTCTCCCTGTCGTCCACGAGGAAGACTCATGAACTTTGGCACACCAGTCAACTGCGAGGAGGGGCTCGAGATGCGGGGCTGATACCCGCCTAGGCACGACCAAACTCTATACACCATTGTTATGGTCACCACATGTACTTCTTATAGAGACTGATGCCGATGGAAGAGACATGAATCCCAGCATTCGCATCGCATCAAGTTCCATTCACCATGTCCTCCTCATCAGCAACCGAGATCTATGATCAAATTCCTAAGATCGAGCAAAATGGCGATAGCCAACATCTCGAGAGACTGAGGACTGCAGGTGGCCATGTCGACGACCGAAGCCAGCCTGCTCTACCCGTAGTCCATCGGTCCTTCGCCAATCCTGCTCCTCTGGGCTTGCTCTCGTTTGCGACTGGTATATTCCTCATCTCGATTCTTGGTGTGCACGCTCGTGGTATCCAGACTCCAAATGTGCTTGTCGGTGTCCTGTTGTTCTTTGGGGGTGTATGTCAATTCATCTCTGGCATCATGGAGTTTGTTGCTGGCAACACCGTAAGCCTTTTACTTCAGCTGCCTGTCTGAAAGAATCTATACTTACGCTTTCTCAGTTTGGAGCCACCGTCTTCCCTTCCTACGCAGCCTTCAACTTCTCTTACGCTATGATCTACATCCCTGGAACAGGCATCCTCGCATGTGAGAATGGCACTCTCCTTCATCTTTTCTACACATACTAATCCACCAATGCTAGCTTACACCGACGCCAACGGACAACTCAGCGCAGACTTCAACAATGCACTCGGCATGTACTGCTGGGCCTGGTTCATCCTCACCGTCATCTTCACCATCGCCGCAATGCGCAGCTCCTGGGTCTTGTGGTTTACTCTTTTCTTCCTAGACATTGAGTTGGTTCTCCTGGCTTGTGGATACATGTTGGACAGTTCGTCTACTCTGGTTGCTGCCAACTCTGTGGGCTTTGTAGTTGCTTTTTGCAGTTGTGAGTCTTCCCTTTTTGTCCTGGCTTGTATGCTGTGGCTTTTTCGAGTGTCAGTACTGATTGTGTTTAGACTGGGCTGGTTGTGCTGGACTGTGGTCTGGAGGGCTGACTCCTATTGATTTGCCTACCTTTGCCATGACCAAGCAGACCTGAAACGATAGGGATTCTGTCATCATGTGCGTCTGTTCTTGAGCTCGATCAAACATTTGTATATTGGAAGAATGTGTTGGCTGAATATCATAAGTAGAGTCCGAGTCGCTTGAAATGTAGTCGTGTATCTTATCCTACAAAACAAGTCCTTGACGTCTCAAAAGCGATCTTGGTCGTGATCGCGATATACTGTACAATATGTTCTCACACTCGAGATGATAGACAACCCGCATTGCGCAACGAACATGCCTGTGCATATTCTACCTGTAAGCCTGACGAACTGTTATCCTTAAGAATACACTAATTGCAACCACCGTCAATCCAATCACACCCAGAAGCCTCTAACAAACTACCCAATAAATCAAACCCCATCAAACCCTCCCAATCCACCCATGCAACTCCCAAACATCACGCCCAAGACACAACCCAGCCCTCTGCTAATCCCACCCATCATCCCCTAACCTTCTCAATCCAACCCACCTCACCCTCTCCTCAAAGGGATTTCTCACCCCCTTCGTCCTCCCTACCCTCAATCCCCTCCCAAACCTCTGCATATGCTCTCTACTATGAAACCTCCAAAACTGCCACGAGCAATCTTTGCCCACGAAACTCTCAATCACAGCAGCACCGCCAGGGTGTCCAGAGATGAAATCTGTGCAGTCGTAGATGATGTTGTCGATAACCAGCCAGAGGACGTGATGGTCGGCGGTTACAGTGGCGATGGTGGCGGGGGAGATGAAGGGGAGTTGGGAGTTTGGGGTTTGTAGAGGCTGTGTTGGGTAGAGTTGGGAGGTGGCAGTGTAGGTGGTGTTGACGTTTTCGATGAAAGTGGTGGTGCTGTCTTTCTCCTTCTCAGGGCACTTCTCAGGTAACGAAGTGGTGATTTGTTGGCGATTTAGTTGTAGCCAGCCCATTGTTGCTGAGGAGGTGTCCTGATTAAGCGACTACAGGACTATGCGAGGTTTACTCTGGTTTACGGGAAAAACAGTGTAGCAGACTCGGAAGAGACTCTGGCTACTCCCCTCTCGACAACTCAGAATTCACATCGTCCGCATGGTCGAGCGTTGGAAGTCATCACGCAGCGCGGACATACTCTGACACTCAAGCGGGGATAGTCAGTCCACAAAAGACGGAGAAGATTCGCATGGACGAACAGAACCGCGGACAGAGGTGCAGCGGCGGTAGAGCGGACTTGACGGTGAAAGGCGGAGGTACGCATACCAAAGTTTGAGACATCCGCGATTGCCAACTCAGACCGCACGCGAAGTAGACCAGACCACCTCATGCACCCCGCACGCCACCCCCACAGCGCGGAGTTGCGTGTCATGTGCAATGCTGTTTGAACTTTCGAGGTACAACCGTAGCCACGCCATATATATGGTTAGTTACGGGTCTGAGGTGGAAGCATGCGTCCTCAAGCACATCTCACCCACAGCAGAAAATGGCACCACACTCGAACAGAACAGACTCTTTCACCACTACAGATTCGCACGCAAACCCAAAGTTGGCCAAGGCCTCACCACCACGCAATGTGGACTGGATTGAACAGGTCTCGTGGGACTCGAGTCTACAGCCCAAAGACTACGACATCCAGGGCACACATCCAGACTCCAAGATCCTATTTCTCAACGTGAACATTCTCGACTCTACAGGGAAAGAGCCCTACCTCGGAGCTGTGTTGATCGAAGGTCAGAAGCATAACTTCGATCCAGCGGCGCAGCGACATCGACTAACATTAGAATAGGTCAGAAAATCACATACGTGGGTACTGTACCCGACGTCGACGAAATCAGCAAGGACTCCAAAGTCCGCGTCTTCCATGGCCGAGGACGCACTTTGATGTCAGGCTTGGGCGATGCTCACACACATCTTACTTGGAACGGTGGAGATCTCGATCGTCTGGGAGACCTGGGTGTCGAAGAGCACACTCTTTTGACGATGCGGAGCGCGCAATGCTTCATCGACTCCGGCTATACCATGTAAGATGACAGACACACTCTCTGAGACGACGAGACCCATATTGACAAAGTTGACTCAGGTGCTTCGGTGCAGCTTCAGCAAAAGATCGACTCGATGTAGTAATCAGAGACGCCATCAACGCCGGCGACATTCCAGGACCTAGATACCTTGCCAACGGCAAAGAAATGGCTCGCAGAGATGGAGAGTTGGTCGCTGGTATTACTGCCTTTGCAGACGGACCTGACGAGATGCGTGAGGTGATTCGCCATCATGTGGATATTGGCGTTGACAACATCAAGCTGAGCATGTCTGGCGAAGAGGTGAGCTGTTGTCTAGAACCCTGACATGGACCGCGATATTGACCAAGTGTTCCAGATCACTGAGATTCGTTCAGCGCAAGATTGCTACTTTACCGACGAAGAGACGGCAGCCTGTGTTGATGAGGCACACAAGCATGGCAAACGCCTGTGTGCCCACGCACGAGCTCGAGACTCCGTCAAGATGTGTACGTGTCCAGACTCGCTCTGCTGAATGTTAGAAGTCTAACAGATCCTTCAGGTGTTCGACACGGTGTCGAAGCCATATACCACGCCTCATACATCGATGACGAGGGCATGGAGATGCTGGAAGCCGCAAAGACCAAGCACATAGTGGCACCAGCGATCAACTGGCTGATCGCCACACTCAACGAAGCCGAAGCATTTGGCTACAGCCACGCCCAAGCCGAAAAGGTTGGCTACAAACGCGAGCTAGACGCAGCCATCAAGGGTCTTCGAGAGATGCATCGTCGCGGCATAGTCGTACTTCCAGGTGGCGACTACGGTTTCGCGTGGACACCACACGGCACATATGCTCGCGATCTCGAGCACTTTGTGAAGCTACTCGACTTCACACCACATGAGGCGCTCATTGCAGCCACGGCTGGTGTTGCCAAACTGATGATGCGCAGCGATAACCTAGGTAAGATCCAGCCAGGCTTCTTTGCGGACTGCATCTTGATAGATGGCAATCCCTTGGACGACATCACTATCCTGCAAGACCACTCCAAGCTGAACATCATCTGCATCAACGGCAGAGTGCACAAGGCTGGAAGGAAAGAATATATTCCTCCTCCGGTCGCGGGACAAGACAACAACAGCCATGTCATTGTACCAGACATGGAGTATCCAGATGTGGAGAGGGCGATGCAGAAGCAGTATTAGTAGTTCTTGAATATAATGTTCCTGTACATATTCTCGTTCATCATCAAGACCCCTGAGCACCATCGAACGGCAAATCCCAGTGACCCCAAGATACCGCAGAGGGTGTGAGCCACTGTTGAGGATCAAGATGATCGAATATCTGATCCAAGTTACCCGTCTCATCGTCCGCTAGTGGATTCATAGTTACGTCGGTTGTTTGTCCACGTTGCATCTGCGACACTTCGCCGGCATCATCAGAGTCCATTGACAACCCAAGGCCAGCGCTATGGGTGTCGAGTTAGTGTTTACACTTCAACAAGATTCCTTCACAGTACTTACAGTAGTCGACGAAGTATTGGGGCTGCACGTCGACACACCAAGCTCAAATCCGCCAGCTCCTCGAAGCGCCCGACACATTCTCTCAGCAGACGGATACTGTCAGGCAAATCTGAATCTGGTTCGCTAGCTTCAGAGATCGTAGCAATCAATACGACCGCAGCGTGGAAGGTGTGGAAACATCCCAAACCTCGATTGTACCATTGGAAGGGTCCAAACTCAAGGTTGTTATGCAGCGATGAGTGTATCTCGAGCAACGCTCGCGCACTCTCAACACTTCTCAATCGTGCGGTCTGTTGTTGGAAAGGGTCTGGAGAACCTTGCATAAGTATTCGTCGGTGGAGTAGCAATGCAAGCTGGTGTGAAAAGCTATGCAAGATATTGAGATGTATCTTGTGATATGAGGGGATTTCGTCTTGGCGAGAGTGATAAGAATATATGGATTTCCAGAGGCCTCGTTCGTGAATAAGGGCCTTGTCAAGTTCGACAGTGACTTTGGGATCGACTATTGAGGCATTCAGCACACGAGAGCAGATCCTGCTCCCAATATCATATAGGCGGAACTTTAGCAGCAGATAGGACATTTGAGTTGCGCGTCCAGTGTGAATAGGCAGTGAAGTTGAATCTGGCGTCAAGTCGAAGTCGTTGACGTCTGCTGGCATACGCACAGAGTAGTGAGAGCTATTGTAATGAGGTGCCAAATTTCTCATGGACGTGTTTTGTAAGGTGCAGAGCATCATAACGCAAGCCCAGCACCTGCGTCTCTCCTCGCATTCTACGAGATTGAGCTTGAAATTTGAAGGGTCGATGTGGCAGCCGAGCGAGAGTGCCATGTGATATGTGGAGCCTAGCAGAGTCCAAGATTGACCATGGCTATGATTGATGCCATAGATCACAATAATCAACGCCTGCAAGGTTGTGATGTTGTGGCGCCAAAGATAGTTATCCATCTCGAGGCAGCGCATGGCACTCGCTCTGTACCTCTCGGACAAATCGCGAATCTTCGCAGACACAGTTGGCCGCCGACTCAGTTCGCCAAGGAAACCACTGTTTGCATCGCAAGCACTCAAAGCTGTGCTGATGACAGCAAAGAGTAGTGCAAGCCAAGGTAGCGATACGGACTCTGGGTCTTGCTCAAATTGAAAATATTGTTGATGGAAAGTTGGATCGTGCAAGACGTGGAACAGAGGAGAGAAGGATTCAAAGTACATTTCCTTTAGCCGAGTACACAGATTCGATGGCGGCAGCATGGCCAACATGTCGGTCACTCCAAGACCATTAGTCATGTAGTGCGTTCCGAATGGTGATACAAGGCTGTCGAAAGTCTCAGGGCAAGATTCATCGTCTGGTTCCGTTGTAGGCCAACACGGAACAAATCGGACATGACCGGATGCTGACATCTGCAGAGCCCCCTGGCTGCCGGGCACACTATCTGTTGAGACAGACTTGGGCGAAGTTCCATTGTCGGAGGTTGGAAAGTTGACAGCGAGATCTTGAGGTTGTCGCTGCTGATTCGCCAACACTCTCTCGATGCGTGTGATGCGCGCGACAAGGTCTTCGTCGGGTGCTTGTCCTGGAGATCGACTCGCAGATATAGGCGATAAGGGCATAGTCGGCTCTAGAATAGATTGGACAGAATCGCGCGAAAGACGTTGAGCAAATAGACAATTTGCTGATGGAACACCGCGTCTCTTGCAAGTCCCACAAGGAATGCCATCACGAGAGCAACGTATCTTGCGTATGCGACATGGCTCGCAGTTGATTGGCATACGCTTTTGACGACTGTTATGCATTGCAATGTGGCGGTTGTCGTCGAGGCGTGTGTGTGTAATGCGGAGGTGTGAGATATGCGGAGAAGGAAGAGTCCGCGTCTTTTGTGCCATCTCCGCAGCCGCACAACCCCGCTCCGCCTAGTTAGACTTTTCGTCAATGTCTGGGAAAGAGATCTGGCCGGAGGTATGGATCTCGGCTTCGTTGCAAGTGCGTAGACCCAATGAAACAGAAGACCTGCAGGAAAGAACAACTGGCAGGTATTTGTGTTTTCGACGTGTTGTGTGGAAAAGAAGGATGGAAGAGAAGGGCCCAAGAGCGACAAAACGAGGCAGCCCTGCAGAAGAGACCTACATGATGCAATCTACGAGCAAAGGGGTGTGGCATCAAGTGTTGTGGAAGCTAGTACATGCGAATTGTCACGGGGCTGGGCGATGGCTCGCCAGCAGTGATAAATCGAGTGAGGATGGAGATGAGGTGGCTTCCAGAGGAAAATAGTGGTCGGAGCATCATCGGCATGTTTTGAGGCCGACGCGCAAGCACTTTGGTGGAAGCGACGCGAACGTGTCCGGAGAGCTTGAGCTATGCTTCAAAGATCAAGTAGTCACCATACACAACCATCGCAATGGCAAACCGAGGATACGATGTAGTAGTCGATGTCGACGCAGAGGTGTGTGCTTTTTCGTGCTGTCCTATACCCGACTCATCCACTGACACCATGGCAACAGGGCGATCTCGGTCATACCGACCTGCAAGAGGATCTCGAGTTCCACTCGTCCAGTACGCTCCCTCGCCTTGTCGCATACCCTCTGAAGCTCTGACACACCCTCGTAGACTTTGAAACCTCAAACTCGACTCGTGGCAAGCTGCCCACAGGCAACAACTCATTCCTCCCAACCTCCAACAATGGTAACCCCTCGGTCACGAGTAGCAAACACTACCTCTGGAGCATTTCCTTCTACGCCCAATTCTTCGACGTCGACACCTCCGAAGTCGCTCGTCGCTGCCGCGCCGCCATTTTCCCTCTCTCCAACTTCCTGGACGTGCTAGATGGAAACCCCGATCTATACGGTCCCTTCTGGATCGCTACCACCGTCGTCGTCATCCTCTTCCTCACAGGTACCATTTCGCAATATTTGGCCAAAGAGGGAAAGAAACATTTCATCTACGACTTTACCCTGCTCTCTGGCGCTGCAGGCTTGATTTATGGATACACCTTCCTCATCCCTGTTGCCTTGTGGGGTGCTTTGAAGTGGTTCAGAGCTGAATCTGCAAACTTGCTCGAGTGCGTCTGTCTGTACGGCTATGCGAACCTCATCTGGATCCCTGTGGCCTTGATTTCTTGGTCGCCAATCTCCATTTTGAACTGGGTCTTCGTTGCCGTCGGACTTGCGGCTTCAGGCGTCTTCTTGGTCAGGAATCTGTATCCTGTGCTGAGTGCTACGGATGTCAAGACCAGCAAGATTTTGTTGGTCGTTGTTGTGGCACTGCACTTTGGTCTTGCTCTCGCCATCAAGATCTTGTTCTTTGCGTAAGTATTTCCTCATCCCCTTTCAATGACATGTTGCTGATTCTGATGACAGACACGGCAGCCCCGCCAAAAAGGACGCAGCACCAAAAGGAGACGATGACAAGGCCGCGCGCATGTTGTTTGGCCTGTAGGTCTGACAAATCCTTTGAATACGTCCTTCACAAATGGCTGGGTGCGAGTACGATAGTAGCAATTAGAAGTTTCCATACCCCTTGACGACAATGTTTGCCTTTCATTACCATCACTACGGCATATCTTCCGTATACTCTTGCATCTAGGACCCCCGGCTGTGTGTCAAGATATAACATCGCCATACTTGAGAGACACGTTGACTGGAGTTAGCTTTATATTCCAGCAGAATTTATTGGTCGTCCGTTGTCGCTATGCGCTTGTGTGATCAAGGCCACTTGACAGCCAGATCATTATCGGCCAACGGTGTCAGAGGTATCAAAGTGGTCCCGCAACTTATACTGCACCTCCAGAATGAATCCAAAGTAGCAAAGGGGCCGGCGGAATCACGATTTTTGGTATAGATATCTCAGACATGCTTCGGTGTATGCGATTGTCGGTCATCTGATAAGATCTTGGCAGACCCCTTTGCTTAGGTAATCGACTTGAGCGCGGTCGATGCTATGATCAAGTTCCTCCTCCCAGCATCATTTATCACCATTAACTTGGTACCTAGCAAAATCATGTTATATTTGAGGACGATCCAGGGCTTCGATCGTTCTGAATCAGTTTTCTGACTAAATTGTCGAGAGTTGGCATTGATTCTCTGGTGGATGCGCCAACAGTCCCTCGTTCACCGCATTGAAACCAGCCTACCTCCTCATTGGGCATCGACCGTAACAAATTAATGACCATACTACCCCAGCCAGGCTGAGTATTGTATCGTGCGAGTACGTCTAGATAGTTGATGTCGCTAGGCGACTCGCTCATCCTTTGTCAAGATGAATGTGGAACGTGTTCCGCTTCCGGAGCCACTGCTTTGTTCTCTGCTCTCGGCAGTAGATCTGGCCAGTCCAAGTAATCAAGGATGATATCTGTATATCTAGATATAGAATGCTGCATCCTTATATCCCGCTCACACGAAGATCTGAGTTTAACTTGGTCGCACGCACTAGAATTTTAGATCACAATGTTCTTAGCAAACAGCCGATCACCAAAGGTTACCATTCTCAGGCGTACTGACTCTAAGCAATCGGTCACCAAAGAAGAGTTTGCTGAGTTGTTCGGTTCGTCAGCTCCACCACGACCACCACGACTATCTCCACCTTTACCACCGTTGCCGGCTTCGCCCAAGTTACCCATTCTTCGCAATACAGTACCTTACCCATACCTTGATGAAGACGATCCATTGATCAAAGGATTTGGTCTCGACTTTTTGTTGCAAAATGGCTATATGAATCTTCCCTCCAAACCCAACCCGGATCCAGGATTCGGATATGGCAAACATACGACGCCAGCAGTTGCCTTCCGCCAATACAAAGGAACTGGGCGCAATACTGATGCCAGGAATTTCGTGTCGCCAGTGGAAGAACAGTACTATATCCACCCCATTTTCTCTCGCGACAGGTGGAACCTACACGAATTAGGCAGTACTTATACGCCACACTGGGATGCGCTCAAACCTGTCTGGCAGCTTGCCACCTTACTACTGGAAGAAAAGGTAATGTCAGGATTTTTGTGCGGTATGCTGGAAAAGAGTACGCACCGCGACACTAATGAACCCTTCGATGGTGAGAAGACCTACTCATTTGAAGCCAAGCAGAACGTCAAGCAGGAAGAGCTATGGGATCTGTGGGACAAGATCTGGAGATTGAAGGACATCGTCAAGTTCGAAGCAATGGAGAAGACTCGAGCCAACGACCATACAACTTTTGGAGTCACCATACCCGAGGCGTCAATTCCTGGACTGACTCCCTCGTAAGTGTTCCAGTGTTCATCCCATTCCTCTACTGCACTCTCGATCTCCGGTTCGCAGACTCTGGCCACCAACAACTAATTCAGAATACAGTGGTAAAGGATCAACGATATCCATCAATTAGGACATACTCTCTATCCTCTGCTCGAAGACTAGACCCATGCAGTATTCATCCTTTGACAAGATCGATGAAGCTTCTTGTCTGCTTCGCCTTCGCTACCAATTGGCTATGACCCTTGTCCACGAACTTGTACATGCTCTCTGGATTGCTCACTTCGCTGGATTAAAAGAACCCTTCTACCGAGACTATCGCTACGCGGAACTGGGCTGGACGCATGAGTGCTTGTTTGTCGACGGCGCAATCGCCAACATTTCCAACCGCGTGGTATCTCCCTACGGGTTCAGTATAGTAGATTGGCCTGGCACAGGATTAGTAGCAGGCGGGTTTCCTATTCGGGCATCCTCTGATGCTAACCTACCGATCACTTATTTTCCTGTGCCCATGGACTGGCTTCCAAAACACTTCACGCAACAGTTTTGGGATAATGTGCAAAGATTTGGCTTACCTGCATTCAAATGTCCAAGACCGGTTCATTGTGCTCGTCGATAAGCACTTTCAACGGATCAACCCATCGACTTTGCTATCTTTGTATGCAAGCGATGTGTGTCTACTCAAAAAGCCTCACGTCAGACCATGAATTCTAGAAGCTACTTTTCTTATCTGGGTCTGCTGATCACCTTTGTATACTAGCAATCACAAATTGTCCACTTTGTTATCACCACTCACTTTGTCCTTTTGTCTGCTTCGCTTGACAACCAGCCATATAAGCCTTGCTTACCACCCCCTTCAGCCTTGGACATCAGTATCTGGATCTCCACATTACAACTCATGATTCTCTACTTGGTCACTGGCGACAAGAACTGATAATCGAGCTCAACGGCCGTTCTATAGCCGAAGTCCATCACAAAACTGTCTACCACTTGCTGAATCCTTCAATTGCGCTCTACCGGCTTTTTGTAAGCAAGGGTCTTTAACGACGATGCTCGCACTAAAGACTTCGCTTCCATATATATCTGCTTGGCGGATTCCCCGCTGGTGGTTCGTTCCACTATATATACCGCCGATGTGCTTGACCCTGCCTACTGGACAGGCTTTTGCCATTCAAGGATCGTAGGCGGTTGCGGCTTTACTGTCGTCAACGCTTTCCAATTCGACAAGACTCACTCCACTTCTGCAAAGCCGATCGAGAAAAATGACATTGCCTACGATGGACGTCGACTGGTCTTCTCAAGCTCCTCTTCCAGGCCGAAAGATATATACCAAAATATGGATTCTCTTTGTGCCTGGAGGCTTTGAGATCGTCGTCCGTTGACGCTCAAGACTCCGTTTCTCTCTAACACGGGCCAAAAACACCCATTGGCTGAGCTGTCCCTGTTTTATTCTTCGAGCCTAGGCAAGAGACGGAGGATTGTCGTTTCAATACCTCCTCTCCTCCTAATGCCGATCGAGCGCTGAATTCCATCGATCAATACTGGTCAGGCAATCTGTCTAAGGCTACCATCCCGATGCAGCCTGAGCCATTCATGCAGGACCCGCTTGTCGATACAGTTACGTTTATACGTAACACCAGCGATCCTATGCCTACGAGAGTACGATGCTGACCACCATGGCCGCCTTCACAGATACAATGGGTATCGAGATGTATCATGCTGTTCATCAGGATCAAGCGCCGCATCGACGACTTCACCAGTGAAGTCTTGCATACCACCTTCGAGCATATTCAGGGGATCGCTGTCGTCATCTGGCAAGCTCTTGTCAATGGATACTCTGGTGCAGACGCTCAGGCGCTTCGCAGTGGTGGAAGTGCTTGGTGTTAAGGTCGCTACAGAAGTCGAAGCGACTATCGCAAACATCCAAGAGATCAAAAATCACATGATTGAGATCATTCTGCCCAAGATAGAAAGGGTTCTCGATTGCACTCCGGAAGTCGCACATGAAGATCAACCTGCTGAGACTCGCACCTACATTCACCAGCTGCAGGCTAAATCCGACATGAAGGATCTTGTCAAAGTCTTGGGCATGCTGTTTCGCCTATGCGCGACTCTCGTTGGAACCAACCCCAAGTACCGAAGACACTACACACCAGCCCAGATCGACCGGACCATCATGATCTTGAGATACCATCTGGAACACGACAGCATGAAGCACTGGCGAAAGACCACAACAGCTTTTGGTCAGGTACCTCACCTCGTGATGCTCGGCGCTGTCTCCCACAGCGTTGATTACGCTACTTCCATGCACTGTTGACGCTCTTCATAGATGACCGAGTGTGACGTTCGCAGAGATAAGCATGAGAATGTCTTTACCCCTGAATGCGATCACGCTTATTGCTTCCCATGTCTGAATCAACTTTCCAAGCAATTCATCCGTCAGGAGTCCACGTTCCCCGTTTCCTGCTGCAACCATGAAGTTTCCTACGGCCAAGTTCAGAAGGAGTCGGAACTTCATGTCCGTATTCAGTTCGCCGCAGCTCAAGAGGAGTACTCAAGGCATCATCCATACAGAAAAATTGGCAAGTAGTCATCGGATGCCGCAAGTAGATGACCGCGGCGCGAGTCGAGTATCACCATCAAAACATCCGCCACCTCCGCGAGTGACCATCTCCACAACCACATCATCATCATGTCGCGATATCACAGACAGTTCATTCGCACTGCACTTCTCCCAATCATCAAGTCATCAGCAGAACTTCTGAGCCTACGGTTACCAAGGCTCAAGTCCATTGATCTCTATCTCGCGCGACCGATCATTGACCAAGAACTTCTCCCACACCAGCATGACTGGTATCATTTCTTCGATTGTTGCGACGAGTGTTGGCGCCGGCGACACTTCTACAGATGCCGCGGTTGCTCAAGTACCAAGTGTCGCGAATGTCGTAACAGAGCCGGAGAACTCGACATTGACTTTGCGCCTTGAGACATTGATGACTCCGACATCACCGCAATATCAACAGCATCTTTAATTTCTTTACTACGCTTGTTTTTGCTGTTGCCCTGAGCTCTAGAGAGCTGATTAAGAGCAATGTTTCACGACGAAGCACTATCGCCTCACAGCACAGTCCCCTGCCAACCGGCAAATGTACCATGGGAGATGCTGGCCTCGAGTCTCTTGCCAGAACTCAAGGATGGCAAACCTGCAACCGCTGCAAATCCGTGGTTCAACTGAGCATGGGCTGCAACCATGTCACGTATGTTTATCTCCACAATCTTGTCTGACAATCGCTAAAATCAAGTAGCTGCCGTTGTGGCCATCAGTTCTGCTATGTATGCGGCGCACCTTGGAAGACCTGTGGCTGCCAGCAGTGGTCAGAAAGAAACCTCCAGCAAATCCTCGCTATCCAGAACCGCGAGGAACCTCTTCCTGCTGGTGGCATCTGTTGCGTTCGCCACGACTGGTGGATCGAGCGTGGTCGTGCACCTTGCGGTGAATGCGGTCGCCGTCGTCGTGCTCTGAGATGCCGCAACTGCCCTTCGGTTACCTGCCGCGAGTGCAGAGACAGGGCCGGCGCCTTCGGTCTCTTGGGCATGTAAGCTTTCCAGGAGCCAATACCTCAAGCTCTTACCTGGACTTGCGTTGCACACTTTCGAACCCCTCAGCAAATGTCACAAGTGCCGACAGTCATCCACAAGACCTTTTCCAGCGGCGAACGAAATCTTTCAAAGACGAGCACCGGCGACAAGCATGTTTCCATGGACAAATGCATTCTTCAAGCGAACCATACTCCTTTTTCAACGACCAATACGCGCCTTCAGCGAGCTCAGCCACGAGCCTTTTCCAGTGATGCACCCAAGCTCTTTTCCAGCGACAGGCCCTTTTTTTCCAATGACAGCCTTGTTGTCTTTTCAGCAACGGACACCTCGTTCGAAGATGGACCTTTTCCTCGGCAAACGAGTTTCTTCTCAGTACCCGGCGTGCATTTCAAGCAACTCCGGCAACCAGCAAAGTTTCCTTTTATCACAAGCACTTTAAATTCTTCTTCTTTCAGCTTCCAGCAATCAGCATTCAACGTCAGGATGCTCTCTCAACCTCTTCCCTGGAAGCAACACACCTCCTTTTCGAGCAATGACCTTCGCCTTTTCACTCCAGCGACAAACTCTGTCCGCAGCATCCAACGCCTTCTTTCCGTTTAAGGTACGAGCCAGCGACGAAGTCCTCGTTTCCATTCCAGCAATAAACCTCCTTTTCTTCATCAGCAATGAGCTCTTTTCGTTATCAGCATTCGTAATCCCTGTCCAGCGACGACTCGGGCATTCTTCTCCAGCAACCAGCTGTTCTTCCTTCTAAGCGCTTGGGTTTTCTGCTTTGCCCTGGACATCCACGATGCGTAGTTAGTGCATACAATAATAATTTTCATTTCCAGAAAATTAGTCTTATGAGTAACGACTGGGTCCATGCTAAAGATGCACGATTCAATAGTTTAGGCTTGTGTTCAGAGATCGAAGAGATGGAGGGGGTGTAAATAGATCACTCGTTCCTGATGATAACTAACATAACCATTTCCCCTTCTCCACTAGGCTATCCACTCGAACTGCTTGACGAAGAACTGCTTGACGAAGAACTGCTCGAAGAGGAAGAGCTGCTGGATGAAGAAGAACTGGATGAACTTGATGATGAAGAACTTGAAGAGCTGGATGAGGAACTTGGAGAACTTGACGCAGAACTCGAGGAACTCGATGAAGAAGAACTCGACGATACATTGCTCGACGAAACAGAGCTCCACGAAGAACTGCTTGACACCGAGCTGTTGACGCTACTGCTGCTACTGCTACTTTTCAGTGCAGAAGAAGAGACCGACGTTGCGTTGTACGGTGAGAATGCATTGCTCGAAGAAACCGTGTTGGCCGAATGGGATGCTTGTTCCCCTTTTTCGACACGTACAGCCGCCATTATAGCGCCTCCCACATTCAGAGTCAAAAGACTCAATAGAAAGGTTGCCAGGATCTCAGGGGTATTGGCGCCAGCTAGGACACTCGAAGCAGCAGGTGCAAATGGTAAAAGCATCCAAGCTAACTTCAGATCTTGAGGCGTTGGTGTTGATCCGCCGCTCGGGCCGGGTGACGGTGTCGGTCTGTCTTTACCTTTCTAAGGTAAGCTCCTCGATGTACATGGTGTCTTGGAAGACGGCTGACCTGATGGCGAAGCTGCAGGGGATCCTTTCTGCGCAGGCCTTTTGTCAAAGGGGTTGTTGAGAGTTGGCTTCCACGGCTGTTTCTTGGAGGGCTCTGGCTTCTTGTCATGTGGCGTCTTCTTGTCGGCGGCTGGCTTCTGTCCGGGCGGTGGCTCTTTCGTAGAAGGTGTATTTTGGTTAGAAGCTGGCGTCTTGTCGGGCGACGACGTTCTGTCTGACGGTGGCTTGTTGTCGGAAGCTGGCTTCTTTTTGAAGGGATTCTTAAGAGGCGACTTCCATGGTGCCTTGGTGGGAGGCGGAGTAGACGGTTTTGGCTTCTTGTCCGGCGATGTCTTTTTGTCGGGCGCAGGTTTCTTGTCAGGTGGTGGCTTCTTATCCGGAGGCGGCTTCTTGCCCGGAGGTGGCTTCTTGTCTGGCGTTTTCTTCTTGTCTGGCGTTTTGTTCTTGTCTGGCATTATCTTCTTGTCTGGCATTATCTTCTTGTCTGGCATTATCTTCTTGTCTGGCATTATCTTCTTGTCTGGCATTATCTTCTTGTCT